>NC_133509.1:126095000-126728636 GCF_049354715.1 Callithrix jacchus | reverse complement strand
TGAGCCACCATGCCCAGCCTAGGAATCTGCATTTCTAACAGATGCTGCTGTGATCCTCCAAGGTCACTGTGGGGAGCCATATTGTAAAGGACAGGTCCATGGGAGTTTCTGTGCTTTCATTAGAGACTGGGCCCTGTGAAGCCATGGGCCACTAGGCAGGAAGACAGAAATCATCTGGATAAGGCTGGCTTTCTAAGGATCCATGCTGTCTGAAGCTGTGGGACCCTCCCCGGGAGGCCACTCAGTCATTCTAATGTGGGCTCTGGAACCATACATTCTACAATTTAACAATTAATTGGGTGATGTGACCTAACCTCTCTGGGTCTCAATTTCCTCACCTACAAAGAGGGCATAATTATAGTGTTTACTTTAGGATTTGATGAGCTCATCTACTTAGCACCCTGCCTGGAATACTGTTTTTATCAAAGAAGTCAAGTTTGGTGTGGTTGGGGGGAGGGGGGTGAAACAGTCAATGACTTTCTTTTTCTCACACTGTTGGATCAAACCTGTGAGCGTCTGGGTTACATCTCAGGTCAGTCCCCTAGGATTCACAGGCATGTTCCATTTCTGTTGGATTGTCTCATTCTCTCCTGTCAAAAGTCAGTGCTAGTTTAAATGGAAATTTCAACCTGTCTCTTACCCACTGCAAAGTTTCTCTCTGTCTCCTAGTTCAGAGTGGGCAAGGGGTGTGGTTGGCCTCTGTCCTGCCCTCTTCTCACCCTCCCCGTAGCGGCAGTGCTGGCCCTGGCTCCTCCAGGGCTGGCAGCAGAGGTGCAGTTGGTGGAAAGGGTAAGGTTGGGAGGGTGAGGCTTCTTTTCCCCGACTGTTGCCATTGTAACCAGGCATTGCTGCTCCCTCCAGGTAAAGACCTCAAAGCTGCTGCTTTCATGGGATGCTTTTGTGGGTCTTTTGGAGATTTGCCTGAGTACTTCACACTGACTAGTCCCTGATATGGGCAGTAGGGTCTGTGGTTGGTCACTTGCTACTCCAAATCTCTCAGCCCCTAATTCTGGGGCTATGTCCCATATAAATGTTCTGTAGTGGTAGTGAGGTGTGGGGGTGTGTCACTGCATCCTGGCAGCAGACCTTATACAAGGGCCTTTCAGGATATCAATATCAGCTGCTTGCATTCTCCATTCCTCACTATGGTATGGGCAGCTCAGGGCTCTCCTCTCTAGACTTCTCTCGGAGAGAGTCTGGTACCATTTTCTGCATCTTTAAACTTCAGGGGCCTGCATTTCTGAACAGTTTTTTTTTTTTTTGAAACCCCTCTTGATTGAGATGGAGGCTGGTAAGCATATTTAATGAAACATGCGTGGAGTTGGGTACAGGGGCTCATGCCTGTAATCCCAGCTACTCTGGAGGCTGAAGTGAGAGGATAGCTTGAGCCTAGGAGTTCAAGTCTAGCCTGGGCAACATAGTGAGACTGTCTCTACAAAAAAGATTTAAAAAATTAGTCAGGTATGGTGGCATGGCCTGTAACCGCAGCTACTCTGGAGACTGAGAGGAGAAGATAACTTGATTCCAGGAGTTCGAGGCTATAGTGAGCTATGATGGCACCACTGCACCCAAGACTGGGTGGCAGGGCAAGACCCTGTCTCTAACAACAAAAACAAAAAAGTATATATGATGGCCAGGCGTGTAATCTCAGTACTTTGGGAGGCCGAGGTGGGCAGATCACAAGGTCAAGAGATCAAGATCGTCCTGGTCAACATGGTGAAACCCCATCTCTACTACAAATACAAAAATTAGCCATGGTAGTGGCATGTGCCTGCAGTCCCAGCCACTTGGGAGGCTGAGGCAGGAGAATCGTTTTAACCTGGGAGGCAGAGGTTGCAGTGAGCTGAGATCATGCCACTGCACTCCAGCCTGGCGAAAAAGCAAGACTCCATCTTGGGGAAAAAAAATTATGAATGTAGGCTGTAGGGGGGTGACAGAATGAGGGAAACATCCAACTTAGGATCATAGCATTGTAAGTCCTCAACTCCACACATAGCATCAGCAGCTGGCCATGTCTCGTGCCTGTATGTGCCAGACTCCATTCTAAGTGCTTTCTATCGGTAACCCTTTAATCTTCACAAGAATCCTATGATACGGGATGATTTTAGCCAAATTTTACAGATGAGAGCACTGAGGCACAGAGCTAAGCAGCCTGCCCAACTAATCTCACAACTAATAAGCACTGGAGCAGGATTCGAACCCAAGTGGCCTGGCACCAAAAATCTGTGCTCTTACACTTGTCTTTAGAATGGGAAAGTATATTTTACCTACTTTTCCAGCTTTGGGGTCTCAGAAGAACTTGAGATCACAAGAAAAGTCTACTTTAACATTAGGTTACAATAGAAAGTATTCAGTAAATAGCAGTTATGATTGTATAGATACTGTCGTGGCCACTACTACTCTTGCTGCTACTGTTGTACGGAGGCTGTGAGCTCCTGGGCCATGGAGAGCCTGGGAATGCCACCTAGGGGACTGGAGCATGGTGTGGGAGGTTGGGCTGGTTGGCTGTCCAGGCTCTCACACCCTGAGATTCACTGATTTGATTATAAGCACATGGGAGGAGATTCATCTAACCCCACAGGCAAACCACACACACTCGCGTGCACACACACACACCCGCAGGACCACATGGATCCATGCATGCACACACATGCCCGTTCATAAGCCTTATTGGCTATCTGTCTCTCACAGCCAAAAAAAATTTTTTTTCCTCTGGAGAATAAATTTAATTTATGACAGCTATAGGAAAGAGGACTGATGATTCGCTTTGGCCAGGTGGCTTGGGGACATAACTAAGGCCAGAAGAAGGAGCAAGGTCACGGGGTTCAGACTGTGCCAAAGTTCACTTACTCCATGACACACGTGGATCAAGTGGTAGGGCCCGTGAAAGCTGACTTGCTACAGCGTGGCTGCTTGCCACAGGTCAGACCATGCCATCCCACAGTTGATTAGAACAAACCTGAGTGTGTGTACGGGATCAGGACCAAGAAGACATACAGCTTGTGGGCTGTCTGCAGCCGACTCCCACTGTGGTAGGGCCCACTCGTGTTCAGTCATTCGTATGCATTCCTCCGTCACCAGCACACACTCAGCACCACTGCGTGTGAGGCTTCAGGTCAGTCACGGAGCATTGAGAAACAAACAGGATGTGGCCTCTGCCCTGGAGGAACCACAACACCTTAGTGGGGAGAGGGGAAACAACCGAGCAAACACGACGAAAAGTGGCGATTCTCAAGTCAAGGCAAGACCCATGGGATGGTGAGTAAATGGAGAGGTACAGAGACCTTATCATAGAGTATAGCGGTTAAAGCTCGATTGTTGGAGCCATAAAGCCTAGTACCGTGTAGTAGTCTCATGGCCTGATGTAGTATCCCTAGCCTACTTACAGCATAGGGTGGTGAGGTTAATTAAGAGGTGCAGGAAAGGTTGTAGCCGGATGCCTGGCATATAACCACCACCATCATCACCGCCACCACCATCCTCCTCCTCATCTTTTCGCACCACCAAGGCTACAAATGCCCAAGGACTCTTGGGTTTATTTCATGAATGCCCTGGCTCTGCCCTAAAAGCTGAATGTGGAGGTGGCTGTCCTCAGCTCTTGTGGCAGGTACTTGAGCTCTCCCAGGTGCTTGCTGGTAGGGTGGACCCAGATCGAGGCTGGACAGTTTCTACAATTACTTCCAAATGGGAGAGTCTAGGATTCTTTCATACTCAGGAGACATTGACCAGACATTTTTCCCAAAGGAACAACTTGGAAGTTTGCACTTGCCCCCTTCTGCCTTCCAGACCCTGGGCTCTGCAGATGTCCCTCTGGAGAATAAATTTAATTTATGACAGCTATAGGAAAGAGGACTGATGATTCGCTTTGGCCAGGTGGCTTGGGGACATAACTAAGGCCAGAAGAAGGAGCAAGGTCACGGGGTTCAGACTGTGCCAAAGTTCACTTACTCCATGACACATGTGGATCAAGTGGTAGGACCCGTGAAAGCTGTCCCTCTGGAGGGCTGCCCCTATCTCAGGGTTCTCAGCTCTTGGCCTTTGTTCACTGAGTGAAACCTGGCAAGATATTTGTATATGTAAATGCTGCAGGCATTTCCCTGTGTGGCTTTACTCTCCAGAGTCCTGGCCCAGGGCTCAGGTTTCATAAGGGCTGACAAGGAAGTCCAAGCCATCCTCTGCATGAGGACTAGGTGCCAATAATGTGGATGCTGACGGGAACAGGAGGAACCAGTGCCAAGAGGAAACTGTGTGACTGTCACGCTGCTGACAGCCTCATGGACAGGGGAGGTCGCAGCATCTGGCCCCCAACTGTCTGTGAGCCCCACGCTTGTCTTACCTGTGGTAGCTCTTGAGGATGTTCAGAGCTTTGTGGGAGCCCTCCCTTTATGCAGACAGATAAAACATCTAATGTAGCTTTAAACCAGTTAGGTTCCTTTGCAGAGACTTGCTTTCAGCTTCTGGGCACAGGGCTGGGCTCTGCAGTGTATGGGAAGTGATGGTCCAGCCCATCCCTGTTCTCCCTCATGCTGTTTTCTGTATCAGTGCCAATATCTGTCCCTTGCACAGACCGCGAGCATCTCTCATTAGGTCAGTGCTAGGAAGAAGCAAAACACACATCAGCCTCTTCGGATACTTGCTGTGCAGTGAAAAAAGCCTGGGGCTTGGGGTCAGAAATACCCAAATGGAAGCCCTTGGTTCTGCCCTGACTAGCTGGGTAACCCTAAGCAATTATTTAACTTCATGGGAACTCAGTTTGTTTACTTACAAAACGGGGAAGTAATGAGTCATACCTTTCATACAGCACTGTGACAAGCACAGCCAGGGCTCTCCACCTGGGTCCTGTGCCTTTAGATCAACACTTCTCAATAATTAATGTGCACACAAAGCCCTGGGGATTGTGTAAAGGTACAGATTCTAGCTCAGTAGACCCTAGCTGGGGCCCGAGATTCTGCATTTCTAAGATGCTCCCTGGTGACACCCATGCTGCTGGTCCAGGGACCACATTTTGAGTATCAAGGCCTTTCAGGGTTTTATGAGATTTTTCTTTTTTTTTTTTTTTTTAATGGAGTCTCACTCTATCGCCCAGGCTGGAATGCACTGGCCCAATCTTGACTCACTGCAACCTCTGCCCCCCAAGGTTCAATTGATTCTTGTGCCTCAGCCTCCTGAGTAACTGGGATTACAGACACCTGCCAACACACCTGTTAATTTTTGTATTTTTAGTAGAGACAAGATTCCACCATGTTGACCAGGCTGGCCTTGAACTCCTGGCCTCAAGTGATCCACCCACCTTGGCCTTCCAAATGCTTGGATAACAGTTGTGAGTCACCTAAAAATATAGGAATGGGCCTATATTTTTAGGCTCATTGGGGGCCTTAAGTCTTGGAATGGGCCCTGGAATTATTAGTTTTAAAAAAAATTCCAGTAGCTTTTGATGCCATTATTTTTTTAAATTACTGATCTGGTCCAAACCCTCATTTTATTTTTCCTCAAAAACATTTAAAAAAAACTTTTATTCTACTTTCAAGGGTACACGTGCGGGTTGGTTCTATAGATAAATGATGTGTCACAGGGGTCTGGTGTACATATTATGTCGTCACCCAGCTAATAAGCATAGTACCCAGTAGGTAGTTTTTCGATCCTCTCCCTCCTCCTACCTGCCACCCTGGCATAAGCCCCAGTGCCTGTTGTTTCCTTCTTTGTGTCTGTGTGGACTCAATGCCAAACCCTCATCCTAGAGATGGGACCCAGAGCGGTGAAGTGCCAGTCCTAAGTCACGCAGAAGTTTCGACCAATGATTCGTTCATCATTCAAGATATATTTTCTGAACACCTTCTGTGTTCAAGGCACCAGGCTGGGTTTTAGGGGGACTCAGTGGTGAAAAGCCTGACCCCAGTACCTATTCTTACAGAACTCATAGCCTAGTGGGGACCTAGATGTCAGACGGGGATCAGGTAGACAGTGTAGAAAATCACACGTAGGCACAAATGATTTCCATCCTATATAAAGTAGAGGCTACAGTGGCAGAGGTCACAGAGGGACCTGACTTATATTGGGGAATCAGAGAAGACTCCTCTTAGGATGAGACCTTTCAGATGAGATCTGAAGGGTTAGCAGAAAAAAGCCAGGTAGAGAGTGGGCAATGCCAGGTAAAGAGTGTGGCATAGTTGAAGCACCAAGGGGGTGCCAGTTTGACTGACAGGGGCAAGGGGAGCACCCTGGTGGGGCTGCAGGGCCACCATGCAGGCTTTCTCTCACTAGTGTACCCCCATTCTGTCCACAGCAAACGGGCCCCATCAGCGCCACCCTAGTGATGACGCGCCCCATAAAAGGGCCCCGGGAAATCCAGCTGGACTTGGAAATGATCACTGTTAACACTGTCATCAACTTCAGAGGCAGCTCTGTGATCCGACTGCGGATATACGTGTCGCAGTACCCATTCTGAGCCTTGGGCTGGAGCCTCTGACGCTGCCTCTCATCAGCACCAAGGGACGGGAGAAGAGAGGAGAGGAAACAGCAGAGAGAATGGGAGTGAGACAGACGTTATGCATTTCCTGCTGAACGTTTCCCGAAGAGTCAGCCCAGACGTCCTGACTCCCACCTGTACTATCGCAGACCTGTCGCCCTGAAGGACATGCCGCCCCCAGTTCCTATGATGCAGTTATCAAAAAGTATTATCATTGGCTTCCTGATAGAAGATTGTTGGTGATTTTTCAAGGCCTTCAGTTTATTTCCATGTTTTTCAAGGAAAATAGATTAGGTCTGTGGTGGTCTGTGTTCCAAGACTGTGAACAGCTTGCTGTCACCTCTTCACCTCTTCCGCTCCTCCTCTCGCTGTGTTGCTGCTTTGCAAAGACCCAGGAGCTGGTGGGGAACGCTGGGAGTAGCTAGTTTGCTTTCTGCATACACTGAGAAGGCTATGTAAACAATCCGCAGCAGGATCGCAGGTTTTTTAAGAGAATGTATTTCAAAACCATGTCTGGTATTTTCAGCCATAAAAGAAGTTTGAGTTGTCCTTAAATTTGTATCACTGTTTAATCCTGTCTTGTTCATTTTGAGTATTTTTAAAAAATAAGTTGTAGAATTCCTTCCAAAGGCCTTCAGACATGTGCTGTGTTCTGTTTTCCCAAACCCAGCCTCCTCTCCATTTTAGCCCAATGTTTTCTTTGAGGACCCCTTAATCTTGCTTTCTTTAGAATTTTTACACAATTGGATTGGAAGGCAGAGGTCTCCAAACTGATTAAATATTTGAAGAGAGCTTGTGTTTGGTTCATTTTGACATCATAGATGATACAGCGTTTGGGGCTCTAGTTCTGTTTAAACCTGTTTATTATGCGCTGGCTTAGAAAGCTCTCCGGAGAGCTAGGGCATCACCTGTGACTCGGGCAAACTGATGGGAGCAGAGGGGATGGGGCAGAGAAATGGGAGTGGTGGGGAGGTTAGGGGGAGGTGTCATCTTTGAGTCCTGCTTTTTCTGATTAGAAAACAATCAACAATTTTTCTCTTACGTAATTATTTCTGGTGCTCCTGCAGAACAGGAATGTGTTCAAGTTACTTTAAACCAGCGACCCTCAACCCTGGCTGCACAGAAGGATAACCAGCAGAGCTTTGGAGGAAAGACGGATTCTCTGGGACATGCCCCCAGACGCTCTGATGTCATTGGGCTTAGGTAGGGTCCAGCCATCAGGATTTTCGAAAACTTGAATAGATAGCCAGAATTGAGAATGCCTTGTTATAAACCCTAGAAAGAGAGGTGGACAGATGGGGCTGGAGGCCTAGCTGCCTTGCCCTCAATATCTTTTCTGCTCATTGTAGGATTCATTATCCTTTTCCTGGTCAGGGCCTCTGGATATCCTTCAAGTCTTAGAGCCCTGGGCAGGGGCCAAGAGAGTCAACATTGCAAGTCACAGGAGAATAGGTTGGGATGGCTGTCTTTATGTCCCATCTCGGGAATCAACCCAAGGCTTCAGAAAAAAAGCACACTCCCTGATAGCCGAGGTGGAGTCTACAGATCCATCTGAGGTGCTCCCGTTCTACCTGTTGGTGATGTAGTCATTAAAATCCCACCCCGTGCCTACCAGGAGCTATGTCCTGGACCCCTAGTCTTAGTAGGCATTCCACAGATCCTTATGATATGGACAGGAGACAGGGAAATACTGGGTAGAAGAGGGTGGTTCCCTGGCAAAGGCCCCACCTTCAAGCCTGGATACTCGTGGCCCTACATGAGGACAGACTTTCCTGTTTTCATCCCTAAAAAGTTGCCTTTTGGCCTGCCACATTCCCTGTCCTACACCCATATAAACCCTGAACCCTATGCTCCAAGCTCCAGAAGCAGATGGGAGACGAGGAGATGAGCAGACACGAATGGCAGAACAGTGTGGCCAAGAAAGAAAGAAGAAAAATTGGGAGGAGTTCGGCTGGAGACGATCTGAGAATTGGCCACTGAATGGCCAGACTCCAGGGGAACATCATCTTCCCACTCCATCCCCTGTCCAGCTCCCCATCCATCCTGCTTAGAGCCACCTCCACCACTCAATAAAACCCCCGCATTCATCTTTCAAGTCCATGTGTGACCTGATTCCTCCAGGATACTGGATAAGAGCTTGGGATACAGAAAGCTGTCACACTGGCCCTCTGCAAGGGTCCACTAAACTGGTTAACACTTAAGCTGTCCACGGATGGCAAGGCTAAAAGACCGCACTGTAACATGTGCCTACTTGGGCTTTGGAAGTCACAGACACCCAGCCCAAGATGCTGTCATGGGGCTGGAGTCCAAAAGTGCTCACCCTGGTTCCTGCACTTGCCCATCTGCATACTCCCCTTCCCATAAGGGGTTTTAGCTTGAGGCAGCTGAACAGAGAGCCACCCACTGTTGCACATCCTATGAGGGGGCCAGGAAACTCTCCTGTTTCACTTAGCAGCATCCTAGGCCTTCAGTGGAGGGAAACAGCATGTTCAGCTCCCTGTAGCATCCGAGAAGCTGCAAGTCCTCTCTTCTCACCCCAAGAGCATTTCTCACACCCACACCACACACCTCACTTTGCTCTTGCTGTGGTTATCTTTTTCCCTAGCTAAGCAAATCTAAACCATGCCTGCTTGTGCTTCCTCAGTCAGGGTCAAGTGGTGTTAGCAATCAAAGCAGCAACAAATGGCTCAGGATGCTTTGGTTTCAAAGCTCAGAAAACAAAGGGTGATTCCCTTGGGACTCACTCAGCTTGGCACCTGAAGAGCAAAGACCAGAAGGCAGCAGTGAGCCTGAGTCTCTGCTGTGTGGGGAGACTCAGGTGCCGGCAAGGACTGTGGAATCAGAAACGCTGAAGGTTTATGTGGGCTCTGCCCTGAGCACCTCCGAACCACTGCTCTAGGCTCAGCAGAACACAGGGGTAAGTTTCCATGAACTTCTCAAAAAGAAGGCTGGGAAGCTTTTTGTCTTGACGATTTGAGGACTCGCTGGTTTCAGAGGTGCCACATTTGGAACCAGATCCGAGTCTCTAGGCTCTGTGTTTTATTTGTTCATGTCAAAATGTGGCTTTCTGCTTCTAAGAGAAGAAGCACACAGAGGCTCATAAAAGCAGCCTCCAAGGGCTTCTTGGGCCTCAGATTGCTCTTTCAAAACATGGTCTGATGAGTTCAGTGTAAATGCATCAGAGGCATGTGGGATTCATTTACCTTAAAATACACTTGGGCCTAAAAATCAAGGGAAAAACAGTCCCGGGCAAAGTGTGTACTGCAAAGTCAAGCCCCAAGCATTTGGGAAACAGTTCCAGAGGCCCCCAGAACCCCAAATGCTACTTGCTTCACCTACCCCTTAGGAATCATTAAATGCGATTTTTTTGCACAAGACTGGGCATGAGCCTACTCTCTGATCCCAGTGCTGTGCTCTGCTGTGCGATTCTAATGGGGAGGGCTGTTTCCTGGACCCTGAGATCTCCAGGCTCCCGGTGCCTGTTCCTTGTCAGCTCTGTCCCATCCAGGAGCTGGGCTGTGAGCTTGTCAAGTGATCCCTGCTCTGTACCGCTCCATCAGGCCCTGAAGAATGAAGGGCACCACAGTGGAAGGGGCGCAGGATTAAGAGCAGGGACACCTGCAAAAGCTCTTGTGTTACCACCTCACCTTCCAACTTTCATAAGGGTGAAAACTTTCATACAATTGCTTCTAATTCTAAAGTTTTGTGATTCCTTGAAATGTACTTTGGGGATGACAGCCAGCATTTCCATTTCACTGCAATTTCAGAGTTTTGCAGTGGTTTGCCAATCATGACACTTTCTAACTGGCACAAAATCCACCTACCTGTTGCCTCTCAGGCTTGGGTAAAATACTTAGACACTTTCTTTGGTAAGTCTTGGCCCTTGGGGTGTTATTTGCCCAGATGGTAAAAACATTTAAGTAGGTCTGATTATTGCATTTTCCGTGGTTTCAATGCATTTTTGTGGCCTGGGTGTTTACCGTAATGTACCCAAGTTGTTCATTCTGAGCCAACAGGGTCGCCCACAGAGAGAAAAGTTGACCAAGGAGCTCTTCTCTGCTCCCCTCTTGCCAGATGAAATCCTGTTTGTAAAGGTCTTTGTCTTGAGAGCATCACATACTTTGGTTAAGCCGGTTGCTGGATTCAGAGACATGAATGGCATAGACAGTCCGACAATGACCCCTTCATCTATGGCTTTATGCAGCATACAAGGCAAACCTGGAATACAATGTGGCAGGTGCAGTAGTAGCATCAACAGAAATGATTCTAGTTAGATTTTTAAAATAATTAAAACATCTCTTTTATGCAAGAAAGATTCTTATGAACGTTTATAGACATGTGTTTGAAATGTGGAGTAAATTGCCTCTGCTTAGAATTATGAAATATTTTGAAAGGAAACACTAATACATGTTAGATACACTTTTTCTTTCTTTTTAATACAATTTGTGTTTACTTTGAATCCAATATTTTCTTCTCTGGAAGAAAAAAGTGAGCACTTAGCAAATCTCTTCATTATTTTGGAATTGGCCAATGCTCAAAAACTTTTTGTTTTCAAATTTCTTAGTTCTGTTACTTAACAAATGGCTGATATCTTTGTCGGAATCCCTGGACACAACTAAAAGAGGTTTAAAAACAAAAACAACAAAAATGAAAACCAAGAGGCTCCAAGACGAAGGAGTGCATAGAGGCAAGATTTAGCACTTTGGTGGCTTTTGCTGGGATGAAAGCCTCCAGTTAGAATGCTTGACTTTTAATGATTCTTAATAAGGGATCTTAGCCAGCAGCCATCAGAAATAAATCATTGAAGTGAGAAAATAGGTGTCAACACAGGAGTGATCTATTGAATTGCCATTATTGTTGTTCTTTCAGAGGGAAACTGCATGTTGACGGGTAGTGACTTTTTCAGGAATTTGGAATATTATTGAAAAATAATGTAAAGATGAAAGTAGGGTGGCCGGGTGCCATGGTTACGGGCTCACACCTGTAATCCCCACACTTTGAGAGGCCGAGGCAGGCGGATCATCTGAGGTCAGGAGTTGAAGACCAGCCTGGCCAAGATATGAAACCCAGTCTCTACTAAAACTACAAAAATTAGCCAGGCGTGGTGGTGAGTGCCTGTAATTCCAGCTACTTGGGAGGCTGAGGCAGAGAACTGCTTGAACCCAGGGGCCGGAGGTTGCAGTAAGTCAAGATCACACTACTGCACTCCAGCCTGGCAACAGAGCAAGACTCCGTCTATTGGTGGAGTTCCTGGGTGTACTGCAAGAAGTTTGGGGACAATAAGACACACCAAAAAGAAGCAGGCTGCCTCATTTGGAGTGACTGCAGGCATGGGGCAGGCTGCAGGGAGGAGAGGAAGTGGCTCCTTCCAGCAAATGCTGAGCCAAGGTGCCCCGTGCTCCTCACACGTGATCCACCGCGGCAGGAGGCTTCCATCCTGGGACATCACCTCCAAGCTGTTCCTGATCTTAATTCTCACCAGATTTCTCTCAGCCCCACTCCACTCCTTAGCTGGTTTAACAAATACTAACAAACCTGTTGATGGCTGAGGTGAAAACTAAGAGGAGGGCAGAGATGGGGCTGATTCTCCGTTTCTTCCTCTTCCTCCCCCGGTCAAACTCTGAATTCATGCTTTACTTTTTTTTTTTTTTTTTAAGACAGAGTCTCACGCTGTCACCCAGGCGGAGTGCAGTGGTGTGATCTCAGCTCATTGCAACCTCTGCCTCCTGGGCTCAAGCGATCCTACCACCTCAGCTTCCCAAGTTGCTGGGACCACAGGTGCCCGCCACCACCCTGGATGATATTTTTGTATTTTTGTTAGAGATGAAGTTTTGCCATGTTGCTCAGGCTGATCTCAATCTCCTGAACTCTAGCCAGCTGCCTGCCTCAGCCTCCCAAAGTGCTGGGATTACAGGTGTGAGCCACCACGCCCAGCCTATAATTTAAATTAAGACCAACAGTTTAAAATTAGTTAAAATTATGAAATTGAGTTTCTGAGTCAGATGCAATGTATAATATATATGTAATATATATATGTATAATATATATACATATACATATATATGTTCGTGTTTTCCAAAGACATGGTGTCACTCCATCACCCAGGCTGCAGTGCAGTGGCATGATATTGGCTCACTGCAACTTATGTCTTGCAGGCGCAAGTGATCCTTCTGCCTCAGTCTCCCGAGTAGGTGGGATTACAGATACCCACCACCAGGCCTGGCTAATTTTTGTATTTTTAATAAATACAGGGTTTTGCCATGTTGGCCAGGCTGGTCTCGAACTCCTGACCTCAAGTAATCCACCCACCTGGGCATCCCAAAGTGCTGGGATTACAGGCATCAGCCATCACACCTGGCTCCGGTTTACTTCTGCATAAGATCTGGTAACTCCTTTGCTCCCCTCTACTTCCTCCTCTTGTTTCTTCCCCTGCCTCTCTTCTCTCTCTTCTTTCTTTCTCTGCACTGGCCCACCTTCTCCTCCACCTGTTCTCCATTCCAAATTTGGAAGGCGGTAGTCAGGGTTAGCTCCTGTCCAGTGAAAGTAAAGCTGGGTCCAAGGGACAAACTACAAAGCTTTTTGTGCATTTTTACGTTTTCTCCCTTACATTCCTCTTTTCTTCTCTCCTAAGCACACAGAAGCAATCTCTAGAACATCTTTCCCTGAGCAAAGCCGTAAGCTTTTTTGTTGTTGTTACTTGTCCTCTTCCTGCCCCTGCTTTAAAAAGGAAAGTATCTGTATCGACTTATGTGAACATGGCACTTCCTTGTGGCTGCTCTTCAGAGGATTCATTCTCTGGGTTCTTTCTGATTTTCAGTCTGTCTATCCTAGGGTCAATTTCCATCATTCCCAGACCCCTTGTCGGAGATCCAGGCAACCCCCACTCATTCCCAAACATGCACTTCCAAAAATCTTTCCAGCACTCCCTTTGTCCTCTGTTCATTACGGCATCCAGTGGCTTGACATGATGCTTATGCTCTTCCTGTAATCTGGAGCAGAGAGGCTGGGAAAAACTGAGGTCTCTTTACATACAGGACAGAGCACAGTCTCCAGAGGCCAGAGTCTCTTTGCCAATCACAAAGAACCCTTAATTTGCTTTGTAAAACATAGTCCAGCGCTCTTCACAGATTCACAGATTACAGAGTTATTCTTCCAAACAATTTCCAAATACTACATAAAGCGTTTTATGGACAGTAGCCTTGATTCCGATCAACCTGTATCTCTGCAGACTTCACCAAAGACCACTTTTTCACAGTGGAGTTGCTATTTGGCTATGGTTTAAAGGATGAGCAAGAATTCCTCAAGCATAGAAAGAGGGGAGGGGCTCTAAGAAGACCAGTGTGGTTGAAACAGGATACAAGGATGTGTGTATGGCAGGAAGGAAGAGAAGCTGAAGCTAGATTATTCACAGCACTCTTCACCTAGCTGAGTTTGGACTTTATATTGCAGAGGTAAGCATTTCACAGAAGACTAGTTCGTGGAGATGCTATTCAATGCCCCAAGACCAAGGAGCTCACCTGTTCCATAAGTTGGGGAATTTGAATGCTGAATCCCCTTTTTAAACAGTCACAGTTGATTTCAGAAAATCGAAGGCTCTGAGAAGCCCTGCAATGAAATGGAAACCCGTTTAATTTTGTATAAAGGTTAATCAAACTTTTTTTTTTTGGCGAGGAAATGATTTCCCCCCTTCCCCAGCCCCCCATAACAACTATTAACAACTCCAGAAACAATTTTCCTTAGAGTCTGGAATTGCCACTGTCTGCTATGGGAAGCTGTGGTGAGGTTTTTATTTTGTTTTGATTTTTAATTAGGAAAGACACATCATCTTTGTTTTTCACTTTGGAAATGGTGTATGGAGGGAGGGGAGATGAAAAAATGAGAGTTAAGAAAAATAATTGCAGTTGTTCTTATAACAGACATTATTTCTAAAGTAATCTTTCTAAAGAGCAAGGCTGACTAGGTCCTTACTTAGAACCCTGCTGAGATTCCCTCTGCCCACAGGTTAAGATTCAAACTCCTGGCAAGGCACAGTGGGTCACGCCTGTAATCCTAGCACTTTGGGAGGCCGAGGCAGGTTGATCACAAGGTTAGGAGTTCAAGACCAGCCGGCCAACATGGTGAAACCCTCGTCTCTACTAAAAATACAAAAATTATCTGGGCATGGTGGTGGGCGCCTGTAATTCCAGCTAGTTGGGAGGCTGAGGCAGCAGAATCACTTGAACCCAGGAGGCGGAGGCTGCAGTAAGTGAAGATTGTGCCACCACTGCACTCGAGCCTGGGTGACAGAGTGAGACTCCAGCTCAAGAAAAAAAAAAAAAAAAAAGATTCAAACTCCTGAGTAGGGTTGACAACACCTTCTGTGATCTGGTTTCTGCCTGCTTCTCCAGTTCCAGCTCCTACTACTTACCCCTCCTTTAGAACAAATTCTCGAAGAAACAAACACATCCCTGACAAACCGGAATGGCTGATGTGCTCCCTCCAGCTGTTCCCATCTGAGTGCTTCTCATTGACTGGAATGCAGTTCTTCTGTTTGTGCGCTCAGCAAATGCCTATTCATCTTTCAACAGAGATCAGCCTCTCTAGGAACTTTCCAGAGCCATTCCTGACCTCTGTGGTCTGTGCAGTCCACCACGCCCCCACCCCTGTGTAGAGGGAATCACTCCTTCTGTATTCCAGTGCCCCTGTGATGTGGTTTCCACCTGGGGTTCTAAAAGGCAAACTCCAGCATGACATTGTGTGTTGTTCGTAATGTAGACTTACAGCCTAGCACAGTGCCTGGCCCATAGTAGGTGGTCAGTGTCATTTGAGTAAGATGTGATGATGGGAATTGATGAGAAAATGCAGAGAAGGAGAAAGCTTCAAGAGAAATGGAATGGGTGGAATCAATAGGTCTTGGTAATTGATTGGGAGATTGATTGATTGGAGGCTTAGGGAACGAAGAGACACCCTGAAGTGAGCTAAAGACCTTAGGAGAAGCAATTTTGGTAGAGGGGAAAGGTGCATGTCATTTTAAGCTTGCTTCTTCTTTTTTTTGGAGACAGAGTCTCGTTTCATCGCCAGGCACCAGGCTAGAGTGCAATGGCGCAATCTTGGCTCACTACAACCTCCGCCTCCCGGGTTCAAGCAATTCTCCTGCCTCAGCCTCCCAAGTAGCTGGGACTACAGGCGCACACCACCACACCCAGCTAATTTTTGTATTTTTAGTAGACACGGGGTTTGACCATGTTGGCCAGGATGGTCTCGATCTCTTGACCTCATGATCTGCCCACCTCGGCCTCCCAACGTGCTGGGATTACAGGCATGAGCCACCGCACCCAGCCAAATGCATAGCTCTTAATTACACAGTTAGACAAATAAAACATGCTGAGTTGAAGATGGCCATAAGACATTTGGGTGGGTATTGTGAAGATGGCCAGCAGTGTGTATAAAAGCACAGAGTCTGGTGCTAGAGACTGAACTCTGGCGTCCTTGTGGGCTATGATGTAGGTGGAGATGAGGCAGCACCCTTCGGTGAGAAGCTCCAGATATCCTAGTATCCCGAGGTGGCTCCAGATACTGGGATATCTGGAGATCTCTCACTAATCACCAGGATATTTTCATCTTCCTTTGGCTGTTCTCTCCTTTTGTTTTGGCTGGGCTGGGCTTCTCTTTTGTTGTTTGGGCTGTGAAAGGATTAGAAACTATACTGGAGAGTAGAAGGGACATGGAATGGGATGGCCACAGTTAATTGGGAACATGTGTGGAGGACCCACTCTTTGATCTGCATGACTGCGCTTATGAAAGCAGTGTTTCTTCATCCACTCACAGGGAGTCAGTCCATCACTTCCTGAGTGAGTGACAAAGCTCCTATCCCTGGTGACTGGCCACCACACACAATAGATGAGGAAAGAATTATAAGATAAACAAAAATGATTCATAGCCTAATATGAAAACTGAAACATGCATTAACCAAGCTCTCTCTGCATGCTGAAGCAGCAGAGTCCTTTGCTAATGAACTCATTAGGCAAATAAATGTTCTCAGTTGGAGGTTAGCATTCATTTCTCCCCAAAGTATACTGCATTTAATTAAATGTACAGGAAAAATTCTCTTGACCAGAGGGGTTATGGTGATGTAACAGGAAGATCCCTGTCTGGAAGTCTAGACATCTTTGGTTCTTTGTCCAATTCTCTCTGCTGTGTGACCTAGGGCACGTATCCGGCCTCTCTGAGCCTCAGATCTTTCTTTTGGAACCTGCAGAAGATGTCGATGTCAACCCTGAATCCTGCCTTTACTCAATTTCTCAACAAACGTTCTTGGCTGGGAGTGATGGCTCACGCCTGTAATCTCAGCACTTTGGGAGGTTGAGACAGGTGGATTGCTTGAGACCAGGGGTTTGGGACCAGCCTAGGAAACATGGTGAAACCCCATCTTTACCAAAAAAAAAAAAAAAAAAGAAGAAAGAAAAAATCAGCCAAGCATAATGGTGCATACCCATGGTTCCAGCTACTCAGGAGGTTGAAGTGGGAGGATTGCTTGAACCCAGGAAGTTGAGGCTGCAGTGAGCCATGATTACACCAGTGCATTCCAGCCTGGGTGACAGAGCAATACCCTATCTTGAAAAAACAAACAACAACAACAACAAAACTCCCACATATTCTTCAAGCTTCTACT
Organism: Callithrix jacchus; assembly: GCF_049354715.1. Lineage (NCBI taxonomy): Eukaryota > Metazoa > Chordata > Mammalia > Primates > Cebidae > Callithrix > Callithrix jacchus. Next base: position 126,711,519 of record NC_133509.1, on the reverse strand, counting down.
CTGTTCTGGGCACTGAGCTGGCTAAATATCCCTGCTTGAACAATTTTGTGCTCTGGCCCCTGGCCAAACAGCCATCACTCCCAATTCAAAAGCATGGGTCTGTTCTTTATGTCAAAGTTGGAAAAGTGGGCTGGGTACCACTCTGGTTCTTTATAGGAATTTTGTTCTGGCTCAGACGACTGGACATCATAGTGCCAATCCGATGCCAACAGTGGAAGGAATGCTGGGGTTGGAGTTGAACAGACCTGGATTTGGGTCTGACACTTACTAGTTTGTGACCTGGAATAATTTACAGAGGTTTTTTGACCCTCACTTTTCTCATCTGTTAAGGGGGGATGATAATACCTCCTCCACTTGTTCTGAGAAATAAGATGATGTGTGGGGGGTGCTTGGTGCTTTTCTTCCTATTGTCCGAGCAAGCAGCAGGTGCCCCTACATCTTTCTTCACTTCAGACGTTCCAAATACCCAAGCCATTCACCAAAGCCGTGATTCGGTGTATTTTATTTATTTATTTATTTATTTATTATTTATTTATTTTGAGACAGACTCTCGCACTGTCGCCCAGGCTGGAGTGCAATGGCGTGATCTCGGCTCACTGCAATCTCTACCTCCTGGGTTCAAGCAATTCTCCTGCCTCAGCCTCGCAAGTAGCTGGGGCTACAGGCGCGTGCCACCACACCCAGCTAATATTTTGTATTTTTAGTAGAGACGGGGTTTCACCACGTTGGCCAGGATGGTCTCCGTCTGCTGACCTTGTGATCCACCTGCCTCAGCCTCCTAGTGCTGGGATTACAGGTGTGAGCCACCGCACCCAGCTGTAAGACTCAATTTCTAAATGGTTCCAGGGACTTGGAGGACCAGAGTGGCCCCATTTTAACATTGTCTCCGCACTTTCCTCTCATTGCATTTCAGAGAGATTCGAAATTAGGCCTATTTCCTGGTCACTCTCTACAAACTGGGGATGGAGTTTCTAGCAACATTTTCACTCTGGCAATGCACTATGGGTGTACCAGGGAGGTAATTTTTTTTTTTTTTTTTTTTTTTTTTTTTGGTAACAGAGTCTTACTCTGTTGCCCAGGCTGGAGTACAGTGGTGCAATCTTGGCTCACTGCAACCTCAAGTGATTTTCCCGCCTCAGCCTCACGAGTAGCTGGGATTACAGGTGCGTACCACCACACCCGGCTAATTTTTGTATTTTTAATAGAGATGGGGTTTCACCATGTTGGCCAGGCTGGTCTCGAATTCCTGACCTCATGATCCGCCCACCTCAGCCTCCCAAAGTGCTGGGATTACAGGCATGAGGCACCGCGCCAGGCCAGGAAGGTAATTTTAATTGTATTTTATTGAGAATGCCTCCAGAAAAGTATAGAATTATAGTCCACGACAACTGAAAGGATCTAGAAATTCTGTCATGAGGTCAACTGCCTTTACAATAAGGACTCTGAGGCTGGAGTGGTGATTGACCAGCTCGAGGGAATGCTGGGAGTGAGTGGCAAATTGGCAGATGCGTCTCTTGCTGGATCTACCTCTTGGTCTAGCGCTCTTTCTCATAAACCACAGGATTGTTCCAATCCTAGACTATTTTAACTACTTGCATCTCAAGTGATCTGTAAACAATTGGCTTAATTCCCAGGGCTCTCCTTGCCTTTTTGTGCTGAAGGACATTCCTTAATATAGATTATTTCTGTGACCTTTCAAGATAAGGTAAACTCTGGCAGCTGTAGGGACAGCAAAAACTGCAAAGAGGCTGGGATATGTGGCCACTCAAATGAGAATTCAGATAGAATAAGCATCACTGGAAAAGAACGAAGAGACTCCAGAGGCCTTGGTGGAAAATGGACTGCTGCCTCCTCAGTCTACAGATCTGTGATGCAGAGAGGATTCCACATGGCACTCTGGCCTTTGACATTAATTAGATTCATGAACCAACAGCCACAGTATAGATAGCTCTGGGGACAGGGTGGCAATTGTCGGTGACATCACATGACATGTTCCATGCACAGCTCTCCCTCCTCCCTATCTTCCCTTTTTCTTCCCTAAACTTACTTTTTTTTTTGAGACAAGATCTCCCTCTGTCACCCAGGCTGGAGTACAGTGGCACAATCTCAGCTCACTGCAACTTCTGCCTCCTGGGTTCAAGCTATTCTCTCGCCTCGGCCTCCTGAGTGGCTGGGACTATAGGTGCGTGCCAGCATGCCAGCTAATTTCTGTTTTTTTTTTTTTTTAGTGAACACAGGGCTTTACCATGTTGGCCAGGCTGGTCTCGAACTCCTGACATTAAGTGATCCTCCCACCTCAGCCTCCTGAAATGCCGGGATTATAGGGGTGAACCAGCACGCCCAGCCCCTAAACTTATCTTGAATACTTTTTATATGCCAGGTTCTGTGCTACAGCCTTAACCCTGACTACAAAGAACTGGTGCTTTTCTCCTCCTTGGTCTCTCTTCAAAAACTCATCTGTCTTTTGTGCTCATTGCTCCACCTTTTGTCCTTCCTTCTGCTTCATCTTTTTTTCTCCTCTCTCATGTGTCTTTGTTTTATCTGTAACCCAGAAGTCAGCTGTGGTTTCCCGGCCTTTGAGATCTAGATGATACTGCTTTGAACTTACTCCATGCCCTGTGGAATTCCAAAGCCTTCCCACACGTCTAAAAACTCCCACGGGAAGTAGAGGGGCCTTTATTTTCGTGGTCACTTCTGACTCCAACCTCGGCACTTCCCTTGAATTCGTTTGGTTCACAGGCCATTTTTACCACTGCCTCAACTCCCCTCACCCCCCATCACCCAGTTGTTTCTTGCCAGTTGCCCCTGACATGAGATTCTGCCTCTTGCTTGATTTCCATAAAAACAAAAATACGCAACGCTGTAGTGAGTTTTGAATAGTGTCCTCCTGAAAATAAATGCCCATGTGGAACATCAAAAGGTGACTCGATTTGGAAACAGGATCTTTGCACATGTAATTAGTCAAGTTAGGATGAGGTCATGCTGGAATAGGGTGCGTTCTAAATCCAATGACTGATGTCCTTATAAGAGGACACATGAAGGCACACAGAGAAGAGGCGGCCATGTGAAGATGGAAGCAGAGTTGGAGTCTTGAGGTTATAAGCTAAGGAACTCCACGGAATTATGTGACCAAGCTAGGAAGAGGCAAGGAAGGATTCTCCCCTACAGCCTGTGGAAGGAGCTTGGCCCTGAGGACACCTTGGTTTCGGACTTCTGGCCCCGGAACTGTGAGAGAATAAACGTCTGTTGCTTTAAGCCACTCAGTTTGTGGTACATCGTACAGCAGCCCTAGAAATGAGTGCATTCCATTTGCATTTGGGGGTGTAGGCAAATTTCCTGAGGATTTGAGAGTGGAGGGTGGGACAGTGGGGAACTTGCTTTTCAGTTCTCCATCCCTGCTGTTCCACTGGTTTCCACTTCAGCCACCCATCCTGCCTTTTTCCTGCTCAGCTTCCTTCTTCATCTCCTCTTTCTACATCGTTCCCAAACTCCAAATTCATCTTCCCCTGTTATGCAGAGCTCCAACTCTCCAACTCAGCTCTCAGCCCACTGTTCGGGTCAGACCCCTCCAGATCCTCAGTTGCACAAAAATTACATTGCAAAAAATAGCAGCCTCCTCTCAGAAGGGAGAGGTGGATTTAAAGAGCTGTTCCTGTCCCTCTTTGGGGAGGACCGGCTCCTCTCTATTTCCTGTTCTTCAGTCTAGCAGAGGCAATGGGTGGGCTGAGTCAGGCTTTACTCTCCCCTACTCCTCAGAATGTTCAGGGTATGGATTGTGGAAGTCAAGAGGGACCTGTCCGTCTGTCAGTCAGTCTAGACTGATTTGACTGTCCCCTGTGTCTGGATGCTTCCCTGGGCACTTGAAGGAGTTACTAAAGAAATACAAGAGGTTGTCCCTCCCTTGAGGAACAGTCTGAAGACAATCCTTAGTCTTTCTTCTTTAAAAAGCTTTGTTCAGGTTGGCGCAGTGGCTCACACCTGTAATCCCAGCACTTTGGGAGACTGAGGCGGGCAGATCACAAGGTCAAGAGATCGAGACCATCCTGGCCAACATGGTGAAACCCTGTCTTTACTAAAATATGAAAAAAAAAAAAAAAAAAAAAAAAAAGCTGGGCGTGGTGTTGCGTGCCTGTAGTTCCAGCTCCTCAGGAGACTGAGGTAGGAGGATTGGTTGAACCCAGTAGGTGGAGGTTGCAGTGAGCCAAGATTGCACAACTGCACTCCAGCCTGGCGACCAAGTGAGGCTCCATCTCAAAAAACAAAACAAAACAACAACAACAAAAAAGCTCTGTTCAGTTTGTTTGGTCTTTTGCATCTTCAAATAGGAATCTCTTAACGTTCTACGGCCTCCTCCCCCTTCCCCTCTCCCTCCACCTCCTCTTCCACCTCCCCCTCCCCTCCCCCCCTCCTCCTTTTCCTCCTCTTCTGTGCAGAGCTTTTAAAAGTTCTGTCTCTTATGATTTTATTTTATTTCTTATGCTTGTACATTTCTAAGACCCATGGGTAAGTCTTTTTCCTTCCAATTTCTATAGGAAATAAGGAAAATCAAGCCCAGGGTAAAGTAAGTTGCCCAAAATTATCTGTGTTTAAGTCACAGAACTTGTCCTAAACCCTAGGCCAGCACCCTTCCTGCAAACCCCATGGCTTTCTTAGACTGGTCAGAAGCTGTGCCTTTAGCTTGAAAAAACTATTTAACTTAGATCAGCCATCTTCCTGTTAGAGCTGGAGCTGAAGCTGAAGCTTGGTTCCACTTCAAGACCATGCTGTGTTTTAAGAACAGATTTCTAACCTAATTTTAATTTAAGTTTATAAATCCGTTTTTAAAACCCTGTGTTTTGACTCTGGATTCAGAGAAATATTCTTACTAGGTTACACGAATATTTTGAAACTCAGTCCTTACTTTTTTTTTTTAATTCAATAAAAGTTTGCACAAACAATGCATCCCACAGGAGAAGCTTATGCCAGATCCCAGATGTTTAACACGTTTGCTTCAGATATTAAGAGTTCATGGCCTCTTGTGCTTGTTAAACCAAAAAATGTAAGCCCATAGAAATGATTTTTAATAACTAGGAGTGCTGCAAGGTCAGGCTGGATTCTGGGCAACCGCAGCACTTCAATAACTTTTTGATCATCACAGATTGTGTGTGTGTGTGTGTGTGTGTGTGTGTGTGTGCAGTTTTTTTTTTTTTAAAAAACAATCCAAGCCGATAATTCGACGAAGGGCAGCATGAACTCTTACTTTTGATTCAATTGCACTTTAATTGATATATGCAAAAATGTTCAAAAAGTTCCTTTTCTAATTATGACATCGACTATCTAGTTTGTAATCACTCACCTGGGTCTGCCATGCAATGAACAACCATCTACTATTGAGTCATGGGGTTCAGAATGCCATTATCACAGTGAACATCTACCTCGACTAACTGTGCCAATTATTATGCTGTGCATACGTTATATCATTTAACCCCATACCTGGCACCTTCGCTACTACACCCTGAGTCCCGGCCACCTTGCTCTCTCACCTTGATTATAGGCAGAATCAGTTACCTGGCCCCTCTGCCTTCACTGCTGCCCCTATTCCTTACAGTCTATTTTCAACCCAGCAGTTGGAGTGATCTATACAAATGTGAAGTCAGTTCATGTCATTCCCCAACTCCAGACTCTCCAGTGGCTTCTCGGCCTATTTAGAGTGGCAGCAAATGTTTAATAACAACCATGCCATCTCCTTTCCCCCAAACCCCACCCTATGCTCTTCTGGCCTCTCTTCCTACCCTTCTCGCTCTCTTTCTCTTGCTCCAGTGGCTCTGGGCCCTCTCACTGTTCCTCAAACTTGTCATGCAACTTTCTGGACTTGGTAGGGTTCACTGGTCAAGCAAAGGTTAAAGCACACACATTAGATCACATGTATCAAGGTAGGAAAGCGGGAGATAATTTGTTTTAAACAAGTTAGTGATCTATTGGTGAGGGTAACAAAATTCAAAAATTCATGATAATCTATTCTTTCACAGTAATCTTTGCAGTGGGAAATGTGATCAAAGACAGGTTTCCTGATTGAAAAACTTAAGGCTAGGGAGGCAGAGCAACTTTTTTTTTTTTTTTTTGAGACGGAGTTTCGCTCTTGTTGCCCAGACTGGAGTGCAATGGTGTGATCTTGGCTCACCACAACCTTCACCTCCCAGGTTCAAGCGATTCTCCTGCCTCAGCCTCCTGAGTTGCTGGGCCTACAGGCATGCACCACCACGCCTGGCTAATTTCGTTCTTCCTTTCCTTTTTTTTTTTTTTTTTTTGTATTTTTAGTAGAGACAGGGTTTCTCCATGTTGGTTGGGCTGGTCTCAAACTCCCGACCTCAGGTGATCTGCCCACGTTGGCCTCCCAAAGTGCTGGGATTATAGGCATGAGCCACTGTGCCCGGCTGCATTTTTATTCCAATAGAATATGCCTATTGAGGGGAGACCGTCTGTTTTCACGTACTGTACAATGTTAAGGATTGTGAAATTTACATTATGGGAATCTAGTATCTGCAACTTACTTACTGAATGAACAATGATACTTGAAAACTAAGGCTATTTTGAATAGTTAAAAAATGAATCATTTTGGGAAATGTATTTCAAATAATTCAGAAAATACTGTTTGAAGCACTAAACCTTTAAATATCTTTAATCATTATGATGGGTGTTAAAAATAAGGCATGGACCACTTTGTGTCTTAGCAGCCAGACTCCACCATGTATAGAGTTTTACTTCATGATGATTCAGGATACACATTGGTGGCTTAATATGGTGTGGAGGTCTGTTTGCCCATACACTCAATGGCACCAGGCTAGTGTGCTTCTTGGCTCCGCATGTCTTCTCTGTATAATTTTACATGGCATTTGGAAAAATAAAAAGAAGTTATAAATAAGCAATTTTCAGCCTGAGAATTTATGGGCGCCTCAACCATTGTGATATCTCAAAGGGACAGGTAATGTTATGTGCTAATTATAAGTGAAAGAGCCTTAGGTGATTTTTAAAACCTCCTTCTTCATTCTGATGCTACCACAACAGCATCCAACAGCTCTAGAGCATTGGCCACTTACAGGACTTGGGACCAGAGACACCTTGACACACTATTTAGACCAAACAGAGGGAGAACAACCAAAGAAAGTTTGGAGGGGTACTGTCCACAAATCCCACTCACTTTACAGCTTGTTTATGTGAAGCTCCCGTTCATGGCACTGAAATTTTCATTCAGCCCAAGACCAACGTAACTTGCCAATGTGATTATTTACACACACTCTGTCTTAATGGAAAGTGGTCTTCATGATATAATTAGCATTTAAATAGTGCTTTAGAGCAGTGGTCCCCAATCTTTTTGCACTGGGACCAGTTTCATGGAAGGCCATTTTTCTATGGACTAGGGGTGAGGGGTAGTTTTGGGATGATTCAAGCACATTACATTTATTGTGCACTTTTATTTCTATTTTTATTACATTGTAATATATGAGGAAATAATTATGCATCTCACCATAATGTAGAATCAGTGGGGGCCCTGAGCTTGTTTTCCAGTAACTAGATGGTCCTTTCTGGGGGTGATGGGACACAGTGATAGATCATCAGGCATTAGATTCTTTTTCCAAGATGGAGTCTTGCTCTGTCACCCAGGCTGGAGTGCGGTGGTACAATCTCAGCTCACTGCAACCTCCGCCTCCAGAATTCAAGCAATTCTCTTGCTTCACTCCTGAGTAGCTGGGATTACAGGCACATGCCACCACACCTGGCTAATTTTTGTATTTTTAGTAGAGACAGGGTTTCACCATGTTGCCCAGGCTGGTCTTGAACTCCTGACATCATGATCCGCCCACCATGGCCTCACAAAGTGGTGGGATTACAGGCGTGAGCCACTGTGGCTGGCCAGGCATTAGGTTCTCATAAGGAGCACCAAACCTAAATCCCTCACATGCGCAGTTCACAATAGGGTTTGTGCTCCTATGAGAATCTAATGCTGCTGCTGATCTCATAGGAGGCAGTGCTCAGGTGGTAACACGAGTGATGGGGAGAGGCTGTAAATACAGATGAAGCAACACTTGCTCAACTGCTGCTCAACTCCTGTTGAGTGGCCTGGTTCCTAATAGGCCACAGACTGGTACTGGTCCGTGGCCTGGGATTTGGGAAACCCCCAATTTATAGTGTATAAAATACTTTTGTGTTTTTTCTTTCGTTCACTAAATATTTGTTCCGTATGTAGTACACTGTCTTAGGCTTTAGAGTAGACATTAGAAATGCAAAGATTAATATGGCCTCATCCCTCCCCATTTTCTTATTTTGATGCTCATTGTGACTCAGAGTTGCTAAGGCAACAATTATGATTATCCCCTTTTTCCAGGAAAGGGGCTCAGGGAGGCTCTTGCAACGTCACCAGGTTTAAAAAGTATTAATGCCAGAACTTCAACGTGGGTTTTCTGCCTCTAAATCCCCCCACTTTTTTTTGAGACTGTGTCTCATTCTGTTTCCCAGGCTGGAGTGCAGGGCACAATCTCTGCTTACTGCAACCTCCTCTTTCTAGGTTCAAGCAATTCTCCTGCCTTAGCCTCCTGAGTAGCTGGGATTAAAGGTGTGCACCACCATGCCTGGCTAATTTTTTGTATTTTTAGTAGGGATGGGATTTCACCATATTGGCCACGCATCTTGAATTCCTGACCTGTGATCCGCCTGCCTCGGCCTTCCAAAGTGCTGGGATTACAGGCGTGAGCCACCACGTCCGACCCTAAATCCCATTTTGTACACCCAATCTTTCATGCCATAAACAAATACTCAGAGGCAAGCAATGAAAGAAAATAAAAATGTATACAAATCACAGTCCAATCAAAATGCTAAAGACTCAGTTCCAAAGAATCTTACAGGTACACAGTTTTCTCAGTACTCATATTAAATCTCTTGTGTTTAAGTGGCAAGAACTAAACATATATTAATTTAGGCAAAATATATTATTTATGGGCTTATACCTGCTGTGTTTATGTACTAGTACTATGGAAAAAGTAGAGGTGAATTCAACCAAGAATGCAACCAAGAAATCTGTTGCCTTTGGAATCCTTCCCCAGCTCGTATCTTTGGAATCCTTCCCCATCTCGTATCTTTGGAATCCTTCCCCATCTCGTATCTTTACTTCTCTCAGTACATCAGCTTCATTCTCTTTCATTATGGATTGACCTCTTCTACCTGAGAAACGTGGCTACCAAAGTGTCTTGTGTCACTGCAAATAGGACTGACTGTTTTTTTCTAGTGATAGTTAAAAAAAATTCTAGGGAAGGATTTTGATTGATTGTCTTGGGTCAGCTACTACCTCATGAACCAGTTAGCCCTGACTGGGGAAACAAGATTGTGGGAAATCACAGTGGCCACACAACTTTGGAATGGAGAAAGAGTGGTCCTCATGATGAGACTAAAAGCAGATGTCGACTCTGAGTCTCCTACACTTAATTCACACAAATGTTTTTTTCATGAAGTATCCTACTCAATTTCTGGAAGTGAGATGTTTGCTGACCTCCATCACAGTGTTGTGCTGTGTTTAAAAGAGACAACACAAGGTCAAAGGTAGAAACAGGAAAAAGCTGTGTAGAAAAGCTGAGGAATCCTTATCACTTTTAGTGACAGCCTGTCCAGAAAGTGAAAAAGGAAGGCAGGATTTAGAGATGGCCCAGAGCAGTGAAAGCAAAATCATGAACGTTGGGGATATAATGACTATGAAGAAGAGCTAGGCAGCGACAAATGACATGAATTTTCAGGCATGGCTGTAGTCATCTTGGAAACGATAGGAGGAAGAGTACAGAAACTCCTGGAGCTAGAGGGGTTGTTCATCTTCTGGTCTACTCCCTTCATTTTTCATGTGAGTAGGCAGATCCAGGGAGGAGAAGTAATCTTCCCAAGACTATCATAAAGCCTTAGTTCATTGGCAAAAATAGGAAAAATAGTGACACCAACCCTTGCATATGTCAGGAGGTTTTTCTTCGGAGAGAAATTGGAACAAAGTTACCAGAAGTTGAGTAATGCGTTTTCCTCCCATTAGGCTGAAACTTGCAAGGGAGCTGGAATAAATATGCAGATGGCTGATGAAGGTAAGACAGGTAACAAACACAGGAGATGCCAGAAGAGGGGATAAAAAGAGGTCTGCAGTCACTGGCTGCAACTGGCTTACCCAGGAAGGATACTGCTAATCCTGTGGGGTTCCCTCTTACTTATATGCCTGGGCTGGCCACCACCTGAGGGTTTCTCATTTATCTGTCCCATCTTTCTAATGTCTTTTTTTTTTTTTTGAGATGGAGTTTTGCTATTGTTACCCAGGCTGGAGTGCAATGGCGCCATCTCGGCTCACCGCAACCTCCGCCTCCTGAGTTCAGGCAATTCTCCTGCCTCAGCCTCCTGAGTAGCTGGGATTACAGGCACACGCCACCGTGCCCAGCTAATTTTTTGTATTCTTAGTAGAGATGGGGTTTCACCATGTTGACCAGGATGGTCTCGATATCTTGACCTCATGATCCACCCGCCTCAGCCTCCCAAAGTGCTGGGATTACAGGCTTCAGCCACCACGCCTGGCCCTCTGATGTCTTAAATTGGTGAAGTGGCTTTCCCAACATCCACTCTATCCTGTAAGCAGCAGCCATATGGTTTGGGGAGTTGGTCTCAATTTAAGAGATAGGCCCGATTAGTCAAAAGGGTATCTTATCCTGTTTGCCGGCATTCGTTCAAAAATAAGCCTGTGACCTAACTCTGGCCAAAGAGATGAGGAGAGGTTTGCTGGCTTTTGGGAAAGTTACTTTCTCTTATGAGCATTTTAGGGGAATTCATTCTATTCCCTTCACCTGAATTGAAGGAAGAGGGTCTTCCCCGGTAGGCGTTCTACAACCACAAATGGAACTAGATTTAGGATGAAACTTACACGATGCAGAACAGAGAAAAGGGAAGGAAAACAATGCTAAATGGTTGAACTGCGAATCAGTGACTCTGAAGGCCAATCTATCTTTGAGCTTCCTAGTAGGTTAACTATATTAGTTACCTATTGTTGTGCAACAAACCTTCCCTAAACAGTGGCTTAAAACAACCGCATTTTATCATTATTTCGTTTATGAGTCTGCAATATGGGCAGGGCTTGGCGGGAAAGGCTTGTGTCTGCTCCTCAAGGGGTCAGGTGGGGCAGCTTAACCAGGGCCAGTGGGATCCACTTCCAACATGGCTCCCTCACAAACTGGACAGTCGGTGCTGGCTCAGATGTGAACGTCATGGGCCTTAGTCCTTTCTATGTGGCCCGCTTCATGTGAGCCTCCACAAACCACATGGGCTTCCTCAGAGCGTGGTGGCTGGATTCCAAGAGTAAGCATACAAAGATAACTAAGAAGAAACTGTATCACCTTTTATGACCTAGTATTAGCCATCATATAGCATCATTTCCACTGTACTTTGCTGGTTGACCAGTCACTAAAGTTAGCCTAGAAACAGTTCAGAGGACACAGGTTCCAGCTTTTGTTGAAAGCAGTTTGAAAGAATTGTGGATGATTTAAACCATTGCAGAAATGAAAACATTTCCAAGTTTTTATGGCCATTGAATTGAGTTTTCTACAATTTGTTTGGGGCTGAAAGCATCCTTATTGACGCAGTTAGTGTCACCTCAGCTGTGGGCAGCACAGCGTCCTAAATTAACAGCTCTCAGTCACAATGCCAATTGTAACATAGTTACCGGTAATTTGTTACCAGTAATTTAATACAAAGGTTTTGCAATCATTTTCTTTTTTATTCTTTTTAAATCAGCAGAATCAAGCTTACCATGATAATAGCAGAAGAGTCGTTTATTTTAATTCAAATAGAATTCTCTGAATGGGAGTAAAGGGATGGAATCAGAGCAAGGACACTTCACATAGTACATGGGAGCTTTACTCCAGGTTGAGAGCTGTTGGGCTGGATGCCTCTTTTGGTAAGAGAGTTGGAAAGAACTTTCAAGTTTTGTTCCTCTGGCTCAAATTCTTTTTCTTCTCCATATAAGCTCCTGTTAAGCCAGTGTAACTGAAGACTTGTCATCAGGCATTTGATATTCTCTCTCTAGTTTTGATGATCTTTCTGTGGACAAAGGAAAGGGATAAAAAAAAAAAAAAACGATTCTTGATCTTCTTTCTTGTTCCTTTCCACGATGAACTCTACCTAAATACAACAAACCATTTTTTAGTGTTCACTCACTGTGTTTTTAGCACTCTGATAGGGCATTACAGATAGAACCACAATAAGTATTACCATAAGAATCTGGAAAATAAACAGAGGGTAGTTGGAGAGCAATGGGAAACTACTTAAAATTCAATCCTAATGCAGGTGTGACAGTCTTAAAAAGGAAAGAAGAGAAAGAACTGAGCATCTATCTGTTGGATTCCAGGGTACTTCCCTGCCCAGAGGTACAGCAACAAATCCCTTGACCCTCTCCTCCCCAGCTAACTCTGAGTGGACCAGGGCGAACATCTGACGAACAGGTGCCCAACCATAGACCAGCCAGCAATCTGTACCTTGTGTGTGGCCTGGCTGGAAAATATGAGCTGGGCCAATCAGATTTCTCTTCCAGAAAACTGGGAAGGGAGAAGCACTTACTTCTAAGGTGGTGGGTCCTGAGCCCAAAGGCTGGGTAGATACACCACTGAGGAGGTAATCAGAGACTCAGGTGTAGACTGCAGCTTTGAGAGACTGGCGACTCAGATAAGCTGATTGGAAGGTGCAGGTGTGCAAAAAGAAGCAGTCTCCATGAAATGCAAGGCTGAGGGGTGTCTGGGCTACCTTAGGTCTTGCTCTTTCTGATGCCTGCTTGTTCAGCTCTCTGAATATGTTCCCATTGTTTCCTTACCCAAAGTAAGGGTAGGAGTAGAATGCCATTCCCTGCCTTTTACTTGAGCAAATTGGAGAGGTTTTCTGTTACTTGTAACCATTAGAATTCTGTCTAGAACAAGTCAAGAACCCACAGAAGAGATGACAATTCCGAAGGGCTTTGAGTAATGAAACACCTCTAAGTCTAGACTTTACAACTTACCAACGAAATCTGTGACTTAACAAAAGGAGCTTGAGCTTTAGAGTCACACGCAGCTTTGTTTTCAGATCCAACCTGTTCCACCACTGCTTTGTGATCTTGGAGATGTTACTTACCTGTAAAGTCTAGATAATATCTAATTCTCGCAGGGTTGTTGCAAGAATTCAACTAGATGTATAGACACGTATGTATGTATGTATGTATGTATGTATGTATGTGTGTGTGTATGTATTTTGAGACGGAGTCTCATTCACTCTGCTGCCCAGACTGGAGTCCAGGGGTGTGATCTCTGCTTACTGCAACCTCTGCCTCCCAGGTTCCAGCAATTTTTCTGCTTCAGCCTCCCGAGTAACTGGGATTACAGGTGTGCAACACCATGCCCAACTAATTTTTACGGAGATGGAGTTTCGCCGTGTTGAACAGGCTGGTCTCGAACTCCTGACCTCAAGTGATCCAACCCCTCATCAGCCTCCCAAAGTGCCGGGATTACAGGTGTAAGTCACCACACCCAGCCAATATATACACACTATTAACACAGTGTTTGGCACATAATACATCCATGAAGAATAACAGTTATTATCATCCCCAACTATGTTGATGTACCTATTTGGATGGGAGAAGGGAAGTCATCTTCGACCCTGGGCCCTCCCAGTAACATGATGGTTTTGATGGAACATTTTATATTTCCCAACATTTTAAGGGTGGCTTTATATATTGGGGGTGTGTGAGTCTGTGGGCATGTGTGCATGCACGTTTGTTTGGAAAGGGTGTTGTTGGCTCTTCCTCTCCCCTTTCCTATTGAAATTGTACTCAGTATGTCATTGTTATTAATCAGGAGTGCAATATGAGATGAACAGGAGTGATGAGTTGGTCAGGCTGCCAAACAAGTTCATGTTTTGTAGGAAATGCCAAATTGTTTCCCGAGGGGATGTTTCTCAGGAACGGAGGGGTGCTTCCCTGGCCCTCACAGACCCTGTCTTGTCCCTCGAGTGCTGTCGCCTCGCAGGGCAATGGGATATCTCTTTAAAAACCACTTTATAAAGCTGCTGCCCAGATGTGCTGGAAATATATTTGCATTTTTTTCTTTCTTCTGGTAAAAATGTAACCCATGTCAAGTAGGAAATGGATTACAGACCTCCCACATTTCCTCAAAAACTATCCCAACATCATCAGTCCCTTCATAAGCTAGACGGGTAGAGGAAGACAGTGAAAGGCTGGGAGTGGTGGAGAAAGAAGGAATGTCTGAAAAAAAATAGGATTATAAAGCATTTTGAGCCCCTCTCTCCACTTCTAATTCATAGACCAACATGTAAACTAACAAACTAAAGGTCTTATCTAAAGGCTTAAAAAAGATGTCCTTGAATATTTGGTTCATCTGCCAACCATATGTATTCATGAATTATCTTTACGGATATGGAATGGGTTTAAAGACAGATGAAGAAAGCTTTGGCATCCTAAGACTGCCTGGGGATTTTGCTGGGCATAGGTGTTTTTCTAAAAGTCTGATGAAAGCAAAAGTTACAAATGGTAGGCTTCAAATCTTATTTCATATCGTGATTTTGAGTGGCATGTACAATCACTAATATTCAGAAGTAACCTTCTGAAAGGGTGTTAAATCTTTCTCATCTCCGCTATTAACAAATATTTAGATTTTATATCTAACAAAAAGGACAGAAAATGTCAAGTAGAATTGTATTGAGGGTGAGAAACTGAATCCTCAAACTTGCCTTTGGCTAAATTAATGCTCCTAGTGACTTGGGAGGGGAGTCTTGGGCACATTGGTCTGGAACTCCGGGACCATGAGGGGGTTAGATTTTCCCCATTCCAGAAAATCATGGTGGGAGGATATGTCAGGTAACTACTTCTGTGTAACAAATATTCCCCAAATGCCATGGGACAAACAATCATCTTTTATTTCTTATGCTTGCTGGGCAGCTGGGGATTAGCTGCTCTGAGCTGGGTTTATCTGGCCTGACTCTGCTTTAGGGTGTCTTACCCTCTTTGGACCAGCTGGCTGGCCCAAGCAAGTCTTTTGGCACTGGTAGAAGTACAAGAAGGCAAGCAGAAACACATGAAGTCTCTTAAGGCCCAAGCTCAGAACTTGAACATGATTCCTTCCATTTCATTCTATTGACCAAGGCAAGTCACATGGCTGAACCCAAGATCAAGGAGTAGGGAAATATACTCCGCTCCTTTGGTGGGAGGAATTTCAAAGTCATAGCAAAGGGCATGGATACAGTGCATGATGAAGTCCTAGGACCAACATTGTCACCTACTAAAAAGAAGGAATATGACTAGGACTGCAGCTCCAGTGAGTGGAACCATATGGCTTGTCTGCAACTGTGACAGGTGAATCCCTTCTGTGGTATTGATGATCGCTATCATAACTCAATGCTAACACTCAATATTTCTCCCAACTCTTCTAATTTTCATTCTATTTCCCTGATCAGGCAAACTTCTGATTATCATTTAGCTTCCTGGATAGCTATTTCTTCAGAGCATAGTGTTTTGGCAATAAGATACAAATGTCTGGGAGTTTGAGACCAGCTTGGGCAACATGGTAAAACCCCGTCTTTACAAAAAAATATGAAAATTTAGCTGGGTGTGTTGGCATGCCTATACTCCCAACTACTCAGGAGGCTGACATGATCACACCACTGCACTCCAGCCTGGGTGACAGAGCAAGACCCTGTATCCAAAAAAAAAAAAAAAAAGAAAGAAAAAAAGTGGAAGGGAAGGCTGGTGCAATTCACATAATCTTATTGCTAGGTAGCCAAGAGTAGGAATGGTGTATCGGAGGGGTTTAATCAGGGAAGCAGAATCACTAGAGTTTTACTGATATGGGACTAATCTCTTGCAGAATTATGTGAGAAACTGGTGAAGTAAAGGTCTGAAAGTAGAATTGAAGGATTAGAGAAAAGTTACTAACCAGCCATCTGAAGCCCTGTACAGGTGGACTTGTAAGGGCAGAACTTGCAATGAATCTAGGAAGCCATGTATATCTAACTGCTGGAGTGGTACCCAGGAGGGGAGCTGTGGAAAAGTCCATAGCTAGTGGACACTTCTGGAGGTCTTCCACCAAGCTCTGGAGTCATCTTGGGTCCTCTGTTCAGCAAGGCCTGTAGGTGAGAAGAAGAGCTATATATGGGGAGGAGGATGAGCCAGAACCTGCCAGAATCTCTGCGTGTGTCTGCCACCATGTATAGTCACGATGATCTTCAGAGGAAGTGGCTCGGCTCCACTTTCATCTTCCAAATCTTGCCTCGATTCTTCTTTTTGACCAATCTAACTTGGAACCATATAGGGAAAGAAATTTGGGGAAATGTAGTTCCAACTTAAGCAAGTTGACACGAGACCAGAAGAATGCAGGGTCATTTGCTTCAGGTTTGAGTCATTTCTTCCAGTCCATACAGAGGTCCCAGAAGCAGAGGTTTAGATGTTTCTCTGCTCCTCTCGGTGAGACTGGGAGCCTTTGTTCTTGAATCTTGAGCAGTTTCATGTGCTCTCAGCCTCTTTGGACCAGCTGCTCAGCCTGGGTGAGTGGATCATGTAGTTGGTGGAAAACCTTCTTTTCTTCTGGATTCTCTGCTTCTTTGTTTCCTCCTTCACAGCCTTCCTTTGACCCCACTGGTGCTATTGCCTCCTGCCCTATGTGCTGAAAATTTTTCGTTTAGGCCTCTAGTAAAACAATCAGCCTTTTAGTGCTATGAAGTTTCATTGATTAGTGGGGTTTGGAGAAGGCAGATGGGTGTTCTGAGGAAGGGCTAGTGGGAGGGCACCGAGAAATGAGACTCTCATGATTAGGTCTCTTGGTGGAGCATCTGCGACCAGTCATTATCCCACTGTTACCTTAGTTTAGTGGGTAACAGTTATTCAGGTAAGAAGATGATGAGGGAGGGAAATATAAAAGAAAAAAGAAACTCATCTCACTACAAATAGTTCTTAGCTTATTCAACTGTATCCTGTGGATTAATGGGCAAAATCCTTAGTAAGATATTCAAGAACCTTTGGAACCTAGCCTTTTTATTTCCCTCTTCTCCTGAACATATACTAGACTTTGAGTAACACTGGATCTCCTGAAGCCCACTCAGGGAAACCCTTCAAAGTGCATGAAAGAGACAAAGAAGTGTGGATAAAGATGACGAAGAAGGCATGATGGTAACTCTGTGCTTGTTTTCAGGTCACGATGTCAGCAGTCTGATCAGGTGGTGGTCTGAGAGATAGAGAGCTGTATATCCATAAGATTTTTCTTTATCCACTTGGGAAAAACTTAAATTTTCGATGATTGCAATATCCTCTTTGATAAATTTTCATGTTCTGTGTCTTCCATAGAATGCCTACAGCAGGAGATACCTTTTTTTGGTATGCTTAATGTAATCTATATGTCACCATTCATGACAGTGCCTATCAGAGTAAGTAGATCTAAGTGTTGGGGAAAAAACCCCAAATATTAGTGGTTTAAAACAATAAAGTATATTTTTCACTCACATCACCATCCAATCAAAGTTAGTGGGTGGTGGGGAGAGCTTCATTCCATGAAGTCAATCAAGGACGTAGACATTTCTCCCATCTTGCCATATTGTGAGCTGTAGCAATGGTTAGCATGGTCTAGTCTGAGGTTGCCAAGGAATGGAAAGAGGGAGAGAGTGGGGTGAAGGCTCACCTGTTGTTGGTTGCCTAGATGCAGAAGTGAAACTCTACTCTACTCAAATTCCATTGGTCAGAACTGGCCATATGACCTTACCTAGATGCAAGGAGAGTGAATGGGCAAAGCAGTTTAGCCTTGTGCCCAGGGAGAGGAATTGAGGTTTCATTAGTATCCATGATGTTTTTGAAATGTCACTTTCTCTCTGAAGCAAGTGCCTAGAACTGCACCTGTTATATGGTAGGCACTCAGAAATGTTTGATGAGCAAATACATGAAATGAATGAATAGGTGTAGGCTTCTGCTGTTATGTTCTGCTAAGGCAGAAAATTGGAGGGAAATAATTCTGAGAGAAGAAAAATTTGTCTGCTATCCCCGATGTATTCATGACCATTTATTTGTAAAATTATCTCACAAGCACTCTAGGAATTCATATTCTTTTGAAGTTATGTTTTCATTTATTCAACAAAGCATTGAGTGCCTTCTATGTCAAGTGCTATGCTGTGTGCTCAGGAAATAGAGGTGGAAGTCATCATTCCTCCCCATTGGTAACTCACTTGGAATGCATCTAGAGGAAAGTAGGAAAAGACGCCAGTCATTACAGCCATTATGTAGGCGCCATGATAGAAATACAGAGGGACTGTGGTGGTTGTGCTGAGAAATGGCACCTAATTGAGTCCGGAATGGGTGTTGTGGGGTTTCATTGTCTCGAAGAGGTGGTATTTTGGTTGGATGAGCATGAATTTGCTAGTTGATACCCATAAGAGAACGGTAGAAGGAATGGTATTCAACAGTTTAGGGAACTGCAGTTCCTTCAGTAGGTCAGAAAGGGGTGATGGAAGCCACGTGCAGTGGCTGACACCTTTAATCCCAGCACTTTGGGAG
The DNA here is from genome assembly GCF_049354715.1 of Callithrix jacchus. Classification (NCBI taxonomy): domain Eukaryota; kingdom Metazoa; phylum Chordata; class Mammalia; order Primates; family Cebidae; genus Callithrix; species Callithrix jacchus. Next base: position 126,692,960 of record NC_133509.1, on the reverse strand, counting down.
ACTGAGGTGGGCGAATCACAAGGTCAGGAGTTCAAGACAAGTCTGGCCAGTATAGTCAAACCCCCTACCAACTGAAAATACAAAAAATTAGCCAGATGTGGTGGTGTGTGCCTGTAATCCCAGCTACTTGGGAGGCTGGGGCAGGAGAATCGCATGAACCCAGGAGGTGGAGGTTGCAGTGAGTGAAGATCGCACCATTGTACGCCAGCCTAGGTGAGAGTGCAAGACTCCGCCTCAAAAAAAAAAAAAAAAAAAAAGAAAAAAGAAGAGGGGTGATGGAAATACTGGGAGCTAAGGCCAGAGAGGTAGGTCTGGGCTGAATCACAAAGCATGTGTGTAAACTGCATTAAATAAAGAATAAATAGGGGTTAAGATTAGGAATTACATGATTTGTCTTCATCAAATGAAAGAATTGATACACACAGTAATATCTAAGCAACCACGTTATCTGTATCGACCAGTCTATTTTTCTCCTTAGATCAGCCTCAAATAATATAAAATTGTTAAATTAAAAAACAAACGAAACCCATTCATATTATTTTGAGGACGATCCTTTTGCGGGAAGAGGTTAGAAATAAGAGCACAAAGAAAGGTGTACAGTATCCTCCATTCATGTAGCCTTGCCTCTGAGATAGAACAGGAAGGAAGCCTATTTCAAGGAAAACAAAGGAATTGGATCCCTGATTTTATAAGAACTGTATCCATCAATAGAGTGAATTCTTCTAGGAAAGTGTTTTAAGGTGGACTAGGGAAGAAAACTAGGAACAATTCAGGGAGCTCCTGTTCTTGGTATTTCTGCATCAGCGAAGTGGTTGTTAAAGTTGTTCATTTAAGGAAGTATCAGTTCAGTTAATTAGTAGTTAGCATTCATTCCTCCTTCATTCATTCAGCACATTTCAATGACACTTTTGTGCCCTGCATTAAGTCAGGTGTTGGGAGGAAGTAAAATATTGGAAAAATAATGGTTTTGCCTTTGAGAAGATTCAACTAACACATGATTCTAGTGATTTCTAACCAAGGATGTGCTCTCCTTAGACATCAAGGGAGGCTGGGCACTGTGGCTCATGCCTGTAATTCCAGCACTTAGGGAGGCTGAGGTGCAAGGATTACTTGAAGCCAGGAATTTTAGACCAGCCTGGGCAGCAAAGCATGACCATGTCTCTATAAAAAACTTAAAAAATTTAGCCAGGCATGGTGGCCCCTGTAATCCCTTCACACTTGGGAGGTTGAAGTGGGAGGATGGCTGGAGACAGCAGTGACCTATGATCGTGCCACTGCAATCCAGTCTGGGCAACCATTGAGAACCTGGGGAAAAAAAAGGAACAAATGGGCGGGGGTTGGGGAGAGAAAGAAAGAATAAAGAATATTAGTCTAAAAGGCCTTGGAGTTCAAAATTCAGATTCAGATCTTGATTCTGTGTCTCTGTGTTTGGGCAACCACTAACTGGTTGTCTGACCTTTAAATATTTTCAGCTGCAAAATGAGATAATAACAGCTATATCACAATTGCCAGGATTCAATGAGATGACTCATGAAAGCTTTGTGTAAACAGTGCAGAACTTTGCAAACATTGGTGATATGTTATTAAAAGTGGATGTACTAGGACTTGAAAGCAGTGTTTTTCAAAGTGTTTGTTGAAACACTAATGCCCAAGATTGGAAATGGGCATTTCTCAAGAAAAGAGTTCTATGGTCAAACACATTTGGGAGATGCAGGATCAAAGAAAGTAAAACTCGGTCTCAGGTCTGTAAAATGCTAGTGTGCATTGTGAATCTCAAGGAAAGCAAGTATTTTGTGTCTCTTTCCCCCAAATTAATGTTATCTTGGGATCTACCCCCATTCTCACTCCATCATCTCTAGGACCTTTAGATGGACAGAACTCACTTTGGGAAAGACTGCTCTCCAGGAAGGAAAGTATTAAACTTCATTTCAATTTTACAATCCCACCATCCAGGCCGGTTCCACGCCTGTAATCCCAGCCCTGTGGGAGGCGGAGCACTTTGGGAGGCAGAGGTGGGAGGATCACGTGAGTCCAGGAGTTCAAGACTAGCCTGGGCCACATAATGAGACCTCGTCTCTACAAAATATTTAAAAAATTAGCCTGGCATGCTGGCTTGCGCCTGTATTCCCAGCTGCTTGCGGGCGGTGGGGGTGGGGGTGGAGGTGGGGTGCTGAGATGGGAGGATCACTTCAGCCCAGAAGGTCGAGGCTGCCCTGAGCCATGAACACGCCACTGCATTCCACCCCGGGAGACCCTGTGTTAAAACAAAACAAACAAAAAGTGCTGAGCCATTCATCATCAGACAATCTGGGAAAGTCATTCAACAACTTTCCAGGCAGCCTTGAGATGCCCACCAACGAAGGCAAGAGAAAAGGGCCAGGTCCCCGCTTTTCCAGGGTTAGAGAGAGGATTCCCTCATAGAATCGAGGGTGCCAGGTGCTGTGGTTGATACTTTTAATATTCCTTCCAAGACACCCATTGATGACAAGGCAGTAGCAGATAGGAAGCGACAAAAGTGAAGAGAGCAGGGCTGATTCTCAACTTTATAAGTTAGATTTTTATAAAAACTCTGAAAGTCAGGTAACAACACTACTACTCCGCTTCTAAGAAAAGTGTGCAGAAACATCTGCCAGAAAGACTGTTGCTGCCTCCCCAGGTCAGAGAAGTTTCATAGGCCAATAGCTTCCCCTCCATCCCCCTCCTACCGCTGGTCTCCCTTCTGCTCCCACGACACACCTCGTGCCTGGCCGCATTTTACCCCTTCCCAGGAAGTGGCTGCCAGGAGCGGAGTCGCGAAGGACGCAGGCGCAGTGCCGCTCAGGTACGCGGGAGGCCCCGCCCTGCCCCGCCTGGCCCCGCCCCACTGGCCTCGCCCCTTCGCGCCTGTCCCGAGGGGCGGGGCTGCCCTGGTGGGCGGCGTGGGAGTGGGGACAGGGAGGGCAGTGGAGGGGACTGGGTGTCAGGGTAGGGGAGGCCTTGGGGAGGGCGGGGCCTCGAGGCGCGGCCGCGCGAGGTGACCCGAGTCACAGTGCCCGCGGGCGGCGACGGCAGAGCGCCCATTACCTCCAGCAGGTAACCGGCCGCGGTCACGCGGCGCCGCCTCAGCGCGGGGGTGGGCGTGGAGACCCCGCGGAGGGCGGCGGGACTCAGGTGCGCTTCTCCCGGCTGGCAGCGCGCTCAGGCTGTCGTGGGCGCCTGTGAGGGCGGCCCTGCGTCGCTGGCCGGCGGTGAGCGCCCTTCTGTTGGTCTCTTTGTAACTTTCTCTAAAATGGGGCGGTGTTGGGGCCCGTGGGCTGTTCCCGCGTCTCCTCAGCGACGCCTGTCTCGCGGGGGCCTGAGGGAGCTTTAGGCCCCGCGACAGCTGCGATCGCGGTAGTCTGCAGGGCACCGGGGTGGGCGACGTGGAGACCCCTGCCCGGGTAGGGGGCTCTGCCCACGGGACCCGTGACCCCGGACGGTCGAGAGCGCACCTGAGCCGCGCGGCGCCCAGCCCCAGCGGGACCGCCGCTCGCCCCGCTCCCTGCCCCGCGCTCCTGCTTCGGACGGCGCTTCCAGGTGGGCTCTGAGCTTTGGGGAAAGAGAAGCGAATTTCCTTTCCCTGGAGGGGTCTGATGAGAACAGCTTTGCAGGAGGTTTTTAGCTGTGATGTTTCTGAAACTTTGTGAAGCGGCGAAAGGATGTTAGAAGTGGCACTTTCCTGTGGTGGTTGCAAACCACAGTCTATCTAGCTGGGTTTTATTTCTGACTTCTACTCCTTCCAGGCTTTCCTTTACAATGGTTTTCTTTACAGGAAGATAAGTGGGTGAACTGTGGGCTCTATTACACACCGATAGACGTCTGGGTATAGACAAGGTAGATGCCAAGCCAAAAGCACTGATTCCTTTAGCGTATTTAAAATATAGCAAATAAAAGGATTGCCTTTGTAATTAAAATATTATTCTGGTTCTCCCTGTAGATAGACAGTCAATAGAAATTTCTTTTCCCTGATTAATATTGTAAAACATAGCCTGAAAAACATTGAGAATCAGCAATAGCAACAAAATCCTATTTACCAGTTTCATATTTTGATGTGTAACTTCAGCATGGTTAAAAATTGCTTTTTCTGGAAGGAGGGGATAATGTTGCTTGCATTTGAGAGCTGAGATGGAGGAGATTTGCTTTTTATCATCTTTTTTGTATTTTGTAGTTTTTGCTCATGAATATGAGTTACCTTGATAACTAAGGAAGAGGCCATAATAGAAATTTATTCTTTTTTACCTCTTCATGCAAAATCTATGTCTTGTATTTTATTGACTTCATTTGAATTATAACTGTGCATTCACGAATAAAACTAATATTGAGAGATCAATTCAGGTTGAGAGAAAATGAGTTTGAATTTCTGGCAGGACATCTGGCAGAGCTGTCTAGTTGTTATATACTAATAGATATATTGGTATCAGGTTTTCTGAAGTCAAGATCAGACTTATAGATGTTGGCAGCAGAAGTGGATTTGTGGTAGTTAATCCTCTAAGGGCGTAAAAAATCATTTAAGTAAGTTTAGTTTAACAAGAGGGCAAGATCAAGGATGGGGAACACCAGCATGAAGCGATGGGTAGAGGCGGCCAGGGAGTCAGAGGAGGAGCATCAGGAAAGGAGGAAATCTAGGAGGCAGTGGTGTCAGAAAAGCCAGGAGAGGAGACTTTTAACTAGGAGAGAAGTCTATCTGGGAGTCGAGAACTGATTAAGTACCTATTGGCTTTGGAAGTTAGGAGGGGGGCATTAACCTCAGCAGATATAATTTAAGTACAATATAGGGGTAGAAGCCAAATTTCAATGACTCTGAGGAGTGATTCTACTCTCACAAGTAAATGTAGTGAGTTTAGAAACTGTATTTTGAGAAACAGAGGTTAGGAGGAGAGTTGGACTAAATCGGAATTTGTGAGATGATTTAAAAAAAGAAAAAAGGAGAGACAAAAGGATGATAGACTAGCCATAATAATTACAAATTTTAAAAATGAAGTGCATCATTTCATAACATTATTCCTCTTTCATGGTTAAGTAGCAGAGGCTGAGAGCAAGAAGCTGAGCATATTGAAAATAACTATTTGTGATAAAGTAGTTATGCCCTGCCCCATCCAAATTATGAACAGTATTTTAGTGGTATTGTGCCTGGTGTATTGGGTTCAGGTGTTATTGGTGTTTAAATCACACATATAAACTGTGTTGGACTCTATTTCACATGAGTTCCAGTACGTTGATACTCCCAACTTGCTTTTAAGTTATGTGGTCCTTTTATGTATGTCCCAATGATTCTTCTAAAAATCTTATGTAGAAATCAGGTGTTTGGACTAAATCAGCATTTGTGAGGCATACATCATTTAGGGCCTTTGCTTCCATTATTATTATGCATTCAAGGGAAAATGCTCTTAGATTAAAATTTCTGTATAATGAGTTCAACTTCAGTCTTCATTGAAAGTTTGATTTTTTTTTGTTGCTCAAGAGTTCAGATTGTTTTTATAAGTATTTTCCTTAGGAATATAAAAAGCATGGTTAAAATGGAAAAAGCTGACAACCCTGTCGATTAGGATGTGGAGCAACTGGAAGTCTCATAATCTGCGAGTGGAAGTGTAAATTGGTGTAATTATTTTGGAAAACTTTTTGGCATTGTCTACTAAAGACATACGCATAAGCTATGCGCAAACATATACCCAACAAAATTCTAGAAAATGCACACTAATGTGATGGAAAACACATCTGTGGTTACTTGGGAGTAGGGGAAAGAGAAAGTAAGGAGGGATGGATTAAAAAGGGGTATGAAGAAACTTTGAGGGGATGATGGATATATTCATTTTCTTGAGGCAATGATGTTTCCACTAGTGTGTGTGTGTGTGTGTGTGTGTGTGTCTGACTCATTTAATTATAATTTTAATATGTGAAATTTATTGTAGGTAAATTATACTTCAATAAACCTTTGAAACAGATTAAATAAAAAAGAATAGAAGAAAGACACATCATTTAAGTATGTTTACCTCCTTCAAATACTATAGTTATCTCAGGGTAATATAATTATGAATAAGTTTTATTTTACTCATATAGTTTTCTGAATTTTTAATGTTTTGTACTACAACCATGTATTTACTTCTTAAATGATAAATTATTTCATATGTGCAAAACAGTACTTTGACACATCTACAAATTCAGAGAATACAAATAAATACCCCCGTGCCTATATATTTTATTGTTAAGAAATAATACATAACCAACATTTTTGAAGCCAGCCTGTGTGTTCTCCCTGATTATATCTTTCTCTTTCCACACTCCTTGATTTTCTATATGGTTTTACCACATATCTATGCATTGCAAACACTGTATTGTTTGGTCCACTTTAGAATGCTGTATAAATGATATTCTAGTATGTGTTTCCTGTGGCTTTGCGTTTGCACATTCTATTTGTGAGATTCCTTCATGCTGATGTGTATTATAGTTTGTTCACTTTTTATTTCTGTATATCATTTCATTGTGTGACTTTACCACTGTTTATCCATTATCCTGTGGATGGATATTTAGGATGTTTTCAGTCATCTTTTTTTTTTTCTTTTAAATTTAAGTTTTACTTTTTTCCATTAAAATCTATTTTTAAATGACCCTTCTAATGTATGTCTCTTTGTGTTCATGATTTTAAACACCCTCAGTTTTGCTGGAAAATATTGAATTGTTTTATAAAGTGGCTGTACCAGTTTATACCCTCACAAGCAGGATATAAGTATTCACTTTGTTCTCTTTTTCAACATTTAAGACATTTCTACATTCGTAATTACCTGAAGTTTTTATTTGACAATCTGATGAGTGAGAGATGATATCCCATTGGGGGTTTAATTTAAATTTCCTTAATTACTGATGATGTTGAACCTTTCTTAGTTTGTCTTCTGTGGTTGTCTCTTTATGTCTTTTGCCATGTATTATTATTATTATTTTACTTTAAAAAATTGATTGAAAAAAATTTTTTTTGAGACAGAGTTTCACTCTTGTTGCCCAGGCTGGAGTGCAGTGGCACGATCTCAGCTTACTGCAACCTCCACCTCCCACAACTTCCACCTCCCAGGTTCAAGCAGTTCTCCTATCTCAGCCTCCTGAGTAGCTGGGATTACAGGTGCGCACCACTGTGCCCGGCTAATTTTTTGTATTTTTAGTAGTGATGGATTTTCATATGTTGGCCATGCTTGTCTCGAACTCCTGACCTCAGATGATCCATCTGCCTTGGCCTCCCAAAGTGCTGGGATTACAGACGTGAGCCACCGCACCCAGCCTAAAAAATGGATTTCTATAATAGAAGCTCTGTATATATTCTGGGTGTGAATCTCTTGTCCTTTATGCATGTGGCACTTTTTTTTTTCTCTAGGTGAGCAGCCTGTCTTTTACTTTCTTTATAGTGTATTTTGATGACCACATTTTATAGTCGAATATAGTTGACTATGTCAACTTTTTCAGCACTTTGGAAGGCTGAGGCGGGTGGATCACGAAGTCAGGAGTTCAAGACCAGCCTGGCCAAGATGGTGAAATCCCGTCTCTACTAAATATACAAAAATTAGCTGGGCACTGTGACGGATGCCTGTAATCCCAGCTAGTTGGGAGGCTGAGGCAGAGAATTACTTGAACCAAGGAGGCAGAGGTTGCAGTGAGCAAAGATTGTGCCATTGCACTCCAGCCTGGGCAACAGAGCGAGACTCCATCTAAATATATATATATGGTCTGATATTTTCTGCTAAAAGCAGGGGGTATATGGGAAATCTCTGTACCTTCTCAATTTTACTGTGATTCTAAAACTACTCTAAAATACAAAGTTTGTTTAAAAAGTTGCCTTTCATATTTGTGCCCTTAATCCACGTAGAACTGATTTTTGTGTGGTGCGAAATATGGGTTCAGTTTCTTTTTTTTTTTTTCCATATGGCTAATCAGTTTTTCCCAGCATTGTAGAACTGAATATTCTGTTTTTCATTCTGGAGATCTACAAGTATCACAGATCAAGTTTCCATATATGTGTAGTTGTTTCCAGGCTACTCTTTCTAAAACAGATCTCTTTGTGTATCCTTACCACAGTCTTACTTACTTTAGCTGTTTGAAGAACCTTGATACCTGAGAGAACAAGTCATCCGCCCATGCTGCTTTTCAAAAGAAGCATACTTTTCTTTTTTTTTAAAAAGTAAACTTAATTGGAGTAAAATGTGTTATTTAATTATTAAATGTCTACTGTAATCACCTGAAGTCATAAATAATACTGAAACTATTCTAATATAGACTATCTAGGCTGCAAATCCTTTCCTAACCCACTAGAGTTAATTTTAACTTGAAAAGTAAATATGGAATTTGCATTTTAGGAACAGTATAGATTGAGGTATTAGATGTTAGCTGAAAACCACTAAGAATGCTGTATTTGAAAAACAATTCATAAGATAGGTATTAACATGCCAAAAGCTAAGAGAAAGGTGAACACAGAAGCGACTAAAGGAACCTTTAAGTCTTATTTGCTCTGAGGGCATTTGCTAAACTGGGGAAGCTTGATGGATTTGAATAGGAACTTGGTACTTTTGCAGGTCACTAAGGATAGTTGGAAGTCAGCCCAGGGCTCATTCACTGTAGGCTAAGAGACTAATTCTGGGACCAAAAAGGGTTGTGATGTCATGAAAAGGGTGAGAAACTTACTCTGCATCCTTCAAGGGAGTGCAAGGAAAGTTGCCTCGATGCCACGTAAAACAGAAGAAAGGAAAAAAAGCCTGTCCTTGGGAAGTTGTGACCACTAAACAGACCATGGGGAGAAGTTTTATATTACTTTGGTGGTCTAAAAATATTTCAAGATGTAAATTAAAAAAAAATCATTTCTTTTTTGAGATATTTACATACCATAAAATTCACCCCTTTAAAGTGTACAATTCAGTGAGGGTTTTTTTTTGTATATTCATGAAGCTGTACAACTATCATCGCTATATAATTCCAGAACATTCTTGTCACCCTCCCCAAAAAACCTTATACCCATTAGCAGCCACTCCCCATTTGCCTCTTCCTTTTCAGTCCCTAGCAACCACTAATCTATTTTCCATTTCTATGGATTTACCTATTCTGGACATTTCTTATGAATGGAATCACACAGCATGAGGTCTTTTGTGTCTCACTTCTTTCTTAGCCTAATGTTTTCAAGATTTATCTATGTCGTAGCATGAATCAGTACTTCATTTGTTTTTATAGATGAATAGTGTTCCATCGTATGGCTATATACCACATTTTCTCATTCATCAGTTGATGGACATTTGGACTTTCTATTTTTCGGCTATTATGAATAATGCTGCTATGGACATCTGTGTAAAAAGTTTTTATGTGGGTGAATGTTCATTACAGCACTGTTTATAATAGTGAAGACCTGGAACCAACCCAAATGCCCATTGATGATAGACTGGACAGGAAAATGTGGCACATATGCACCATGGAATACTATGCAGCCATAAAAAATGATGAGTTCATGTCCTTTGTAGGGACAGGAATAAATCTGGAAACCATCATTCTTAGCAAACTGAACAGAAAATCAAACACTGCATGTTCTCACTCATAGGAGGGTGTTGAACAGTGAGAACACATGAACACAGGGAGGTGAGCGTCACACACTGGGGTCTGTTGGGGGTGACTAGGGGAGGGACAGTGGGGAGTAGGGAGGTTGGGGAGGGATAACCTGGGAGAAATGACAGATATAGATGATAGGGATGGAGCAGCAAACCACATTGCCATGTGTGTAGCTATGCAACAATCCTGCATGATGTGCACATGTACCCCAGAACCTAAAGCACAGTAAACAATTTTTTAAAAAAAGTTTTTATATGGAAATGTGTTTTCTATTCTTTGTATATTTACCTAGCAGTAGAATTCCTGGGTCATGTGGTAACTGCGTAAAGTGTTTAAGGAATTGCCAAAGTGTTTTCCCAAACAGCTGTACCATTTTACATTCTTATAAGCAATTTATGAGGGTTCCAGTTTCTCTACAACCATACCAACACTTATTTTTTGTCTGTCTTTTTGATTAGTGTGTGTGAAGTGGTATCTCATTATGGTTATGATGTGCGTTTTCCTATTGATCAGTGGCACTGAATACCTCTTACGTGTTTATTGGCCATTTGTCTGCTTTGCAGGAATGTCTACTTAAATCCTTTGTCCATTTAAAACTTGGGTTATTTGTCAATGCATGAATTGAAAATGATCTGGTAAACAAATGCAGATATTCTCTAGAGTATACTTTCATTTTTAGCTTAAAAAGTTCTACCAGTAAAGCTTCATGGTCAATGAATAATTCATTGTCAAAGATAAGCAACTGTACAAGGAAGTAAGGCATCCTGAGCAAGAATTGGCAGAATTATAGAAACTAGAAACAAATCTACAAAAGCTTGAAAAACCAGTAATAGATTATTCAGATAATGATACTGGGTTGAGTTGAAGTAAATAAAAGACAAATTTAAAGATATGTGCAGAGATCAGGAGTCTAAAAAGTGACAGAGCTACAGAGCAGGTTGAAAAAAGGTCTAAATGAATTTCTACTAATAAAAAATACAGTAGTAAATACTCAAAACTCATCTTTTCATTTTAACCACAAATTAGGAAATTAAATGTATTCCACAAAGAGATTGAATGACCCAGAAGGTAAATTGGAATAAATAATTCAGAATATAGCTCAAAGGACAGAAATGGAAAATATAAAAGAAATGAAGAGACATGAAATTAGGGTGATCAGAGTGAGGAATTGTAGTGAAAAAGTCCAATAAATTAGAATTTCTATAAGAAAAGAGAGAAAAGAAATGGGCAAAAACAATATTTAAAGAGTGAATGAATGATAATTTTTCAGTACTGAGGAAAGACATCAATCCATATATTCAAGAATCTCAATGAATTTCAAGCAAGAAAAAAGTACACACTTTGAAATATCACAGTGAAATAAAGAAAACCAAAGACAAAGAGAAAAAAATCTTAAATTACTCCAGTGGTTATGCTGTCAACTGACTTCTTTATGGGACAGAATACAATGGAATAAGATATTTTTTGTCCTGAAGAAAATAGCTTATAATTTAGAATTATAAGAGGAAATATCTTTAAGATTGAGAGTAATACCATGATGATCAATGGTTGCTAACATTGTTAAAAAATAAAAGCTGAATATTATGTATCTACAACCTATGGAGTAGTCTTGCTAAAGTCAAACTTAAAAATCTGTATTACATTAGGTTATAGATCAAGCTATCATTTTATAGAAAAATAACACGTAGAGATTTGCTGAATGACATCATGGGAATGCAATCAGCAAAATCCTGTTATGGGAAACTCTACTGGATAAGAGACTTGGTTTCAGCATCAAAATATTCACAAGAAAACTTGTAGATTAAAGGAGATTTAAGAAATAATTAAACCTATTTCAGCCAAAACAAATAAACTATAAAAAAATTATAGGAACATTGGGGAAATGTGAATACTAATAAAATGAATAAATTATATATTTTCTGAAAGTGTGATGGTACTGTAGTTGCATTTAAAAAGAGATACCTTGTCTTTTATAGATACATACTGAAATATTTACAGATAAAATGACATCTTGATTTTTTTTTCAAAATTTCTGAAAGTGGGAGGAGATTGTGGAAAAACATTTGACTATGAATTGATAATAAAGCTAGGTGATGTGTCTGTGGATTTATTTTATATTCTCTATACTATAAACATCAGGGACATTTTCAGATCAGCGACAACTGAGAGGGTTTTCTACCAACACACCTTCACTAAAGTAAATCATAAAGGATATTAGGAAAAAGTATGTGATTGCACATGAATAGTTGGCGATGGAAGAAAGAATGAAATGGAAGGAATGTAAGAAGGAATGAAGTGAAATATGTTTGTAAATACAAATGAGCACTAACTTTACAAAAGAATAGTAATGTTTTGTGGGGTTTTAACAAGATAGAATCAAAATATGTGCATTGATGATATCATGCCTAAGTCACACATGGGGTGATCTACTTAGTAGATGCTCAGTAAATGCTTGTAAGTAAGTGAATGGATGAACTGGATGTGTGGATTATGGGAGCTGAAGGACTCAAGGATGGCCCTCATATTTCTGGCTTAGTTATTAGCTGGATAGTGGCACTATAGTAGGAAATACCAGAGGAAAAGCAGGTTTTCAGGGGAAAGTCGATGTACTGTCCTTCATTTGTGAGAATACCACAGGTAAGGCTGTTTACCTAGACTATGTCAGGCCAGCAGAGGCATATAAGCCCTTCGGAAACCTCAAACAGGGAGTGAGTGATATTAAAAACATTTTAACAACTTAGCCAGCATGAGCACTGACCACAGTATTAGAGCAAAGTCATAGAAGCCTCTGCTTTCTCAGACATTTACCTCGGGAGTACCTAGGAAGGAGTTAAAGTGACTAGGGTGCTCATAGCTTTTATCTATTGATATGGAAGTATTTAAAACTTTTCACAGTCTGTCCTCATACTAGAATGTTCCAGCTAATGTCCTCATATCATTCCTGGCATTGGATAAAGTGCCAAGCATGAATCAGATAGGTTGTAAGTAGGATCTGATGATAACAAATATAATTAATGATGATGTTGATGGCAGCAAACATTTATTCTTAGAACAGCCCAGCTACTAGTTTTGTACTTTATGTGCATTACTTTGGTTGATCATCATGGTAACTCTAAGAAAGTGTTTTTTTTTTTTTTTTTAATTGATGAAGAAGTTGAAGGTTAGAGAGGTTAAGTAACAGATTTAAGGTCAAATAGCTAATAAGTGAAAGTTACAGGATTGGAAGCTAAGCAGTATACTTATAAACATTTATATTTGCTTCTCCTTGTTGCTAAAAAAAGCAAACATGTAGCTATATAGATAGCCAGCACATCTGTCAATCTGACTGGTCCAGCCCTTCTGCCCATGCCCTATCTAAAGCAACGTGGTATGTTAGAAAAAGTTGTGAAACTTAGGGTTTGGTTCTGAACTAACATTATCTAGTTGCTGGACTCATTATTTTCTATGGGTAAAATTAGAAGGACTTGGATAAAATGATTTCTTAGGCCTTCTGTTCTGTTAATGTTTCTTAGGCTTCTTTTTCTGTTAATGTTCCATAATTCTATTTATATATTATTTTGTTTCAGGTTTATTGAGGTATAATTGATATGTAGTAAGTGACGTATACTTGAAGTCTACAATTTGATGTTTTCATATATGTATGTACCTATGAAACCATCACCACAATCATGATAATGAGTATATCTCTCCCCAAGGTTTTCTCCTGTCCCTCCAAGTCCTTCCTTCCTGTCCCTCTCTGTCCTTTATCTCCCCACTCCTCACTGTTCTGAGGCAGCCTCTGATCTACTTTTTGTTACTATTGATTAATTTCTATTTTCTACAGTTTTATATAAATTGAATCATGCAGTGGAGTTCAGCTGCAAGTCAGTATTAATAAGATAGTTAGAAAAGCTAAATTAAAAATAAAACAAGACTACTGAAATATGGCTTAATAAAGCGAATACAAGAGAATATGGTGTATCTGTATGGCACATACTTTTTGTTGGCATTCTTTTGTGCAGTGTAATTATTTTGAGATTCATCCATGTTGTTGCACGTTTAACCAGTTTACTTCTTTATTGCTGAATAGTGTTTCATTGAACCAGTTCGTTTTCTGAATGAATTAATCTGTTGATGGATATTTGATAGTTTTCAGTTTTTGGCTGTTTTGAATAGAACTGTTATGAACACTAGTGTACAAGTCTTTGTGTAGACATGTTGCTTTTTTCTTGAGTAAATATGTAGGAATGGGATGTTTGGATCATGTAGCAGGCATATGTTCAACTTTAGAAACTGTCAAACTGTTTTCTAAAGTGGTCATGCCATTTTACAGTCCCACCAGTAAAATAGGAGAGTACTACTTGTCACACACTCATAAACATTTGGAAGGATCAGTCTTTGTAATTTTATCTTTTTTAATCGATGTGTATTATTATCTTTTTATAGTTTTAATTTGCGCTTCCTTAATAACTAATGGTGTTGAGCATGTTTTCCTGTGCTTTTTGGGTACTTTGTAGTTTTTTTTTTTTGAGAAGTATCTGTTCAAATCTTTTGACAATTTTTAAATTGAATTACTTTTCTTTTTATTGTTAAGTTGTAATAGCTTTTTATATATGCTGGTTATAACCCATGTTTTATTGGATGTATGATTTGCAAATACCTTCTTTTAGTCTCTGAGTGGTCTCTTCACTTAACTTAAAGGTGTCTTTTAAAGCACAAAGTTTCTAATTTCAGTGAAATCTGATACATTAAATCTTTCTTTGATCCCATGTGCTTTTTGTGTTGTGTCTAAAAAATTACTGCCTAACCTAGGTTTACAAAGAATTAGTCATATGTTTTCTTCTACAAGTGTTGAAGTTTTAACTCTTATATATAGGTGTGTGACCAGTTTTGAGTTAGTTTTTGTACATAGGGTGAGGCAGGGATCCAGATTTTTTTTTTTGGTGGAAAGGGCATGTGGATATTCAGTGTCCTAGCACCATTTGTTGAAAAGACTATTTCTTTCCCTTTAATGTTTCTTGGTACCTTTGTTAAAGATCAATTGACCGCAAATGTAAGGGTTTATTTCTGGGCTCTGAATTTAATTCTATTGATTTATTTGCCTTATACTAATATTACATTGTCCTTATGACTAGTTTTGTAGTAAATTTTGAAGTTAGTCTTTCAACTTTGTTTTTTCTTTTATTAATAATTTTTAAATTATTCCATTTTATCTCCTTTGTTGGCTTATAAGCTATAGCTCTGTTTTCTTATTTTAGTGGTTGTGTTAGGGTTTATAGTACATATATTTAACTTTGCATAGTCAGTCCTCAAATGATATGTTACCATATCACATATACTATAAGAACCTTGTAATTATTTACTTTTATTTCTCCCCTGGCCTTTGTGCTATTGATGTAATACATTTTAGTTTTAAATATGTTACAAAACTTTTGTTACAGTGTTATTTTTTGTCTAAGCTTTAATAAACTTGTAAAGAAATCTAATAATAAATCATATATTTATACTCATGGTACACTTTATTCCTTTGTGTAGATTCATATTTCTATCAGTTATTATCCTTTGGCCTGAAGGATGTAATTTAATACTTCTTGTGGTGTGGATCTGTTGGTAATATGTTCTTTCAACTTTTTACGTCTGAAGAAGTCTCTATGTCACCTCCATTTTTGAAAGATCTTCTCTGAGTGTCAAATTCTAGGTTGATGGGTGTTTTCTTTCAATACATTAAAGATCTTGCTCTGTTGTTTTCTTTTTGTATTGTTTCCATTGAGAACTATGATACTACTCCTTTTCATTAATTAATTAGTTTTTTGAGACAGAGTCTCACTCTGTTGCCCAGGTTGGAGTGCAGTGGCATGATCTTAGCTTATTGCAACCTCTGCCTCTCTGGTTTAAGCGATTCTTATACCTCAGCCTCCTGAGTACTGGGATTACAGGTGTGCAACACGACGCCTGGCTATATGCTGCTATTCTTAATCTTTGCTCTGATGTACATAACATGTGTGCTTTCCCTAGGTGCTTTTAAGATTTTCTCATCACTATTTCTGAACACTATTATTATGGTGTGCCTTGGTGTCGTTTTCTTCATGTTTCCTGAGCTTAGTGTTTGTGAAGGGTCTTACATCTGTGGTTTGTAGTTATCAAGTTTAGAAAATTTTGGCCATTATGTCTTCAATATGCCCTCCCCCCATCTCCAATCGTCTTTGTGGACTCCAAATATAAGTACTTTGGGTCACTTGAAATTGTCCCATGGGTCACAGATGCTTTTTATCATTTTGACGTTAGTCTTTTCTCTGTGTCTCATTTTAGTTAGTTTATCTTTACCTTCAAGTGCATTAATCTTTTTTTTTTGTTTTGCAATATCTAGTCTGGTATTAATCCCATCCAGTATATTTTTCCATCTCATCCATTATAGTTTTCATCTCTAGGAATTGGATTTGGCTCTTTTTTATATCTTCCATATCTCTACTTAACCTTTTGAACATATTGAGTCCAGCTGTAACTATTTTAGTGTCCTCAACTGCCTTGTAGCAATTCTAGATTGTTTCTAATTGATTGATTTTTTTTCCTCTTCATTATGGGTTCTGTATATTTTTTGCTGTTTGTATACCTGGTAACTTTTTTTATTGGTTACCAGACGTTGTGAATTTTACCTTGTATGCTGAATATTTTTGGATTTCTATAAATATATTTTGCTTTGGGAAACAGTTTTGTGTAAACAATTTGATCCCATTTCTAGTCTGATTTGTGGGGACAGGCATCATTCCTGACCTTGGTGAGGACTGGCTGTGTATGTTTTTTTGTAATTTTTTATGGTGTTTTCCCCCTAGTCTTGTGTAGCTTCCTTTTGTTTGTGCTCTGATCAGTACAATGTTGAATACTTGAGTGGGACCCTCTACTGATCTCTGTAGTTCTCTGTATTTACCTCTTTATACTATAGCAGTCTGTTAGGGAAAGGCTCACCTTCGTCTCTTCATTTCAGAAAATCTACTGGGCTTTTCCTGGGTAAGTTCCCATGGCCTGGAAATTCCCTCAAGGGAGTAAGTTTACCTCCTTTAGTTCCTGTCAGTTCTTTGTGTCTGATAGCCAGTGTCTTGAAAATTGGTGTTTCATTTCTTTTATTTGCTTTTCAGGTGGTAGGGTAAATCTGTCCCTGTTACTCTATTTTGTACAAAAGAAAATGTACTCATGTGTTTTTTGACCGTATTACTGGGTGTTCATTTTAAAGATTTCACATTTTATTCATATAAATTTGTCTCTCTACTACCTTCCTCCATCTTCCCCAACTCATTTTGGATGTCTCAAGGCCATCAGCGTTGAGGACTTTTCCCCTTAAAGTAGTAGTCGTTTTTAACCAATTCTTTCACATTCCTGTCATGATTAACGTTAAGTATTTGCAAGCTAACTGGGGTCAGAGATGTGGTTTGATGAATATATTGTGAGTTTTTATAGGAGATAGTTGTACTTTGTTTCCTTATCTATCAACTAGGTGTTTGCTGAATTTCAACTACATTTCTGGCATCATACAGTGTACTGAGTACTAGGCAGAAAGTGAGTACAATATTGTTTTTGAACAGTTTCTGTTCTAACAGAGGAGATAGAACAAGATCTCATCAAATGTTAAGAAAAATGTTAAACTTTCTTTTAAAGACACTAGACATCTAGAGATGAGATAATATTCGTTTGATTTGGGTGGTTAAGGAGTGTTTTACTCTGATATGCTGGGGCTGAACAGGGCCTTTGAAAATGTATACATTTTAAAAATAGGCCGGGCGCGGTGGCTCAGGCCTGTAATCTCAGCACTTTGGGAGGCCAGGGTGGGCGGATCATGAGGTCAGGAATTTGAGACCATCCTGCCTAACAGGGTGAAACCCCGTCTCTACTAAAAATTAAAAATAAAAAAAAATTAGCCGGGCGTGGTGGCTCGCGCCTGTAATCCCAGCACTTTGGGAGGCCGAGGAGGGCGGATCACGATGTCAAGAGATCTAGACCATCCTGACCGACATGGTGAAACCCTGTCTCTACTAAAAAATACAAAAATTAACTGGGCATGGTGGTGCGTGCTTGTAGTCCCAGCTACTCAAGAGGCTGAGGCGGAAGAATCACTTGAACCGGGAGGCAGAGGTTACAGTGAGCTGAGATTGCGCCACTGTGCTCCAGCTTGGTGTCAGAGCCCAACACTGTCTCAAAAACAAAAAAAGGAAAAACAAACCAGTAAACCTTGAGAAATTTAAAAAAGCATAGTTGAGGCATATTTCTTCATAAGTATATACTTATATTTATTGCCCACGGAAAATACATGTGTAGAAGTATTTCTTCTGTTATTTGTTTACTATCTTCTTAATTTGTTTTAAAGATAATGCTACCATACTGCATTCCCTCTGGTAGGAAACAAACTCACTCAAAACCAGCAGTGTTGCTATCAGATAAGTAGATGTCAATGTATATTTACAAGGAAAAACTAAAAAATGTAATGCGTTACTTCAGCCTTTTCCTATGTAATATTTCCAAGTCAGACTTTCTTACATTCCTGGAATTTAGTTTGATATAGCAAGAATAATAATGGTAAAATGTTTGCTTTGGTTACTGTTGGGGGGGGATGAAATGTTCAATTGTATTAAAACAAAGTTTTCAGAGAAAAAAAATCAGTCACAAGATGTAATGGAAGAAGAGACGCCATTTACGGTAGCCAAGCAAATTATATAGGAATACACTTACTGAGAAATCTTCAGAATTTTTATGAGAACTATGAAAACTCCCAAAGGCACAACCATAAACCTGAACAAATATAAAGATATACTATGTTCTGGGTAGGAAGACTCAATATTCTTAGAGATGTCAGGTTTTAAAAAATAATTTATAAATTTAATATGATCCTGATGAAAATACCATTAGATTTTTTTTGCTAGGGCTAGACAGATTATAAAGTTCATTTTCAAGAACAGACAAGAAAGAACAGCTAAGAAAATGCAGAAAGTGAAGACTGGTAAAGATGACTTATTTTGCTACATGTTATAACATGATATAAGCCTTTAAGATTAAAATGATATGCTGTTGGTACAAGAATAGACAGAACAATTAGAATAGAAATGCACAATATACCCAATTGCATATGGAAATTTAATGTGTATTAAAGGGAGCATCCTGCAAGTGGAGAAAATAAGGAATTTTTAATATGTGGTGTTTGTGCTAATGAGATAGTCAGTTGGGAAGAGGTAAGTGTGAATCCATTTCTCATACTGTGTAACAGGATGTCATATAGAAAATAACACTATACTAAGTACTGGAAGGAAACATGGGTAAATTCTTGTGTGATCTGTAAAACACACACACTTTTGCATAGCAGAAAATGCCATAATCAAAGCAAGAAGACAAATGACAAACCAGAAGGATGTTTGTCACTTGTATCATGCACAAAGTGTTAATCTCTCAAATATCTAAAGAACTCCAAACACTGGAGAAGAAAAAGACCAACAGCTTTATGAAAATATTGGCAGGAGATAATGAACAGAATTCTTATAAACAGTTACAGATTAATCTTATATGACAAGAAGCGGAACATCACTTATAATAGATGTAAATTAAAACAACACAATATATCATTTCTTTCCTATCACACTGGCAAAAGTTCATTGGTTTGACAATGCATTTTGTTGGTAACAGAAAAAGGTACTCTTATATATTGCTATTGGGAATGCAAAATGGTGTAGCTTCAGAGAGAATTTTGGCTATACAAGCAAAATTACATACATACACCTTTTGACCCCATAGTCTTATCTCTAGGAATCTATCTTATAGATACATACTGAGAAATATCTAAGAAATATGTGTGCACTAAGCTACTGTGGCACCATTTCTTTCTTTTTTTTTTTTCTAGAGACGGGGTTTCACCATGTTGGACAGGATGGTCTTGATCTCTTGACCTCGTGATCCGCCCGTCTCGGCCTCCCAAAGTGCTGGGATTACAGGTGTGATCCACCGCGCCTGGCTGGCACCATTTCTAATAACAAAAGATGAAACAGTTTAAACTTTGATCTTAATTTCAACAAAACAACTATAAAAATTGAGACCATAGCAGAAATTTGAACAGTGACCGAGTAGTTGGTTATATTAGTTATTTTACACATGATAATACTATTATGGTTATCTTTAAAAAGAGCAACATTTTAGAAACATTTGATATGTTACCATTCATTACAGACACTGTTTGTATTAATACTTGAAATGATTCACCTTCAGCCAGTGAGAGCCCCTTGAAGTTAACTCTTGAGTCTTTTGTCACGTTTTAGAGATCATTATTTATGTATTTATGGATGAAATTATATGATTAGAAATTATTTCAAAATAATCCAAACGACAGGGTAAATGGGGAGGCAGAGGCAAAATAAGATGAACAACATGAGCTGACAGTTATTTTAATCTGATTGGTTAGGGTTTTGTTACACTTCCTCGCATATATTTAAAATCTGTAAAAAATGTATGGAGTTTAAGTAGGCATAAATGAAGAGAGTACATTTAGAACAAAGACATTGAGACCAAGACAATGAGAAATTGGACATGAAGTTCTTGTACAATTTAATTTCCTGATAAATATAAAGTAGACTTCCTTTATTTGTACTATATCTTATTTATGGTATCTTTTTGTGTGTATGTGATGTAGTACTTAAGGTATACTTTTCTATTAATGTAACTCTAAAGATTAAAATAATTCATATAGTATGCAGTTTATTTGTTTATTAGTCCCCATTATAGGGCCTTTGAATTACCAGAATAATTGATCTGGAGGAAGTGAATGTTTTCTCACACTTTTTATGGAGTGCCATATTTTCTTTCAACTTTTTCTTGGACATAGATTAAGATAGATCAGGTGAAAGAGAAAATTTTTTTTAGTTATACTATGTATGTACTTATTAGAATAATGAATAATCTTTTCTTTAAGATACTTAGTTTCTTTCCCTATCAACTTTTTAATTTCATATCCCTTTCTCCTAGTCTGTTTTTGTTTATCCTCATATACTCCTAACTCTCTAACCCTGTATTCTTTACCACTCTGTCTTTACTTTTTTTGATATGCTTTTTCTTTACTTTTTAAATTGACCAAATCATATGTATTTATTATATTCAATGTGATGTTTTGAAGTGCCTACACATTGTGAAATGGTTAAAACTAGCTAACATCTGCATTATCTGACATAGTTATTTTTGTGGAGAGAATTAAACATCTAGCCTTCGCATCTCTCAAGAGGACCACAGATCTTCATTAGCTGTAGTCAGCATGCAGTACAATTGAGCTATTGAACCTATTTCTCCTATCAAGACTGTAATTTTGTATTCTTTGACCAATGCCCCTAAATTTACTCTGCTTCTCTATCTCAATCTTTTTCCCCTTTTCTCATCTTTCATCCTCTTTTCAGTTTCTTTTACTGTTTCTTTGAACATTTTTTCTTTTCTCCTTTTTTTCTTTTGCATTTTGTGTTTTCCCCTCTCCTTTTCTTACCTCTTTCTACATCCTTTTTTCTTCTTTGATTTCTCTGCCCTTTTATACCTCTCATCTTCATTTTCCTTTCCCTCTCTCTCTGCTTCATTCTACTCTTTCCCTCTTTACTTCTTATCTCTCGCTGTTCCTTAGCTCACTGTCTCTCCTGCTGTCTAGTCTCCACTCTCTATTTCTAGGTTTGTTCCCACTTGTTTTTGACCTTTTCCTTTTCAACTCCCTTCCCAAACATCTCTTCCTAATTCTATGTGCTCTTGTCTTAGGTTTCTTGCTGTTTTACCAGCAATAGTCCTAGTTTACCTCTTTATTCTTCTTTCTCTCTTTTTTTCTGTTTTTGTTTCTTCCATGTTGCTTTTCTTTTTCCACACTGTCCCTTCTCTTTCTCATAAACACATCCCCCCCTTGTTACTCTAATCTCTCCACTCAGTCTTCCATCTTATTTTTCCTGAAAGAAAATTAAGAATGGGATTTTTCTTATTTTTTCCAGATTTTAACGTTGAGATTATTTAGTAATTTCTAAACATGTCATTTTAACAACTTATAGATAAGTTATACAACATTTCATATGGTTACAAAAATCTATTTTCCTCTTAAGTATTTTTGCTTGAGAATCCTCATTATATCTTATAAAGACAGATAATATGGTTTTTTAATAACATCTTACGGCATTAAGCATGACGAGCATGTTAACTTGTTTTCTGTTCTACCCACAGATTAATATTAAGATTGGAAGTTTGTATCTTTTGCTGGATATTGGAAATTGAATGTAATGGCAACAGAATTTATAAAGAGTTGCTGTAGAGGATGTTTCTATGGTGAAACAGAAAAACACAACTGTGAGTTTTGTTTTATTTTGATGTCAGTAACATTTCTGTAGCACCTTCTTCATTTGTGGCATTTTGTAATATAAAAAATTAGGCATGTTTTCCAACTTCTTGGGAGAAGCAGAAATATAAGGCACACTGGATAAATATTCCATAACTTCATGTAGTCTGGAGCATAGGGGAGAGAGATTAATTCAATCCAAGAGACACGTAAGACATTACCATAAAGAAGATTGCGTTTGCCCTGGAAATCTGAATAGGAGTTTAGCAAGATGGTTGGAAGAAAGGAGAGAAGCTGAAAGCTGGATATGGGTGTTACAGGTGGATGAAATAGTACAGTCAAAGGCAAGGAGGGAAGAGAAGTATGTTTGAGAGACAACATATTCTGACCCATGTTTTGATTTAAATAAAGACAATTTTGAATATGTATATAACATTAAAAATGCCTTGAATTAATCAATGACCAGTGGGGAAGAGACTCATAACTTTATGAAGACCCATATTTATTAAGGACCCTTGGAGAGTTCTCTATTGCATGGCTTCCTTATCTCTTCTCTGGCTCTTTTTTTCTTAAGCTAGAGCAGAGCTTCATAGTATATTTGAGTATGAAGGCTTCTTTTTTACATTGAAACATTTCATAAATTTCTACACAATAGTATTTGTACTTTCATTCAGTCTACAGATAGCATTATACATATATATAAAGAATAACTTAGTTCTCATCGTAAGTCATGTAGCTGAGGAATCACATATGATTCTAGAGAATGAATAAAATGGGTCATAAAAACTACGACAGGGATAGCTGCTGTTATGAAATATATTGACGGCCAGAGTGTATTTTGTTTTGTGATTTGGTTGAGATTTTTATAGACTTAGAGACCTTTAGCTTCCTTATAGTGTTGCTCTATGTAATTAAGACTGATGTTAACCAGTAGTACTGACAAGAATTGCTTTTGTTGACAGTATTTTTAAATGACTAGATTTTTACTTGAAAGCACTGTGTGACTGACTATGAAATAAAATTGTTTTCCATCTGTGGATTCTTTTGGGAATAAGACCATTTAAAGCTGCTTTTACTGTTATGATAAGTTAATGCACTTTAGCAATAATGTTTTAATTGCTCAAACATTGTCTGGACAAAATTAATGTAGATTCCAGAAGTGTTTGATAAGACCCAAGAGTAAATGTGTCAGTAATTTGTTCTAAAATGGTTAAATATCAAAGTATGCTAGGTTTAGATTATATGTAATCTATATTCATATTTATGACATTTTTCTTTTCCTTTTTCTTTTATGTGCAGTTTCTGTGGAAAGAGATTATAAAGCAACACTCCCAAATAGTCAGAATGCTGCTATCTCTGTACCTCCATTGACTTCTGTTTCTGTACAGCCTCAGTTTGGCTGTACTGAGGATTATTTGCTTTCCAAATTACCATCTGAGGGTAAAGAAGTACCATTTGTGGTGCCCAAGTTTAAGTTATCTTATATTCAACCCAGGACACAAGGAACTACTTCACCTCTGGAAGAACTTGAAGGTAAACAATAAAATAGCAAGATTTAGAAATCACTATGTAGCATTTAAGTGCTGTTATTTTGCTTCGGTATTTTTAATACAAAATTCATATAAAACTTTGTATTTTGTTTTTTATATTTTACTTTTTCTGTAGAAGAACTTAATGTGCAGTATTTTTGACAAGTCCCATTTTGAAATCTGATCATAATACAATAATTTATATGTAGATTTGGCCTTTTTTCAAGCAATAATATATAATTGGGCCTCCCTATTCATGGATTCCACTTCTGTGGATTTAACTAACTGCAGATCAAAAATATTTGGAAAAGAAATGAAAGATTGTGTCTCTACTGAACATGTGCAGACTTTTTTCTTGTCATTTTCCCCCAAACAATACAGTGTAGCAACTATGTCAATAGCATTTACACTGTATTAGGTGTTATAAGTAATCAAGAGGTGATTTAAAGTATATTGGAGGATATGTGTAGGTTATATGTGAATACTACACCATTTATGTAAGGAACTAGAGCATCCATGGATTTGGTATCCATGGAGGGTTCTGGAACCAATCCCTCACATGTACTGAAGGATATCTGTAATTATAATACCTCAGTTATCCATCACATGTCTAGAATGAAAAAGTAAAGGAGTTATTTTGTATTGGTTAGTAAACATAGAAGACATGTTTCTTACTTATTATTTTCTAATATTTGGTGCAATGAAAAATAAGGAAACAGTCAAATAGTCATTTTTCCTTCCCTTCTTTCTTCACCAATCTGTACTTCTCATTCTAAATAGTTACTTGAATAAGGTAGATCCACTGGCTGAATTTGGGTGATGTAGAAGCCAATGGATTAATAGAGAGAGGATGAAATAACATGTAGCTCTTGTTTTTTAAAAAAGCAATTTATGTTAGTCCATTGACACACTATAAGGCACAATGGCTTTTTTACCCTCAAAATTTTATTAGAAAAATTTCAAACATACAGGAAAGTAAAACAAACAAACAAAAAACTATTAAGCCAATACCCATATGTCCACCACATAAATTCTGCCATTAACATTACTTACTGTACTTGCTTTATCAAATAGATGTCTACCTATTAATTCTTTTATCCATTATTCATCCCCTTTTTGGAGGGGAATGAATTTTAGGGTAAATTGAAGACACCAATATATTTCCTTGCAAACACTTAAACATATATATCATTTACTGGAATTTGACAATCTCTTTACAGTTTTCTTCTTTTGACATAAATTTTATACACAATGAGCTGCCCAAGTGAATTTAGAATTTTGTGTATATTTGTTGAATTTTAAGTGTATATTTGTTGAATATTGACAAATGTATATGTCAGTGTAATACAAATCTCTATCAAGATCTATAATATTTGTCCAAATATTTTTTGTCCTATCCCCTCTTTTCTTCTTCTGGGATTCCAGTTATACCTATGTTGGACCTTTTGATGTTCTGTAGGTCTCTGAAACTATTTTTATTTCCAAGTATCTTATTTTCTCTGTTCTTTAGATTCAGTAATATTGATCTTTTTTTCAAATTCACTGTCTCTTCTGTTATCTTTAGTCTGCTGTTGAGCCTATTCATGAATTTTTTAGTTTAGACATTGCATTTTTTAGTTGTAGCATTTACATTTGTTTCTTTGTTATAGTTTTCCTCTACTGCGATTTCTTATTTCTACATTATTGCAAACCTATTTTCTTTCATGTTTTAAGCTTTAAAATCTTTATCTGCCAATTTCAGCATCTAGGTCATCTAGGTTTGGATTTGTGGATTGTCTCTTTTCTTGAAAATGGATTACATTTTCCCGTTTCTTTGTATATGGAGTAATTTTGGGTTGTATTCTTGATATCACTATCAAAAATATTGACTATTATGTTGTGGAGATTCCAGATTCAATTCCATTCCCCTGAAAAGGTTTCTTCTTTCCTCTCTTTCTTCCTTCTTTCTTCTCTTTTTCATTCCTCATTTCCTCTTTCACTTTCTTCTTTCCCTCCTGATAATATTTGTTGCCTCCAAATTCATGTGATTCCCAATGTTAGAATTGGGGCCTGGTGAGAGGTGATTGGATCACAGGGGCAGATCCCTCATGAATGACTTAGCAACATCCCTTTGGTGAAAAGTGAGTTCTAGCCCTGAGTTCCTGTGAGATCTGGTTGTTTAAAAGAGCCTGGCACCTCCCCTGCCCATCTCTTGCTCCTGCTGTTGCCATGTGATGTGCCTGTTCTCTTTTTGTCTTCCACTATGATTGTAAGCTTCCTAAGGCCCTCATCAGAAGCAGATGCTGTGTTTTCCGTACACCCTGCAAAACAGAGAGCAAATGAAACAGATTTTCTTTATAAATTACCCAACCTCAGATATTTCTTTATAGTGATGCAAACAGAATAACACACCTTCCTCTTCATCTTTCCTCCCTTCTATCAGCCAGTTAAATTGGTTGGACTTAAACTACAAATTTTGTCTTGGGTAGCAGCACTTGGGTGGCAGTTCAGAGAAGAGACAGATATTTGAAAAGGCTTTATTTACAGAATTTGGGAATCTTTCCTTTCCAGGATTCCCACCTTACTTTCCTGCAGCTCTGATTTCCTTGAACTCTACCCTGTTGTTCTTCAGGCTAGAAAGACTGTGAGTTTCCTGTTGAAGTTTTATATACTCTGTATGGTGCCAACTTTGATGTGTGCTCAGGCTACAAGTCATTAAAGACCAATAACTCACTTTGTGTCATTACCTTTTTCCCCATAGTCAACTTCTATCTAGATCTCTATCACTTTTCTTTACTCTTCATTGCCTTCAGAGTTTGCCTGCTTTGTTTTAGTTTTGGTCTAGAGTTTATTGTTAGTTACAAGAGAGTTGGGTCTGGGAGGAGTGATTTTTTTTTTAATTACAATTAAAATTTGTTTTTTGAGACAGAGTTTCACTCTGTTGCTCAGGCTGGAGTGCAGTGGTGCGGTCTTGGCTCACTGCAACCTCTGCCTCTTGTGTTCAAATGATTCTCATGCCTCAGCCTCCTGAGTAGCTAGGACTACAGGTGCACACCACCACACCCAGCTAATTTTTGTATTTATAGAGATGGGGTTTTGCCATGTTGGCCAGGCTGGTCTCAAATTCCTGTCCTCAAGCATTTCACCCACCTTGGCCTCCCAAATTGCTGGGATTACAGATGTGAGCCACCATACCTGACCAAATTTAATTTTTTAAAGAAAGAAGAAAAGATGAACCCAGTGCCTGGCCTACCATCTTACTTTGTGCTTATCAATAGTCTTTCTCAAAAATAGTTTTAAAAAGTTCTGGCTCACAGAATACCCAATCAATTGATCTTTCTCTTTTTTTCATACTTTTAACAACATTGGGATTAAACCATGCAGTCTTGTAAGTTGTTTTATCCACATAATATATTCTGAAAATTTCATATTTGTTGCTTTTTGATTAATTCACAGTATTTCTTCATATGGATATACCATAATTTGTTTAATAAATTTTCTAAATAATTTTGAGTTTTTAATGTATTATTTTCACAATCAGAAAAAAGGTAAGAAACATCTACCTGGGAATGTGTGATAGTTTTTCTTATGTTCTTGATGTTGTGCTCACTAGAAAACATTGCTTTTTGAGTTGAACAAGGGAGACATTGGCTAACTCTTAAATTATAGGTTCATTGAAGGAGTGGTAAAACCATCTGATTTTTATATGTTAGAGAGAAAATTACTTTTATTAAGAGTCAAGATTGATAAAAAAGAAAAGAGAGAACAACCAAATAGATGCAATAATAAACAATAAAGGGGAAATCACCACAGATTCCACAGAAATTCAAACCATCATCAGAGAATATTACAAACAACTTTATGCACATAAACTAGTAAACCTGGAAGAAATGGATAAATTCCTGGACACCTGTGTCCTCCCAAGCCTAAACCAGGAGGAAGCCAAAACTATGAATAGACTAATAACAAGGTCTGAAGTTGAGGCAGCAATTAAGAGCCTACCACACAAAAAAAACCCAGGTCCAGATGGGTTCACAGCCGAATTCTACCAGACACACAAAGAGGAGCTGGTACCATTCCTTCTGAAACTATTCCAAATAATCCAAAAAGAGGGAATCCTTCCCAAATCATTTTATGAGACCAACATCATTCTGATACCAAAACCCGGCAGAGACTCAACAAGAAAAGAAAACTTCAGGCCAATATCCATGATGAACATAGATGCAGAAATCTTCAATAAAATACTGACAAACCAATTGCAACAGCGCATCAAAAAACTTATCCATCATGATCAAGTAGGATTCATCCCGGGGATGCAAGGCTGGTTCAACATACGCAAGTCTATAAATGTAATTCACCACATAAACAGAACCAAAACCAAAAACCACATGATTATCTCAATTGATGCAGAGAAGGCCTTTGAAAAAATTCAACAGCCCTTTATGCTAAAATCCCTCAATAAACTCGGTATTGACGGAACGTATCTCAAAGTAATAAAAGCTATTTATGACAAACCAACAGCCAGTATCATACTGAATGGGCAAAAACTGAAAGCATTCCCTTTGAAATCTGGCACTAGACAAGGATGCCCTCTCTCACCACTCCTATTCAATATAGTGCTGGAAGTTCTAGCCAGAGCAATCAGGCAAGAAAAAGAAATAAAGGGTATTCAAATAGGAAATGTGGAAGCCAAATTGTCTCTATTTGCAGACGACATGATAGTATACCTAGAAGACCCCATCATCTCAGCCCCAAAACTCCTGAAACTGATAAGCAAATTCAGCAAAGTCTCAGGATATAAAATCAATGTGCAAAAATCACAAGCATTCCTATACACCAATAACAGACTTAAAGAGAGCCAAATCAAGGACAAACTGCCATTCACAATTGCTACAAAAAGAATAAAATACGTAGGAATACAAGTTACAAGGAATGTAAGGGACCTCTTCAAGGAAAACTACAAACCACTGCTCAACGAAATAAGAGAGGACACAAACAGATGGAGAAACATTCCATGTTCATGGTTAGGAAGAATCAATATCGTGAAAATGGCTATACTGCCCAAAGTAATTTACAGAATCAACGCTATCCCCATCAAGCTACCAATGACCTTCTTCACAGAACTGGAAAAATCCACCATGAACTTCATATGGAACCAAAAGAGAGCCCGCATAGCCAAGTCAATTCTAAGCAAAAAGAACACAGTGGGAGGCATCACACTACCGGACTTCAAACTATACTACAAGGCTACAGTAATCAAAACACTATGGTACAGGTACCAAAACAGAGATATAGACCAATGGAACAGAACAGAGGCATCAGAGGCAACACAACATATCTACAACCATACAATCTTTGATAAACCTGACAAAAAAATGCAACGGGGAAAGGATTCCCTGTTTAATAAATGGTGTTGGGAAAACTGGCTAGCCATGTGCAGAAAGCAGAAACTGGACCCCTTCCTGACACCTTACACTAAAATTAACTCCCGATGGATTAAAGACTTAAACATAAGACCTGGCACCATAAAAACCCTAGAAGAAAATCTAGGCAAAACCATTCAGGACATAGGAGTAGGCAAGGACTTCATGACAAAAACACCAAAGCATAGGCAACAAAAGCCAAAATAGACAAATGGGACCTAATCAAACTCCACAGCTTCTGCACGGCAAAAGAAACAGTCACTAGAGTGAATCGGCAACCAACAGAACGGGAAAAAATGTTTGCAGTTTACCCATCTGACAAAAGGCTGATATCCAGAATCTACAAAGAACTCAAACAGATTTACAGGAAAAAAACAAACAAGCCCATTCAAAAATGGGCAAAGGATATGAACAGACACTTTACAAAAGAAGACATACATGAGGCCAACAAACATATGAAAAAATGCTCATCATCACTGGTCATTAGAGAGATGCAAATCAAAACCACACTGAGATACCATCTCATGCCAGTTAGAATGGTGATCATTAAAAAATCTGGAGACAACAGATGCTGGAGAGGATGTGGAGAAATAGGAATGCTTTTACACTGTTGGTAGGAGCATAAATTAGTTCAACCATTGTGGAAGACAGTGTGGCGATTCCTCAAGGCCTTAGAAATAGAAATTCCATTTGACCCAGCAATCCCATTACTGGGTATATATCCAAAGGACTATAAATCGTTCTACTATAAGGACACATGCACATGAATGTTCATTGCAGCACTGTTTACAATAGCAAAGACCTGGAACCAACCCTAATGTCCATCGATGATAGACTGAACTGGGAAAATGTGACACATATACACCATGGAATATTATGCAGCAATCAGAAATGATGAGTTTGTGTCGTTTGTAGGGACATGGATGAATCTGGAGAACATCATTCTCAGCAAACTGACACAAGAACAGAAAATGAAACACCGCATATTCTCACTCAAAGGCGGTGATGAAAAATGAGAACACATGGACACAGGGAGGGGAGTACTACACACTGGGGTCTATTGGGGGGAATAGGAGACGGACAGTGGGGGGGGAGCTGGGGAGGGATAGCCTGGGGAGAATTGCCAAATGTGGGTGAAGAGGAGGAAGGCAGCAGAACACACTGCCATGTGTGTACCTATGCAACTATCTTGCATGTTCTGCACATGTACCCCAAAACCTAAAATGCAATAAAAAAAGAAAAAAAAAGAGTCAAGAAAGTAAGTTCGTACCTAATTATAAAAGTTAAATATGTGTATGTATGTATGTATGCATATGTGAATGATGGGTTGAGATAAAGAAGATTTTGAGGGGATAGGGCAGAGTGCTATCAATAATGACTAAAATTGTGTTTCAAGCACAGTCATGAATCATTTAGCAATGGGGATATGTTCTGAGAAATATGTTGTTAGGCTATCTTATTGCATGGACAACGTAGAGCACTTATACAAACCTAGATGATGTAGCCTACTAAACTATATGGATAGCTTATTTTTCCTAGGCTACAAACCTATACAATATGTTACTATACTGAATACTGTAGGCAATTAACACAGTGGTAAGTGTTAGTTTATCTAAATATATCTACACATAGAAAAGGTACAGTAAAAATATAGTATAAAAGATAAAAGATGATACACCTTGTATTAGTCTGTTTTGATGCTGCTGATAAATACATCCTTGAGACTGGGTGATTTATAATGAAAAAGAGGTTTAATGGACTCACAGTTCCACGTGGCTGGGGAGGCCTGGCAATCATGTGGGAAGGTGAGAGGCATGGCTTACATGGTTGCAGATAAAAGAAAATGAGAGCCAAGTGAAAGGGGAAACTCCTTATAAAACCATCAGATCTGAGACTTATTCACTACCATGAGAACAGTATGGGAGAAACTGCCCCTATGTTTCAATTATCTCCTACCAGGTTTTTCTCACAACACGTGGGAATTATGGAAGCTAAAATTTAAGATGAGATTTGGGTGGGTACACAGCCAAACCATATCATTCTACCCTTGGCCCCTCCCAGGTTTTATGTCCTCACATTTCAAAACCAATTATGCTTTCCCAACAGTCCCCCAAAGTCTTAACTCATCTCAGTATTAACTCAAGAGTCCACAATCCACAGTCTCATGTGAGACAAGTCAAAAGTTAGTTAGTTACTTTCTAAATACAATGGCAGTGTAGACATTGAATAAATACACCCATTCCAAATTGAGAAATTGGCCAAAACGAAGGGGCTAAAGGCCCCATGCAAGTACAAAATCCAGCAGGGCAGTCACATCTTAAAAGCTCCAAAATGATTTCCTTTGACTTGATGTCTCACATCCAGGTCACACTGTTGCAAGAGGTGGGTTCTCATGGTCTTGGGCAGCCCCACCTCTATGGCTTTGCAAGGTACAACCTCCCTCCC
Source organism: Callithrix jacchus (assembly GCF_049354715.1). Classification (NCBI taxonomy): domain Eukaryota; kingdom Metazoa; phylum Chordata; class Mammalia; order Primates; family Cebidae; genus Callithrix; species Callithrix jacchus. Next base: position 126,661,698 of record NC_133509.1, on the reverse strand, counting down.
AGATGCTCTCATGGGCTGGCATTGAGTGTGGCTTTTCCAGGTGCACAGTGCAAGCTCTTGGTGGATCTACCATTCTGAGGTTGGCGGACGGTGGCCCTCTTCTCACACCTCCACTAGGCAGTGCCTTGGTGGGGACTTTGTGGGGTCTTCAACCCCACATTTCCCTTCTACACTGCTCTAGCAGAGATTCTCCATGAGGGCCCTTCCCCTGCAGCAATGTCTGCCTGGACATCCAGGCGCTTCTGTACATCCTCTGAAATATAGGAGGAGGTTCCCAAACCCCAGTTCTTGATCTATGCACCTGCAAGCTAACACCATATGGAAGCTGCCAACTCTTGGGCTTGCACCCTCTGAAGCCATGGCCTGAGCTGTACCTTGGCCCCTTTTAGTCATGGCTAGAGCAACTGGGACACATGGCACCAAGTCCCTAGGCTGCATACAGCAGGGGTCCAGCCAATGAAACCATTTTTTCCTCTTAGGCCTCCAGGCCTGTGATGGGAGAGGCTGCTGCAAAGGTCTCTGACATGGCCTGGAGACATTATCCCCATTGTCTCCTTTTTTTTTTTTTTGTTGTGCTTTAAGTTCTGGGGTACATGTGCAGAACATGCAGGTTTGTTACATAGTTATACACATGCCGTGGTGGTTTGCTGCATCCATCATCTTGTCATCTATGTTAGGTATTTCTCCTAATGCTATCCCTCCCCTATCCTCTCACCCACTGCTATCCTTCCCCAAGTCCCCCACCCCCTAACAGGCCCCAGTGTGTGATGTTCCCCTCCCTGTGTGTGTGTGTTCTCATTGTTCAACACCCACTTATGAGTGTGAGTGTGCAGTGTTTGGTTATCTGTTCTTGTGTCAGTTTGCTGAGAATGATGGTTTCCAGCTTCATCCATGTTCCTGCAGAGGACATTAACTCATCCTTTTTTATGGCTGCAGAGTATTCCATGGTATATTTGTGCTACATTTTCTTTATCTGGTCTATCATTTATGGACATTTGGGTTGGTTCCAAGTCTTTGCTATTATGAACAGTGCCACAATAAACATACATATGCATGTGTCTTTATAATAGAATGATTTGTAATCCTTTGGGTATATACCCAGTAATGGCATTGCTGAGTCAAAAGGTATTTCTAGTTCTAGATCCTTGAGGAATTGCCACACTGTCTTCCACAATGGTTGAACTAATTTACACTCCCACCAACGGTGTAAAAGCGTTTCTATTTCTTCACAGCCTCTCCAGCGTCTGTTGTCTCCTGATTTTTTAATGATCACCATTCTAACTGGTGTGAGATGGTATCTCAATGTGGTTTTATTTGCATTTCTCTAATGACCAGTGATGATGACCTTTTTTTCATGTTTGTTGCCTGCATGAATGTCTTCTTTTGAGAAGTGTCTGTTCATATTCTTTGTCCTCTTTTTCATGGGGTTGTTTTTTTTTTTTTATTGTAAATTTGTTTCAGTTCTTTGTAGATTCTAGACATTACCTCTTTGTCAGATGGGTAGATTGCAAAAATTGTTTCCCATTCTGTTGGTTGCCTGTTCACTCTGGATAGTTTCTTTTGCTGTGAAGAAGTGCTTTAGTTAATTAGATCCCATTTGTCTGTTTTGGCTTTTGTTGCTATTGCTTCTGGTGTTTTAGTCATGAGGTCCTTGCCCATGCTTATGTCCTGAATGGTATTGCGTAGGTTTTCTTCTAGGGTTTTTATGGTGTCAGATCTTATGTTTAAATCTTTAATCCATCTGGAATTAATTTTTGTATAAGATGTTTTCAGATTTCTGCATATGGCTAGCCAGTTTTCCCAACACCATTTATTAAATAGAGAATCCTTTCCCCATTGCTTGTTTTTGTCAGGGTTGTCAAAGATCAGATGGTTGTAGATGTGTGGTCTTACTTCCAAGGCCTGTGTTCTGTTCCATTGGTCTATATATCTGTTTTGGTACCACTGTCATGCTGTTTTGATTACTGTAGTCTTGTAGTATAGATTGAAGTCAGGTAGTGTGATGCTTCCAGCTTTGTGTTTTTTTTCTTTTTGCTTAGGATTGTCTTGGCTCTGCAGGCTCTTTTTTGGTTCTGTATGAAGTTTAAGGTGGTTTTCTGCAATTCTGTGAAGAAAATCAATAGTAGCTTGATGGGGATAGCATTGAATCTATAAATTACTTTGGGTAGTATGGCCATTTTTACCATATTGATTCTTCCTAACCATGAGCATGGAATGTTTTTCTGTCTGTTTGTATCCTCTCTTATTTCCTTGAGCAGTGGTTTGTAGTTCTCCTTGAAGAGGTCCTTCACACCCTTGTTAGTTATATTCCTAGGTATTTTATTCTCTTTGTAGCAATTGTGAATGGGAGTTCACTCATGATTTGGCTCTCTGTTTGTCTATTACTGGTATATAGGAATTCTTGTGATTTTTACAAACTGATTTTGTATCCTGAGACTTTGCTTAAGTTGCTTATCAGCTAAAGGAGATTTTGGGCTGAGATGATGGGATCTTCTAAATATGCAATCATGTTGTCTGCAAATAGAGACAATTTGACTTCCTGTTTTCCTAACTGACTACCCTTTATTTATTTCTCTTGCCTGATTGCCCTGGCCAGAACTTCCAATACTATGTTGAATAGGAGTGATGAGAGAGGGCTTCCTTGTCTTGTGCTGGTTTTCAAAGGGAATGCTTCCAGTTTTTGCCCATTCAGTATGATATTAGCTGTGGATTTGTCATAAGTAGCTCTTATTATTTTGAGATACATTCCATAGATACCTAGTTCATTGGAGTGTTTAGCATGAAGGGCTGCTGAATTTTGTTGAAGGCCTTCTCTGCATCTGTTGAGATAATCATGTGGTTTTTGTCTTTGGTTCTGTTTATGTGATGGATTATGTTTATAGATTTGCATATGTTGAACCAGCCTTGTATCCCAGGGATGAAGCCAACTTGATTGTGATGGATAAGCTTTTTGATATGCTGTTGGACTCCGTTTGCCAGAGTTTTGTTGAGGATTTTCATCAGGGATATTGGCCCGAAATGTTCTTTTTTAGTTGTGTCCCTGCCTGGTTTTGGTATCAGGGTGATGTTGGTCTCATAAAATGAGTTAGGGAGGATTCCCTCTTTTTGTATTATTTGAATAGTTTCACAAGGAGGGGTACCAGCTCTTCTTTGTACCTCTGGTAGAATTCTGCTGTGAACCTGTCTGGTCCTGGACTTTTTTTGGATGGTAGGCTATGAATTGCTGCCTCAATTTCAGACCTTCTTATTGGTCTATTCAGGGGTTCAACTTCTTCGTGGTTTAGTTTTGGGAGGGTGTAGTGTCCAGGAATTTATCCATTTTTTCTAGATTTACTGGTTTATTTGCATAGAGGTGTTTATAGTATTCTGTGATGGTAGTTCGTATTTCTGTGGGATTGGTGGTGATATCCCCTTTATCATTTTTTTTATTGTAACTTTGATTCTTCTCTCTTTTCTTCTTTATTAATCTGGCTAATGGTCTATGTATTTTGTTGATCTTTTCAAAAAAACAGCTCTTGGATGCATTGATTTCTTTGAAGGGTTTTTTGTATTTCTGTTTCCTTCAGTTCTTCTCTGATCTTAGTTATTTCTTGTCTTCTGCTAGCTTTAGAATTTTTTGATCTTGCTTCTCTAGTTATTTTAATCATGACGTTAGGGTGTTGATTTTAGATTTTTCCTCTTTTCTCTTGTGGGAATTTAGTGCTAAAATTTCCCTCTACACACTGCTTTAAATGAGTCCCAGAGATTCTGGTACATTGTGTCTTCGTTCTCATTAATTCCAAAGAGCATCTTTATTTCTGCCTTCATTTCATCGTTTATCCAGTAGTCATTCAGGAACAGGTTGTTCAGTTTCCATGTAGCTGTGCAGTTTTGAATGAGTTTTTTAATCCTGAGTTCCAATTTGATTGCACTATGGTCTGAGAGACTATTAGGATTTCCATTCTTTTATATTTGCTGAGGAGTGATTTACTTCCAATTACGTGGTCAAGTGTGATGTGGTACTGAGAAGAATGTCTGTTCTGTTGATTTGGGGTAGAGAGTTCTATAGATGTCTATTAGGTCTACTTGGTCCAGATCTGAGTTCAAGACCTGGATATCCTTGTTAATTTTCTGTCTCATTGATCTGTCTAATATTGACAGTGGGGTGTTAAAGTCTCCCACTATTATTTTGTAGGTGTTTAAGTCTCTTTGTAGGTAATTAAGAACTTGCTTTATGTTTCTGGGTACTCCTGTATTGGGTGCATATATATTTAGGATTGTTAGCTCTTCTTGTTGATCCCTTTACCATTATGTAATGCCCTTCTTTGTCTCTTTTGATTTTTGTTTGTTTAAAGTCTGTTTTATCAGAGACTAAGATTGCAACCCCTGCTTTTTTTTGCTCTCTGTTTGCTTGGCAAATCTTCTTCCATCCCATTATTTTGAGCCTATGGATGTCTTTGCATGTAAAATGGGTCTCCTGAATACAGCACACCGATGGGTCTTGACACTTTATCCAATTTGCCAGTCTGTGTCTGTTGATTGGGGCATTTAGTCCATTTACATTTAATATTGTTATGTATGAATTTGATCCTGCCATTTTGATGCTAGTGGGTTGTTTTTCTCATTAGTTGATGCAGTTGCTTCATAGTGTCAATGGTCTTTACAATTTGGTATGTTTTTGCAGTGGCTGGTACTGGTTGTTCTTTTCCATGTTTGGTGCTGCCTTCAGGGGCTCTTGTAAGGTAGGCCTGGTGGTGACAAAATCTCTCAGCATTTGCTTGTCCATAAAATATTTTATTTTTTCCTTCACTTATGAAGCTCAGTTGGCTGGATATGAAATTTTGGGCTGAAAATTTTTTTTTTTTTTTGAGACGGAGTTTCACTCTTGTTACCCAGGCTGGAGTGCAATGGCGCGATCTTGGCTCACCACAACCTCTGCCTCCTGGGTTCAGGCAATTCTCCTGCCTCAGCCTTCCAAGTAGCTGGGATTACAGGCATGCGCCACCATGCCCAGCTAATTTTTTGTATCTTTAGTAGAGACTGGGTTTGACCATTTTGACCAGGATGGTCTCGATCTCATGACCTTGTGATCCACCCGCCTCAGCCTCCCAAAGTGCTGGGATTACAGGCTTGAGCCACCACGCCCGGCCTGAGAATTCTTTAAGAGTGTTGAATATTGGCACTCACTCTTCTGGCTTGTAAGGTTTCTGCTGAGAGATCCGCTATGATGGGCTTTCCTTTGTAGGTAACCAGACCTTTCTCTCTGGCTGCCCTTAGCATTTTTTCCTTCATTTCAACCCTGGTGAATCTGACATTATGTATCTTGGGGTTGCTCTTCTCGAGGAATATCTTTGCAGTGTTCTCTGTATTTTCTGAATTTGAATGTTGGCCTGACTCACTAGGTTGGGGAAGTTCTCCTGAATAATATTCTGAAGAATGTTTTCCAACTGGGTTTCATTCTCCCCATCACATTCAGATATACCCATCAAATATAGATTTTGTCTTTTCACATAATCCCATATTTCTTGGAGGCTTTGTTCATTTCTTTTTACTCTTTTTTCTCTAATCTTGCCTTCACACTTTATTTCATTAAGTTGATCTTCAATCTCTGATATCCTTTCTTCCAATTGATTGATTTAGCTATTGAAACTTGTGTATGCTTCACAAAGTTCTTGTGCTGTGTTTTTCAGCTCCATCAAGTCGTTTGTGTTCTTCTCTGTGCTTGTTATTCTAGCTAGCATTTCATCTAACCTTTTCTTAATGTTCTTAGCTTTCTTACATTTGGTTAGAACATGCTCCTTTAGCTCAAGGAAGTTTGTTATTACCACCTTCTGAAGCCTGCTTCTGTCAATTTGTCAAACTCATTCTTCATCCAATTTTGTTCCCTTGCTTGTGTGGAGTTGAGAGGAGAAGAGGTGTTTTGGTTTCTGGAGATTTCAGTCTTTTTGTGCTGGTTTCCTCCCCTCTTTGTGGATTTATCTACCTTTGGTCTTTGAAGTTGGTGACCTTTGGATGGGTTCTCTGAGTGGACATCCCCCCACCAAGCTTGACGTGGGACATTCAAGCTATGCTAGCTGCAAGAATTTCAAGCCAGTGGATCTAAGCTTGCTGGTCTTCATGGGAGTGGCACCCGCTGAGTCAGGTCACTTAGGGGTATTCCCCGCTGGCTTCACACCCCTTTTTCAGGGGAATAAGCAGTTTTGTCTTGCTGGCCTTTCAGGTGCCACTGGGGTATGAGAAACAAAAAACAAAAAACTGCTGCAGCTAAAACAGCCACCCAGTTTTGTGCTAGAAACCTGGAGCACTGGTGGTGTAGGCACCAGAGGGAATCTCCTGGTCTATGGGTTGTGAAGACCCTGGGAAAATCACAGTATCTGAGCCAGAGTGTCAGGAAAAGTCCCTAATGTTTTCCCTTGGTTAGAAGAGGGAGTTCTGTGGCCACTTGTGCTTCCCAGGTGAGGCAATGCCCCACCCTGCTTTGACTTGTACTCCTTGGGCTGTACCCACTGTCTAACCCGTCTCAGTGAGATGAACCTGGTACCTCAGTTGGAAATGCAGAGATCACCCACCTTCTGTGTCTCTCTCGCTGGGAACTGCGCATCAGAGCTGGGCCTATTTGGCCATCATGGTGGAAATCCCCCCCATTGTCTTGATGATTAACATTTGGCTCCTTTTCACTTATGCAAATTTCTGCAGCTGGCTTGAATTTCTCCTCAGAAAATGTATTTTTTTCCTTTTGAATTGTCAGTCTGCACTTTTTTCCAACTTTTATGTTCTGTTTGTCTTTGAAATGGAATGCTTTTAACAACACTCAGGTCACCTCTTGAAAGCTTTGCTGCTTAGGAATTTCTTCTGCCAGATAACCTAAATCATCTCCCTCAAGTTCAAAGTTTCACAAATCTCTAAAGCAGGGGCAAAATGCCACCAGTGTCTGTGCTAAAACATAGCAAGAGTCACTTTTATTCTAGTTCCCAACAAGTTCTCATCTGCATCTGAGACTACTTCAGCCTGGATTTCATTGTCTATGTCATTATCAGCATTTTGGTCAAAGCCATTCAACAAGTTTCTAGGAAGTTTCTAACTTTGCCACCTCTTCCTGTCTTCTTCTGAGCCCTCCAAACTGGTCCAACCTCTGCCTGTTACCCAGATCCAAAGTTGCTTCCACATTTTTGGGTATCTTTACAGCAGCACCCCACTCCTGGTACCAATCTACTATATTAGTTTATTTCATGCTGCTGATAAAGACATACCTGAGATTGGGTAATTTATAAAAGAAAAAAAAAGAGCTTTAATGGATTCACAGTTCCATGTAGCTGGGGAGGCCTCACAATCATGATGGAAGGAGAAAGACGTGTCTTACATGGTGGCAGGCAAGAGAGAATAAGAGCCAAGCAAAAGGGGAAACCCCTTATAAAACCTTCAGATCTCTTGGGACTTATTCACTACTAGAAGTACAGTATGGGGGAAACTGCCCCTATGTTTCAATTATCTCCCACCAGTTCTCTCCCACAACACAGGAGTATCATGGGAGCTACAATTGAAAATGAGATTTGGATGGGGGCACAGCCAAACCATATCATACCTGTGTAGGGCATTTACCATGAATGGAGCTTTCAGGGTTATAAGTTGCTTTGGGTGACTCAGTGAGTGAGTAGTGAGTGAATGTGAAGACCAGGACATTACTGTATGTATACTGCTGTGGATTTTATAAACACTGTACACTTAGGATATATTAAATTTATTGAACATATTTGTGTTTCTTCAGTAGTAAATCAATCTTAGGTTTCTGTAACTTTTTAACTTTATAAACTTGACTATTTTACAAGTTTTCGACACTTTTGTAATAACACTTGGCTTAAACAAACACAATGTGCAGCTATACAAAAGTATTTTCTTTATATCTTTATAAGCTTTTTTCTATCAAAAGCTTTTTTTTTTAACTTCTTAAACATTTTTGTTAAAAACTTAGACACAAACATCCACATTAGCCTAGGCCTACACATCTTGATGACAATCATTGCCATGTCACTAGATGATAGGAACTTTTCAGCTTTCATTATATTTTTATGGGACCACTGTTGTATATGTGGTCCATAGTTGGCCACAACGTTGTTATACAGAGAATTACTATAATTTAAACCTTTGAAGAATTTAGTTTATATCTATATATTATTCTCAGCATAATTATTAACCTTGAAATGAATTTGACCCATATTTTATCCTTTTAAAATTATGAACTATAATACACATAGAAAAGTGCACAAAGCAGAAACATAAAGCTCAGTGATTTATTACAAAGCAGAACACTTGTATAGGCACCACCTAGGTAAAGACATAGAGTATTATTAGTAACCCCAAAGCTTCTCTCCATTTCTTTGCCTTTCAGTTACCCTAGAATGTTCAGTATTAGAATTGTTATGATAACTGTCTTGCTTTTCTTACTTCTTACCACCTAAGCACATATCCCTGAATATTGTAGTTTAATTTTTTCTGTTTTCTGAACAGCAATTTATTATCAAGCAATTTATTCAGTCTGTATTCTTTTGTTTATGGATTTTCTCATTCAACATTATGTTTCTGAGATTCATTCAAGTAATTGTCGGTTTTAGTTTGTTTTTATATCTGTACAGTAAGAGTATATTACAATTTGTTCTGTATTCTAAATGGCATGGTGTATAGTAGTGTTTCTGTATAGCATACTATAAGGTCTTTTTATGTAGTAAGTATATACCACTATTTATTTTACTGTTGATGAGATTTTGAGATTTTTCCAATTTTTGGCTATTATGGATAATAATACTTATGAACATTCTTATGCGTAGCTCTTGGTGCCCATGTACAAGCATTTCAGTTGTGTATGTGTTCAGAATGGCATGTGGGTCATAGAATGTAAATATCTTCAGTTTTAGTAGAAATTGCCAAACTTTTTTCCATTAGTGATTATATCAATTTAAATTTCCACTAGCAGAGTATGATTGTTTACATTCCTCTACTTTCTTGCCAACACTTGGTATTATCAGTCTTTTTAGTTTGAACCATTCTGTTGAGTATATAGTGGTATTTCTTTGCATTTTCAACTTATTTTTTCCTCATGATTAATGAGATTGATAGTCTGACTTCTGAAGTGCCTGTTAACATCTTAAGTCAGTTTATATATAGTCTTGTCTGTTTTTTTCTTATTGATTTGTAGGCATTCCTGATGTATTCTGGATATGAGCCCTTTATGGCCATACCACCCTGAATGCACCTGATCTCATCTGATCTTGGAAGCTAAGCAGGGTCGGGCCTGGTTATGAGCCCTTTGTCAGTTATGCTTCTTGCACATACCTTCTTTTACTCTGTGGGTTACCTTAAATAGTCTTTGACAGATGGAAATTTTAAATTGTAATGTAGTTCAGTTTATTAAAATATGTCTATGATTAGGCTGGGCACAGTGGCCTATGCCTGTAATCCCAGCTACTCGGGAGGCTGAGGCCTCACAATATATATAAATATATGTGTGTATATATATATATTTCTACAATTAAAGCTCTGTATGTTCTATTTAAGAAGTGCTCCCCTCTCCTAAGGTCATGGAAACTTTCTTATAAGTTAACCTGAATATAGAAACTTTATTGGTTTGCCTTTAACATTTAATTCAGATTTGCAGCCTTCATGGAACTAATTTTTTTGTGAATGTGTTTGGTTGAATGAAGGCTTTTTTTCCCTATTGATATCCAGTTGTCTTATCACCTTTTAGTGAAAAGATCATCCTTTCTTGTGTAGTGCCACCATAGTTATAAATTAAGTGTTCATGAAATGGGTATCTATTTCTGGGCCTTCTCTTCTTTGGCATTGATCACTTTTTCTGTCACTTACCAGTATTATATTCCTAGTACCCAGTAGAGCAAATATTTTAGTCCTATTTTTCTTCTTAAAAATTAATGTTTTTGTATAAATTTTTTTAGCTTTATTTTTGCTATTTGATTTCCAGCTTAATTGCATTATAGTAAGAAAACGTACTTTGTATGATTTCAATCCTTTCAAATTTGAGACTTTCTTGGTGTATCTCAGCATGTGGTCAGTTTTAATATATGTTCTATGTCTTTTTGTAAAGGATATATCTCCCCCCCAAATCTTATAATCTAAAAGATGTTCTATATATAAGTAGAAAAATAAGAGGAAACTCAGATCACAAAATACAGAATTGTCTGTGGGGCAAAGAAAAATGCCAGAAATTTACCAAACTGTTCTAAGTGCAGGCTTCATGGTTGACCTCTAGCATAATACTTCACACAGAACTCCATTAATATGTGCTGATATTTTTAGGTATCAAAGGCATGTAATTTAGTATTACTTGAGACAAAATATTTTTTCTTTTGCCCTGGGTATACCAGTTGTTGGCTACTAACTACAAAAAAAGGATGTTTTAAAATATTAGAAACATTTGCTTTCAGGATCTGCCAGAGCATCTTTTAGAGATCGAAAGGTAGAACTTTCCAGTTCATCCCAGCATGGACCTAGCTATGATGTGTATAACCCATTCTATATGTATCGGCACATTTCACCCGATTTGAGTCGACGCTTTCCTCCCCGTTCAGAAGTGACGAGACTGTATGGATCAGGTATGAAAATTTTTTGTGCTTTTCCTCTTTGTGTTTTTCTTTAAGAAATTTAGAAATCAAATCTAAGATCTGGGAATAAATGATTCTTACTATTAAAAGCAATTTAAAAATAAGAAAAAAAGCAAGCTTCATAAATGTGATAAACATTATGACATCTCTGTAGTGTTAACGTCTAACATAAAAATTGAAAGATTACTGAGTTATGTCTGTTGGTAGTTCTAAATTCCATTTAATTTTCCTTTTTTGAAAGAAGTTTTGGTTCAAGAGATTTTTTTTATGTTTATTTATTTTATTTTATTTTTTATTGCATTTTAGGTTTTGGGGTACATGTGCAGAACATGCAAGATAGTTGCATAGGTACACACATGGCAGTGTGTTTTGCTGCCTTCCTCCCCTTCACCCACATTTGGCATTTCTCCCCAGGCTATCCCTCCCCAGCTCGCCCCCCTGCTGTCCCTCACGTATTCCCCCCAATAGACCCCAGTGTGTAGTACTCCCTTCCCTGTGTCCATGTGTTCTCATTATTCATCACCCACCTATGAGTGAGAATATGCAGTATTTCATTTTCTGTTCCTGTGTCAGTTTGCTGAGAATGATGTTCTCCAGATTCATCCATGTCCCTACAAACGACACAAACTCATCATTTTTGATTGCTGCATAATATTCCATGGTGTATATGTGTCACATTTTCCCAGTTCAGGCTATCGTCGATGGGTATTTGGGTTGGTTCCAGGTCTTTGCTATTGTAAACAGTGCTGCGATGAACATTCGTGTGCATGTATCCTTACAGTAGAACGATTTATAGTCCTTTGGATATATATCCAGTAATGGGATTGCTGGGTCAAATGGAATTTCTATTTCTAAGGCCTTGAGGAATTGCCACACTGTCTTCCAAAATGGTTGAACTACTTTACATTCCCACCAACAGTGTAAAAGCGTTTCTATTTCTCCACATCCTCTCCAACATCTGTTGTCTCCAGATTGTTTAATGATCGCCATTCTAACTGGCATGAGATGGTATCTCAATGTGGTTTTGATTTGCATCTCTCTAATGACCAGTGATGATGAGCATTTTTTCATAAGTTTGTTGGCCTCATGTATGTCTTCTTTTGTAAAGTGTCTGTTCATATCCTTTGCCCATTTTTGAATGGGCTTGTTTGTTTTTTTCCTGTAAATCTGTTTGAGTTCTTTGTAGATTCTGGATATCAGCCTTTTGTCAGATGGGTAAACTGCAAACATTTTTTCCCGTTCTGTTGGTTGCCGATTCACTCTAGTGACTGTTTCATTTGCCGTGTAGAAGCTGTGGAGTTTGATTAGGTCCCATTTGTCTATTTTGGCTTTTGTTGCCAATGCTTTTGGTGTTTTTGTCATGAAGTCCTTGCCTACTCCTATGTCCTGAATGGTTTTGCCTAGATTTTCTTCTAGGGTTTTTATGGTGCCAGGTCTTATGTTTAAGTCTTTAATCCATCGGGAGTTAATTTTAGTGTAAGGTGTCAGGAAGGGGTCCAGTTTCTGCTTTCTGCACATGGCTAGCCAGTTTTCCCAACACCATTTATTAAACAGGGAATCCTTTCCCCGTTGCATTTTTTTGTCAGGTTTATCAAAGATTGTATGGTTGTAGATATGTTGTGTTGCCTCTGATGCCTCTGTTCTGTTCCATTGGTCTATATCTCTGTTTTGGTACCAGTACCTTGCTGTTTTGATTACTGTAGCCTTGTAGTATAGTTTGAAGTCCGGCAGTGTGATGCCTCCCACTGTGTTCTTTTTGCTTAGAATTGACTTGGCTATGCGGGCTCTTTTTTGGTTCCATATGAAGTTCATGGTGGATTTTTCCAGTTCTGTGAAGAAGGTCATTGGTAGCTTGATGGGGATAGCGTTGATTCTGTAAATTACTTTGGGCAGTATAGCCATTTTCACGATATTGATTCTTCCTAACCATGAACATGGAATGTTTCTCCATCTGTTTGTGTCCTCTCTTATTTCATTGAGCAGTGGTTTGTAGTTTTCCTTGAAGAAGTCCCTTACGTTCCTTTTAAGTTGTATTCCTAGGCATTTTATTTTTTTTGTAGCAATTGTGAATGGCAGTTTGTCCTTGATTTGGCTCTCTTTAAGTCTGTTATTGGTGTATAGGAATGCTTGTGATTTTTGCACATTGATTTTATATCCTGAGACTTTGCTGAAGTTGTTTATCAGTTTCAGGAGTTTTTGGGCTGAGGCGATGGGGTCTTCTAGGTATAGTATCATGTCGTCTGCAAATAGAGACAATTTGCCTTCCATGTTTTCTATTTGAATACCCTTTATTTCTTTTTCTTGCCTGATTGCTCTGGCTAGAACTTCCAGCACTATATTGAATAGGAGTGGTGAGAGAGAGCATCCTTGTCTAGTGCCAGATTTCAAAGGGAATGCTTCCAGTTTTTGTCCATTCAGTATGATATTGGCTGTTGGTTTGTCATAAATAGCTTTTATTACTTTGAGATACATTCCGTCAATACCGAGTTTATTGAGGGTTTTTAGCATAAAGGGCTGTGGAATTTTGTCAAATGCCTTCTCTGTGTCAATTGAGATAATCATGTGGTTTTTGGTTTTGGTTCTGTTTATGTGGTGAATTACATTTATAGACTTGAGTATGTTGAACCAGTCTTGCATCCCCGGGATGAATCCTACTTGATCATGATGGATAAGTTTTTTGATATGCTGTTGCAATCGGCTTGCCAGTATTTTATTGAAGATTTTTGCATCTATGTTCATCATGGATATTGGCCTGAAGTTTTCTTTTCTTGTTGAGTCTCTGCCGGGTTTTGGTATCAGGATGAAGTTGGTCTCATAAAATAATTTGGGAAGGATTCCCTCTTTTTGGATTATTTGGAATAGTTTCAGAAGGAATGGTACCAGCTCCTCTTTGTGTGTCTGGTAGAATTCAGCTGTGAACCCATCTGGACCTGGGCTTTTTTTTGTGTGGTTGGCTCTTAATTGCTGCCTCAACTTCAGACCTTGTTATTGGTGTATTCATAGTTTTGGCTTCCTCCTGGTTTAGGCTTGGGAGGACATAGGTGTCCAGGAATTTATCCATTTCTTCCAGGTTTACTAGTTTATTTGCATAGAGTTGTTTGTAATATTCTCTGATGATGGTTTGAATTTCTGTGGAATCTGTGGTGATTTCCCCTTTATCGTTTTTTTATTGCATTTATTTGGTTGTTCTCTCTTTTCTTTTTTATCAATCTGGCTAGTGGTCTGTGTATTTTGTTGATCTTTTCAAAAAATAAACTCTTGGATTTATTGATTTTTTGAGGGGTTTTTCGTGTCTCTATCTCCTTCAGTTCTGCTCTGATGTTAGTTATTTCTTGTCTTCTGCTAGGTTTTGAGTTTTTTTGATCTTGCTCCTCTAGCTCTTTCAATTTTGATGATAGGGTATCAATTTTGGATCTCTCCACTCTTCTCATATTGGCACTTATTGCTATATATTTTCCTCTGGAGACTGCTTTAAATGTGTCCCAGAGATTCTGGTATGTTGTGTCTTCGTTCTCGTTGGTTTCGAAGAACTTCTTTATTTTTGCCTTCATTTCATTTTTTATCCAGTCAACATTCAAGAGCCAGTTGTTCAGTTTCCATGAAGCTGTGCGATTCTGAGTTAGTTTCTGAATTCTAACTTGATTGTACTATGGTCTGAGAGACTGTGTTATCATGTCAGTTTTTTTGCATTTGCTGAGGAGTGCTTTACTCCCAATTATGTGGTCGATTTTAGAGTAGGTGTGATGTGGTGCTGAGAAGAATGTATATTCTGTGGATTTGGGGTAGAGGGTTCTGTAAATGTCTGTTAGGTTTGCTTGTTCAAGGTCTGAGTTCAAGCCCTTGATATCCTTGTTAATTTTCTGTCTGGTTATCTGTCTAATATTGACACAGTGGAGTGTTAAAGCCTCCCACTATTATTGTGTGGGAGTCTAAGTCTCTTTGTAAGTCATTAAGAACTTGCCTTATATATTGGGGTGCTCCTGTATTGGGTCCATATATATTTAGGATCGTTAGCTCTTCTTGTTGTATCAATCCTTTAACATTATGTAATGACCTTCTTTGTCTCTTTTGATCTTTGTTGCTTTAAAGTCTATTTTATCAGAGATGAGAATTGCAACTCATGCTTTTTTTTGCTCTCCATTTGCTTGGTAAATCTTCCTCCATCCCTTTATTTTGAGCCTTTGTGTTTCCTTGCATGTGAGATGGGTTTCCTGGATACAGCACACTGATGGGTTTTGGTTTTTTATCCAATTTTCCAGTCTGTGTCTTTTGATTGGTGCATTTAGCCCATTTACATTTAGGGTTAATATTGTTATGTGTGAATTTGATACTGCCATTTTGATGCTAGCTGGCTGTTTTGCTTGTTAGTTGATGCAGATTCTTCATTTTGTTGATGCTCTTTAGCATTTGGTATGTTTTTGGAATGGCTGGTACTGGTTGTTCCTTTCTATGTGTAGTGCCTCTTTCAGGAGCTCTTGTAAAGCAGGCCTGCTGGTGACAAAATCTCTGAGTGCTTGCTTGTTTGCAAAGGATTTTATTTTTCCTTCACTTATGAAGCTTAGTTTGGCTGCATATGAAATTCTGGGTTGAAAGTTCTTTTCTTTAAGGATGTTAAATATTGGCCCCCACTCTCTTCTGGCTTTTAGAGTTTCTGCCGAGAGATCTGCTGTGAATCTGATGGGCTTCTCTTTGTGGGTGACCCAACCTTTCTCTCTGGCTGCCCTTAGTATTTTCTCCTTCATTTCAACCCTGGTGAATCTGGCGATTATGTGCCTTGGGGTTGCTCTTCTTGTGGAATATCTTTGTGGTGTTCTCTGTATTTCCTGGGCTTGAATATTGGCCTGCATTGCTAGGTTGGGGAAATTTTCCTTGATAATATCCTGAAGAGTATTTTCCAGCTTGGATTCATTCTCTTTGTCACATTCTGGTACACCTATCAAACATAGGTTAGGTCTCTTCACATAGTCCCACATTTCTTGAAGACTTTGTTCATTCCTTTTTGTGCTTTTTTCTCTAATCTTGGTTTCTCATTTTATTTCATTGAGTTGATCTTCGACTTCTGATATTCTTTCTTCTGCTTGGTCAATTCGGCTGTTGAAACTTGTGCATGCTTCGTGAAGTTCTTGTGTTGCGTTTTTCAGCTCCTTTAATTCATTCATATTTCTCTCTAAGTTGTCCATTCTTGTTATCATTTCCTTGAATCTTTTTTCAAGGTTCTTAGTTTCTTTGCATTGATTTAGAACATGTTCTCTTAGCTCATGGAAGTTTCTCATTACCCACCTTCTGAAGTCTGATTCCTTCATTTCATCACACTCATTCTCCGTCCAGCCTTGTTCCCTTGCTGGTGAGGAGTTTTGTTTTTTTTGTAGGAGGCAAGGTGTTTTGGTTTCGGGTGTTTTCCTCCTTGTTGCGCTGGTTTCTTCCCATCTTTGTGGGTTTATCCACCTGTCGTCTGAGTAGTTGCTGACTTTTTGATTGGGTCTCTGAGTGGACGCCCAGATTGTTGATGATGAAGTATTTCTGTTTTTTGTTTTCCTTCTAACAGTCTAGCCCCTCTGTTGTATGACTGCTGAGGTCCACTCCAGGCCCTGTTTGTCTGGGGTACACCTGTAGCAGCTGTGGAACAGTGAGGGATGCTACCAGTTTCTTCTTCTGCTATCTTTGTCCCAGAATGATGCCCGCCAAATGTGAGTCTGATCAGTCCTTTTTGAGGTGACTCTTTGGATATACAGGGGTCAGGGAGCTGCTTGAGGAGGCAGTTTATATTTTATAGGAGCTCAAGTGCTGAGCTGTGAGCTCCGTTGATCATTCAGGGCTGTTAGGCAGGTACGTTTAAGTCTGCTGCAGCAGAACTCATAAAACCCCATTTTCTCCTCAGATGCTCTGTCTCGGCAAGTTAGGGCTTTCTTTATGAGTATCTATTGCACTGTCCTGCCCAGCTAGGAGGCAGTCTAGTCACTATTTGCCTGCCGAGGCTCCGCCCTGCTGCCATGGGGTCCGCCCTGTTGCCATGGGCTCCACCCTGTTGGCCGAGTCTCTCTGTTATGGTGGGTTGCCTCAGCAGCGGTAGTCAGCAATGGGAGTGTACCTCAGTAGGGGCGGAATGCCTCGGTAATGGCGGACCCCCCTCCCCTACCGAGCTGCACCATCCTGGGTTCAGCTGTGCCGGCAGTGAAACTCTCAACCCTGAGCGTTTCAAATTGCTGTTTTGTTTGTCCCTGTGGGGGTGGGACCCACTGAGCCTGATCACCTGGCTCCCTGCCTCAGAGCCCCCTTTTTTTTTTTTTTTTTTAAGTTGAATGGTTGACTCTCTCCCAGGTGTTTCAGTCGCCTGCTGATAGGGCACCGGTATCTGTGTGATTTCCCATGCAGCAACCCACTGCACCGGCTCAAACATCGCTTTCTGGGAATCTCCTGGTCTGGCTCACTGTCCAGGTCTCGTTTAATCAGATGGATATGCTAATCTGTCCTCCCAAATCTCAGATTGCCAGTTTAACAGGGCACCCAGACCAGTGCATTTTGTGCGGAGTGCCACTGCGCTGTGGCGCCTGCTGAAACAGCTGCGCTGGCGTCCCGTGTCTCTCCTACACCTGGGAATTTCCCCGTTCTGTGGGCAACAAAGATCTGTCTGGAAATGCAGATTGCACTCACCCCCTGCATCTTCACTGAGAGCTGCAATCCTGAGTTGCTCCTACCATGCCATTTTCTTTTTCCTCCTGAGATTTTTTTGTACAACATGGGGACTATAGTTAATTATGACATATTCTTGAAAAGTGCTAGAAGAGTGGATATTAGGTGTTCTCAAAATACTTTATTATTCAAAAGTGATAACTGTGAGATAATACATTTGTAAATTAGCTAGATTTAATCATTCTGTGGTGTATATATACTTTAAAACATTATGCTGTTCATGATGAATACATATAATAATAGAGAAAGAAAGAAGTAAGCTGCATACCAGGTACAAGGGAATAAAAAACATAAAATAGAAAGAAGTTTTGTTTTCAGAGTATTTTTTCTTTTTGTTGTTGTTGTTTTGAGACAGAGTCTCACTTTGTTGCCAAGGTCGGAGTGCAGTGGTGTGATCTCAGCTCACTGCAGCATCAACCTCCCAGGCTCCCATGACTCTCACACCTCAGCTTCCCCGTCACCAGAAGCTGTGACTACAGGCATGTGCCACCACAGCTAACTAATTTTTAAATACTTTTTGTAGATATGGGGTTTCACCGTGTTGCCCAGGTTGGGCTTGAACTCCTGGGCTGAAGCAATCCTCCCACCTTGGCCTCCCAAATTGCTGGGATTACAGGCCGCACCAGCCCAGATTATTTTGCATACGTTTCACTTGTCATCTGTCTATTCATAAATTCCACAACATAGATACATTGTACTAAATACAATAATTTTTTTCCATTTTTTCTGTATTCAATGAAAATGATGAATTTAGAACTCATGGTATGATTAGAAATATAAACAAACTGCTTAAATGATATAGAACTTTTAAATTTTCATATTTGAGACTGAATTATAGTCTACCATGTTTGTCTGTGATTCACAAAATTCTCAGTTTTTCAGGGTTTTACGTGTGTGTGTGTGTAAATCACCCACTGAATTTAGGGTGAGGTACTGAAAATAAAGAAGAAATACCTATTTAAGGGCCTGCCTTCCTTCTCTCCTGTGCTAGAATATACAGTTGGCATACAAAACTCCTTTCTTCACAGATCTTGCTGTGTAGGAGGGAAACTAAAAATACAGACTAGAAATATAGCAGCACATGGGATTCAGTATTGATTTTTTTAAAGTAATACATGCTTATTAATAATAAATAGTTGCATTACACTTAGTACAGAGTATTTACTCTTAGATTATATTTATTGGATCAAGGAATGGGGAATGTAAAGGAAAGAGTAAATTTTCCCTGTTTGATATTTGATGTAGATGTGAAAATGCGTTGTTTGATTTATGTTGATTTCTTTCAAGCAAAAATAAAATAATTGAAAAACATTTTTTTAAGTTACAAAATTTTTATTAGAAGGCTTTATCTCTTCTGTAGATTTACAGATAATATTCATGATGTATTGCTGCAGAGATTTAGTTCATGATAATTAAATATATACACTTAAATATATATTTCTTATTATATATATACTTAAATATATTTCTTATATATATACTTAAATATATATTTCTTATTATATATATACTTAAATATATGTTTCTTTAAAATATATACTTTTCTCAAATCCCTTTCTAGTTTGTGATTTAAGGACCAACAAACTTCCCGGTTCCCCTGGGCTAAGCAAATCTATGTTTGATCTTACAAGTTTATCTCAGAGATTCATCCAGGTAAATGAATCGTATCAACTTAATTATCTGTGATAATTTGTTTTCAAATTAAAAATTCAGAAATGTACGAATTATATTAGGAATATATTCTGATATCTGTATCTTTTCTGATATCTGAAGAATAAATACTTGATATTTCCCATGTACATTATTTTAGGAAACTGTTATTTGATTGCTGAAAGGCAGTAGTTTTTCTTTTTTCAATAAATGTTTAAAAATAAATTTTATGTCTCAGTTGGTATGCTCTCAGGGAATTTTAAAACAATTTTTATTTAAAATGGTATAATTAAAAGTGCTTATTAGTTTAACTTTCCTTATTGAATAGAGCTAGCTAGTTGTTAAAAATTATATTTATTTTGAGATGTAGGATTTTACTCAGTATTATTATTATTATTTATTTATTTTGTTTTGAGACGGAGTTTTGCTCTTGTTACCCAGGCTGGAGTGCAATGGCGTGATCTCGGCTCACCACAACCTCCACCTTCTGGGTTCAGGCAATTCTCCTGCCTCAGCCTCTCGAGTAGCTGGGATTACAGGCACGCGCCACCATGCCCAGCTAATTTTTTGTATTTTTAGTAGAGACGGGGTTTCACCATGTTGACCAGGTTGGTCTCAATCTCTTGACCTCGTGATCCACCCGCCTCAGCCTCCCAAAGTGCTGGGATTACAGGCATGAGCCACCGCGCCCAGCCCTTATTCACTATTATTAACACGGTGTCCTCCTGGTTTTGAAAAGGAATTGAGAATTATTTTGATGTTTTAAAAATGTTTCTTTTTTAATATAAGTAAACTGATTATTTAAAATTAGAAAATAGAAGTTAGCAAAATAAAACAAATCCCTGTATTTCCTATAACTCAGAGTAAGTGCAATGTGAAAATACTGTTATATGGACTCATGGACTTGTTTCCATGTGAATATATATACATATGTTTTACAAAATGTAAATATATTCTAGATAATCTTTAATCCTCAGCTGAGTTAACTTTTATAGTTTTTTTTTTTTTTTAATAGCAACAGTTGTTTAACATGCATCAGACTTGTTTGGAGAGCTTGTTAAAACACAGGATGACAGGCTTCATCCCCAGAGTTTTTAATTCACTAGCTCTGCAGTAGGGCCTGAGTTTGTATTTCTACCAAATTCCAAATGATAAAGATGCTTCAGGTCAGATGGACTGTGCTTTGATAATTGCTGCTCTACAAGTTTTTTTTGATAGCAGGGTATTTCCAAATAAATTCTCATTTTCATTAATATTCTCAGGTATGCAACTTAAGCAGTAATAGCATTCTCCTTATTACAAAACCAAACCAAAAACAGCAAAGGCTTTCTAGTATATTATCTTATAAGATATTTAAGATATCCCTAACACATACCAAAAGCTTTTTTTCATCTTTACTACCTGTAAGTGGGAAATTCTGACCTGTCAAAATAGTTAGCATGCAGTTTGTTACTAGGATAGATATTGAGGCATAAGTATCAGAATCCTTAAGGTTTCATATGCAATTTCTGACTAAAGGATAATTTTACTTATAGAGACATGATTCATTGTCCAGTGTACCCAGTAGTTCTTCCTCAAGGAAAAATTCTCAGGGGAGTAACAGAAGCCTGGGTAAGGAATAAAGTATTCTTCTTTTATACTGTTAAGATAATTATTTCTACTCAATAGTAACTTGAAAGTGTATGTAAGGTGAAAAAGTCTAGATGATGATATCTACTATGTTTATATAATAAACTAAGTCTAAATAAAACTGTGTCAGTAGTGGTATCAGCATATGGATACTCAGATCACATGGTCCATTTCTCAGTGTTCAGGTACCAGTGTGGCTTTTTAAGAAGTGAAGCAGTTGAATATCTTGTTTGTTTTAAAGTGTACTAGTGAAGGAGCCTCCAGAAGAACACAGTATTAAGGCCATATAAATGTTATTTGGAAAGATTTTTCCTAGTTTTAATTTAAATCCCTCACTGCAGTTGAGTTAAGTTTTTAAACCTTGAGAGCTTTTTACAGTATATATCTTACCTCTAGTGCTTCAGTGAAAACATTGAAGTGTGATTTTTGTTTTATTAGATTGTGAACTTTAAGAAATAATTGTACCATTTTAAAATTGTGCTATTAATATTGGCTTGTATCAAAGCTTAATTAGGTTAGAAGGATTGCATGGCATTTGAAACATCTTTGTCCTTTTATAATTCAGATACAATTACTCTATCAGGAGATGAAAAAGACTTTGGGAGACTGAATGTGAAATTGTTTTATAATTCTTCAGTAGAACAGATCTGGATCACAGTTTTACAGGTAAATTAGTATAGTTAATACCAGCTTTTATTATAAAATTGAATATTTAGACATTGTAAACATTTACTGTTGTCCTTTCCTGGGGAATGGGCCAATGCCATCTTTTAAATTTGGAATTCTATAATATTTTTACAGAAAATAGTATTTAATAAAGCATCTAAGAAATCTGTAGTATGATGGAAGTATGTGTGTTTTTAAGCTCAAGGGAAATTGACATGACATCTAGAATATTATAAATTGACATGACATCTAGAATATTATATGTCAAAATTAATGTGGATGCAACATGAGGTATCAGTAGACAAGTTTATTTTTATAGTTTTTATTTGAAGTCAGTAACTCAAGAAATACATCAAATATTTGTGTTGTCGGAGTCCTTTGTAAAATTCAAACTGTATTTTTAATATTTTTAGTGCAGAGATTTAAGTTGGCCCTCTAGTTATGGAGACACTCCTACTATTTCTATAAAAGGAATACTTACATTGTCCAAACCAGTGCATTTCAAATCTTCAGCCAAGGAAGGTTCCAACGTAAGTGGCTGTTTTTTGTTTGAATTTCTTTTCTGTTTTTCTTATGTTCGTCACTTTTATCCATGTAAACAAATCAGAAAAAATGTTTTATCTTAGGGAAACTACAACTATGAATTGTTGCTTTTTCAAGACAACTTTGAGTCTCAAAAATATTGATATTTCATTGTCTAGTATTAAGATGCATTTAAAAAGAGTATTTTATTCACTTAAGTATATAGAAGATGAACAATATCTAAAAAACTGATTTATTTTTCTGGGGTGAAAGGAAATGAATCTTGGCTTCTCTTTCCCCCAACATACTTTGGCTTTGAAAAGTAATTTCATAATCACAATCACAATGAATTTCTTTTAAATACTTCCAATTAGTATAATAGAAGGACTTAGGATCCTGAGTTTGGTTTTGTAGATCCTAGGTTTTACATTAATTTAAATACATGTTTATTTTTGTCATTTGTTATAGGTTAAAAGATTATTGTTTTTCTATGCAAATGAAAAGATATCTTCTCAAAGATGTCATTTTAAAATAAGATAATTCACATGACTAATAAACATATAAAAGGTTTATTCTCACTATTAATCACAGAAATAAAAATTGAAATTACATATTGCTTTCTGTTTCTTTCTTCCTCTCTTTCTTTCTTTTTTTTTGAGACAGAGTCTTGCTCTGTCACCCAGGGCTGGAATGCAGTAGTGCAATCTTGGCTCACTGCAACCTCCGCCTCCAGTTTTCAAGCAATTCTCCTGCCTCAGCCTTCCAAGTAACTGGGACTACAGGCACGCACCACCATGCCTGGCTAATATTTTGTATTTTTAGTAGAGACGAGGTTTCACTGTGTTAGCCAGGATGGTCTCGATATCCTGACCTTGTGATCCATGTGCCTCGTGATCCCTCTACCCCAAAGTGCTAGGATTACAGGCCTGATCCACTGTGCCTGGCCTCTTCCTCTCTTTCTTTCTTTCCTTTCTTTGTAGAATTAGAAAAAATTTTATAGGTTCTCTAGAACATACAACTTCTTTGAAATTATCTTGATACTACATGTCAAAACCTTAAAATATTTATACTTTTAAACAGTAATTCTACTTTGAAACTGGAAATTATTTCAGTAGAAATAATCTAAAATGCAAACAAAAATGTATAAAATATTCTTAGAAATTTTGTTCAAAGAAAAATTGAAAAAAAGTCTAAACATGTCTTACAGAGGAATGGCTGAAAAACCTAATGGTGTACCTATGTATATTAGTTTCCTTGGGCTACCGTAACACAGTACTGTACCACAAACTGGGTGACTTACAACAACAGAATTTTCTCTCTTTCAGCTTTGGAGAAAGTCCAAAATTAAAATGTCAGCAGTGTTGTTTACTTCTCTGAGGGAGAATCTGTTCCAAGCCTCGCTTCTAGTGACTGGAATGGCCAGCAATCCATGACATTCGCTGGCTTGTAGATCACTCCAGTCTCTGCTTCTGTCTTCACATGGCATTATACCTGTGTTCTGGGTATTCACATGGCTGAATTCTTAGGGATCCACCCTACTTCATTATTACCTCTTTTTAACTTCACTGATCACATCTGCAGTGACCCTGTTTCCAAATGAGTTCACAGTCTGAGATACTGTGGCTTAGGATTTCAACATATCTTTTTGGGGGGGTATAATTTAGTCCATAACACTATGTGATAGAAAACTAGGTAGCTATGAAAACTAATATTTAGGAAGAGTTTTTAAGGACCTGGAAAAACATGTCTGATACATGAAAAAGGTCATGATCAAAATTGGGGTGTGTGTATGTGTATATATGTATGTATGTGTGTTGTGTGTGTGTGTGTGTGTGTGTGTATTAGGATCTCACTTTATGAAAGTATGTATCATTCAAAGTCTAGATAGAATAAACCTTAACTCATAACCTTGACACTCATAGATAAATACTTTCTGAATTACACAGTTTTACTTTTTGATTTTCAAATAAAACTAATTTAACTTAGGAAAAAATGTTGTCATATTGAAACGTGGTATCTTTCATTTTACAATTTTATTATTATGCATAAAGTTGTTTGGGAGACATCTATTTGGCAAAATATGGAAAGTGTGAAATGAAGCATCACACTTGCTTAATTTACAAGCTCATTAAACATTTTATGTGTAATATATAACTGGTGTTATTCTATGACTTGAGACTCTACAAGAAAAAGATAGCTCGGTAGTTGTGAGACTCTCAGACAGACAATTCTGGCTGTAAAGACAGACATAAGCTATTACAACAAGAGCAACAATTTGGGCACGGTATAGGAATACCTTGGAGATACTGTAGGTTCAGTTCCAGACCACCACACTAAAATGAACATTGCAGTAAAGCAGGTCACATGAGTTTTTTGGTTTCCCAGTGCATACAGAAGTTACCTTTATACTGTAGTCCATTAAGAGTGTGATAGCATTATGTCTAAAAAAGTAAGCTACGTACCTTAATTTAAAATGCTTTATTGCTAAAAAAAAATGCTAATGATCATGAGTCTTCAGCAAGTTGTAATCTTTTTGCTGGTAGAAGGTTTTGCCTTGATGTTGATGGTTGCTGAATGATCAGGGTGGTGGTTGGTGAAGATTGAGGTGGCTGTGGCAATTTCTTAAAATAAGACAACTCGAAGTTCGCCACATCTATTGATTCTTCCTTTCGCAAAAAGGTTTCCTGTAGTATGTGACGCTGTTTGATAGAATTTTATCCACAGAACTTCTTTCAAAATTAAAATCCATCCTCTCAAATGCTACTCTTGCTTTTGTCAATTAAGTTTATGGAATATTCGGAATCCTTTGTTTTCATTTCAACAATATTCATAGCATCTTCACCAGAAGTAGATTCTGTCTCCAGAAACTACTTTCTTTTCTCATGTATAAGAAGCAACCCCTTATCTGTTCATATTATCTTGAGATGGCAGCAATTCAACTGCTTCTTCAGGATCCATTTCTAGTTCTCTTGCTGTTTCTACCACATCTGCAACTACTTCCTCTGCAGAAATCTTGAATCCCTCAAAGTCAGCCATGATTGTTAGAATAAACTTCCAGATTCCTGGGAATGTAATTTTTTGACCTTCTTTCATGCATCATGAATTTTCTTAATTGCATCTAAAATGGTGAATCCTTTCTAGAAGGTTTTCAATTGCTTTTGCCTAGGTTCATCAGAGGAATCACTATCTATGGCAGCCATAGCCTTACAAAATTTATTTTTTAAGTACTAACACTTGAAAGTTGAAATTACTCCTTGATCCATGGGATGCAGAATGGATGTATTTGTAGATATGAAAATAACATTCATCTCCTTATACATCTCTGTCAGGGCTCTTGGGTAACTAAGTGCATTATCAATGAGCAATAATGTTTTGAAAGGAATCTTTTTTTTTAGCAGTAGATCTCAATGGTAGACTAAAAATATTTAGTGAACTATTCTGTAAACAGATCTGCTATTATCCAGGCTTTGTTGTGCCATTTATAGAGCACAGGCAGAGTTAACTTAGCATAACACTTAAGGGCCCTAGGATTTTCAAAATGATAAGTGAGTGTTGGCTTCAACTCAAAGTGACTGATTGCATTAGCCCCTGACAAGAGAGTCAGCCTGTTCTTTGAAGCATTGAAGCCAGGCCTTGACGCCTCTGTAACTGTGAAAGTCCCAGATGGCATCTTCTTCCAACAGAAGGCTCTTTAGTTTACATTGAAAATCTGTTCTTGAGTGTAGCCACCTTCTTAGCTAGATCTGGATAACTTGCTGCAGCTTCTGCATTAGCACTTGCTGCTCCAGCTTGCACTTTTATGTTTTGGAGGCTGTTTCTTTCCTTGAACCTCATGAACCAACCTCTACTAGCTTTCAGTTTTTCTTCTTCAGCTTCCTCACTTCTCTCAGTCTTCGTAGAATTGAAGAGAGTTAGGACCTTGCTCTGGAATGTTGTGGCTGATTTGATTTTCTATCCAGACAAATAAAACTTTCTCCACCTCAGAAATAAGGCTGTTTCACTTTTTATTTGTATGTTCACTGGAGCAGCACGTTTAATTTCCTTCAATAGTTTTTCCTTTGCATTCACAACTTAAGTGGTGCAAAAGGCCTATCTTCTGGTCTATCTCAGCTTTCAACATCTTCCTCACTAAGCTTAGGTGTTTGAGGTACATTTCTTCCTTTCGTTTGAACACTTAGGGGTGTTTTAGGTTTATTGGCCTGATTTCAATATTGTTGTGTCTCAGAAAACAGTGAGGCCTGAGGAGAGGGAGAGAAATGGAGCAGTTGGTTGCTGGAACAGTCAGAACACACACGTTTATAAGTTGCCCATCTTATAGAGGTATGATTCATGGCGCTCCAGGACAATTACAATAGTAGTATCAAAGATCACTGATCACAGGTCACCATAACAGATACAATAATAATGAAAGAGTTTAAACTATTGTGAGAAGTACCGAAATGTGACATACACATGAAGTGAAAACATGCTGTTGGAAAAATGACACTGATTTACCCAACACAGTGTTGCCATGAACCTTCAATTCGTAAAAAATGTAAATCTGTGAAGCACATTAAAGCAAGGTATTTGCTTTATTACCTGTATTCAAAATGTTTATGCTAGTTGCTCAGATATCTTGCCTTTTCAAAAGGAAAAAAAGCTCCTTTCTAAATGGATGCATTAAAGATGGAAAGAAGGAAGTGTATGGCAAAGAACAGTCTAGTGTCAAGAACATGTTAGCCCATGGTAAGCCAAGGATTTAAAAATATTAAAAGTAGCAAGAGCATTTAAAAATATTCTGAGGCTGGAAAACACAGACTTGCGGACTGAGATGGGTGCTTAGGAGAGAAGGTATAATTTTAAACTCATATTTTCCTTCATCTTCTATATCAAGGAGTTTGATTTTCAGATTGGAAAGGGTGGAATAAATGTCACCAAAAGAGAGATTGAAGCCTAAGATAGATGGGAAGATTCATTAGACAAAAAAATAACTCCTTTAAAGAAATAATTCAAGTCTCTTTATGTGAACAAGTTAGATATTGTGAACAAGAGAGTGCTTGCATATGAGATTCTTGAATCACTCTCCTGAACTGTTGAAGAATTGTGATGATGACAGGAAAGATGCCAGAACCAAAGATGGAAAATAATCTAATATTCACAGAGGGAAAAAGCTATATTCTGGTGAGCGTGGGTTGATGTTGACCTGAGTTTCTAAAGAAGTTAAAGGATGATTTGTGAAATTAAGAAAGGTTGTATCCAGGATAAACTCTATAAAAATGAGTCATTGCCATTCTTATTTTCATTCACATTAAAAAGATTTTTTTTTGTTGTAAAAAGAATTAAATATGCCTTTCCTAAATATAAGATAAAATATTGTTTTGTATTGGCATATCAGCCTTTTATTTATATATTTTATATTTTCTTGTTGTTTCTTTTTAAAGGCTATTGAATTTATGGAAACGTTTGTATTTGCTATTAAACTTCAAAGTCTACAAACTGCAAGGCTTGTATTTAAGATTCAAACCCAGACTCCCAGGAAGAAAACCATTGGAGAATGCTCACTGTCACTCAGAACCCTTAGCACACAGGAAATGGATTACTCTTTGGATATAACGCCACCTTCAAAAATTTCGGTAAGTGATAATAGTATGTTACGTTAAGAGTATTTCATACTTTTAGAATTACTTAGTGGATGGGTTTTTGTTTGTTGGACGATAACTTGAATAGAACATTAGAGGATCTGGAAAGCTCTCAAATAAGCAATAATACTATTATTTTCAAATAATATTTTAGAAATTATTGATAAAAGGTTAACAGAACTGTTTTGTTTCTCCATTGGAAAATAAGCCTCATTCTAGCACATTTCTTATTAAGGTTTTATACTTAAGGGAAAATAACTCTGAAGTATGAATAACTTTATTTATTTTAGTTTTTCTTAAGTAGCTGATAACAGGAAAAACAAGAAAGAATCATAAGTTCCAAACTCAATCAGAGATTGCCCTGAAATACATTACAAAAGTTGTTTTAACCAGGAGTAAGCTATACAGCTGCTCATAAATTGATTAGAAGTTTTTACAGCTGCTTTTTTTTTTTGGTAACAAGCTTTATTACCTAACAGTGCTGATGGGACCTGCTCTTTGCTTCTCTCAGCCAGCTGAACACTGTTTTTAAATTGTTTAGGAATTTCTAATTCAATTCTATAAATTGAATGTTAGGCTGATATTTATAAAGGTCAGTCATAAGTTTTTATAAGGTCAAACCTATATGTGATTTTAAATTTATATGGGATTTATATTTCACCTGTTTCCAAAATTATTTAAGGTGACTGGAAGTGCTTCTTAACTCTGAGTACACATGAGAATCATCTGGGAGCTTTAAAAAAACTGCCCATAAAAAATGCCTATACATAAACTATCAAAAATTAGAATTTTGGGGGACATGGGGTAGAAGCATTTGTAACTTTCTTTTCTTTCTCTTCTCTTCATCTTCCTCCTTTTTCCTTTTCCTTTTCTTTTCTCTTTCCCTCTCCTCTCCACTCCCTTCCCCTCCCCTCTTCTCTTTCCTTTCCTTGTCCTTTCTTTCCTTTTTTTTCTTTGAGGAAGAAAGAAAGCTGTGTCACCCAGCATGGAGTGCAGTATGCAATCACAGCTCACTATCTCCTCTGTCTCCCAGCTCAAGCAGTCCTCCCACCTCAGTCTCCTGAGTAGCTAGGACTATAGGCACACCATCATGCCCAGCTAATTTTTAGGAGAGATGATGGGTCTTGCTAGATTGCCCATGCTGGTCTCAGACTCCTGAGTTCAAACAATCCTCCTGCCTCAACCTCCCACAGCACTGGGATTACAGGTGTGAGCCCTGTGCCTAGCCTTGCCTATTGTTCTTTAGCTCAACCCCCAGTGTGCTGTTCTGTAACTATCACAGGAGTTTGTCACTGGCATTTTTGACTCTAGCTTAGTAGATAGTAATCTGCAGCCATAGTTTACAGAAGGCACAAATTCACTATTCAAATAGATAATTCATATATTAAAATTTTAAAGATGCTGGGCGCGGTGGGTCACACCTGTAATCCCAGCACTTTGGGGGGTGGAGACGGGGCAAGAGATCGAGACCATCCTAGCCAACATGGTGAAACCCCGTCTCTACTAAAAAATACAAAAATTAGCTGTGCGTGGTAGTGCACGCCTGTAGTCCCAGCTACTCGAGAGGCTGAGGCAGGAGAATTGCTTGAACCCGGGAGGCAGAGGTTGCAGTGAGCCGAGATTGCACCACTGCATTCCAGCCTGGTGCCTGGCAACAGAGTAAGACTCTGTCTTAAAAAAAAATTTTTTTTTAAAGACAGAGTATGTAAGAAGAGAACTCAGGGAAAGTATTTTCTGGGGAAATTGAGGCATTATTATCTGCACTGGAGAATATGAATGAATAATTATGGCTAAATTTCTACTAAATCATATTTCATGTATCAGAGATCTTATACATATTTGCATATTTTCTGAATGACAGGTGCTAGGGTTATAGAGTGGTGCCCTGAAAGAAGTGTTTGGGCTCTACTAGACCAGTGAGTTTATGTTAGCAAGCGTGAGTGTTTTATATTATTGCTTAAAGCAAGAATAGTATGCTTTGTTTTAATGTGTTGAAGGAAAAAATAAATATTCTAATTGCGTTGTTCAAAGAGCCGGACTTTACCCATCCACACGGACCACTGTTTCACCATGAACAGTATAACTTTTGGGTAGGCCTAATATTTTACTCAATAAAGAGTTCTTGACCTTGACAAATAGTAATGTAAATAGTTACTTCAGATCTCAAATTTCTATGTTGAATAATGTGGAAGAAATACGTTTTCCTGAAGAAATAGCTGGTATTTATAGAGATTTATCTTATGGCTGCCTCAATGCTAAGTGATGTAATGGTCACAGCAAAAATATGACCCTGTTGCTCTTTATCCCTGTTGTGGAGATTGGGGGAGCACTTGCCTGAGGTCTCACAGCCAGTAGTTGGAGAGTCAGGATTTGAATGGAGGCAGTCTGACTCCAAAGCCAGCTCTCTAACTCTACCATGTATTGTCCCCCCAAGAAGGTATTATCAAACATCACCAGATCATGAGGTTCTGATGGTGCTCAACATTTCATTTCAAGGCTTCCAGGAAGGCTAATAATGTTTTCTTTTCTGAGTAAAAGGATACATTATTCAGGAGCAGTTTTGTGCTTATTAAATTCAGTTAGTACATACCTGCTAATTGATTGGAATTTTAATTTTTTGGTTATTATGAGATTTAAATAGTTTAAATCTTTAAGTAGTTTTTCTTGATCTGAATCGTTGTCCTGGAACATGAATTGAATTTGTGAAATAACCTTGGCAATTGGGAAATGGTAAGCCTATTGCCAAATGGTGCTCTATTTTATGAGAGTGAACTCTACAATTGTGTAACAGTAAGAGAAGTTTTGCCACCTTTACATGTTTTCATAAGTGTTATTACATTGTGGGTATAAAACCATGATTAAAAAATAACAAAAAATTTTAACCATGGTTTTCCTTGTGTTTTATAAAGAGTATGATTCTGTCTTTTAAAATGTATTTTTTAAATGCCAAGGACAGCAATTTTTTTTTAATCTGCAAAGTTTTTTTTTTATGGCTACCAAATTAGTACATGTGAAAAGTTGTTAGTTCCGTCTCATTTTGATTACAATCAAAAGCAATAAATTCACTTGTTTATTGGAAATCAGCATTTGCCCAATAACAAGTTTTATCATCAATTTAGAACTTTCAAGGGGAAATTATATTCTAACGGTTGTATATACTTGTTAAGCAATTCACTTTTCATTTTCTATCTTTTCATTTCTTATGGCATAACTAATTTACAATACAGAATCATATTTTAAGAAAACATCAAGCTTCAGTCAGTGTCATATATATGGAAAGGCTGAGCCATGAGCCAGCTATTGGGGAATACTGAGCAATATAAAATGTAAATGTCTTCATCAAGTGTCATTCAGTTGTCCTATAACTTTACTGGAATCAGTACTAGCAAAGACTTTTGTGTCTGTCTATGCAGAGTTCTAGTACTATCTGTAAACATTGTATTCCTACTTTATTGCTATTGTTACTCTTTTCAGCATGGAAACAATAGTGTTTTTGTGTTTGGGCTACCTTGTGTTTCTCCCTTTTATTGTTCAGTCCAAGGACCTTGGAATCCACCTAAGTAGTCTGGCTTGTGCTGTATTTTACTGACAAATGACCACCTTTCTTCGGCTGTAGGTCAGCAGTACTGAAGAACACATTTTAATTTTTCCGCTTCTCTAAGTCTCCTTCATTTTACTGTTTGCCTCAGATTTTCTTTGACCTTTTCCTTATTATTT
The DNA here is from genome assembly GCF_049354715.1 of Callithrix jacchus. Lineage (NCBI taxonomy): Eukaryota > Metazoa > Chordata > Mammalia > Primates > Cebidae > Callithrix > Callithrix jacchus. Next base: position 126,630,614 of record NC_133509.1, on the reverse strand, counting down.
ACTGCCTCATCCCTTTGACTAGCTTCTTTCTTGCCAACTTTCTTTAGCTTGCTTCCATTCAGTGTAGTAATTCAACCCTTAATCCACAGAGCTATTTATTGCTGTAACCCTCTGTCTTCTGATTTTGGTGGCACCTACTCTGATCTCTATAATTAGAAAAAAAAATGATGATTTTCATAGATAACTTTTTAATCATATTTCATGTGTTCTTTAAAAATAATTTGACTACATTTAGTTCTTTTGAAAGTGTGTTCCTTCTGTGTAAATTTCACCAGCATTTTCTCCAGTGACACTGCTTATGAATTTAATTTGTTTTTAATTTGAATTGGCTTTGGGCATCACTGATTTTGAAGTTTCAGTACATAGACATAACCTGTATTTTCAGAATCCATGCAAATGAGTACTCTAAAGAACTCGGTATTTATCTTCTTAACCTTCTCTTGTAACTTATAGTTTTGAATATCATTAGAAAGGAATACTTTCAAAATTTCTAACCTTAGCCCTTTGTCTTTGAATTTTTGAATCATCCTAAAAACATTATTCTCAGCTACCAAATGCCACTTTTTTGATATGCAGGTTTGCCATGCAGAACTTGAATTGGGGACTTGTTTTCAAGCAGTAAACAGCAGAATTCAGTTACAAATTCTTGAGGCACAGTGCCTTCCAAGCTCATCAACACCTCTGACTTTGAGTAAGTATATCAATTGTTCAAAGGAGAATCTTCAGAAAGTATTGATAATAGAAAGTATTTACATTTCTTACAATGGCAATTAAAATCTTAGTAACTTTTATTATTTAACTTAGTTACTTTTAATTTAAAATTAAAAGATTTCAAATTTTAGCCATTGTGCCTGCTTAACACAGTGGTCTCCTGAGTGTTATCTGGTTATGACCTCTCTGCCTTCGATACTGTCTTTTGTTTATCTCATCAGTTCATACAGATTGAATGTGTAGAGGATTCTCAGTTATATTTTTCCACCTGAAATAATTTATCCTCTTTCTAGGGCTCTGCCCTTTGTGGAATGCCCTGCTAACTGGAAACATAATTGTAAAAAAATACACATATATATAAGCCAAAAATATCAAAAACAAACCTAGAAACACTTTTCCCTCCCTGTGTTTTGTGTACAACAAGGGGTTGTGATACTTTGGTTGTCTAGTCCTGGAGATTTGAGTGGGTAGGAGTGCCCCTTTTCCTTAGTAAAGGAAGAGAACTATCTGGGGACAGGCAAAAGCAATGCATGTTCACTGTAACTAGAAAGACTAAAAATAAATGAGACTGAGCATTCAATTCAGGAAGCTAGAAAAACAACAAACTCAAAGAAATTAGAAGTAAGGTGTTAAAGCTAAAGTCGAAGATGACAAGTATGGAGACAAACGCAGGCATAATTAATAAAAAGCTATTTCTTTGAAAGTATCATAAAATAGACAAATCTATAGCAGGTTCAAGTGAAAAAATAGAGAAAACATGAATGAGATTCTGAACAATGAAGAAGATATAATTTCAAATTCAGAAGAGATTCTATCATATATAAGGCAATACCATATGTAGTTATACCAATTTATTTGGATATCTATGTAATAAATGACTTCCTAAGAAATTTGGTGGTTGAAAGTAGAATCTTAAGGAAGAAAATCTGAATAAAAGAATAACCATGAAAAGGTAAAGAACTGCCTCTAATAAAAGCACTATGCCAAGGTAATTGTACTGGAAGATTCTACCAAACTTTCAAGGAACATAAAATTTCTATTGTGTGTAAGCTGTTCTGAAGCATAAAAAGAAGGTGGAAAAAGTAATTTTGTGAGGTCAGCATATTCTTGATACCAAAACAGAATGGATAGCGCACACAAAAAATAATTATAGATTAATGTCACCTACGTAGATAGATGGAAAATCCTAAAATAAATGTAAGCAAATAAAATCTAACTTGGGATGAGTCATCAGGACTATACACAATTAATTCTAGGAAACAAGGACAACAAATGCAGTTTATGGCATGCTTCCTTTAAATGAAACAGCTCATCAGGGTGACCTCAGCTCTTCATTCTGTCTGTCTGATGGTCAGGTATCAGCCCTCACTTTGTGGCTCCCTCCTTTCTGGGACTTCTCTGTTCACTTTCTTGCTTTCCTGGCAGCCCCAGCTCTCTCACCTCCAATTAGTTAGACTGTACTTCTTGAGCTGTAGGCATTGTGCATCAGTCAGATAGGGAAGTATGCTTAGATGAGAAGCTATATCAACCTGAGTTTTACCCAGTGAAGTTCCCATCTTTTACAAGTTGACCTCCTCCAATTTCTTTCTGCTTTTAGTGTTTTTAAATTTTTTTCAAAGTTTGTAATTGTTATTTCTGGGCAGGTTCGTTCATACAAGCTATTCTACCATTACTGGAAGTTCTGCCTCTCAAATTTATTTGAAGTATAGATTTTATCTAGTGGGCGTATACTTCTTGAGTCTCAGGCAAAGCGTTTTACCTATATAAAACTGTGAAATAAGTACCTCCAGCTGTCCAAAGAGTTGGTGCCTCTCTTTAGTGTGATCCTTTCAGTGTGCACTCTTTTACTCTGATTGTTGTTTATGCCTCCGTTTCCAGTCTTTCATGGCATTCAGCCATGAGAAGATTAAGTTCATTTAAAGTTACAGTCGTAAAGTATGCCAAAGTTATAAAGTTAACTAGAGCTCTTTTCTGTTATGGCAGTAGTTCATCAAACATTTAAAAGTGACTTATTTATGTTTTTACAATAAATGTTATAAATTCAAACTTGGATGTATATATACACACCTTTATATGGTATTTTGAATAACATTTTATGAACCAGTATTTCTTATGTTTTAGGTTTTTTTGTGAAGGTGGGAATGTTTAGCTCAGGAGAGTTGATTTATAAGAAAAAGACACGCTTACTGAAGGCCTCCAATGGAAGAGTCAAGTGGGGAGAGACTATGATTTTTCCACTTATACAGAGTGAGAAAGAAATTGTTTTTCTCATTAAGCTTTACAGTCGAAGCTCTGTAAGAAGAAAACACTTTGTGGGCCAGGTTAGTAGGGAGTTTGTATCCTTCTTTGTATTTTTCTATGCATTTAAACAGTCGGTTAACAAAGAGAATAAAGGACAATATTGAAGTCGAATAGAGTACAGTTCTTCAGCATCATAAATCAAAATTCAGTGTTGCTACAAAAATCAAATCTTGTCAGGCTTTTTGCTTTAATAAAAATAGTTGGTATTTCTGAGCAATCAGGTTTATCTTTAAATATGTCTTATTCTTTTTGACTTTAAAAACTATGAGAATTTATCAGTCTTTCAGTACTACTGACTTGTGGAAGGAGGGAACATTAAGTATTTAAATCAAATCTCTTAAGGCTTTGAGTATCAAATTGTTCTGTTTAATCTTTGATTTAATGTTTAACAGGGGGACTTTTTATATGCTCTTACCTGAGTTATGTTAGTTTTGAATTGCTAGAACATGTCAATTTTAACAGTGGTTGTGATATTATTTAGATAGTTAATACTACTGTCTGAATTATTTTTAAAATCTTGGTACAATTTGTGAAAACAACATAACACTTACTAACTTGCCAGTCCTCTAGGAACTTGTTTCCTTACTCTTAATAAACTAGCGGTAGCTGTCCATTATCTTTTACTTTGATTACAGTTGTTTGAACCACATTTAAATTCCAAAATCGATATTATTGGTTTAAAAGCTTCAACTTGACAAGATATTATTAACAGTCTACCTGAAATCCTCAAATTATATATGAATTTTCAAAGATTGATATCAGCCCCTTGATTTACTTCTTAATATATATTTTTACCTAAAATGATAATAAAAATGTTGTTTTGTTTATTATCTATTATTTGGAAAAGAGCTTGAATTCAAGAATACATATAACCAGCATACTTTTGAAAGCCATTAAGCCTATGAAGTCAATTCAGTTAAAGTTTTCCTATATCATCAAGCCTCACCTTAATGGTATGGATGGAATAGGATGGTATGGATGAAATAGGAAATCTACATGAGATGATTTTCATGATAACTTTTGTGGTGATTCCTTTCTCTTGGTTGAGATTCCAGTTAGAAGAATAATTCTGGAAAGGTTCTTGCTGGTCATCTGCTCCCTATGGCTTATCTGGTAGCCTTAGAAGGAACCATAATGGGGTAGCCAAAGGTGAACTCAAGGTCTCCACCCCTGTATCGGTGAAAGTGCTCTAATGTTGCCTGTTTTATATACTGGGGTTATTTGTAAGATTTCATTTGAAAGGAAGGTTCTTTGGACCAAGAAAAAAAAGGAAAAAGGTTTAAACCAATTACCTGCTCCAATCTCTTAGAAACTGAATCTCAGAGAAGTTAACTCCAAGGTAAAGTAATTTGTTAGTGCTAGAGGTAAGGTGAGAATTCAAGTTTTTTATTCCTTGTCTTCATAATAATATAATTATTGTGATGTCTTACATTGCATATCACATTTGCATAATACTATGTATGCATTCACATGTAGTGTGAATTAAATTCATGTAGTGAATTAAAGTTACATAAGTGATGGATACTATGAAATTACTATCGATCAAGAATGACTATTTATTAGATTTTAATTGAGATCACAGCTTATTTCATGTAAAGTGTGCTTTAAAGTGCACATTCCTTCCCAATCTAATTTAAATCACGATTAGCCTCAGTTTAATTGATCTTTAGAAAAATTTTTTTGAGTGGTTGGGGTCAGTTTTAAGTTGAGCTCCAAGATTTATTGAATAGGAAAGGACACTAATAACTGTTCTGGAGGAAATGATTTTGTAATATTTTACCTTGAATTTCTGAATTAAATTGAACCTTATAAACTAGTCTTGAGAATGACTAAACAGGTTAAATGTTTTAGCATTTAAATGTCAAATAGAGAAATCAAACTGACTTTTGGAAAAAAGAAAGATGTTTAATTCAAAATATATAAACCAAACTTCCAAATTTCTTCCATCAATAAGAGTAACTGTCTGAACTCCATTATTATTATTGTGTCAAGTTAAATGATTGTACTTACTGTTCCTTTACAGGTTTGGATAAGTGAAGACAGTAATAACATTGAAGCAGTGAACCAGTGGAAAGAGACAGTAATAAATCCAGAAAAGGTTGTTATCAAGTGGCACAAATTAAATCCATCTTGAAGACTTCACACATTAATTTGGGAAGAACTGGACATTCTTTTAGAAGACTTATGATTTCAATTTGCTACCAATGAGAAGAGACAAATCAATACATTTGTCAATTTATGGGGGCTATAATTACAGTATATAATGTATCTGATAGAAAATTTGAAAAGAAGATGTAATGAATTTTTTTTATCAGAAATCCAAAGTAAAGGAAATGTTTTAAAACTGCAACAAGAGATACAGACAGTAAAATCAAAGGACAGTATTATTAGGACGACTAAATAAATTATAAAGTCTGAGAATATCAACCATAGATAGTTCTTTCTATATTATGTTTTTGCTTTTGTATTTTAAGCTTTACTTAGATATTGAAAACCTGGTATATCAAGTCTCTATTAGTACTATTGACATTTAGAAGACTTTACCATCATTTCAGTGCTAGGCATTATTGATTAGATACCTTGGCTCCACTGTTTACCTCTTGCTATATATTTTCACTTGGTAAAAGTGAATTGAACCATTTCAACTCTTTCCTATATTTGGAGAAAGTTTTTACCCTGTGTTTTATAATTTTTTTACCCATATAATATCACATTATCACTTTGTAAGCTACTTATCTCCAAGAAACTTCAGAAATAGAAAACTACATTTTGGCAGGAATAAAACACCAGAAAGTTGAAGTTTAATTGTAAACCCAGAATATACATACTTTGCTGTTTTCTTCCCTCAAATATTTTACTATTTGTTCCATTTAGAGTTAAAATAATAGTATCATCTATATGGTCCATCCTAATTCTCATAATTAAATGAGCTTAAATAGCAAATTCAGTCTTTTATGATAATCACTTTTTGTTTTTAGTTTCCCATGTTTTTTCATAACTGTACCTGATTATACTGTGTAACAAATATTTTCTATTACAGTTTTCTTTCCAGTACTTATTAGAACTCAGTATTTGGAAATAATTTCACCTTTATTGACCATAGAGCTGTGGCCAGAAAGAACAGCTTTTTGGAGAGACTAATGACATTACAACTGATTTTAGAAAATCTCACTTTATTTACTGATTATGATTTCAATTTGCTACCAATGAGAAGAGACAAATCAATACATTTGTCAATTTACGGGGGCTGTAATTACAGTGTATAATGTATCTGATAGAAAATTTGATAAGAAAATGTAATCAATTTTACTAATTTTGTACTAATTTTGCTATAAGTAGTGTAAGTGCTTTGTGTTCTCAGTCTTCCTTTTTCTTCCCCCATTCTTTCTTTATCCCACAGGTGCAGAGATAGATGGTGATATTTTAGGCCGGGAGTATACCTTGCTATAACCTAAGCATGTCTTCTTCATTCCAGCCCCTATATTCCATGTATATCATTAATGTTTTCCCTAATAAACACTTAATTCTCTTTTCCCTAGGTGGTGTCTCCTCAAGCTACAAAATGTCCATATTTTATATCCCCTTTGCTTCTACTGCCTTTATTTTATGGTACCAATACTCTCTGCCACTGAACATTTTGAAATGTTTTTGTTTTAGATTTGTAGAAAATGGCATATAGGTCAATGCTCACATGGACTTTGAATATTAATCACCTTGTGTGATAATATTTTGAATCTGAGACAAATAACTTTTAAAATTTGTGTGATAATATTTTGAATCTGAGACAAATAACTTTTAAAATTTGTTTTTAAAAATATACTTTTTTTAAAGAGCAGTTTTAGGTTAACAGAAAAATTGAGAGGAAGATAGAAATTTCCTTTCTTCCCCTACAAAGCCTTCAACAGCCTCCCACACTGTCAGTGTCCTGCACCACAATGGTACATTTGTTACAGTCGATGAACCTGCTCCGAAACATCATTATCCAAAGTTCATGGTTTACATTAGGGTTCCCTCTTGGTGTTATACATTCTGTAGGTTTTGACAAGTGTGTGATGATATGTATTCATCATTATAATACAGTTTCACTGCCCCAAATATCCTCTGCAAATGCAACTATTTTAGTGGGTACCAAATAAGTAAATCTGTGTACTGGCTTTTAGGTAATAAATAACAGGCTTTATTGTTTATTTTAAAAGCCACAGCTTTATTTTAGCACGTTTCCGTATTCTATTAATGCTTTCAATTTCCAAATTTAATATATGTAGTTAGGTATTTAACTCAGTTTGTAATCATTTAATCTAATTTTCTATATTCTTACAATATGTATGATGTATAATTTATGGGAAAGCTATGATTTCTCAGTTTCTTAGAATCCTAGGTAAATAAAACAATAAAAAGAAAACCTTTTCATTTAAAAGAGCTTTCAGGTAGAGAAGTATTGATACAACTGAGATCCCATATATATATATATATATATATAATTATTTTTTTTTTTCGAGACAAAGTCTTGCTCTGTCACCAGGCTGGAATGCTGTGGCGCAATCTTGGCTCACAGCAACCTCCAGCTCCCAGGTTCAAGTGGTTCTCCTGCCTCAACCTCCTGAGTAGTTGGGACTACAGGTGCACACCACCATGCTGGCTAATTTTTTGTATTTTAGTAGAGATGGGGATTTCACCTTCTTGGCCAGAATGATCTCTATCTACTGATCTCTTGATCTGCCTGCCTCGGGCTCCCAAAGTGTTGGGATTGCAGGTGTCAGCCACCGTGCCTGGCCATGATCCTAAATGTTTTAATTAGTGTTTACTTAAGCCTTTTTCCGGTGAGGAGTTACTGAATATAGCTAATACATTGGTTGTTTCCTTGAAGCTTTATGTGGAGCTATAAATAGAAATACAGTCTTCTGCTAACAGGTGCTCATATTGTGAGAAAAACATTAGGAGCTGGTAATAAAAAATGAGATTCTATGCCAAAATCACTTCTCTTTGTATTTGCCTAGGCATTTCTTGACCTTTACCCACTTACAGCACGGAAAAGGAAATCATAATCAAGCTGGGTGATGAAAGGAAACCATGGAAGGATTCACACTGATGGCTGACAGCTTGCACAGTGTTTGTTCCTAACAGTGTATTTACTTGTAAGCTTTCAGATCAACACAAATAGCTGCAGCCAGGTTAGAATGTAACATTAATGTTTGGCTTTCATTTAGTTTAGCATGATTTTTAAAAACAGAACTCCTAGACAAATGGCCTCAGAAATATATCAGTTTCATCTCTTACCAGACCGTTAAGAAGAAACCAGTGGGATTTTGAACAAGTTATATAATTGTGGTCTGAAAAGAAGCTAAACTGAAGATCTATTTGAATATAGTTACATGAATTTCTCTGATACTAATGTACTCAATAGCTAGGTGGAAACTGTATAACCTAGTAAAATTTTCCATTTTTGTTTATCAAATATTTGCTTATGAAGAATTTCAGAAATTTGCAATAAATGTCAGCTTTTGAATAATTGATATTTCCTTTCTGCATTTGGTTGGGTGTAATGAGGAAAGTACCTGACAAAATGTCTGAGGGCATTTTCTAATGTTGTCTTGGTCCATAAGGTATAATTTTTATTCAAAGTTTCAAATGTTTGAAGTTTTGGCTAAAACATTGAGTTGAAAGAATTATGAAAAGTGGATCCATGTGACATACCATGTTTATTTTGAAATACAGGTTTTAGATTTAGAAAGATATGAAAAGAGTTAATGGAGCCTCCTAAATTGGATTTTATTTTGTAGGTAAAGAATTATAGGAAGCTGAATGTGGCCTACAGTTTTAGTGATCTTCTAGTGGATTTTTTTTTCTTTTTTCTTTTTAAATTTTTAATCTATAAAAAAATCTAAAAACAATTACAATAATAATTATATTAAACTGTAGGACTCTGATAATGGTAGTAGATGTCTAGAAAGCAAGTTCTGTATGTCTTCTCAAAGGATAGAAACCTATCTGATTCTCTGCCAAAGTAAATCACCAAATAGAATATGACTTTTAAATGGTGGTGATGTTTATTCAGTATTGATTTTCATATTCTATGTTGTGGGATTTGTTTCTTGGTCACCATTCTTTGTTTGTTTTTTTTTTTTTTTTTTTTTTTTTTTTTTTTGAGAAGGAATCTCTCTCTGTCACCCAGGCTAGAGTGCAGTGGCATAATCTTGGCTCACTACAACTTCTGCCTCCCAAGTTCAAGTGATTCCCATGCCTCAGCCTCCTGAGTAGCTGGGATTATAGGCACCTGCTACCATCCCAACTAATTTTTTTGTTTTTCTTTTTATTTTTTAGTAGAGACAAGACTTTGCTGTGTTTGCCAGGCTGGTCTAGAACTCCTGACCTCCCAAAGAGTTGGGATTACAGGCATGAACCATTGCATCAGCCTGGGTCACCATTCTTTAGTTTCTTGAGGCAGTAGGATGATGAAAATTTCTGTTCTTCATGGTAGGATTATATTTATTTTAGCAGAAATAAATTTGGTTGACTGTGGTTTAAAATTGTCTTTTAATTTCTGAGTCTTGGAGAGAGATCCAAGATGGCCAGTTAGCAGCAGCTCAGGATTGTAGCTCCCAGTGAAAGTGCAGAGAGTGAGTGGACGTCACACTTCTAGATGAATTTTTGTTGCCCACGGACCAGGAGATTCCCAGCGGAGGAGCCCCACAGGTTGCCAGCACGACTCTTTTGGCCAGTGCAGCTGTTTTGCTGATGCCCCATCATGGCGGTTCTCAGTACGGAGTATACGGGACTGGATGCCCTTTTAGTTGGCATTTGGAGCTCTGGGAAGGCAGAGTCACCAATTCAGCTGATTGAAAAGGGGACTGAAGTGGGGAGCCAGATGGGGAGATTCCCGGGCATAAAAGTGCTGTGAATCTCAACACTGCTGTTTCACCCAGCGCAGTGGGTCACCGCAGGGGAAATTACACAGATTCTGGCACCTTTTCAGCAGGCGACTGGAACACCTGGGAGAGAGTTGACTGTTCAACTAGGAAAAAAAAAAGAAGAGGCTCTGAGACAGGGAGCCAGGTGATCTGGCTCGACTGGTCCCACCCCCACAAAAAAACAGCAGTTGGAAGCACTGAAGATTGAGAGTTTCACAGAAAGCACAGCTGAACCCAGGAAGGTCCAGTTCTGTGGGGAAGGGGCATCCACCAAAGGAAAACTAAGAAACAGAAATAACTTCATCACCAACAAGCTGAACATCCACTCAGAGACCCAATCTGAAAGTCAGCAATTACAAAGACGACAGGTGGGTAAATCCACAAAGATGGGAAGAAACCAGTGCAAAAAGGTTGAAAACACCCGAAATCAGAATGTCTCTCCTCCTAGAGGGGATTGCAGCTCCAGAAATGGAACAAGGCCTGATGGAGAATGAGTGTGGTGAATTGACAGAATCAGGCTTCAGAAAGTGGATAATAAGAAACTTCTGTGAGCTAAAAGAACATGTTCTAACCCAATGTAAAGAAACTAAGAACCTTGAGAAAAGGTTTGAGGAAATGCTAATGAAAATAGACAATTTAGAGAGGAATATAAGTGAATTAATAGAGCTGAAAACACAATATGAGAACTTCACTAAGTATGCACGAGTTTTAACAGTCTAATTGATCAAGCAGAAGAAAGGATATCAGAGGTCGAAGACCAACTTAATGAAATAAAACAAGAAGACAAGTTTAGAGAAAAAAGGCTAAAAAGGAATGAGCAAAGTCTCCAAGAAATATGGGACTATGTGAAAAGACCTAATCTACGTTTGATAGGTGTACCTGAATGTGACTAAGAGAATGAATCCATGCTGGAAAATATTCTTCAGGATATTATCCAGGAAAACTTTCCCAACCTAGCAAGGCAGGACAATACTCAACTCCAGGTAATACAGAGATCATTGCAAAGATATTCCTGAAGAAGAGCAACCCCAAGACACATAATTGTTAGATTCACCAGGGTTGAAATGAAGGAGAAAATGCTAAGGGCAGCCAGAGAAAAAGGTCAGGTTACCCACAAAGGGAAGTCTATCAGTCCCACAGCAGATCTCAGCAGAAACCCTACAAGCCAGAAGAGAGTGGGGGCCAATGTTCAACATTCTTAAAGAAAAGAACTTTCAACCCAGAATTTCATATCCAGCCAAACTAAGCTTCATAAGTGAAGGAAAAATAAAATTTTTTGTGAACAAGCAAGTACTCAGAGATTTCATCACCACCAGGCCTGCTTTACAAGAGCTTCTGAAAGAAGCAACAACTAGAAGCAACAATAGAAAGGAACAACTAGTATCAGCCATTCCAAAAACATACCAAAAGGTAACGAGCATCACCATAATGAAGAATTTACATCAACTAATGAGCAAAACAGCCAGCTAGCATTAAATGACAGTATTAAACTCATATATATCAATATCAATCCCAAATTTAAAATGCCCCAATCAAAAGACACAGACAGGCAAATTGGATAAAAAGACAAAACCCATTGGTATGCTGCATCCAGACCCACCTTACATGCAAGAATACACAAAGACTCAAAGCATTGGAGGAAGATTTACCAACCAAATGGAGAGAAAAAAAAAAAAAAGCAGAGTTGCAATTCTCATCTCTGATAAAATGGACTTTAAAGCAACAAAGACCAAAAGAAACAAAGAAAGACATTACATAATGGTAAAAGAATCAATGCAACAAGAAGAGCTAACAGTTCTAAATATATAACAGATCAACAAGACAGAAAATTAACAAGGATATCCAGGACTTGAACCCAGACCTGGAATAAGTAAACTTAATAAACATTTACAGAACTCTCACCCCAAATACACAAAACATAAATTTATCTCAGTATCACATCATACCTATTCTAAAAGTGACCATAAAATTGGAAGTAAATCACTCCTCAGCAATTGCATAGCATTTCACAGGTTTAAATGAAATATTGGTTGGCTGCTTGTTTGTTATTTTCCTCCCTTGTTCCTTCCTGTCTCCATTGTTAAGCACATTTATTGGCATAAAAGAGGTTTTTAATACCCATTTTTAGACTGCATTCTAGCCTGGGCAATAGAAAAAGATTCCCGTTCTCTCTCCCTCTTTATCTTCCTCTTTCTTTCTCTCATTCTTTTTTCTCTCTCTTTTTCTTTCTTCTTTTCTTTCTTTTTCTACCTTTCTTTTTTCTCTTTCTAAAAAAATTTCTGAGTCTTTCATCTTTCTTGATTATATAATGTATGAAGTTGATCTTGAAACAACTACATTTTTAAATGAGCCATTTTATATGATATATTCAATAACTAAATGCAAAAAAGTCTAGTACTTCACACAAAGAACTGTGCTGTGTGCTTTCAGGGATACAAGAATGAATAAGCCATCATTGTTTACACAGATTTTGTACTTAGGTAGGTAAATGAAACAATATAAAGAAAGATTCTAGTGGAAGGCAGGATTTGAGGTATGAACAAAATGCTTTAGGGACTCAAATAAAGAATTTAATGCAGCTGAAGGAAGTAGGAAAGGTTTGGTAAGTCCCTGACCTGAAATGCACAAAACCAAGCACTGCTGCACTGACTCTGCCTCCCTAGCCGTCCTACTTCGTTTGTGTTGTCAGCTGACTGACCGTGAAAAACAGTTTATACTTTTTTACTCTCTTCTAACCTTTAACCCACCTGCTGCTTTCTTTGCTGTTAGATCTTATGTCATGATTTGCAAAGAAAATAATCTCATGTTTTCCTCAAACTTCCTACTACCATATCCACAGACTTGTTTTTACCCACATCCATCCTTCTCCAATTATGTTAGAAAGCCAGTCCTTCCTTGTGACTTCTGAATCCAGTCCTCTCTGCTTTCTCTGGGATTTCATTCCATTTGTTAGGCCCATTCTCTCCTATTTTTGAGCCATTCCCACTCTACTGGATTCTTAGTTTCATCTTTCAAATATCTGGTGTGTGGCTATCTCAAAATTGGTTGGTGATGTGTTTGGTGGAAAGAACCCTACAGATACAATTTTGGGGATTAGGTTTTTGTGTTGATGAAGGAACCTATGTAAACTGCAATGGACTGAATGTTTATGTCCCCCCAAAATTCATGTTGAAATGCTAACCCCCAAGGTGATAGCATTAGGAGATGAGATATTTGGGAAATGATTAGGTCATTAAGGCATTAGTAATTAGGGCATTAAGGGATTAGTGCCCTTATAAAAAAGACCCCAATGAAATCCCTTGCCCCTTCTACCAGCTAAGGTTACAATGAACAGATGACTTTCTATGAGGAAGCAAGCCTTTACCCAAAACCAAATCTTCTGGCATCTTGATACTAGACTTCCCAACCTCAAGGACTGTGAGGAATAACTATTCATTAGTTACCCAGTTTATGGCATTTTGTTGTATCAGTTTGAATGGACTAAGAACATTACATAAAGCAGGAATCAATGCAGCATGCTCCCCATAAAGTTGTCTTCCCAGGTCCCCAAAGTTTTCCTGAAGTCAGACTGCTATGGATGAGTATGCATAGCCGGTGAAGATTCTTCTGGGCACCAGAAGCTCTTTTTCATTCTCACAGGAATTTTTATTCTTTCCTCACTTTCCTTCTTCCATCTGACTATTCCCAATCATTGCCTTCATGTGTGCTTGCCCAACAAATTCTTAATTATTAGAATTTAAGTGTAACTAAATGAATAGCAAGGTTTGTTTCTCAGCATAGCATCTGTTAGGTCACCTCTCTCTGTGGTTCTTTCTTTTTTTAAAAAAAAAAAAAAAGAGTTCTAGGAAGACCTCCTCTCCTGTTGTAGATCCTGCCTTATCTGTTCTCTTTGTAGATAATTTTTAACTGCTCTGTCTTTCGTCTGTTCTCTTCAATCTTCCTTCCTCACCACTCCACCAAAGTTCATGTTAAAGTCTTAATAAATGCCTTTCAGCTATTTTTTCCCTTTATTACTCATAAACTTTAACAATAGCTCTCTCTCTCTCTCTCTCTCTCCTTGAAACTATCTCTTCCTCTAGCTTTCATGTCATTATGCTCTGCTTATTATTTTAATCACCTTCCTAGTCTGTTCTTTTCTTTCTTCTCTGTTTGGCTCATCTTCATGCACCTGACTTTAAAAAGTAGAAGTTCTTTAGGACTCAGTCCTAGGCCATCTTTTCTTCTCATTCCACACTGTTTTCCTGGGCAACCTCAACTATTTCCATGGCTTGAAATACTATCTACTGTCTAAAGGCTGTCAAATTTACATCTCTACCCAAATCTTGCTAATGTGGGCATCTTTTCTTGAACACGTTCTAAATCAAACTTATAGCTAATGTGGACATCTTTTCTTGAACGTGTTCTAAGTCAAACTTTTGATTTCCTGTTCCTACCACAAATGTGGTCTTCACTTTCCCCCATCTGAGTAAAAGGCACTACTATCATCCACCCAGTTGGTCATCCCAAGTAGGGATAGTGGCTTTCCTATTCATTGAGTTAATTACACTGAAATTCTAATAATTATTCAGGAATTTGTTGGAATCAGTATTCTACCAGTTACACATGTAAATGAACTGTAAATGAAAAACTATTTTTTTTCTGTATTCTGGATGTGCTGGGTGGGGAGGAAATTAAGAAAAGCTGTTTCTCTATTCTTAGAATGCTTCTGACACCAAATGTGTGGGCTTTTACCACCAAGCAATTCTTTAATTCCCTGTGGACACCAACTGGGAGTCATATAATTTATCATAATTCTGACACTAACTACCCAGAGTCAGCACAAACCCCACAAGTTAAGGGCTCAGTTTCACAAGACTGCCCCCTTCCTATGCCAACCATAAGTGGCAGGTTCCCAGGCTGCCTACAACTTTGGTCTGATTTGACTACAAATTGGAGCTTCTCATGATACCTCCTCAGGTTTGATAATTTGCTAAAATTACTCACAGAACTCAGGGAAATACTTTATGTACACATATCAGTTTTTTAATAAAGGATTCGAGTCAGGAACAGGGAAGGGGAAGAGATGCACAGGGCAAGCCAGTGGGGATGGAGGTGGAACTTCCCTGCCCATGTGGGGAGTGCACCGTTGCAGGCTCTTCAGTGTGTTTACCAACACATAAGCCCGCTGAACTTCAGTTAGGATTTTTATGAAGATGTTGTTACATAGGATGATTGATTAAATCATTGGCCATTGGTGGTTGAACTCAATCTCTACCCACTTTTT
Source organism: Callithrix jacchus (assembly GCF_049354715.1). Lineage (NCBI taxonomy): Eukaryota > Metazoa > Chordata > Mammalia > Primates > Cebidae > Callithrix > Callithrix jacchus. The sequence goes on along the minus strand of NC_133509.1, from coordinate 126,615,431 downwards.
CCTCCCCAGAGGCTGAGGGTGTTTGGGAGATGTACCTGAAAGTTCCAATCCTCTAACTACATTTTTGCTTTCCTGGCAACAAGCCCCCCATTCTTATTGGCTTTCCAGAAGTCACCTCATTAACATAAATTCCAGTATGGTTGAAAGGGGCTTGTTATGAATGATACAAGATGCTACTTTCATCTTCATCACTCTGATGCTATTTCAGGAGCCAGGGACAAAAACCAAGTATGAGAAAAGTTGCCTCATCACACTTTTTGCTTAGGAAATTCCAAGGGTTTTAGGTGCGTTGATGGTATAGTGGTGAGCATAGCTGCCTCCCAAGGGTTTTAGGAGCTCTGTGCCAGGAGTCGACAACAAAGATCAAATCTATATTTTTCTTATGTCAGTATCACACCTTGGAACTCTCTCTTATCGCCCATACTCAATCACCCTGTTCAGAAATCTGTATACCCTAAATAGATCTTGAATGTAGCCACTTCTCCCTCTCCACTGCAACTTCTCTAATCAAAGGCAATATCATCTCCCACCTATAGTATTGTACTTTCCTTATAATCTGATTGTCAGATCTTGGTTCTCGTTGCCCTTAATATGAAGTCCAAAATCCTTAACACAGTCTACAAGGCCCTTCTTGGGGATGACAAACTTTTTCTCTACCATCTTACATGAAATGATTGGGGGCCTGTGAATCAAACTAACAAATGGCAGGTTAACAGGATAAAACACACAATTTTTATTAATACTTATATGCATGAGTATTCACAGAAAAGTGAAACTAGAACAGGTAATTAGGAGTTTATATACAGAAAAGTGAAACTAAAAGAGGTAAGTAGACTAGGAGTTTATATACCTTTTAATCAAGGAAGGGAGGTTTGGACTTTAAGAGATAAATTGTGGGGAAGTGACTAGGAAACATATGGGGGAACTAATGGAGAATAAGGATTATTTTAGTTAGGTCTGTTTGTGCAAACTCATCTCAATGTTGACTCTCCATCTCCAGTGATAAGTCACTCCTCTTCCTGGTCTAGGGAGTATGGAGAACACCTTCACAAAGCATAATTTATGTCCTGCTTTTAGGCAGTTAAGGGGAGGGCAAAGAACTCTTCCTGCATCTATTGATTCTCACTTGCCTTCAGCTCAAAATCTTATGCCAAAGTGGCATACTTTGAGGTAACATATCCTGATCCTCTTTAGCCTGTTGTGTTGTAAGAAATAATTATGTTATTTAAAATGGGTGGGTTTTTTTTTTCTTATGATCAGTCAGATGTGGACATGTAATAAATGGACAGGCATATGAAAATGAAAGAGATTTATTATACTGGCAGGTCATGCAGGGGGCACATGGGAGGAATGCCCAGAGAGTGAGCTCAACTAATCAGGTGGGGATCGGAGAGAGGGTAGGGGGAAGGACCTGTGGACAAGGGCCTTTGTTGGTGGCCAGGGTACAGTATATAAGCAAAAATCATGAGAGTGTTTCCTTGGAGTGTTTGAACGTCACTAGGTCATAATCCGAGTAGCAAAAGGGAACTTGTGGCAGGGACCAGCCTTACCACACTGGTGCACCTGATTGGCCAGACAGAGTGTTCATAACCTGTTTGTGGGAATGGGAATGTTGAGGCATCAAGAAAATAGGCAGTTTTAAAAATTACAATGTCCCTATATAAACTGAGCTCTGCCTTCCATTACAGCCTTATTTTGAATAATTCACCTCTTTAATTTCACTGATCTGTTTTCAATTCTTGGAAGACAGAAAATACATGCCTAGCTTCCTCTGAATCTTCACACATGCTGTTTTATCTATGTGGAATAGTTTCTCTCTTCACACTTACCTTTGCTAAATTCTATTTTTTTAAGGTGCAAGCTTAAATATTTGTTCCTCAGAAAAATCTCTTGGCTTTTCAAGCAATATTAGATCTTATTTTCATATACTTTATACTTTTTCTTTATAGCTTTTATCAGAATTATGGTTAAATAGTTACTTACATAGCTGTCTCTCCTACACTATAATTTCCATGAAAGCAGGGTTTCATTTATTGCTGCATTCCTGAATCTAGTACAGTATCTGGTCTATAAGAGGTACATAGTCAATATTTGTTCATTTATGCATTTAACTGATATGAAATGTTTTGAGTGTTAGGGATTTAACTGTGAACAAACAAAAAATGAATGAACACATAGAGTCAGGTTTTATGGCTCAGTAAAGTGATAGTTAAGGCCAGTATCTTCTTATTGAGAGAGATAATGCTGTATAAAACATTATTACCATATTTACTTAAAAAATTCATTGGTATATTTCTTAATCATAGAGAAGAGAAATAGAATAGTTTCATATCTATCTCATACTATCAAGCTTACAGGAAGATTCTGAAATTCTAAAGTGTTCATAACACATAATACTAAATTTAGTAGATTGCTGAGATGTCTATCAGATTTTGCTTCATCATTACATGGTAGCAGCTTACTGTATATCATTACTAAGAACAAAAATTATATTAATTTATTTAAAACATTTTTTGCAGGGAATGAGTTAAATTTGATTTCTATATAAAGTAGTAGCAATACTTAGATTGGGTCCAGTTTTGAAATTTTCTTATAAGATGTAACTAACGTATTGAAGTGACCCTAAATAAAATAAACAAGTAGTGTAGTTATTATCTACTGGCCTACCCAGGATTCATAACACTTATGTAGGAAAGAAGACTAGTATAGAAGATTGGTTAGATGATCGTTCTGCTCCTGGAGGTATAGAATGAGAATTTTGGAGACCCCCTACTGACATAATTTAGGAAATAAGTTTAGGGAAGAGGCTGTAAGAGAAGCAAACCTAATTCCATGTATGTTCCATACTAGGGACAGTTTCCTCTTTCTCTCTTTTTTCAGGAAGGACAGAATAAAGGTCTGTAGATAAAGAAGGTGAAAAGGATGGCTGAGTAATGTTTTCTTAATTTATAATGAAAAAGAACCCTGGGAAGAACAGATAGCCAGACAGAGGCCTTTAAGATTAAGGGAAGTTTATGGGAACAGTTAAGGATAAAAAAGTAGGAAGGTAAGGGTGCAGTCATACAGTGACCCTATATGCTTCCTAATACTATATGCTTTTTCTTTTTACATAAGATGACTTGTCATAATTCAGATTTCCTACAGAGGAATGTATACAAAATTCTTATATTTTGTAGGCCTGTGTAGGCCAGTAGATAATAACTACACTACTTGCCCCTTCCTCTTTTTCCTGCATCCTTTTCTTCTGCCCTCCTTCCTTTCCCCTCTCTCCAATCCCTGCAAAACTCCTGCTCAATTTTTTGCTTTCCTGATTAAAAATCTGAAAACTGGTCTGGTCTATGGTAATAAAAACCACTAGCTCTTGTGCCTGGAAAAGACCCTAAGAGTCCCCTACTGTAAATTCCCAGGTAACTAGAACATAGCAATATTTATTTTCAAGAAATATTTATTGGGCAGCTACTTTGTGCCACTCATTTCAGGTGCTAGGAATACAACACCAAGCAAAATAGACCAAAACAAAACAAAACAAAAACAAAAAAGCTGCTGCCCTCATAGAGCTTATATTTTAGTGAATACATCAGAATATACAGAATACTTTCAACTAAAATTTGACGAGTTTCATGCAATGAATTAACAAATAGAAAATCAGAAGGTCTGTTCCTGGTCTTTTCTTCTATATGACTGTTCAATATGCCAATCGTCATCACTGAATCTCTTTCTGTCTTCAAGTGTTCATGTTAATAATGTACCTGCATTATTATCCAGGTTTTTTATTCCAAAAAAAAGATACTTTTTTAAAAAAACTTTTAGTTTCAGAGGTATATGTGGTATTTTAGTAAATTATATGTTGCAGGTGTTTGATGTACAGATTATCTCATCACCCAGGTAATAAGCACAGTACCTGATAGGTAATTTTTTGATCCTTGACCTGCTCCCACCCTCCACCCTAAAGTGGACCCTGGTGTCTGTTGTTCTCTTCTTTGTGGTCATGTGTACTCGATGTTTAGCTCCTACTTACCAGTGAGAACATACAGTATTTGGTTTTCTGTTCCTGCATTAGTTTGCTTAGAGAGGATAGGGGCCTCCAGCTCCATCTGTGTTGCTGCAAAAGACGTGATCTTGTTCTTTTTTGTGGCAGTATTGTATTCCATGGTGTATCTGTACCACATTCTCTTTATCTAGTCTACCACTGATGGGAACCTAGGTGGATTCCATGCCTTTGCCATTGTGAATAGTGCTGTGATGAACATTAAGTGTGCATGTGTCTTTATGGTAGAACAATTTATATTCCTTTGGGTAGAGACACAATAATGGGATTGCTGAGTTGAATGGTAGTTCTGTATTAAGTTCTTTGAGAAATCACCAAACTGCTTTCCACAGTGGCTGAACTAATCTACATTCCCACCAGAAGTATATAAGCATTCCTTTTTCTCTATAACTTTGCCAGCAACTGTTATTTTTGACTTTTTTAACACTAGCCATTCTGACTGGTGTGAAATGGTATCTAATTGCGGTTTTGATTTGCATTTCTCTAATAATTAGTGATGTTCAGCATTTTTTCATAGGCTTGTTGGCCAAATGTATGTCATCTTTTGAATAGTGTGTGTTCGTGTCCTTTCCCCCTCCAAAAAAGGCATATTTAAAGATATTATTTTCCTTGAGCTACTTTTTTTTTTTTTTTCTTTCTTGAGACAGGGTCTCACTCTGTCACCCAGTCTGGAGTGCAGTGGTGTGATCATAGCTCACTGCAGCCTTGACTTCTTGGGTTCAAGCAATCCTCCCACCTTGGCCACTCAAACAGCTGGAACTACAGGCATATGCCACCATGCCTAGCTCATTTTTAAATTTTATCTAGAGATGAGGTTTCAACATGTTGTCAAGGCTGGTCTTGAACTCCTGAGGTAAAGTGATCCTCCTGTCTTCGGCCTCCCAAAGTGTTGGGATTACAGGTATGAACCACTGCACTGGCCTGAGCTACTCTTTAAGCAAAAACAGTAAATGTGTATATGTCAAGTGATCATTTAATTGAAGAAAACTACCTCAAAATTCCTAACCTGGGGATGTAGTGTGATTGTATAAGAATAATCCCCTTGCAAATCAATATTTATCTGTGTGTTACTTGTGTGTTTGGATTTTCCTGGCTTTGAAGATGGTAGAGATGAGGTTGATTTTTTAAATGTTTCTTTGTTTTTATTGACTTTGGACAAAAACAGATATAGATATCTTTATATTATGGGAGACTACTTTTAGAGTATCTGGGAAGGCCAAATAGAATATTCTCAATTTTCTGCATTTGCTGCTTTTCTGGTGTGTGTGTGTGTGTGTGTGTGTGTGTTTGTGTGTGTGCTTGTGTGTGTGTGTATGTTTTATATTTATACTCCTCAGTGTAGTTACATAGGCTAATTCTTTTCTATCTTATTATTTTTTTTTTTTTGAGATGGAGTCTTGCTCTGTCACCAGGCTGGAACACAGTGGCGCAGTCTCGACTTACTGCAACCTCTGCCTCCCGGGTTCAAGTGATTCTTCTGCCTCAGCCTCGCGAGTAGCTGGGACTACAGGTGCGTGCCAAACGCCTGGCTAATTTTTGTATTTTTAGTAGAGACGGGGTTTCACCATGTTGGCCAGGATGGTCTTGATCTCTTGACCTTGTGATTCATCCACTTCAGCCTCCCAAAGTGCTGGGATTACAGGAGTGAGCCACTGCGCCCGGCCCCTTTTCTGTCTTTTAAGGCTGGAGGAGAAAAGAAGGAAAAGTAAAAGGGATCAGAAGCATTTTCTCAAAATGTTAAAATTAGGTTGTTCATTATCTAAATACAGTTTCTTCTCTGGCACATTGAAGTTTTTTTCTTAAAACATTTTTTTCTTTTTTTTTTTTAAAGACATTTTGATTTTTTTTTTTTTGCAGCCTACAGTCAAGGTGAAAAGAAGGATGAAAAGTAAACCGAGGAGATTATGGCATCTACTCTTCAGGTTACCTAAAGATATGGGCTTTTACAGGGGAATGGTCACATCGAGAGTCAAGAAAATGACTGTGAGTGGTAGGATTTGGCTTATGATGGCGTGTGTGTATGTGCATATACCGGAACATACAATACACATGCCATTTATCTTGTAGAATTAGGAAAATGGCATCTGTTTTCCTGAAAGGGAGGGAAATAAATGATCAACAGGGTGGGAAGAGTGATGGAAATACTGTCATGGATTTGATCACAGTCAGGTTTGTTTCTCTTCCCAGTCCAGGAAAAAAACCAAGCTTGACAAATAAGGAAGTTTTTCCTTTCCTAGTCCTTTCCTAGAAGAAACTAAGTTGTAGACAAAACAAAACAGTAAAATGTTTGGGATAATGCCGTGGGTCCTTTGGCTTAGGTTCTATATGGTTGTACAGAGCCGGGTCTGCTCATTGTGTCTAGCAGCATGTCTCTGCTATGTGATAATAAATGATGAATTCTCAAGGAGTTTTTATCCCTACTTTCTTCTTGAAAGCTGATAAGGTTAAAAAAATTTCCCTTTATGGTTTACCTGCGTATATGAAAGAAAATAGTTCTTGACCTTTTTTATTCCCCAGCATATCTGTATGACACATTTCCATCACTAATAGTGAGTCACACTAGCAGTAATTTGCACCTAGCTTGTGAATCTTGAAAAAAGCCCCCAATTATTGAAGTAGGCAGAACATAGTGAAATACATATACATACCTACTCTGTGTAGTTTTATCTTCAGGCCATTCATACAGGAAAATGTCATTCGTTCTTTTGAATTTCTTAATCACTTTTTCCTTATTAATCTTACTGCCTAGATAATTTCTATGCCCCAGGAGTGAGGAAAATGAACTAGATATACTTATATTTTTTAAATCAAGATGTTGGAAGATACTAATCTTTTGGTCTTTGGGCCACTTTTGGAAATTTTTGGGTTAACCACTCAAAATACTAATTTGTAAAGCAAAAATAAGAAATCTTTTCAGGACCCTGTGTGATTGTCATTGTTGATATAAGACAAGTAGATAAATTGGTTGTTGTTTGAGAAGGGAGGTGAGAATAACTTGGGGAGACCAAAACAACTCAGGATGGCTTCACATTCCTTGCATCCAGGCCCACAGTTTTACAAGGCTTGGATTTCAATTTCATCAGGATGCTAATAAATTGGGGGAATTAGTTCAGCTAATAAAACTTTCCAAAGTCTGATGAGCAAACTGTAATACCAGTTTTCTTATTTATAAATGGAAGATAGTCCCTTACAATGATATAAATATTTATGTCTGCCTTTACGGCACCTCTGTGTTGTGTCAGGGCATGCATGAAGTTGAATTTTAGAAGCCAGGTAATTGTTTGGGGAGCATGTAATCAAAGCAAAGGGAAGTGGATTGTAGACAGAGGTATTATCCAGGCCACGCTGCGGCCAGTGTAACGTCTTGCCTCAAGCGGCAATCTGCTGAAGATCGTTACTGTCAGATGCCCTGATTTAGTGTCTTTCTCTTGGAGAACACAGTACTCACACTGTTTATTCTGTTTCTTTGACCATCCCTTTCGCTGTATGTCTAACCATTCCCACCTGTTTACAGAATCTTTGGCCAGACAAGTTGTTATTTAATTGATGAGATTTCAGCTTGCTGAGTTAAAATCCCATTTTATGATGTCTCCCAGACATCATACCCGAGTCATCCGAAGTGCTGTTTTAGGAGTTCTCTTCACTCTTTGGAAATAAATGTCTGTCTGAAGTCTGTAGGTTTGCAAAATTTCCTCTATCAATAGCATTGGAAGTATTTGGTATACTTGATTATTCCTTCCTTAACATATTTCTTCACTTTCAAGAAACTGTTTTTAGAGTATGGGGGTTCCATTAGCTAGCATGGCAAATATGACATTGTCATTCTAAGGATAAGGAAGCTTAACAGGGTTTTTATTGTAGTTTTACTGTAGGTTGGTAGGCTTCATACCACAAGGAGAGTAAGAGAAAATTATTAGCATAGAATACCTCTCTGGTTTGTCAAAGACTATTTCAGGTCATCATCATACGTGAATCTGCTTCCCAAGACTATGTCAGTTTGGAATTTGGATGCCTGGAACTGAGAGATTTTAACTAGTGATGTGTTTCCTAAAGACATGAGGATATTGTTATAAAATAACTGTTTCTTTCTTTTTTATTTTCTTCTTCTTCTTTTTTTTTGGTAGAGATGGAGCCTTGTGATGTGGCCCAGGCTGGTCTCAAACTCCTGGTCTCAACTAATCCTCCTACCTCAGCCTGTTAAAGTAGTGGGAGTATAGGGATTACATCTGTCAAAATACCTGTTTCTGTCTTTATATGCTCCTCACATTCTCTAGCAAGTTTTCCGTTTATATTGCAGGGTCACTGGAAAGTGTTGTAAGTGTACTTTTGGTACTATTGTATCTGGCGTCACTGTATTTATCTAAAAGTGACAATGGTTTATCATTTTTTTGCCTTGGGAAGAAAATGGTAAGAAGTAGATTTTTCATGTCAAGTGTGTTGTAGTGCTGTTTGAAAGAAATACAATCTTATATAATACTGTTATATTTTAAAGATTTGCTGATATTCTCTGTAATGTCACAATATTTTTTGCAAGTTTCAGAAGTAGGGTTTCTATATTATGAGATTCATATGTTCACAATGTTATGTAAAATGTAACATTCTTTTATTCAGTGATGTCTTTCACCCTTTTGTAGGCGGTGGTGGTGCTAACAAGTCATCTAAAAGTAACTTATTATTTGCATTTTTAACCAGAGTGGCAGAATGGCTGCCATCAATTTAACACATTACAGCAGTATTTGCTAGAGAAAGTTACAAGTTCTTAGAGCTAAAGCTACTCAAGTATGTACTTGAGTAAATTTTAGCATTTTTAGTAGAGACAGTTTTACCACGTTGGCCAGGCTTGTCTTGAACTCCTGGCCTCAAGTGATCTGCCTGCCTCAGCCTCCCACAGTGCTGGGATTACAGGTGTGAACCCCCATGCCTAGCCAATCACAAGTATTTAATCTGAGCTTATCTTTGCTTCTTACGATATCTAGGACAAAGTCACAATTATACAAACCATCCAGAAGGTATTTTTGGAAAGGAGTTTACTAAAATACACCTATTAAAAACATCTGGACACTTTGGGAGGCCGAGGCGGGTGGATCACAAGGTCAAGAAATCAAGACCATCCTGGTCAACTTGGTGAAACCCCGTCTCTACTAAAAACTGCAAAAAATTAGCTGGGCATGCCTGTAATCCCAGCTACTCAGGAGGCTGAGGCAGGAGAATTGCCTGAACCCAGGAAGCAGAGGTTGCAGTGAGCCGAGATCGCGCCATTGCACTCCAGCCTGGGTAACAAGAGCGAAACTCCATCTAAAAAAAATCTGGAAATTTACACTCATGGAAAAGGCTTTATCTATTAAGGTTCTAAATAATTTTGTTATGATAGTGATAATGAGAAAACAAAGACAAAGTTCAAGTTTTTAGGAATACAGAAAAATAAGAGTAAAACATCATGTACCATTATGAAGCCAGTTGGTCATAAGTAAAATCATGTCCATATGAAGAAGTTAATTTAATGTCCATACCCAAAGAAAATAATAAGCACATGAGAAATAGTTTATATTTTTGTATAAATGTAAGGGGTACAAGTGCAGTTTTGTTACATGGGTATATTATGCAGTTGTGAAGTCTGGGCTTTTAGTGTAATCATCACTCAAATAATGTACATTGTATTTGTTAATTTCTCATCCTTCATCTCTCCTCAGCTTTCCACCCTTCTGAGTTACCAGTGTTTATTATTCCACACTCTATGTCCATGTAGACACATTGTTTAGCTCCCACTTATAAGTAAGAATATTTGGTATTTGACTTTCTGTTTCTGAGTTATTTCACATAAGATGATGGCCTCTTGTTCCATCCATGTTGCTGAAAAAGATATGATAGCACTTGCTGTGGCTGAGTAGTATTCCATTACGTATATTATATGTGCGTGTATGTGTGTGTGTGTGTGGTGTGTGTGTGTGTATGTGTGTGTATTTATATATGTAATATATTATACCCTGGGTACTTTATTTTGACACAGAGTTTTACTCTGTTACCCAGGCTGGAGTACAGTGGTACAATCTTGGCTCACTGCAACCCCCACCTCCTTGGTTCAAGCAATTCTCCTGCCTCAGCCTCCCAAGTAGCTGGGACTATAAGCATGTGCCTCCATGCCAGGATAATTTTAGCATTTTTAGTAGAGATGGGGTTTACCACATTGGCCAGGCTTGTCTTGAACTGCTGGCCTCAAGTGATCTGCCTGCCTCAGCTTCCCACAGTGCTGGGATTACAGGTGTGAACTCCCATGCCTAGCCATCCACAAGTATTTTATAACAATAATTTATATGTGTATATATAAATTATATATATTTATAATAATATACAATATAATATCTAACATATACATTTATAATATATACATATATAAATATAAATTGTCACTTTTGGATAAATACAGTGATGCCAGATAGTATCAAAAGAGCACTTGTGACACTTTCCAGTGACCCTGTAAGAAAAATGGAAAACTTGCTAGAGAATGTGAGGAGCATATAAAGACAGAACAGGTATTTTGACAGATATGGTGGTTCATACCTGTAATCTCAACACTTTAAAGGACTGAGGTAGGAGGATCACTTGAGGCCAGGAGTTTGAGACCAGCCTGGGCCACATAGTGAGGCTCCATCTCTACCAATAAAAATTTTTTAAAAAAAGGGAAAAAAAGAAACAGGTATTTTATTACAACAATTCCCTTGTGTCTTTTTATATATATAAACATATAAATATGTCTTTAAATATATAACATATGAATATATTAATATGTCTATATGGACACATTTTCAGCACATTAATATATATAATTACATATATGTATATAGATGTACTGTATATATATTTACCATATTTCCTTTATCAAATCATCTACCGATGGACACCACTTAGGTTGAGTCTATGTCTTTGCTATCATGAATAGTGCTGCCATAAACATATGAGTGCAGGTATATTTTTTATATGACTTTTTAATATGACTTCCTTTGGGTTGATTAAATGGTAGTGAGATTACTGGATTGAATAGTAGTTCTGTTTTTACTTATTTGAGAAATCTCCATATGGTTTTTCATAGAGGTTATACTAATTTACATTCCCACCAATAGTATCTAAGCATCCCCTTTTGTCCACATTCTCATCAACATCTATTTTTAAAAAACTTTTAAATAGTAGCCATTTAAACTGGTGTGAGATGATATCTCATGGTGGTTTTAATTTGCATTTCTCTGATGATTAATTATGTTAACCATTTTTTCATATGCTTGCTGGCCATTTGCAGGTCTTGTTTTGAAAAAATGTTTTTTCACATCCTTTACTCACTATTCAGTGGAGTTGTTTGTATTTTTGTTGTTGTTGTCACCACTGTGCCTGGCCTTAGATGTCTAAATCTCTTGCTAGACTAGAGAAGTTTTCCTCAATTATTTTCTCAAATAGTGTTTCTAAACTTTTTGCTTTCTCTTCTCCTTTGGGTATGCCTGTGATTTGTCAGTTTGCTTGTTTTATGTAGTCCCATACTTCTTGAAAGCTTTCCTCATTCTTTTAAACAGTTTTTTAAAAAATTTTCTTCTTACTGGGTTAATTCAGTGAGAAAAAAAGACCAGTCATTATATTCTGAGATTCTTTCTTCTGTTTGGTCTAGTCTGTTGTTGAAGATTTCAATTGTATTTTGTAATTTCTTCAGTGAATTTTTCATTTCCAGAAGTTCTGTTGTTTTTTAAAGATATCTACCTCTTGGGTAAATTTCTCATTCATATCCAGAATTTCAGATTTCTCTTGTATCTCATTGAGCTTCTTTAAAGTCAGGACTGTGAATTTTCTATCTTGATTTCAAAGATTTCTTTTTAGTTAAGATCCATTGCTATAGAATGACTGTGTTCCTTTGGGAATATCATAGCACTTTGTTTTTACATACTTCCAGTATTATAATGCTATAATGCTGATTTCTTCACATCTGGAGTAACAGTTGTTGCTTTTTTTCTTTTTTCTTCTTTTTTTTTTTTGAGACAGAGTCTCTAGCCTTTAGCGCAGGTTGGAGTGCAGTGGCACAATTTCAGCTCACTGCAATCTCTGCCTCCCAGGTTCAAATGACTCTTGTGCCTCACCCTCCTGAGTAGCTGGGATTACAGCTGTGTGCCACCAGGCCTGGCTAATTTTTAAATATTTTTAGTAGAGATGGGGTTTCATCATGTTGGCCAGGCTGGTTTTGAACTCCTGGCTTCAAGCAGTCTTCCCACTTTGGCATCCCAAAGTGCTGGAATTACAGGCATGAGCCACTGTGCTCAGCTCAGTTGCTGCTTCTTACTTTTAAATTTACCTGCATTAGTGTGGGACTTTTTTTCCTGAGGATGCAAATATGGTGTTTGTTGAGTAGGATCAAGGATTCATGTTTCCTGATACCTAGTTTAGTAGTCTTTGACTCAACAGACATCAAGTACCTATTATATCTAGAAGTAATATATTAAAGGTAATCTTTTGGCTTAAATCATTTTAGAATGTATAACATCTTTATAATACAAGTCATTGCCCATTTCAACTAAAGAAGAAGATATATAGAAATATCAAATGTTAACAAGATAATAGGCCATTGCTTTTGTGTAATACAAAATTTGATAATAATTTTGCTCTTTGCCCTAGTTATTGATAAAATTCTTAAAGCAAACATTGCTGCACTGCGTACTTCTAGGTGCTGTTCCTTTAATAAGTATATTTTGAACATCATTTGCTTAACCTTTTTTTTTTTTTTTTTTTTTTTGAGACAGGGTTTCATTCCTGTTGCCCAAGCCGGAGTGCAATGGCACGGTCTTGGCTCACTGCAACCTCTGCCTTCTGGGCTCAAGCCATCCTCCTACTTCAGCCTCCCAAGTAGCTGGGATTACAGGCACCCGCCACCATGCCCAGCTAATTTTTGTATTTTTAGTAGAGACGGGGTTTCACCATGTTGGCCAGGCTGGTCTTGAACTCCTGACCTTGTGATCCACCCATCTAGGCCTCCCAAAGTGTGGGATTTACAGGTGTGAGCCACTGTGCCTGGCCTGCTTAACCCTTTTTTAACAGTTTAGAAATCCATCTACTTGAATGATATTCATTCTCTTCCCTATATGTTCTTTTTGAGTAATGAAATGAGATTATTTTAATATGGGTAGAAAGAATACATATCTTAAAATGAGGGTGTGCAAACTTTTGTTGTCTTAAGATTGACACATCAAATTTGTAAAGAATAAAAGTAAACCTCATTTTTAAGTTTATTATTTTTTAAATACTACAAATGGCAGTAAAATAGGCTTCATTAAAATTGGTACCTTCAATTGCCCACCACCCCAACCACTTCAATAATTAAATGCATTTTACTTAAACATATTGGATAATTTGGAGTAGAATCTCAATTAATGTTCATTTTACTTATTAAATGACATACAATGTCCCTCAAGATTTAAAACATAATAGGAGCAACAAAAATTGTTATTTAGCTTTTTAAATTTTGCATTTAGTAACTTTGAACACTACAAATCAACTTAAAATGTGTGCTTTGCTACTGACTGTAACACTGACAATTGTATCATCAAGAGCAAATACTCGGCTTTGAGACCTTGGGTCTAAAAAGTTAAAACTCTGCATTTCAGTTAAACGTGTATTGATTTGGCAGTTGACAGCAGGTTGTCAAAGCGCTTTATGTTGGAAGTTGGGATACATGATATCTAGGTCCTCTTCTAATGAGTGAGTCTACCAGAGACCACAGACAGGAAAATATGCCTCTCATCTGACTCCTGATGAGAGACTTAAGTGCAGAAAACAGGCCTCTGCTGGGTCTATCCATGGCAGGCAAGTTGCCCAAATGAAAACCTTGGGCTCTGTCTCAGCTGTTACCCTAACTTTCAAGTGACAGCAGTTAGTCTTTCAAAGTTTTAAGCACCTTTGAAGAGTTTCTGATGTATATTTAAAAGTATTACCACAGATGTAAGAGAATTCATTGCGTCAGACCTAACCTCAAAAGTTTTAAGTTTGTTCTTAAGTGACTTTTAGAGAAATTAACAATCTAGGAATAAATCTTTCAATTTACCCTACCTATTGTGGTTACTGGAACAAAGTACCTTTCTGATAATGAAACAGAAATCCTTTCATTCCTGGAATTTCCTGTTGGGAGTGTAGAGTTTTCTGAGCAATATGTAATGTTGGTTAGTTATGCAATATGTTGGATTTTACTGCCAGCTTTGTTTAAAAAGGGTGTGAGAGGTTTTGACCAATAGGAATGTAAAGTCAGAGTTAAGTATGGCATCATCTTACCACCTGCCACATGAATAAACCCGGATTCATAAGCAAATATGTTATACATTTAAGTGTTTTTATTAACTCAGATAAGCTAGCTATAAAATAGTTTTCTCTTATCTTTACCTGGATATAATTTGGAGAAACTATCTTTTTCCCTCCAGGAAGATGTTAGTAGAGAAAAATTTGCTCCCAAAGTTGTATGCAGAGTTAATAGACATGTGAGGGAGGTTGTCTTCAGTGATTGCAGGGGAGATGGATGGATCTGGAGATATTCTCATAATGTATTTAAATCCCAGTATATGGGTGAGAGTCGAGTCTTCAGTATTATGGCACACCTGTTAATGTTTCTCTTCTGCTCTCTCCTCTGTCTCTAGCTACTTGGGTAAGTGATTAGTTCTCCCACATAACATTTCAAGATCTGTTTACAATAAGCCCCTACCAGTCTCATACAGAAAAGCATGTATAGTCTATGCTGTTTTTAAGGATATATAGAGACTATGTTGTAGTCTCCTTCAATAATACATTACCTATCTTTAATAATTTTAAGCATCAGGAATTTCTTAGATTAATGTCTAATTTAATTTTCCCTAAGGCAATTCCCAGCCTTAGCACTATTGACATTCTGGGCTGCATAATCCTTTGCTGGTGGGGAGCAGTGGGGGCTTGCCTGTGCATTATGAGATAGATGTTTGCACCATCCCTGGGCTCTACTCACTAGATGCCAGTAGCACCCTGCCCCCAGTTATGATTGCCAATAATGTCTCCAAACATTGTCACATGATCCCTAGGGGGCAAAATTGCCCCTGTTTGAGAACCATAGAGAATGATCCAGTTTTTATTTTCTCGTATTCCATATGGCTATGATTTACTTGAGATCTCACATAAGAGGTGAGACTGAAACTTGGATTTAGTTTTTTTTTGTAACACACCATGCTTTCTCGGTTTAAGATACTCTGATATTCTGCTTATGGGCTTGTCCAGCTATGAGTTCTGTTACAGTATAGCCAACCGTTGAATAATCTACTCCATATTATGCACATAAAATCTGTAGTTCTCCTTAATATCCACTTCTACATATTGTTTGGAGTTGCTTCTCCCAGAAGAAATCCTGAAATGTGGATTTGTGTAAAAGCAGTTTATTAGGAAGTGTTCTCAGGAAAAATTGGTAAAGGAGTGGGGAAGTGGCCAGGGAGGAGAAAGAAACCAAACAATGGTACAATGTCAGGCAAACTTCCAAGCAAGTAATTTTAGCTCAGTCCTGCAGGAGAGCCCTGGAGACAGTGTAGATCACATCTCAGAACTGTTCAGATCAGGTACAGAAGAAAAAAACTAGAGTGTGTGTACTTCCCTGCCCATCAGTCATTGTTTGAGGTGGAGTTTCTTAGCCTTGACATTTTGGGGGTAATTCTTTGTTTTTTTGTTGTGGGAGTCTGTCCTACACATTGTAGGCTCCCTGGCTACAATCTTTGACTTCTATGTGCTAGATGCCAGTAACCTCCCAGCCACCTTTCCCAGGCAAGTTATAACAACCAAAAGTATCTCTAGACACTTTGACTCCTGGAGGTCAAAATCGCATTCTCATTCAGGACCACTGGTATAAGTGTTGTCCCTGGGGAGATGTAACTTTCCAGCAACTTTAGGTATTCAAGCAAAATGGTCTTTGGCAGCTTAAGAGAAGCCCTCTGATTGACACTGGCATTGGCTGTGGGGGTGAGAGCACACCAGGAACCATGTGCATGCAAGGTAAATGAATTCTAGTAGCTCTGGGTGGAGTGCTGATATCATCTACCACCTGTATATTGACTTATTAAATTTCTCCTTTTCAGCCATGTGAGCATGTTTGATATGAAGGCACGGTTTTCTTAAGGGCTTTTGATGGACTGACTCAACCAAGTGTGCACATTTTATAGTCAGTGCCACTAGAGCAGTATCTGACTCATCCTACTGTTGCCATAATACACCATAAATACCTCTCCACTGAAGCTAATTTTAAGCTCTGTGGAATTGATTTGATCTGAAACCTGAATCAAGAAAGAATTTCATGAGTTGGAACCATTCCTGCCAAACTAGAGTTGCTGATTTTGTTTTACTCTAATGACAGAAAATTACTGTGTCTTAGCTGTGTTTTTCTAATATTGAACCTATTTTTATTATGCCCCTTGCCCCCAATCTACGATTCATTCATTCAAAGAGTGTTTACTGAGTACCTAATATGTGCCCAGCACTTTGCTAAGGATACAACTGGGGACAAAAGAGATATGGTTGCTCTTTTAATGGAACTTCCAGTCAAATAAGGGAGAAAGATAAGAAATTAGTTACAGTTCAAGGAGCAAGATTGTCTGAAAATAGCCGTGAGTTCTCACTCTAGGTTTCCTGGACAGTGAGAACTGGGGGGTTCTCTTCTCCTTCATGGGAGGGGCTGTGCTCAATTCTTATGAGACTGGTGACTTAGTCTTATCAGTAGAGATGATTTCAACTTTGCAGGGAAGCTGGCATTCTTAAACAACTCCAGTAAGCAGCCTGCTTGGCTGTCAAAGTCAGACTGCCTGGCACCAAGTGTATTTGCCTAATGTTAAGGCTGTATAAACAGGGAGAATAGCAGAGAGGCCATTGTCTCTCCAACTAGAAGCAAATCCCCATAGTATAGTGGTTCTTGTAGGAGGAGAATGAGATACCCATATCTTTTGTTCTCTCACTAACCATGGCCTTTTACTTGTAAGTTTTCTCTTTCCCTAATAAAGCATATCTTTAACCCATGCTGTGTAATGTGGAGTTTGCCTTTAAACCTACATAAGTGCTGTAAAGAAAAAAGAGCAGATTTAAAAGATGTGCCATTTACTTCAGATTATTCAAATGATCAAAAAAGCCTGTTTGAGAAAGTGATATTTGAGCTGGGACCTGAGCACTGAGAAAATAAATCATGTGAAGATCTAGAGCAAGAGTCTTCTAGGCAGAGGGAGAATATGGAAAATCCCTCAGGTAGAAAACTTGTTATGTTTAAGGAATTGAAAGAAGACTAGTTTGGGTGGCTGGAGCACAGAGATGGAGGGAAGGGAGAATGAAAGCGGCATGAGAGGAAGCTGGAGAAGTTCAAAATGCAGTATGGAGCCAGATCATAATAAATGGCCTCACTGGCCATGATGAGGAATTCTTATTTTATCCTAACTGCAATGGGAAGCCAGTAAAGCAAACTTCAAAATTCTGGTTCTGATTTAGGTTTTTAAAAGACAATTGTCATTCCTGTATGGAGAATGTTTAGAATGGGAGCAGAGAAATCAAGAAAGCAGTGAAATCGTTTATTTGATAGACGGTAATATGGCTTGGATGTTTGTCCTCTCCAAATCTCTTGTTGAAATGTAATTCCCTGTTGTAGGCGGGGCCTGGTGGGAGGTGTTTGGATGATTGGAGTAGATCCCTTAGGAGTGGCTTAGCACCATCCCCTTGGTGATTCGTGATTTCTTGCTCTGGTAGTTCACGTGAGAGCTGGTCATTTAAAAGTGTGGCACCTCCCACCTCTCTCTCGCTCCCTTTCACCATGTGACGTGTCTGCTTCTGTGTCACCTTCTGCCAGGAGTAAAAGTGCCCTGAGGCCTCATCAGAAACTAAGCAGATGCCAGTACCATGCTTGTACAGTCTGCAAAATGGCAAGCCAATTAAACCTCTTTTCTTTCTTTCTTTTTTTTTTTTGAGATGGAGTTTCGCTCTTGTTACCCAGGCTGGAGTGCAATGGCATGATCTCGGCTCACCGCAACCTCTGCCTCCTGGGTTCAGGCAATTCTCCTGCCTCAGCCTCCTGAGTAACTGGGATTACAGGCACGCGCCACCATGCCCAGCTAATTTTTTGTATTTTAGTAGAGACGGGGTTTCACCATGTTGACCAGGTTGGTCTCGATCTCTCGATCTCGTGATCCACCCGCCTCGGCCTCCGAAAGTGCTGGGATTACAGGCTTGAGCCACCGCGCCCGGCCCAAACCTCTTTTCTTTCTAAGTTACTCAGCCTTGAGTGTTTGTTTATGGTGATGCAAGAATGGACTAACATAGTTGCTGATTGCTTTGGTTAGGGTGGTGGCATCTTAAGTGGAAAGAAATGAAGAGAGGTGAGATCAATTTTGGAAACACAAAGGATCAAGAATGACTGCCAAGTTTTTTTTATTTTTGCTACTGGATAAGTGATGAGATGAAGGAAATGTGGAAAAGGAGAAGGTTTATTGTGGTAGGAGGACAGGATGCAAACTTACATTTTGATCACGTTAAACATTAAATGTGAGACATCCAGAGATTCAATCGGGCAATTGGATATATAGGAGTTAGTCCAGAGTCCATATTTGGCCTGGAAATGTAAATTTTAGAGTCATTTGCATACACACGATATTCAAAGCTAAGAGCTTGGACAGTCTTGCTTAGGGAATGAGTCTAGATAGGAGTACCAAGGACTCAAGTCTTGAGGTTCTTTAAAAGAAATAGGTAAAAGAAATGAGGAGAAACCAGAAAAGGACATTCAGATGATGTGAGAAAAAAAGGACATTCAGATGATGTGGGAAGAGAAGGACATTCAGATGATGTGGGAAGAGAAGGACATTCAGATGATGTGCGAAGAGAAGGATACTGCAAATTGTTCTTCCTATTCAGGCTTGGAACAATAAAGTTAAACACAAAAATCATGAACACATACTTGGGCAACAGAATTATATGGTAGTTCTTAGTTATATGGAATCATCCAAATGATGCAGAAAATGTTTCTGTTTTTAAAGATTTTCATAGAAATGAAAGCACAAACTTTAAGAATTCCAGGAAGTGGCTGGGCATGGTGTAATCCCAGTGCTTTGGGAGACCAAGGTGGGCGGATCACCTGAGGTCAGGCGTTCGAGACCACCTGTAATCCCAGTACTTTGGGAGACCGAGGTGGGCGGATCACCTAAGGTCAGGAGTTCGAGACCAGCCTGACCAACATGGAGAAACCCCATCTCTACTAAAAACACAAAATTAGTTGAGCATGATGGTGCTTGCCTGTAATCCCAGCTACTCGGGAGGCTGAGGCAGGAGAATCGTTTGAACTCGGGAGGCGGAGGTGGCGGTGAGCCGAGATGGTGCCATTGCTTCCAGCCTGGGCGATAGAGTGAGACTCCATCTCAAAAAAAGAAAAGAAAGAATTCTAGGAAGACTTCCCTGTCCCAAAAAGATCATCTTTATACTTCCCTGTGTACTCTCATTACACATATCCTTATCCTACCTTGAAATACTGAATCATATGATGAGGAAGAGTCATTAGGAGTTCATGTGCTGTTCCCTCTGCCTTCCACAACCACTCCCTCTAGTACCACCCCTTAAGTACATAACTCTTCACCAGAAAGTCTCCTTCTCATCTTTTAGTTTAGGTGTCATCTCAAAGAGGCATTCCATCAATCATGCATACCTTTCAATGCTCAAATGCATCCCCTCAGTAGCGCATACCTCTTACATCATTATTCTTGGTCATTGCACAATAATATTCATGATCTCCTATTAATTTACTAAAATATTTACTAATTTTTGTCTCTTTCCCTTACTAGACTATAAATTCTATGAATGTAAGTTTATGTCGGTGTTTTATTCCAAAACTAATGAGATGTACACACATTTAATAAATATTTTTGAATGAAGTGATTATTTAAAAAATTTAAAATTAAGCAGTGACGTAGAGTTCTTTTCTCCCCTTTCTTATACAAATGTTAATATCTTACCAATATAATTTAAAAATTTTTTTAATTTAATTTTGAGTTTCAGAATACTTGTGCAAGACGTGCAGATTTGTTATATAGGTAAATATCTGCCATGGTTGTTTGCTGCACCTATCAGCTCATCACCTAGGTATTAAACCCAGCATGCATTAACTATTTATCCTGATCTCTCCCTTTTCCCAGCCCCAACCAGCCCCAGTGTGTGTTGTTCCCCTCCCTGTGTCCGTGTGTTCTCATTGTTCAGCTCCCACCTATAAGTGTGAACATGCAGTGTTTGGTTTTCTGTTCCTGTGTTTGCTGAGGATAATGGCTTCCAGCTCTATCTATGTTCCTGCAAAGGACATGATCTTGTTCTTTTTTATGGCTGCACAGTATTTCATGGTGTATACGTACCACATTTTTAAAATCCAGTCATTGATGGGCATTTGGGTTGATTCCATGTCTTTGCTATTGCAAATAGTGCTGCAATGAACATATGCATGCATGTGTCTTTATAATAGAATGATTTCTATTCCTTTGGGTATATGCTCAGTAATGGGATTACTGGGTCAAACAGTATTGCTGGTTCTAGATTCTTGAGGAATCACCATGCTGTCCTCCACAATGGTTGAACTAATTTACATTCCCACCAACAGTATAAAAGTGCCCCTATTTCTCCACAGCCTTGCCAGTATCTGTTGTTTCTTGACTTTTTAATAATTGCCATTCTGACTGGCCTGAGACAATATCTCATTGTGGGTTTGATTTGCATTTCTCTAATGATCAGCAATGTTGAGCTTTTTTTCATATGTTTGTTGGATATATAAATATCTTCTTTTGAAAAAAATGTCTGTTCATATCCTTTGCCCACTTTTCGATGGTTTTTTTTTCCTTGTAAATTTGTTTAAGTTTCTTATAAATTCTGGATATTAAACCTTTGTAAGATGGGTAGATTGCAAAAATTTTCTCCCATTTCGTAGGTTGCCCTTTTGCTCTAATGATAGTTTCTTTAGCTGTGCAGAAGCTCTTTAATTAGACCCCATTTGTCAATTTTGGCTTTTGTTGCAATTGCTTTTGGCAATTTCATTATAAAATCTTTGCCCTTGACTATGTACTGAATGATATTGCCTAGATTTTTTTCTAGGGTTTGTATGGTTTTGGGTTTTACATTAAAGTCTTTAATCCATCTTGAGTTAATTTTTGTATAAGGTATAAGGAAGGGGTCCAGTTTCAGCTCTTTTAAAAAGAAGGAAATATTATCATTTGTGACAATAAGGATGAGCCAGGAGGACATTACAGTAAGTGAAATAAACCAGGCACAGAAAACAAATATTGCATGATCTCACTTACATGTGGAATCTAAATTAGTAGAACTTATAGAGGTAGAGAATGGTGGTTACCACAGGCTGAGGCTTAAAGGATTGGCAATTTGTTAGTCAAAGCACACAAAGTTTCAGTTAGACAGACAGTAGGCATAAGTTCAAGAGATCTGTTGTATATTATGGTGACCATAGTTAATAACAATATAGAATTGTGTATACTTGAAAATTGCTAAGAGAGTGGATTTTAAGTGTTCTTACCACAAAAACATAAGTATGTGAGGTAATGCCTATCTTAGCTTGATTTAGTCATGCCACAATGTATATGTGTACCAAAACAATCATGTCATGAACCATAGATATATACAATTTTGTCAATTAAAAAAAATTTAAAAACTAAAATGCAGACTTAGATAATAAAAAAAAAGAAATCATACCAATATTTGCAGACCCCAGGAATCAACTGAAAGACCAACTAGTAGAATTATTCAGTAAGGTCACTGAAACAAAAAGCACAGAAACAGAAACCTCAAATAGAGAAAGAACAACAGTTAAAAGAAGTGATGGGGAAATGATCTCATTCTATAGCTCTAAAAAAGATGAAAGGAATAGACAGCATGGAACATATGAATGTCTCAAAACTAAACAAACAGAATCTGTGTGAAGAAATTTATAAAACACCATGGAAAAAACAAACAAAAAAAACTTAAAGAAATGCAAAGGCATTGCCACATTTGGATAGAAAAATGCAGTGCCATCATAATATGAATTCTCCTTAAGTAAACCTAACTGACCCCAAAAGACTATTTTTATTTTTGTTTTTGTTCAGAACTGGACAAGCTGATGCAAACAAACAAACCAAAACTTGTTCTACAATAATGAAAATAATGAGATATTGACACATGAGTAGATCAACAATTCAAAGAAATAGACTAGAAAATTCAAAAATAGATCCAAATATATATAGCAATGAAATGAAGGTTTTATTTTAAGGCAGTGAAGAAAAAATGAATTATTCAGTAAACAGTGTTGGGACAACTCAGTAGACATCTGAAAAAGAAAAGTTGGATCTCTACTTCACAAATCATACCAAAATGATTTCCAGATGAATCGAAAATACCACATTAAGAAAATAAAACCATAAATTACCAGAACATAAAAGAGAAAATCCATTTATTTAACTACAAGAAAAAATATCACATCACTGTTTAAAAAGTCAAAAGACGAAGGACAGATGGAGGATTTTTTTTTTTTGTAGTTCAACTTACAGAAAAGGGACTAATTTTCTTAACATATAAAAACATTTACAAATCAATAAGAAAAAGATTAATAAACCACAAAAAATGGACAAAACCCATGAGCAAACAGTTCAGAAGAAAGGAGGTATACGATGTGAGAAATGCAAAGTTAATGATGATACAATATTTTCGAGACCTAATAGCACTTGGTGAGGGTATGGAGAAACACACTCTTGCACACTGACTCCACGGCAGCAGTGGAGGACAATTTTATATTATCAACATTTTAAAAGCACATTTCTCTTAACACAGCAATTTTATTCCTAGGAGTCTATTATATACCTGTAGTACACACATGAAATGACATAGAGAGGAGAATATTTTTTGTAATGGCAAAAGATTGAAAATGACTGAAATGTCTTATCAATAGATGGCTATAGAACATCCACACAATGGAATAATAGGTAGCTACTAAAAAGAATGAGGCAGCAACAAGGAACAGTCTCCAGCATGTATTGTTAGGCTCAAAATAAAGAAAATAATAGGGTGTACAGTAAGCTACCATTTAAGTCAAGTGAAAGTGAAAGTATATATATGTGTGTACACACACGTACTCATACACACTCAGACACAGTGTGAGGTAAATAGCAGTATTATCCCCCCAGATAAGGAAACGGGGGATTAAAGAGGTTAAGTAACCTTTTCAATGTGACATCATTAATAAAGACCACAGGAATAAGAATCCAAGAAATCTAACTGTAGAATCCCAATTCCTCTTTACTAGTCTATATTATCCAGTGGGGAGGAGAATGTATATCTTTTTAAAGTGGTTTTCTTTTATTTGGAGATATACGCATAGGAACAAAGTAGGACAGAAAAACTAATGGCAAAAGCAACAGTTTGGAGTTCCAGTCAGGCTCTTGCCTTAGTCTCACTTTGCAGAGGTATCCTCTTCTACCCGTTTCTGTGTCCTAATGATTATAAAATATGCTGATTCCTCTATTTCTTGACTTGCCAACACATCTTTTGTTACTAAGTTTAGTTTAAATATCGAATACAGATAATTGACATTTACACTATTATGGCTGTTCCAGAATTCAACCAGAGAAGCAGAACCAGTAAGAGATCTTGTGTATATACGGTTCTGCTTCTCTAGTTGAACAGTGTCACAGTCATAATAATGTGAATGCTGTTTATTACATATAGTATATTATATAAATGCATACGGTATATATCAATATATAAAAGTATATGTACATATTTACATATGTGTACACACACTCCAGTTTATTTGTTTATTATAAGCAATGAGCTTATACAATTGTGAGGACTAACTAAGCAAGCCTGAAGTCTGTAGGGCAGGCAGTCAGAAAGGGAAGATCACACGTGGGCTGGAACCCATGGGCACAAGCTGAAGCTTGGTATCTCTGAACTAGGCCCTCTTTTAAAAGCCTTCCAATTGATTAAGCTAGGCCCATCTACAATCTGATCCTTTACTTTTTTATTAATTTAAAACCAACTGATGAAGGTGATTGCACCTGCAAAATCCCTTCACAGCAGACCTAGATTACTGTTTGAGTAATAACTGGGAGATAGTATGTGATTTATACAAAATAGCTGCTCCCTCCCTTTTTGTCCTCCAGTTTGCAAGAAAATATCCCTTGTAGTCCAGCCTAACTAGAAACATATTAGGAAGAAAATTCTGGGGAATGTAGTTTAGCCTAGCCAAGTTGGCACATCACAAAGCCATCACAGTTCACCCTTTGTCAACTTGGCACCCATATACATCTGCTTATATCATAATGTCCAAATAAAGATAATAACAAAGTCACAATTCTTCCTAACATGATATAACTATCTATGCACAATTGTAACAGGCTCTTTCCAAAGAGGAGGATACAAAATCTTTGGTGATGTTGAGTCTTCTTTGAAATACTGAGATATAAAATTAGTCATTACTATCACATGCTAGATCCTAAGGGAATAGGAGAGGGAAAACCACGAAAATATTTGGTTACTATATACACAGCTATAATCATGAAAATACTCATAACTATTGCCATCCTCTGGTCATGTGGTCATTGCTGATGTTTATGACTACCTTCTTCTACTACCCATTCCATATTTCTTTTGTCCTCAGCAAGCACCTCAGCTAGTTGTAGGTTTTTTTCTATAATGGAATGGCCTATACCTTCATTCTTGAAACATCTGGGTTATTAGCAGTCCTGTCTGAATTGGGTTGTTGTAGTTCTCCATTGACTTTAATCACAAGACTAAACAATTCCCTAGGGGATTCTCCTGTATTCCATACATAGCTTTGTCTACCCCATTGTGTAGTACCAACCCAGTTACCCCTTGGTAGTGAGAATCAATCGCTCTAGCCAGTATAGTAACCTCTTTCTTTGTCTGTTGATTGAAAGATGTATGAGCGGCCAAAGTGGCCAGCCAGCCATCTCAACTTGCAGTTCCAAAAAGTTATGATCTATACCCTCTATTACTGCATAGTAAGTTACTACACACTTAGTGATTTAAAACAGTACAGATTTGTTATCTCAGTTTCATAGGTCCAGACACAAGTTTAGCTAGCTCTCTGTTCAGAGTCTCACAAGGCTGTAGCCAAAGTATTGGCTGGGCTGATTTTTTATCTGAAAACTCAACTAGGGAAGAATTTGTTTATAAGCTCAAATTGTTAGCAGAATTTACTTCCTTGATTCTGTATAAATGAGTCCTAGATTTTTACTAACTGGAGACCACCCTTAGCTCCTAGAAGATGGCTGCAATTCCCTGCCCTATTCACAGGCAGCTCACAACATGGCTGTTTGCATCTTCAAAAGCAGCAGGAGGCTCCCTGCCGTCTGATAAGACTTCTTATTTAATGAAACGTAATTACAAGATTGACATCCCACACCTCTGTCATGTAATATAACCTAATTGAATGATATCTCATTATCTTTACCATATCCCATTGATTAGAAGCAAGTCACAGGTCCCATTCACACTCAAGGGGTAGGAATTACACAAGGACACGAATCATTGTGGGTCACCTTGGATTATGTTTGCCACAATGACTGTGTAAATACTGTTCATTTCCTCCTCTAGAGAAGGAAATATAATCCTGGCACACTATTTTGCCTGGATTTGATCTTCTTCCTTCCTGGGAGTCCAGTGGAGAACCAATGGAGGTCCTAAAGGTCCAATGGAGGAAATGTATTTCCTCCTTCCTAGAGGTCCAATGTCATGACCTAGGCCATCAAAAAGAGAATATTCTCAGCATCACAATCAAATGGATCTCTCTCTCTCTCTCTCTCTTTTTTTTTTTGAGAAAGAGTCTTGCTCTGTCGCCAGGCTCTGGCTGGAGTGCAGTGGTACAATCTTGGTTCATTGCAACCTCCGCCTCTCGGGTTCAAGCAATTCTCCTGCCTCAGCCTCCCAAGTAGCTGGGACTACAGGCACATGCCACCACACCCAGCTAATTTTTGTATTTTTTAGTAGAGATGGGGTTTCACCATGTTGGCCAGAATGGTCTTGATCTCTTGACCTTGTGATCCGCCCACCTCGGCCTCCCAAAGTGCTCAGATTACAGGCGTGAGCCACCGCACCCAGCCTGGATCTCTTTTTAATTATCCTCTCTGTCTTAGTCTGTTTGTGCTGCTTTAACAAAATACATGAGACTGAATAATTCATACAGAGCAGAAATTTATTTCTCATAATTCTGAAGACTGGGTAATTCTAGGTCAAGACTCCCACAGGTTTGGTGTCTGGTGAGGGCTGCTCTCTGCTTCCAAGATGGCCCTGTGTTATTGCATCCTCCAGAGGGGAAGAGTGCTGTGTCTTCCCAGGCAAAAAGCAGAAAGGCAAGAGAGCAGAATGCTGCATGAAGCCTCTTTTATAAGGCTTAGGGATTAAGAATCCCATTCTGATGGTGAAGCCCTCATGGCCTAATGACCTTATAAAGTCATTACCTCTTAACATTTTCACGTTGGCCATTAAGTTTCAACACCTGAGTTTTGGAGGGGACACACTCAAACCATAGCACTCTCCATCAATTGTTTAAATTTATGACACATTTAGGATTTCCGTTTATTGGTTTTGAACACACATATTTATTCTCACTCCTGAAATACACCCTAAAGGGATTTTTTGAAGTGGCATAAACCCGTAAGGACAGAGAGAACTGGAGACTTGACAGTAGGAGCAAAATTTAGAGAGCGGGAAAGCAAATGAATAAGCGATAACTAAATTAGCACATATAGGAAAGCCAGAATCCTAAACTAGCTTTTGGAAAAGATTAAAAGCAATGTGATTTGTACTCTAGAACCCCTCAAAGGGCTCAGGACTTCACAGCACTAAGTAGATTTTGAAGTGGAGGTAAAAGTGGGGTCAAAGTAGGATTGTTTGAACAGTCATGTAAGAAGTGTTTAGATAATCTCCCCAGTCCTCTACAGTCTACCAGCTGCCCTTTCCCCTTTCAGGGAGAAGTTGAAAGTTTCTTATTGGGAGAGGGTAAAACAGAGGGTGTCTGGCCTGGTAGACGTCAAACACATTTGAGAATGTGGGTGCCATATTGAAAACAGGAGAACAAGAAGAAATACTGCACGTTGACATCCCAGAATGCTAGCAGCCAGGACTGTGTACTCTTTGGGAAAGAGATGGAAGACCCAGGGAATTTGAGAAGCCAAAGAGAAAAGGCCTACTTCAGGTTCCTCCCCAGTAAAACAACTTCTCCAAAATGTGCTACAGTGAAACCCACAGTTGATAAGACTCTCTTGGATCCAGCGCCTCAAATAAGCTTCTTAGAACTTGCTTTTAAATCTGAGTAGAAAACCAAGTATTATGAGGAATTTTTAAGAAGTCTCAAAATGAAAGATTGATACCAGAAAAAATAAAAAGGAAAAAATGACTTACAGAATCAAACTATGCAAGGAGAGTAAAACAAAAACCAAAACCCTACCATTAAGTCTCAGAAAATAACGAATGTTATTACATACATGAGATTAAAAACAGAATCTATAAAAAGGCACATTCTGAAAATGAAAGACTTATTGGAAAATAAAGACAAAAGAATATTGTGTTCCGCTACCTTTTTAAAGAATATTGTGCCCTCCTACCTTTTTATTAACATCTCTCCTTTGTCTGTCCATGCTGCCACCACCCCCCACAAGCCTCTGGTAACTATCAATCTACTGTTTACTCCTATGAGTTTGACTTTTTTAGACCTCACCTATAAATGAGATCATGAGGTCTTTGTCTTTCTGTGCCTGACTTATTTCACTTAGCACCGTCCTTTGGATTCATCAATGTGTTACAAATGACAGAATTTCCTTTTTTTTTTTCTTTGAGACAAAGTCTTGCTCTGTCTACAGGCTGGAGTGCAGTGGCACAATCATAGTTCACTGCAGCCTTTGCTAATTCCTGGCTAATTTTTATATTTCAATAGAGATGGGGTTTCACCATGTTAGCCATGCTGTACTTGAACTCCTGGCCTCAAATTACCTGCCTGCCTTGGCCTTTCAAAGTGCTGGGATTACAAGTGTAAACTACTGCACCTGGCCAGGTTGTCTATATTTATTAAAGAAAAAACAAAGACTGGCCAAACTCCCAAAACTATGGCTTCTAAATACTATTTACCAGTAAAAGGAATCAGAATTATATAGCGAAATGACTGAGTCCATGTCTGGGGCAGGAAACGTATAAGGTGAGCCTGGAGTATCTTGTCTTATAAGGAAAGAAGGAAACTGTCAAAAATGACTAGAGTCATGTCAAAAAGACTCAGAAGCCAACTTTAAAAGAACCATATCTGTAAAAATTAGACACTTTGAGCATCAATAAGGATAATAACTATAATGATAGAAATACATTAAACATTTAAGTGGAAACCTGTGAGTTCATAATGATACCAAAAACAAACTTTATTAGTTGTCTCTATGAAGATGCTAGGGAATCAATTCATTATTTTCAAAATGGTAAAATTATAATACATTACCACTTTTCAGCCTCTAATGAATTTAATAGATGTAGGCAACAAATTACGGCTGCTACATCACAAAAAGAGAGGTAACCACACATTAGGTGCCTCCTGATGGAAGTACTCAACACCACTTATGAAGTGTTCTTGACAAAAAAAAAATTAAACTTGCATCTGATCAAGCCTCTAAATCTACTTAACAATTTACAGAACAATCCGATAAACTTATGATGTAAAAAGATACCATAATTATGCACTCAGTAAAATCCAAACTGTGGGAAACACATTACAACTAACTTTTTCTTTAATGAGTTTTTTTTCTTTTGAGATGGAGTCTCAGTTGACAGGTTGGAGTGCAGTGGCGTGATCCCAGCTTCCTGCAACCTCTGCCTCCCAGGTTCAAGTGGCTCAGTCTCCTGAGTAGCTGGGATTACAGGCACATGCCACCATACCCAGCTAATTTTTGTGTTTTTAGTAGAGATGGGGTTTCACCATGTTGGTTAGGCTGATCTCGATTTCCTGACATTGTGATCCGCCCACCTCCACCTCCCAGAGTGCTCTTTAATGAGTTTTAAGGAAAAAGGCAACAGGGAAAAAAAAAATGATGGGGTGGTGGGAGAGGTGAAAAGAAAATTATGTATAGATTTTAACACCTCAGAGATACATCAACTAGTGGCAAAATTTGAACCTTATTGGATCCTGGTTCATCCTTATTGTTCACAACTATGAACAATTTTGTGAAGTCATTTTCTGATATCTTCAAAATAATCCTGCAGGCCAGCTGCAGTGGCTCATGGCTATAATCCCAGCACTTTGGGAGGCCAAGGCAGGCAGATCACTTGAGGCCAGGAGTTTGAGACCAGCCTAGCCAACATGCCGAAACCCCATCTCTACTAAAAATACAAAAATTAGCCAGGCATAGTGGCACACACCTGTAATCTTAGTTACTTTTGAGGCTGAGGCATGAGAATCACTTGAATTTAGGAGGTGGAGGTTGCAGTGAGCTGGGATCAGACCACTCCAGCCTGTGCAACAGAGTGAGACTCTGCCTCAAAACATAATGACAACAACCAAAAAAACAACAAAATAATACTGGAGGGAAGTAAGTGAAAGAGTATAGATGAAACAAGACCAAAGGTAGGCAATTATACAAAATGTAATTATACACTTCTCTCTACTTTCCCCCCAATATTTGGCACATCCCATAATAAAAAGTTAGGGGGTGATTTTAATCTTGGGTGGTTGAAATATCCTCATTATCTTAGTCTTTGGACTTTTTGAGGCTTTAAAATTTCTCACATAAAAAGGATGAGAAGGCTGGGCATGGTGGCT
This sequence comes from Callithrix jacchus, assembly GCF_049354715.1. Classification (NCBI taxonomy): domain Eukaryota; kingdom Metazoa; phylum Chordata; class Mammalia; order Primates; family Cebidae; genus Callithrix; species Callithrix jacchus. The sequence goes on along the minus strand of NC_133509.1, from coordinate 126,585,555 downwards.
CATGTCTATAATCCCAGTATTTTGGGAGGCTGAGGCAGGTGTATCACCTGAGGTTAGGAGTTCAAGACGAGCCTGGCCAACATGGTGAAACCCTGTCACTACTAAAAATACAGAAATTTTCTGGCCATACTGTCACATGCCTGTAATCCCAGCTACTCAGGAGGCTGAGAGAGGAGAATCACTTGAACTCCAGAGGCAGAGGTTGTGGTGAGCCAAGATTGCACTACTGCACTCCATTCTGGATGACATGAAGAGACTCTGTCTCAAATAAAAAAAAAAAGATGAGAAAATGTATAAATAAATTGTTCAATGACAAATTGAATTAAATATTTACAGTAAATATTGCAAGGGGTATTTTACCAGTTCACAACTAAAACACTAAATTTCCAGTAGAAAATTGTCAACAACATGTCTGGATAATTTATAGAAGAAAAAATGGCAAGCCAACATATTTTTAAGTGTTTGGTTGCACCAATATTCAAAAAAGTAAAACAAGATTTTTAATGTATCAAATTATTACAGATTATATCTAATTTTCACTGCTGGATTTCTAGAAAGCAATTTATCAATATATATCCAGGAGAAACATGTTCATATCCTAAGGAAATATTCTTTAGTATAGGAAAAGATTTTTGTTTAGGATTATTTATCACCACATTTTTCAAAAAGGAAACCACTGAAAATAGTACAATATTTTATGTTTAAGTAAATTAAGTACAGTTATTTTTAGATATATAACTGTGAAGACTTAAAACACTTGAGTTACATGAGAAAATGGTCAGAAAAACAATGACAAAGAAGGACGTATAAATGCAGAGGAAACAGACTCGAGAAATGTCAAAATGTTTACAGTGGTTATATCTGGTTGTTGATTTATGAGTAATTGATTTCTCTATACTTGTTTTTATTTTTCACACCTAATAAACACTGTTACAGCCAGTAAAACATTACCAAAAGAAAGACAAAGTTATCCTTTTTTCAATCAGCCCATTCCCCTTCTCCCTATCCTCCTGACTGGACAGACTCCCAGTGCATCATTTGTTTTTCAGGGAGAAGAATCCCTTTCATTCTGCTGTAGATCACCTACTGTGAGAGTAGTCTCGCTACTCACTCACATCAAAGTGTAATTCATCAGTGACTACAACTGAAAGCAGATCCTTCACTCTTTCATAAGTGAGGAAACATCACGTGGGGACAAATGAGGAAAAGAAAACTAAGGGGTTGCTGGGGAAAAATAAGGTGAATGTCACCTGCTTCATCATTCTCTTAAGAGCTGTCAATGTGTACTTTCAGTATTGCTCAGACTCTTTTTTTAATGTGTAGCAGTGTTGCTATGGTAACTGAAAACTGCAACTTCTTCCATAAAAGCTTTATTGCCTTCCCTAGTGGGAAACAGGCAAGAAAAACAGAGAGCTCCGAGTTTCTGGAAACTCAGTCTTTGTAAGGAGAGATATTTTGTTGTGTTTTGCACACTATTTCAGGTTCTTCTTTAGGTCAAGGTCACCAGAAAGGGTGAGACAAATATATTTCTTATGCGGGCTCTTCCAGGAATAGATTAAACCCAGATAGCAGACATATTTCATGATCTGAGGATAAAGTAGGTTTTACAAAGGACTTCTGAAGGAAAACCAGAGTATAAACAAGTTTTATTATCATCATTATCAAAAAGAATGTGTCAGCCTCTGTGACCATTCATGAGTAGTTAGGGTGCTGGGTGATACAGAAAGGTTTGAGCTCAGCTCACTTGGTACTCAAAGGCAGCCTTGGTGAGCACATACAACCACATCAAGGGCAGTCACACAACACGAACACAGAGGACAAACTGCCATGCTATTTGTTCTCACTGTTTCATTCCTAACTTTGTGCTGTGTGTACTTGCTTGTCTTGTTTACCTGCCAATAAAGCCTTCTCTATTTTTTTTTAAGTGCCGCTCTTCCTTCAAGACTCAGTTATGAAGCTCTCCTCTTTGACACGTTGTCTCCTTTTAAACCTCATTGTATGCAGTTGGCATGAGCTGTTAGCATTTACTTTTTTCTCCCGGCATCCAATGATATGATAATTGAAGTATTTTATAGATAATCATCTGTAGGTTTCTGGTCCTTCCTAGATGAATGTTATATTCAAGATGGTAGATTTGGAGAAACTCCACCTCTTATCAGTTGTTAAAGAAAATGCCCTGTGGTGCTCTGAAAGAGGCAGTTAATTGGAAATTCCAACTGCCTGTCCTTTAGATTTTCTAAGCCTGCGTCTGTGCTTGGTAGCGGCTGATTGGCTGTTACCAAAGGTGTTTGATTGCTAAACCAGTCAACAGTGAAAACTTGGCTCCTGACTGTCTTTCTTCTTAGTCTATATGGAAGAAAACTTAGGAAAAATATAAAAAAGAAAAGCACAACCAGTTGGGCATCCCATGAAGAGGTAATTACAGTAAAGAAAATATTAAAATAAGAAGCCTGCTAGAGTATGAATTTACAGTGTGATCACTCTTCCATAATAATGGAGTAACTACAAATGAACAAGCTGGGGGAGGCGATAGGTTCCTTCTCTGAGGCGAATCCCGATGTTTATTTGGTGCCGAAAGAGAAAATCCCCAGATATGTGACTTGTATCTGACAATTATGTGAAACTCATAATAATTACAAGGCAATGATAACTGGGGGTAACTTAACTGCTAAGTAGATCAGTAAGGGAGTGTGATGAGAATGAAGAAGTTGCTGCAGTGTGTAGATATGAACTCAGAGTAACGTTTGTTCGGTGCGCATTCTGTGTAGAGTAACTGTTAGATGCGTCAAGTATTTTTCATTTAATTCTCACAACGGCACTGTGAAGTGCCTGTTATCCCCATTTTACTGAATAGAATACAAACTCCAAGAAGTTAAATAATTTGCTAAAAATCCAACGTTTTGATGGATAGAGCTCATCTTAGGCTAAAGTCTATGTTTTTTCTCTAACCATGAGCTGAAAGTTGAAAGAAGATAATAACAAATTAAGAAAAGTCGTAATATTGAATAAGAAGAATGAGACTGGAACTATGCCCCACAGAGTTAAAGAAACCAGTGGGTAGCAGAGATTCTTGAGCTTGCAGGATGGCAGATAAGAAAGCTTGCAGAACAAGCTTGCTAACATTAAAGCCAGAATTTCCACCACATGTTTCATACTGACGCTCCTGAATTTGCACAGGTGGCCCATGAAAAGTTATAAAGATTCTAATAATGGTGTTATATCATTTAATTTGAATGTTTAGCAATGTGATATAAGATTTTTCTGGTAAAGGCACTATTTTCAGAGTTTAACTGTGATAATGTCTCCATTTAATGTTAAATTCATTCTTACACCAAAAATATACTTAAGCATTGCACCATGCTGATAGAGTTTTAATCTATTTGTTTTCTCTTACCTTGTAAGAACAATTGTCTTCTCAGATGATTAAACAAAATGCACTAAAAACCTCAGTTCTCCCCTGATAATGTAATGAGAATGAATTAAATCCAACTGTTTGAGCTTTCCATTGTCAATTAAATGTATTTAACAAGTCAGTTTTGATGAAGGAAAACACTAGTTACATTTAATTTACTCAGCAGTTGTCAGGAACTGCACGAAGATCTGAGATTTTGTTCCACTTAGAGTTGGCAAATTAGTCTATTCCTGTTTTCTTGGATGCTGGCAAAAGACAAAAGACTCCTAGGTCAGAGACAGAGGACTTTATCACTACCAGCAAAAGCAGTAGCCCGAGTGTCCACAAGATGCTCACTCCAGTACCCTCTGTCCCCCAAGTTCCATAGAGGTGAAATTCATCATGGATGCTGTGTTAGTTTGCTAGGGCTGCCATAACAAAGGGCCGTACACTGGGTGGCTTAAACAACAGAAATTTATTTTCTCACAGTTGTAGAGACTAGAAATCTGAGATCAAAGTGTCAGTAGTGTTGATTCCTTCTGAGGGCCATGAGGAAAGATCTGTTCCATGCCTCTCTCCTGGGTTTATAGGTGGCTGTCTTCTTCATGTGTCCTTACTTCATCTTCCCTCTGAATGTCTTCCCTCTGTGTGTTCACTTCATCCTCCCTACGTCCAAATTTCCTCTTCTCTGAGGACACCAGTCCTGTTGGATGAGGGCCCACCCTAATGACTTCATTTTCACTTCATCACCTCTTTAAAAATCCTATCTCCAAATATGATCGCCTTCTGAGGCATGGGTGGTTAGGAAGTCAACTTAAGAATGTGGCGGGTAGAAAATTGAGCCCATAACAGATGCTTATACACATAGTGGTGTGCATTACAGGAGATGTACACTGAGATTAGGCGATTCACCATGGAAAGAAGCCTGCTGTTGTCTGGGGTGCCTTACTTCATCCCTTGAGGCTGGTGGCTGCAAACACAGCCCTGAGGTTAACAGCATCCAGGGCCTTGCGTTCTTGACACACTAAACGAGAATGTGCAGGTATACTCAGGACCATGTGAATTGTCTTCCCCAAAAGCAATGTCGCCAAAATATTAGATTAAGTTATAGCCATATCATCCTCAGAGTTTTCATCGATTCATGTTCTGTTTTACATAGCTGTGTAGTTGATCTCACCTCTCCAAAAGTTATCTCCACTGAAGGAAAACCTGAGCCACATCTCTTTTTCTACTTTGTAATAATTATACTTATAAATTTACCTTTAATACAAGCAGGGAGTAAATTTACAGCTTAGTCAACTGTTGTGTTATCTGCTTTTGTCACATAGTGCGAAATACTAAATTGAGATGATTTCTATACTGCTTTGTAGTTGTTTATAACAAAAGGAATTCAAAAATATGTTCAGAGTAATTGAATGAAAATAATTCTTATTTATTCCAACAGATGGAATTGCCACTTATATATGTTTCCATATTGAACATATTTGAATTTTCATCAGGAATAGTATACAATAAACGTAAGTTTCAGACTGTCTTATTGTCTATTTCCTTCTCGGTTATTGTCATTTATGTCCCTTCCTCGGTTACAAAAAATATTTTTCTTTTAGTATTTTTTAAAATCTTCGAGTTGTTCCCCAGTATTGTCTATTATACTCTGGTCTAGAGGCTTCAAATATCATTGTGATATTATTTTTATTAAGTTGTGTAGATGGAGACTTTTTTCTGGTTATAGTATTTTATCACTTTAAAATAATAGAATATTTAAAGTTTAATTTTATACTTGCAAAACTTTAATTGTTTGAACAGACATTTTAAAATTATTTCCTCTATGAATGGTTGCATTGTTGTATGAATGCAAACTGAATTATAAGACTAGTGGATTGAGATTGAAAAGAGTTTTCTAAAAGTAACACATAGATTGAATTAGTCAATAGGACTTCTATGGTTCTGAGAAAGATACAGTGAAGGTGCCTTTATCATGGGAAATTTATGTCCTGCTTTAGTGCACCTGCTGTTTCTTGATTACCTTTATCTCAAAATAATCAATGTGCCAAAGTGGCATATTTCGATGTGGCATACTGTCATCCCTTGAAGCAGCATGGGTGGGGAGAGAGAGATGGAAGCACTTTTGCTGCTTTTGTTTTCAACTTCATTGCTGTAAGGTAGTCCCTCTTACCTGCAGGGAACCCCCGGTAGATGCTTGAAACTGCAGAGAGAACCTAGCCCTATATATACACTGTTTTTTCCCTATGCATACATACCTATGATAAAGTTTAATTCATCAATTATGCATAATAAGAGATTAGCAATAACTAATACAATTGAACAAGTAGAACAATATACTGTAGTAAAAGTTATGTGAATATGGTCTTCTCTCTCTGTCTCACAATACCTTAGTACTACACTTGTCCTTCTTTTGATGATGTGAGATGATACAATGCCTATGTGATGAGATGAAGTGAGGTGAATGACACAGGCCTTGTGAAATAACATTATGAAGTAAAACAAGGTTACTTGAACACAAGCACTGTGTTACTGGGACAGTTGATCTGATAACTCACATGGTTGCCAAGCGACTAGCAGGCAAGTAGCGTATAGTGTGGATATGCTGAACAGAGTGATAATTTACATCCAGGGTTGAATGGTGGAGGATGATGTGAGATTTTTTTTTTTTTTTTTTTTTTTGAGATGGAGTCTTGCTCTGTTTCCAGGCTGGAGTTCAGTGGCATGACCTTGGCTCACTGCACCCTTCACCTTTCAGGTTCAAGCAAGTCTCTGCCTCAGCCTCCCAAGTAGCTGGGATTACAGGTGCCTGCCACCACGCCCAGCTAATTATTGTATTTTTAGTAGAGACGGGGTTTCACCATCTTGGCCAGGCTGGTCTTGAACTTCTGACCTCATGATCTGCCCGCCTTGGCCTCCCAAAGTGTTGGGATTACAGGCGTGAGCCACCACACTCAGCTGATGGCATGAGATTTTACCACACTACTCAGAACAGTGCACAATGTAAAATTTATAAATTGCCTATTTCTGAAAGTTTCCACTTCATATTTTTGGACTATGGTTGGCTACAGGTAACTGAAACTATGTAAAGTGAAATCACAGAAAGGGCGTGACTGTTGTGGTTGTATAACTGTGAATAGGACAATGAATGAATTTCATAAATGGCATATTTTTCTGTACATTTGTCCCACAGTGGATTTTTATTGTAGTCAGAGCAGGCATTCCATTGGTAGTTACACTTGTGTGGTTTCCCTTTATATCACCATTTTTGTTAAAGAAGTCACATACTGTTAAAAATATATCTTCTCTGACACATCTTTCCTTTAGAAGCTTGCAAAAAAGTATTTTTTGTGTTTTATTATTATAACAGAATCTAGCAAACTATGACCTGAGAATTTTACGAAATGATACCAAAGTGCAGAGGACAAATCAACTAGTTTCACTGAGACAAGTATTAGAAAAAACTCTTTGGCCAGGTGCAATGGCTCACACCTGTAATCTCAGCACTTGGGAGGCCAAGGCAGGATGACACCTTGAGCCCAGGAGTTGGAGACCAGCCTGGGCAACATGGCAAAAAATGCTTCTCTATAAAAAATACAAAATTTAGCCAGATGTGATCATGCTCACTTGCAGTCCCAGCTACTCAGGAGGCTGAAATGGGAGGATCACTTGAGCCCCAGGAGACAGAAGTTGCTGTGAGCCAAGATCGCTCCACTACACTCCAATCTGGTTGACAGAGCAAGATCATATATCAGACAAACACAATTTCTATTTAAACTGGATCTTAAAATATATTAAAATTTGAGGCAGAGAATGAAAGTAGAGAGAACCCCAGGCATTTCAGAGATGATGGATGAGGTTATATACAGGGGAGACTGAAAAAATGGGCATAACTATTGAAAGAGTGTATAGCAGAATAAAGAGAGGATGGCCCTTGGAGACAGAAACAACTCGGTTTCAGTTGGATGCACTGTTAGTTATATGAACTTTGAGCTTGATTTCCTCTTCCTTAAAGAGGAGACAGTAATATACATGGCACAAAGTATTGTGGGAATTTCATAAAATGACATCTAACTCCAGCTCAACCCATTTGAGCTTTAATGGCTCAAAGTATGTTATTTAAAGGAGTTAGTTTACTTCTGTTTAGCATCTCACCATTTAAGGAGTTTAATTCATGAGGTAATGGTGTGTCAGTGAAGATTTTTAAACAGAGAAGTGATTTGAACTTCACAATCAAATTATAGCTTTAAAAAATGGATCCAATAGCATTGTCAAATATGGGCAAAGTGATTGTATAAGTTGAAAGTACTTTGAAAACTGTTTAACATTATAACCTCCAGAAATATTTGAAGCCATATCTGTGATATTTGTAAAGATATGTTTACTTACAGAATTTCAAGAATAGCATTAAAATCATTACATTATACAAACAGAATGAGTAATATCCAATTAGAAATTAAATTTATTTTTGCCTCCTATTTAAATCCAATCTTTGGCATTGATATTCCTCTGTTACTGGATGAATATTTGGGCCAGAACCAAGATTTTTTTGGTTACAATTGGGTGATTCACACAGTTGGATCCCTAGATGTTCTGGGGAACATGAGAGGGGGAGAAATGAAGCAGGGAGGGGCTGAGCAAGTACCTGTTGGGGATGATGCTCACTCCCTGAGAGGCAGATTCATTTGTACTCCAAAACTTAGCATCACTCAATATACTTTTTAACAAACTTGCACATGTTCCCCCTTGAACCTATAATAAAAGTTGAAAACAAAAACAAAACAAAATATACAAATGATGTTTGAACAAGTGAAAAAATAGTTTAATTTCAATAGAAAATAGCTTGAGGTCATGCACATCAAAATCTTTTAGTGATTTGCTTTGGACGGTGAAATTAGCTTTCATTATATTTTTCTTTTTCTGCTTTTTTTTTTTTGAGAGAGCTTTGCTCTTGTTGCTCAGGCTGGAGTGCAGTGGTGTGATCTCGGCTCACCGCAACCTCTGCCTTCTGGGTTCAAGCAATTCTTCTGCCTCAGCCTCCTGAGTAGCTGGGATTATAAGCACCTGCCACCATGCTCAGCTGATTTGTATTTTTAGTAGAGAAAGGGTTTCGCCATGTTGGCCAGGCTTGTCTTGAACTCCTAACCTCAGGTGATCCACTGCCTTGGCCTCCCAAAGTGCTGGAATTACAGGCATGAGCCACCACGCCCAGCCCCTCATTATATTTTTCTAACCTCTCCATATCTTACAAATATTCTACAATAAACATGTTTTACTTTGGAAATTAGAAAAAAAATTTAGTCATATTTATTTAACAAAGTATAAGCATAAAAAACCAGTTCTCTGAGGATTTGAAATTTTAAGTTTTGCATTATTATTGTCATAATTAAAATATCCAAGCCCGTGTATGAGTCAAATGTAACTCTTGTTTTATAATTGAAGCTTCTTCCCTGTTTCCTGCCCCATGCTGTGCTGGTGGGAAACCTATAGTTGAGGAAGAAAGACTAAGATCAACTTTTCCTTCTCTCCACCTAGTATTTAGATTCCTTTTCATTGTCGCACTAACTTTAGGTTTTGACCCTTTCCCCTCCAGTGTTGTAGAAAGGGAGGGAGAAGTGGGGTGGTGGGGGATAGCACAGTTCTGCCCTAACTCGTTCTGAGGGAACTATCTGACATCTGCACTTCCAAGTTTCAACAGATGTGTAAAGCTGACCCTTGATCTCTGGGCTCTTGAATGAGTCCTTCATAGCCCCTTCCCTTCCATCACTTTACTGGGAATCTCTTATCTACAGTTCTTGTAACAAAGGCAAAAACTTCTTAATTCCCACGATCACTAATTCCTTTGTCAACTCCTACAACTCTGTCTTCAAATTCTTTCTGCTGAGAGCCGGTTGCCACTTAGAGAGACCTTGGGAGACTGAACTCTAGATGACCCTAGATGACACTAGTTCTTTTTCACCAGTGACCTACATCTGAACCATAAGAAGCATTAATGCATCTTTGGCCTCAGTAAATTTTGGTTGTGTAGGACTCTTAATGAAATGGGAGAGTTCCCTGTCCCCTCTTGCAGGACTCTGGCCCCATGGCATTATCCATGCATGGGAGCCTGTGACTCCTGAAGCCCAAGTGGGAGTGTGTTAACAGTGTGCCCTCTTAGCGTTGCTGTCCATGGATGGCTTAAGTGTTAACCAGCTCAGGGCCCTCTTGGTACCCAGGTTCTTGCTTGGTACCCAGCATCCAGGAAGAATCAGTTTGCACACAAACTTGAAGGATGAATGCAGGGGTTTTATTGAGTGGCGGAGGTGGCTCTCAGCAGGATAGATGATGAGCTAGAAAAGGGATGGAGTGGGAAGATGATCTGCCTCTGGAGTTTGATCTCTCCAATCATCCCCAGCTGAACTCCTCTTGGCATTTGGATGCTCCTTCTCTTCTCTCTGCCATTCTTCTGCTCTTCTGTTTTTCTTCTTGCTTGTCTACTAGTCTGTTTTTGGAGCCTGGAGTCTGGGGTTTATATGGGTACAGGATAGGGGGTGTGGTGGGCCAAAAGGCAACTTTTAGGCATGAAAACACAAATGCCTGTTTTCATTAGGGCTGCGGGCTTCCAGGGTTAAGGATAGGGCCTTTGCCTCTTCTGCCCAATATTTCTGTCTCCTGTCTGCATCATTAATATAGTTATCTCTTTTTCAACAAACCATATCCTGTTCTCTCCACCAAATCATCTCTTGCCTTCTAGATTTTCTAAGCAGGAGTCTGAGTCTGTGCCCCAAACTGCAGGGATACATGTTACTTTTTTTATTTTGCTCAACAGACCCTCTTGCCTCAGATGCAAGGTAAGTAAGTAGAAGGAGTCCTCCTCCCAACTTCTTCATTCAGTACCTCTCTATCAAAACACAAACTCTCTGCGGTTGCCAATTCTGGATCCTTTTATACCCTCAAGGTGAGGAGTTGAAGTGTCAAGAACTGGTTTTTGTCTGCCTCTAAAAATTTCGTGTCATAGTCTAGCATGAGTAACATTAGTGCTTGAGTCAAACCTTCCCATTTTGAACATGCCTGATAGTGTAGGTTCAAAAAGAAAAACTAGGTGGAATATTTGAATTTTCCCTAAAGTGAATTTAAAATGTACAATTATAATTCTTATTCTTTAAAAATATTTTGTCAGTTTTAAAAACATGGTATTTTTCATGGACAGTCTTCTATCAGTGATCTAATATATATATACACTTTTCTTTTATTATTTAGGTGATACAGAGAAACGGTTTGCATGTGCTAGCAAAGGTTTCCCTCAAGAGAATGAAGTAATCAAGTTGTATCTTTTCTCAGAAAACCTGGTAAGGTCCACTAATAGCATGTGTTGTAACCCTTCAGGTTTCTATAAGTCCCTGTGTAAAATCAATAGCACTGTATTCTTTCCAGATACCTTCTGTGTTCAGACTTGGGGAGGAAAAATTCTATATAGATAATAATCTTTTCTATCTTTCTTAGTGTATGTCCTCTTGGAGCAGGTAAAATACTTCACTTAGCCACTGAGCACCCTAGGTGTTTTGCTTTTGTTCTTTTAAAATGATGCTTCCTCCCACCCCGTTTTAAAGATTGGCTCCTTTTTAATAGAGTTCCTTTTTCCTTTTGAATTTTGACAACTGTAACCTGTTAGAAAAGGAAAGTTACCTCACATGACCTTGAGAAACAGTCTTGCCTTTGTATAACAAGTACCACATTGAAGTTGTCATTTTGGTTAAGTAATGATATGATCCTTGGATTCAAATAATGGGAGACTTTTTAAAAAACACACACAACACCGTGAAATAAAGCATACTATCAAGATCATGCAGCAAATACTAGCAAAAACGTATGTTAATAAAAAATGCACAGATTGTCTAAGAATCTATGATAAACATAATAAAAACAAAGAAAAAGATTCCATGAGAACAAATGCATTTATTTCTAAGCCTGCTTTGACTTAGGTCACAATTCCCTCTTGATATGCTTAAATATATATTTAAGTTTTATATTTACAGCTACTGAGAGATATATGCTCTTTGAGCCAAAAATGCATTTCTGATTTGTTGTTATATGTTATAAAAAAAGAATGGGCTTTGGAGGAAGACAGACTTACAGAGTTGGGGTCCAGTCTTGGTTCTGCCATTCATGTTTTGTGTGTCCTGAGGCAGGTTACCTAAACCCTCTAACCCTCAGTTCTTCTTCTAAAAAGGGAATTAATCTACTTTTCGGATAGTTGTAATATAGTAGTTCTAGTAGCAGTAGTATTAGAAATGATAGCTAACATTTATAAAGTGTTTATGTGCATCAGGCATTTCAAAAAAATGTTTTGTGTTTATTATGACATTTAATCTACACATTTAATCTTCTGTGAGGAAACTATTTTTCTTTTCTCTGATAACCCTGTTAAAAGTTGTACTGCCTTCCTACACTCCTGTACTCTCAACCTCACTTCTGTGCTTTATTCTTTTTTTTTTTTTTTTTTTTTTTTGAGATGGAGTCTGGCTCTGTCACCCAGGCTAGAGTACACTGGCACAATCTTGGCTTACTCTCTGCCTCCTGGGTTCAAGCGATTCTCCTGCCTCAGCCTCCCGAGTAGCTGGGATTACAGGCATGTGCCACCACATTGAGCTAATTTTTGTATGTTTAATAAAGACAGGGTTTCACCATGTTGGTCAGGCTGGTCTTGAACTCCTGACCTCATGATCCGCCTGCCTTGGCCTCCCAAAGTGCTGGGATTACAGGCGTGAGCCACTGCACCCGGCCTTCTGCTTCATTCTTACAATGTATTCTATATTTATTTTATTTTTTCTATCTTTTCCTTCATTCTCTACCAATCCATCCACCAAACAATCATTCCAGTTTGTCTCCCTGCCAATCTCCATTAGAATGTTAATTCCACAGGGGCAGAGGGTGTTGTCTGTTTTATTCACATCTATATTCCTAGCACCTGTAGCACTGCCCCATTCATAGTAAGGGCTCAGTAGATATTTTTGGAATGAATGTATTTCCCCATTTTTTAGGTTAGGGAAACTAAAACTCAGGGAACTTGCCCAAAGTGATCTTAAGTACTAGGAGAACTAATTGAAATAAAGTTCTTGGAATCTGTCTCATGTTAGTTTTCAGTAAAATCCACTATTTCTGGTTGCTACAGTTTCATATACCTTCTCAAAACTAAGAAATACCCAGTAAAGATGCACTAAAATGAGCTTTTGCTTTATACATTTGCTTCTTTTTTATTTAGACACAAAATAACAATTTTAATAAAATTGGAATTTCTGTTTGCAATAACATATTGCTTTGATTCTATGTTTACTACATGCAATAATAATTACCATTTCAATGATAGAAAAGATTATTATAAAGATGAAACCTTTATGATGCTAGCATAATAGGTTACTGAGTTCTGAAAGTATAATTTTATATAGATTTTTTTTCCTAACTAGAGACTGGAATTACTCATTACTTTTAGATTAATGTAACGCGTGTCTCAGCATCAAGTTGTTATTAGTTGTTTTTTTCTCTCTCTCTTTCCTAAAGCATATCCAGTGTTTCTTCCAAACTGAAAATGAACTTGCTTCAAAGGGAATGCTAAGTGTTTTTACATCAGGAGGACTTGCTCCCAGCTTGGAAATCATAAATAGCACGTATTATGGCATCTTCCACTTTAATTTAACATTGGTAATTATATTTTATCTTTTTCTTGGATGTGTTATTAACAAGAAGCACACTCTTCCTTACAGGATGTGTATTTTAAAAAATAGGTAGCTCAGTAATATTACATCTATTTATGTTTTAAGCCCAATAATAGTGTTACACTTTTTGCTTTACACAGTCATATATTTTTAAATGAATTATAAGAAGAAGAAATACTTATTTGTTCCCTTTGCCTGCATATTTATTATTCATGCTGTTCTTCATTCTTTCCTGTAGATATAAGTTGCCATCTGATGTCAACTTCTTTTAGCATTTCTTACAGTACAGCACTGCTGGCAAATAATTCTCTTATTCTTTTCCTCTTAAAAATATCTTTATTTCACCTCTTTTTTTTGGCAAAAAACTTTATTAAGATATAATTCCATACAATTCACTCATTTAAAGTGTGCAGTTAAATGGTTTTTAGTATATTCATAGAGTTGTGCAGCCATCACCACTAATTCCAGAATACTTTAGTCACTCTAAAAGTGATTAAAGTGACAGTCTATAACCATTAGCAGCCACTCCCATCCCCTCCTCCACTCCCCAGCCCTAAACAACCACTGATCTTTCTGTTTCTATAGATTTTCTAATTCTGACCATTTTATGTAAATGAAACATATATGTAATGTTCATGGCTAGCTTCTTTCAATTAGCATGTTTCAGTTAGCGTAATTTGGTCAAATAATATTCTATTGTATAACTGCCATGTTTTGTTTATCCATTTATCAGGTGATGAACATTCGGGCTGTTCCCACTTTTTGGCTATTATGAATAATGCCGCTGTGAACATTTGTGTGAAAATTTTTGTGTGGAAATATGTTTTCATTTTTCAGCTACATCGCCAGGAATAGAATTATTTGATCATATGATAACTCCACTTTTGACCTTTTGAGGGAATGCCTATTTTCTAAAGTGGTCATACTATTTACATTCCCACTAGCAGCTTGTTAGAATTCCAATTTCTTTTCCTTCCTTTCTTCCTTCCTTCTTCCTTCCTTTTCTTTCTTTTTCATTTATAGACAGGGTCTTGCTGTGTGGCCCAGGCTGGATTCAAATTCCTGGGCTTAAGTGATCCTTCTGCCTCAGCCACTGTGTAGAAGTGCACACCACCACACCTGGGTTAGGGTTCCAGTTTCTTTACATTCACCAATGCTTTTGTCTTTTAAAAAAATAACCATCCTAGTAGGTATAAAGTGCTATCTCATTATAATTTTGATTTTAATTTCCATAATGACTAATGATGTTGAGTATCATGTCATGTGCTTATTAGTCCCTTGAATGTGTTCTTTGGGGAAATATCTATTCAAATTATTTGCCCACTTTTAGTTGGGGTATTTGTCTTTTTGATTTATAAAAGTTCTGTATAGATTCTAGATACAAGTCTCTTATCAGACATATGATTTGCAAATATTTTCTCCCATTCTATACCTTGTCTTTTCACTTTCTTGATAGTGTCCTTTGATACACAAAAGTTTTTCTTAATGAAGTCTGCCATTATTTTTTCTCTTGTTGCTTGTGCTTTTGGTGTCATGTGTAGAAAACCATTGCCTGACTCAAGTTTATGAAATTTTACCCCATGTGTTTTCTTCTAGGAGGTTGATAATTTACCTTTTACATTTAGATCTTGAATCCATTTTGAGTTCATTTTTGTATTTGATATGAGAAAGGGGTCCTTACTCATTCTTTTGCATGCAGATATCCAGCCGTCCTAGCATGATTTTTAGAAAAGACTATTCTTCTTCTTCTATTGAATTGCTTCGGCATTTTTGTTGAAAATAAGTTGACCATAAATGGGATAGTTTATTTTTGGATTCTTGATTTTATTGCATTGATCCATTTCTATCTTCATGCTAGGGTCATATTGTCTTGATAGTGTTGCTTTGTGCTACATTTTGAAATCAGGAAGCATGAATATTCTAACTTTGTTCTTCTTTTTCAAGATTATTTTTGCTAGTGTTAGTTACCATATGAATTTTAGGATAAGCCTGCCAATTTCTACAAAGTAGCCATCTGGGATTCTGATAAGGACTGTAATGAATCTGTAGATACATTTGGGTAGTATTGCCATTTTACTAATATTAAGTCTTCCAATCTATAAACATGGATGTCCCTCCCTTTATTTAGATTTTTAATTTCTTTCAACAATGTTTTATGTTTTCAGAGTATATGTTTTATATTTCTTTTGTTAAATTTGTTTCTAATATTTTGTTCTTTTTATTATACTTTAAGTTCTGGGGTACATGTGCAGAATATGCAAGTTTGTTACATAGATTTACACGTGCCACAGTGGCTTGCTGTATCTATCACCCCATCATCTACCTTAGGTATTTCTCCTAATGCTGTCCCTCCCCTCCCCCCCACCCCTCAACAGACCCTGGTGTGTGATGTTACCCTGTTTGTATCCATGTATTCTCATTGCTCAGCTCCCACTTATGAGTGAGAACATGCAGTGTTTGGTTTTCTGTTCTTGTGTCAGTTTGCTGAAATGATGGTTTCCAGCTTCATCCATGTCCCTGCAAAGGACATGAACTTATCCTTTTTTATGGCTGCATAGTATTCCATGATGTATATGTGCCACATTTTCTTTATCCAGTCTATCATTGATGGGCATTTGGGTTGGTTCCAAGTCTTTGCTATTGTGAACAGTGCCGCAGTAAACATATGCTTGCATGTGTCTTTATAACAGAACAATTTATACTCCTTTGGGTATATACCAGTAATGGGATTGCTGGGTCAAATGGTATTTCTAGTTTGAGATTTTTGAGGAATTACCATACTGTCTTCCACAATGGTTGAACTAATTTATACTCCCACCAACAGTGTAAAAGCATTCTTATTTCTCCACATCATCTCCAGTATCTGTTGTCTCCTGACTTTTTAATAATCATCATTCTAACTGGTAGAAGATGGTATCTCATGGTTGTTTTGATTTGCATTTCTCTAATGACCAGTTATGATGAGCTTTTTTTCATATGTTTGTTGGCTGCATAAATGTCTTCTTTTGAGAAGTGTCTGTTTGTATCCTTTGCCCACTTTTTGATGGGGTTGTTTCTTTTTTTTTTCTTGTAAATTTGTTTAAGTTCTTTGTAGATTCTGAATATTAGCCCTTTGTGAGATGGATAGATTGCAAAAATTTTTTCTTATTCTGTAGGTTGTCTGTTCACTCTGATGATAGTTTCTTTTGCTGTGCAGAAGCTCTTTAGTTAATTAGATCCCATTTGTCTATTTTGACTTTTGTTGCTGTTGCTTTTGGTGTTTTAGTCATGAAGTCTTTGCCCTTACCTATGTCCTGAATGGTATTGCTTGGTTTTCTTCTAGGCTTTTTATGGTTTTATGTTTTATGTTTGGGTCTTTACTCCACTTGAATTAATTTTTATATAAGGTATATGGAAGGAATCCAGTTTCACCTTTCTCTATATGGCTAGCCAATTTTCCCAACACCATTTATTAAATAGGAAATCCTTTCCCCATTGCTTGTTTTTGTCAAGTTTGTCAAAGATCAGATGGTTATAGATGTGTGGTGTTATTTATGAAGCCTCTGTTCTGTTCCAGTGGTCTATATATCTGTTTTGGTACCAGTACTTTGCTGTTTTGATTATGGTAGCCTTGTAGTATAGTTTGAAGTCAGGTAGCATGATACCTCCAGCTTTGTTCTTTTTGCTTAGGATTGTCTTGGCTATGTGGGTTCTTTTTTGGTTCCATATGGAATTTAAAGTAGTTTTTTCTAGTTCTGTGAAGAAAGTCAATGGTAGCTTGATGGGGATAGCACTGAATCTATAAATTACTTTGGGCACTATGGCCATTTTCACAATATTGATTCTTCCTAACCATGAGCATGGAATTCTTTTCCACTTATTTGTGTCCTCTCTTATTTCCTTGAGCAGTAGTTTGTAGTTCTCCTTGAAGAGGTCCTTCACATCCCTTATAAGTTGTATTCCTAGGTATTTTATTCTCTTTGTAGCAATTGTGAATGGGAGTTCACTCATGATTTGGCTCTCTGTTTATCTGTTATTGGTATATAGGAATACCTGTGACTTTTGCACATTGATTTTGTGTCCTCAGACTTTGCTGAAGTTGCTTATCAGCTTAAGGAGATTTTGGGCTGAGGTGATGGGGTCTTCTGAATACACAATCATGTCATCTGCCAATAGAGACAATTTGACTTCCTCCTTTCCTAATTGAATACACTTTCTTTCTCTTGCCTGACTGCCCTGGCTAGAACTTCCAATACTATGTTGAATAGGAGTGGTGAGAGGGCGCATCCTTGTTTTGTGCCAACTTTCAAAGGGAATGCTTCCAGTTCTTGCCCATTCAGTATGATATTGGCTGTGGGTTTGTTATAAATAGCTCTTATAATTTTGAGATACATTCTATCAATACCTGGTTTATAGATAGTTTTTAGCATGAAGGACTGTTGAATTTTGTCAAAGGCCTTCTCTGCATCTGTTGAGATAATCATGTGGTTTTTGTCTTTGGTTCTGTTTTTGTGATGGATTATGTTTATTGATTTGCGTATGTTGAACCAGCCTTGCATCCCAGGGATGAAGCCAACTTGATCGTAGCAGATAAATTTTTTGATGTGCTATTGGATTTGGTTTGCCAGTATTTTATTGAGGATTTTCACATTGATATTCATCAGGGATATTAGCCTGAAATGTTCTTTTTTTGTTGTGTCTCTGCCAGGTTTTGGTATGAGAATGATGTTGACCTCATAAAATGAGTTAGGGAGGATTCCCTCTTTTTCTATTGTTTGGAAGAGTTTCAGATGGAATGGTACCAGCTCCTCTTGGTACTCCTGGTAGAATTCAGCTGTGAAACTGTCTGGTCCTAGACATTTTTTCGGTTGGTAGACTATAAATTGCTGCCTCAATTCCAGAACTTGTTGTTGGTCTGTTCAGGGATTCAGCTTCTTCCTGGTTTAGTCTTGGAAGGGAGTAAATGTCCAGGAATTTATCCATTTCTTCTAGATTTTCTAGTTTATTGGCATAGAGGTATTTATAGTATTCTCTGATGGTAATTTGTATTTCTGTGGAATCAGTGGTGATATCCCCTTTATCATTTTTTATTGCATCTATTTGATTCTTCTCTCTTTTCTTCGTAATTAGCCTGGCTAGTGGTCTATCTCTTTTGTTGATCTTTCCAAAAAAACCAGCTCCTGGATTCATTGATTTTTTTGAAGAGTTTTTCACATCTCTATCTCCTTCAGTTCTGCTCTGATTTTAGTTATTTATTGTCTTCTGCTAGCTTTTGATTTTGTTTGCTCTTGCTTCCCTAGTTTTTTTCACTGTGATGTTAGGGTGTCGATTGTAGATCTTTCCTCTTTTCTCTTGTGGGCATTTAATGCTAAAATTTCCCTTTACTCATTGCTTTAAATGTGTCTCAGAGATTCTGGTACATTGTGTCTTCATTCTCATTGGTTTCAAAGAACATCTTTATTTCTACCTTCACTTTGTTATTTATCCAGTAGTCATTCAGGAGCAGGTTGTTCAGTTTCCATGTAGCTGTGTAATTTTGAGTGAGTTTCTTAATTCTGGGTTCTAATTTGATTGCACTGTGGTTTGAGAGACTATTATGATTTCCATTCTTTTGTATTTGCTGAGGAGTGTTTTACTTCCAATTATGTTGTCAATTTTAGAATAAATGTGATGTAGTGCTGAGAAGAATGTATATTCTGTTGATTTGGGGTGGAGCGTTCTGTAGATGTCTATTAGGTCCAATTGGTCCAGAGCTGAGTTCAAGTCCTGGATATCCTTGTTAATTTTCTGTCTCATTGATCTGTCAAATATTCAGAGTGGGATGTTAAAGTCTCCCACTATTACTGTGTGGGAGTCTAAGTCTCTGTAGGTCTCTAAGAACTTCTTCATGAATCTAGGTGCTCTTGTATTGGGTGCATATATATTTAGGATGTTAGCTCTTCTTGTTGCATTGATCCCTTTACCATTGTGTAATGCCCCTCTTTGTCTCTTTTGATCTTTGTTGGTTTAAAGTCTGTTTTATTAGAGACTAAGATTGCAACCCCTCCTTTTTTTTTTTTTTTTTTTTTTTTTTGCTTTCCATTTGCTTGGTAAATATTCCTCTATCCCTTTATTTTGAGCCTATTTGTGTCTTTGCAGTTGAGATGGGTCTCCTGAATACAGCACACCAATGGGTCTTGACTCTTTATCCAGTTTGCCTGTCTGTGTCTTTTAATTGGGGCATTTAGCCCATTTACATTTAAGGTTAATATTGTTATGTGTGAATTTGATCCTGCTGTTATGATGCTAGATGGTTATTTTGCCTGTTAGTTGATGTAGTTTCTTCCTAGTGTTGATGGCCTTTATAATTTAGTATGCTTTTGCAGTGGCTGGTACCAGTTGTTCTTTTCCATGTTTAGTGCTTCCTTCAGGAGCTCTTGTAAGGCAGGTCTGGTGGTGACAAAATCTTTCAGCATTTGCTTGTACATAAAGGATTTTATTTTTCCTTTGCTTATGAAGCTTAGTTGGGCTGGATATGAACTTGTAGTCCGAAAATTCTTTTCTTTAAGAGTATTGAATATTGGCACTCACTCTTCTGGCTTGTAGGGTTTCTGCCAGGAGATCTGCTGTTAGTCTGGTAGGTTTCCCTTTGTGGGTAACTCAACCTTTCTCTCTGGCTGCCCTTAGCATTTTTCCTTCATTTTGACCTTGGTGAATCTGATGATTATATGTATTGGGGTTCCTCTTCTCAAGGAGTATCTTTGTGGTGTTCTCTGTATTGCCTGAATTTGGATGTTGGCCTGCCTTGCTAGATGGGGGAAGTTCTCCTGGATAATATCCTGAAGAGTGTTTTACAACTTGCTTTCATTCTCCCCATCACGTTCAGGTACACCAATCAAATGTAGATTAGGTCTTTTCACTTAATCCTGTATTTCTTGGATGCTTTGTTCATTTCTTTTCACTCTTTTTTCTCTAATCTTGTCTTCTCACTTTATTTCATTGAGTTGATCTTCAATCTCTGATATCCTTTCTTCCATTTGATCAATTCAGTTATTGAAACTTGTGTATGCTTCACATAGTTCTCATGTGTTTTTCAGCTCCATCAGGTCATTTATGTTCTTCTCTAAACTGGTTACTCTAGTTAGCAATTCATCTAACCTTTTTTTAAGGTTCTTAGCTTCCTTACATTGGGCTAGAACATGCTCCTTTAGCTCAGAGGAATTTGTTATTACTCACCTTCTGAAGCCTGCTTCTGTCAAGTCATCAAACTCATTCTCCATCTAGTTTTATTCCCTTGCTGGCCAGGAGTTGTGATCCCTTAGAGGAGAAGAGGCATTCTGGTTTTTGGAATTTTCATCCTTTTTGCACTGATTTCTCCCCATCTTCGTGGATTTATCTACCTTTGGTTCTGAAATCAGTTATTTTATTCTTTTTTATGTTGTTGTAAAGGGAGTTTCTTTTTTAATCTCATTTTCAGATTATTCACTGCAACTACATAGAAATATGATAATTGATTTTTATATGCTAATCTAGTATCCTGCAGCCTTGCTAAACTTGTTTGTAAGTTCTAATAGGTTTTTGGTGGTCAATTGAAATTTTGAAGGATAGTTTTGTGAAATATAAAATTTCTGGTTGACTTCACTTTCTTTCAGCATTTTGAATATTTTATCTTAATGTCATCTGACATGTTTGCTGCTGAATGAGAAGTCAGCTGTTAATTTTATGATTGTCTCTTGTATGTAATATGTCATTTTTCTCTGGACTTAAGATTTTCTCTTTGAATTTACTCGAGTAAATTTCCCAGGGTTTCTTGAATTTAAGTTTATCAAATTTGAAATGTTTCCAGCCATTATTTCTTCAAAAAAAGAATTATACTACAGGTGTCTAAGATCGTACCTGTGGTTTTGGCAGTGGCTGGTACTTAATTCTTTTAGCTTACATTGCTAATTTTTACAAACCGGTCTTCTGGGGGTGTCCTTTGCACCTTTATTGCCCAATAACTTGGTCAGAGTTTATATTTAAATCTCAGAGATTACCATTTTTGCAGTTTCCTTATTCCTGGGATTTTTCTTCTTAATATACCAAATGCTCTGTCAACATCAAGCTTTGTCTGACATGTCAAGCCAGTAAATACTTCAACTTCGTGCTGCCTAAGCTTGGCTGTATAGTGTACCACTGTGTGGCTATATTATACATAACTGATTGATATTTTCATTATCTTCAATCTTCAGCCATTACAATAATGCAAAATTATCCTTGAACACATTCTATCTCACTCATATATGAGCATAATGTAGGAAAAATTCCTAACAGTGAAATTTCTAGGTAAAAGGTATATGCATTGGGTGTTTTTGTTTAATTTTCTTTTAAAAAGGTAGCATAGAATGTAATAAGTGTTGTTATTAATGTTGTAAAACATTGCTTTCTGATGTCTTCTTTATTCAAGTTCAGTGATCGGATTTTCTGGTTGATGGATATTCCTAGAGAAAACATCACACAAAACACAAGTAAGAGTGATCTGAATTAATTCTTTTACCCCTGGGTCTGGACTTATTAAATAAAAATAACAAAAAGAATTTATTGGCCAGGCGTGGGAGCTTAAGCCTGTAATCCCAGCACTTTGGGAGGCCGAGGTGGGTGGATCACGAGGTCAAGATATCAAGACCATCCTGGTCAACATGGTGAAACCCCGTATCTACTAAAAATACAAAAAATTAGCTGGGCACGGTGGTGCGTGCCTGTAATCCCAGCTACTCAGGAGGCTGAGGCAGGAGAATTGCCTGAACCCAGGAGGCGGAGGTTGCAGTGAGCCGAGATTGCACCATTGCACTCCAGCCTGGGCAACAAGAGCAAAACTCCGTCTCAAAAAAAAAAAAAAAAAAAAAGAATTTATTATATTTAAAATGACTTGTCATCTCATGTAAATGTCCCATGTGGTATTTCGGACATACTTACTAAAAATTATCTGTGGTTTAGCCGAATTATAAATGTAACTGGGATACTGTGTTTTACCTGATAGTCCCATTATAAGTAGATTGTTTTGATGTATACAACATTTATATTATGCTTTATTAAAAATAAACTCATTTCTTAGAACTTGGAAATTATAGTATTAATATAAATACTAATTTATTTTACTGAAGCTGAATCATTAATCTTAATATGTTATAGGTTATAAATATTAATTATTTTATTATGGAATCTACTATTAAGTATTTTGTGGCAGTGTAGCATCATATGCTATTGTATATACCTAGATGAAAAGAGGAGAAAAGTCGAATTCCAGGAACTGTGAGTATTGACCTAGTGAACTGACCTGGTAGATCTCTAGGCATGAGACATATTCCCAGAGGTTAAAAATGGTGGAAGGTTTATTGTTTTAATGTGATAGGTGCATTAAACAAAACCAACTTGACTTCACTTAAGGAAAAAGAAGAAATTTATTTCAGTCATGAAACCCGAAGACAAAAATGCAGTCATCTTATAGGAAGGAGTTAGAAATGAGAAGGAAAACTATCAAGAACCAAGGGACTACTTTTGCCCTGTTTGTCTGTCTTATCTGTAAATCTACATGTATATTTCTTTCTTTGTAGACAGGCTTTCTAAACCTGCCTCATTACAGTTGAATTTTATATATCTTTCTTATGGGTCAGTCCAATTCCAAATTCCCAGGATAGTATCTTCAGTTGGCCAATTGTTGATCAACTGGTTGGTTGTGCATCAGCCAGATGGATTGAGAGACTGGGATGGGGGAATCACGCAGGCCAACCCCTCTTGGTATTGCAGTAAAGGACATTCTAAACTGAGTCCTGCAGAATGAAGGCCAGGCAAGGTGAGAGTTAGTTAGAAAGGATGGAAAAGATTATACAGATAAGAAAGTATCAAAGATAAAGCACTGTTCACAATAGCAAAGACTTGGAACCAACCTAAATGCCCATCAATGGTAGACTAAAGAAAATGTGGCACATATACACCATGGAATTCTATGCAGCCATAAAATAGGATGAGTGCATGTCCTTTACAGGGACATGGATGAAGCTGGAAACCATCATTCTGAGCAAACTTACACAAGAACAGTAAACCAAACACTGCATGTTCTCACTCATAAGTGCG
Source organism: Callithrix jacchus (assembly GCF_049354715.1). NCBI lineage: Eukaryota > Metazoa > Chordata > Mammalia > Primates > Cebidae > Callithrix > Callithrix jacchus. The sequence goes on along the minus strand of NC_133509.1, from coordinate 126,562,398 downwards.
TGTTGAACAATGAGAAAACATGGACACAGGGAGAGGAACATCACACACTGGGGACTGTCGGGGGTGGGGGTCTAGGGGAGGGATTGCACTAGGAGAAGTATATAATGTAGATGACGGGGTGATGGATGCAGCAAACCACTATGGTCTGTGTATAACTGTGTAACAAACTAGCACGTTCTGCACATGTACCCATGACTTGAAGTACAATTTTTTTTTAAAGTCTGCAATAGAAGCCCCAGTGCCGTAACATCTGGCATAGATTGTATATCACTATACAATCTATGCCAGATATAATTTTTTCAAATTAATTTTCTTGTTGGAGCTATCTGTGATTTTTAAAAGGAATTTATCTTGAATATTGTACTCTTATTATGGATGTAACCTAACTCTCATTAATATAATGACGGAATGTTATTCCAGAAGCTTAGCATAATATTGACATTCATTTACCATCGAAGAAGTGAAGATCACATGTTATTTTTACTTCTACTCTTTATTTACAAACTTTAATTTTAGAAAACCATTGCTTCTAAAGTCACCCAGAAAGAAACAAAGGTGATATGAGAACTTAAGTAACTTTTAGTAAAAGACAAAATTAGCTCTTCCTCTCCTAATACAATTCTCTGGACTGAGTAAAAAGAAATATCTTTGTGCTAGTACTGTGATAGGAGGGGATGGTTTATGTAGATAGCAATATGCTAAAAGTCAGGGGGAAATGTTCAGAGGTAAGGATACCATATTTGTTCATTCACTTTTTCCTCCTTAATCATACCTTACTTACTGCTGTGCCATGAATTCGTGTATTATGAGTATATAAAATCTTGGGACTATATTTGAGTGTATGTGAAATCTTGGGAAAAGTAGGCTGGGCAACATCAACAACGAAGGTAGTAAGATAGTTATTGTAGTGGAAGTAGAAACAGCAGGCAGCACTTACTGGATTCTTATTATATGCCGGTACTGCTCTAAACACTATCCATGTTAGTTCATTTATTCCTAACTATGTGGTGGATACTATTATCATCTTCATTTTCAGATGATTTAACTGAGGCCCATGGAGTTGTATGGAAATTTAGTGATAACTAGGTGATGAAAGCAGTTTGAAGTGAAGTGTATAATTATTGAAAGTAAACAGCCCCTCCTTGATTTACGCTACATAACTTGCTTTCTTATTTTCATTTTAAAATAAGGGATAAATTTCATTTTATGAAACATATCCTTTTTAGTGTCCAGTTCTATGAGTTTTGACAAATGTATACAACTATGTAGTCATTACAGTCAAGACACAGAACAGTTCCATCGGGCAATAAAATCACTCCACCCATAATCAACCCGTCTCCGTCTCCCAGGCCCCGGCACCCACTGTTCTGTTCTCTATTCCTGTTGTTTTGTCTATTCCAGGGTCATGTAAATGGAATCATAGAATATACAGCCTTTGAGTCTGGCTTCTTTCACTTCGCATAATTCATTGGAGATTTGTCTATGTTACAGTTTCTCCAGTGTTCTTATCGGGTAGTATTTTTTGGTGTGGATAGTTAATTTTGTTGAAGTACATTTGGATTTTTCTAGTTTTTGACAATTATGAAGAAAGCTACTATAAACAATCTCATACAGGTTTTTGCGTGCACATAAATTTTTGTTGTATTTAGCTGATACAAAGTAATAGGATTACTGTGTTGTATGGTAAGTGTAAGCTGAACTTTATAAGAAAAACTGTCAAATGATTTCCCAAAGTGGCTTTATTATTTTGCATTCTGACCACCAGGTGATCTCCAGCCATGCCAGAACTTAGTGTATATGTGTGTGTGTGTGCTTGTAAATATGTATGTATAGATATATACTTTAAATTTTTAGCCATTCTAAAAGAAGTGTGGTGGCATTTAATTGTGTGTGTGTGTGTGTGTGCGTGTGCGTCTGCGTGTGCGCGCACGCGTGGTTTTTGTTTGTTGGTTGGTTTTTTAGGTTTTTTTGAGATGAAATTTCACTCTGTCACCCAGGCTGGAGTGCAGTGGCACGATCTCGGCTCGCTGCAGCCTCTGCCTCCTGGGTTCAAGTGATTCTCCTGCCTCAGCCTCCTAAGTATCTGGGATTGCAAGTATGCACCACCAGGCCCAGCTAATTTTTTATATTTTTGGTAGAGATCAGGTTTTGCCATGTTTGGCCAGGCTGGTCTCAAGTGATCCGCTGGCTTCAGCCTCCCAAAGTGCTGGGATTACAGGCGTGAGTCACCATACCCAACCTAATTGTGGTTTTAATTTGCATTTTTCTGACAACTAATGATATTGAGCATCTTTTTTTGTGCTTATTTGCCATTTGGTGTAGTATCTGTTCAAATGTTTTATAAGTTTATTATGTATTCTGGATACAGGTATTATCAGATATGATTTGCAGATAGTGTCTCCCAGTCTGGGGTTGTCTTTTCCTCTTCTAAGAGTATCTTTTGAACGTCAGAGTTTTCAATTTTGCTGAAGTCTAATTTATCAGCTTTTTATTTTATGAATGGTACTTTTGACATCACAGCTAAGAAATCTTTTCCTAACCTAAATTTTCAAAGATATTCTCCTATATTTGCTTCTAGAAGTTTACAGTTATAGCTTTTGTATTTAGGTCTATGAGTCATTTTAAGTTAATTTTTATAAGTCATGTGGGCCAGGATTGATTAATTTTTTGGAATATGGGTATCCAATTATTCCAGTACTGTTGTTGTAAAAAAAAAACTATTTAATCTCCATTGAATTGCTATTTCTGGAATGTATCTTTTCACCAATACCACATTGTCTTGATTATTTTAACTTTACAATAGTTCTCATAAGTAATGTTAGTCCTTCAATGTTGATATCTTCTTTTTCTCTTTTTCTTTTTTTTTTTAGTTTCCAATGTTTTTATTTATTTATTTATTTTTAACTTATTTTTTTTCCTTTTTATTGCATTTTAAGTTTTGGGGTACATGTGCAGGACATGCAAGATAGTTGCATAGGTACACACATGGTAGTGTGATTTGGTGTCTTCCTCCTCTTCACCCACATCTGGCATTTCTCCCCCTGCTATCCCTCCCCAGCTCCCCTACCCCACTGTCCCGCCCCTATCCCCCCACTAGAACCCAGTGTGTAGTGCTCCCCTCCCTGTGTCCATGTGTTCTCACTGTTCATCACCCGCCTATGAGTGAGAACATGTGGTATTTCATTTTCTGTTCTTGTGTTAGTTTGCTGAGAATGTTCTCCAGATTCATCCATGTTCCTACAAACGACATGAACTCATCGTTTTTGATTGCTGCATAATATTCCATGGTGTATATGTGCCACATTTTCCCAGTCCAGTCAATCATCGATGGGCATTTGGGTTGGTTCTAGGTCTTTGCTATTGTAAACAGTGCTGCAATGAACATTCGTGTGCATGTGTCCTTATAGTAGAACGATTTATAGTCCTTTGGATATATACCCAGTAATGGGATTGCTGGGTCAAATGGAATTTCTATTTCTAGGTCCTTGAGGAATCGCCACACTGTCTTCCACAATAGTTAAACTAATTTACACTCCCACCAGCAGTGTAAAAAGTGTTCCTATTTCTCCACATCCTCTCCAGCATGTCTCCAGATTTTTTAATGATTGCCATTCTAACTGGCGTGAGATGGTATCTCAATGTGGTTTTGATTTGCATCTCTCTAATGACCAGTGATGATGAGCATTTTTTCATATGTTTGTTGGCCTCATGTATGTCTTCTTTTGTAAAGTGTCTGTTCATATCCTTTGCCCAATTTTGAATGGGCTTGTTTGTTTTTTTCTTGTAAATCTGTTTTAGTTATTTAGTTTATTTAGATTCTGGATATCAGCCCTTTGTCAGATGGGTAGATTGCAAAAAAAATTTTCCCATTCTGTTGGTCGCCAATTCACTCTAATGACTGTTTCTTTTGCCATGCAGAAGCGGTGGAGTTTGATTAGGTCCCACTTGTCTATTTTGGCTTTTGTTGCCAATGCTTTTTGTGTTTTGGTCATAAAGTCCTTGCCTATGCCTATGTCCTGAATGGTTTTGCCTAGATTTTCTTCCAGCGTTTTTATGGTGTTAGGTCTTATGTTTAAGTCTTTAATCCATCTGGAGTTAATTTTAGTGTAAGGTGTCAGGAAGGGGTCCAGTTTCTGCTTTCTGCACATGGCTAGCCAGTTTTCCCAACACCATTTATTAAACAGGGAATCCTTTCCCCATTGCTTGTTTTTGTCAGGTTTATCAAAGATTGTATGGTAGTAGATATGTTGTGTTGCCTCCGAGGCCTCTGTTCTGTTCCATTGGTCTGTATCTCTGTTTTGGTTCCAGTACCATGCTGTTTTGATTACTGTAGCCTTGTAGTATAGTTTGAAGTCCAGTAGTGTGCCTCCTGCTGTGTTCTTTTTGCTTAGAATTGACTTGACTATGCGGGCTCTCTTTTGGTTCCATATGAAGTTCATGGTGGTTTTTTCAAGTTCTGTGAAGAAGGTCATTGGTAGCTTGATGGGGATAGCATTGATTCTGTAAATTACTTTGGGCAGTATAGCCATTTTCACGATATTGATTCTTCCTAACCATGAACATGGAATGTTTCTCCATCTGTTTGTGTCCTCTCTTATTTCGTTGAGCAGTGGTTTGTAGTTCTCCTTGAAGAGGTTCTTTACGTTCCTTGTTAGTTGTATTCCTAGGTATTTTATTCTCTTTGTAGCAATTGTGAATGGCAGTTCATTCTTGATTTGGCTCTCTTTCAGTCTGTTATTGGTATATAGGAATGCTTGTGATTTTTGCACATTGATTTTATATCCTGAGACTTTGCTGAAGTTGCTTATCAGTTTCAGTAGTTTTTGGGCTGAGACGATGGGGTCTTCTAGATATGCAGTCATGTCGTCTGCAAATAGACAATTTGACTTCCTCTTTTCCTATTTGAATACCCTTTATTTCTTTTTCTTGCCTGATTGCTCTGGCTAGGACTTCCAGTACTATATTGAATAGGAGTGGTGAGAGAGGGCATCCTTGTCTAGTGCCAGATTTCAAAGGGAATGCTTCTAGTTTTTGCCCATTCAGTATGATATTGGCTGTTAGTTTGTCATAAATAGCTTTTATTATTTTGAGATACATTCCATCAATACCAGGTTTATTGAGGGTTTTTAGCATAAAGGGCTGTTGAATTTTGTCAAAGGCCTTCTCTGCATCAATTGAGATAATCATGTGGTTTTTGTTTTTGGTTCTGTTTATGTGGTGAATTACATTTATAGTCTTGCGTATGTTGAACCAGCCTTGCATACCCAGGATGAATCCTACTTGATCATGGTGGATAAGCTTTTTGATGTGCTGTTGCAATTGGCTTGCCAGTACTTCATTGAAGATTTTTACATCTATGTTCATAATGGTAAAAGAATCGATACAACAAGAAGAGCTAACGATCCTAAATATATATGGACCCAATACAGGAGCACCCAGATATATAAGGCAAGTTCTTAAAGACTTACAAAGAGACTTAGACTCCCACACAATAATAGTAGGAGATTTTAACACTCCACTGTCAATATTAGACAGATCAACCAGACAGAAAAGTAACAAAGATATCCAGGACTTGAATTCAGACCTGGAACAAGCAAACCTGATAGACATTTACAGAACTCTCCACCCCAAATCCACAGAATATACATTCTTCTCAGCACCACATCACACCTACTCTAAAATTGACCACATAATTGGAAGTAAAGCACTCCTCAGCAAATGCAAAACAATGGAAATTATAACAAACAGTCTCTCAGACCATAGTGCAATCAAGTTAGAACTCAGAATTCAGGAACTAACTCAGAACCACACAGCTTCATGGAAACTGAACAACTGGCTCTTGAATGTTGACTGGATAAACAATGAAATAAAGGCAGAAATAAAGAAGTTCTTCGAAACCAATGAGAACGAAGACACAACATACCAGAATCTCTGGGACACATTTAAAGCAGTCTCTAGAGGAAAATATATAGCAATAAGTGCCCACATGAGAAGAGTGGAGAGATCCAAAATTGACACCCTATTGTCAAAATTGAAGGAGCTAGAGGAGCAAGATAAAAAAAACTCAAAACCTAGCAGAAGACAAGAAATAACTAAGATCAGAGCAGAACTGAAGGAGACAAAAAATCCTTCAAAAAATCAATAAATCCAAGAGCTGGTTTTTTGAAAAGATCAACAAAATAGACCACTAGCCAGATTGATAAAAAAGAAAAGAAAGAATAACCAGATAGATGCAATAAAAAACGATAAAGGGGAAATTACCACAGATTCCACAGAAATTAAAACCATCATCAGAGAATATTACAAACAACTCTATGCACATAAACTAGTAAACCTGGAAGAAATGGATAAATTCCTGGACACTTGTGTCCTCCCAACTCTCAACCAGGAGGAAGCCAAAACTATGAATTGACCAATAACAAGGTCTGAAGTCGAGGCAGCAATTAAGAGCCTACCACACAAAAAAAGCCCAGGTCCAGATGGGTTCACAGCCGAATTCTACCAGACACACAAAGAGGAACTGTTACCATTCCTTCTGAAACTATTCCAAATAATTCAAAAAGAGGGAATCCTTCCCAAATCATTTTATGAGACCAACATCATCCTGATACCAAAACCCGGCAGAGACTCAACAAGAAAAGAAAACTTCAGGCCAATATCCATGATGAACATAGATCTTCTTTTTCAAAATTGTTTTGGTTATTATAGTTCTTTTTGCCTTTCTATGTAAATTTTAGAAATGACTTATTTACTTCTACAAAAATCCTGCAGTGATTTTTAATTTTGGATTGCATTGAATCATAGATCAGTTTAGGGAGAGTCAATATCTTAATAATAATGAGTTTTCCAAACCATGGAGAAAGTATATCTCTCCATTTGTTTACATCTTTTTTTGAGACAGAGTCTTGCTCTGTTGCCAGATTCCAGGCTGGAGTGCAGTGGTGCAATCTCGGCTCACTGCAATCTCTGCCTCCTGGGTTCAAGCAATTCTCTTGCCTCAGCCTCCTGAGTAGCTGGGATTACAGGTGCACGCTACCATGCCCAGCTAATTTTTGTATTTTTTAGTAGAGACGGGGTTTCACCATGTTGGCCAGGGTGGTGTCGATCTCTTGACCTCGTGATCCACCCACCTCGGCCTCCCAAAGTGCTGGGATTACAGGCGTGAGCCACCGCGCCCGGCCTAAGGATTTTCTTATAATTGTCTGTTGATATGATAAATTACATTGATTGATTTTTGAATTTTGAGCCAGTCTTAGAATCCTAGGACAAACAACACTTGGCCATGATATATTATCTTATTTATATATTCCTGGCTTCATTTGGCTAGTAGGTTTCCTAGGTTGTCAATCTGGAGATTTATTTTCTTTTCTGGTAGTGTCTTTATCTCATTTTTGTATCTGAGTAAGGTTATCGTTATAAAATGAGTTGGGATGAGTTCCTTGTTTTCCTATATTCTAGAAGAGTTTTTGTAGAATTGGTGTCAACTTTTTATTAAATGTTTGCTGAGATTCACCATGTTTGTGAAGATATCTGGGCTTGGAGTTTTCTTTGTGGAAGGATTTTAAATACACTTTCATTATCCCTTAAAAGATTTAGGAATATTCAAGGTTCTCTTTCTTCTTAAGTGTTTCGGCAATTTGGTCTTTCAAAGAAAGGGTCCATTTTATGTAAGTTGTTGAATTTGTGGACACAAGAGTTGTTCGTGATATATCCTTCTTATCCTTAGAATATCTAAAGTGTCTGTAGTGGTGTTTGCTATTTTATCTCTAACATGAGTTACTTGTATTTTTAAAAATTCTGTATTCTTGCAGAGGTTCATCAGTTTTTATGTTTCAAAGAGACACCTTTTGATTGTATTAATTGTGAATATTGTTTTTCTGTTTCTAATTTCATCAATTGCCACTCTTTATCTTATCCTTCTACTTACATTGGGCTTAATTTGCTTCTTTTTTTTTCTAGTTTGTTGAGAATCTTTAGATCAGGGGTCAGCAAACTACTGACCCCTGATCTTGCCTACTGCCTATTTTTGTAAATAAAATTTTATTGGAACAGAATCATGCTCATTTATTTATGTGTCTTCTATGGCTGCTTTTATGCTACAGTGGTATAGTTGAAGTAACAGATATCATATAACATACAAAGCCCCAAATATTTGACCCTTTACAACTATCTGACCCTTTACAAACTCTTTACTGTCTGCCAAACCCTGCTTCATATACAGCAGATCTTCAAATAACCTCATTTCATCAAACATCATTTTATTGTAATATTGACAAAGAAAGAAAGTCAATTCCTAGCCAGGGCCACTGTCTATGTGGAATGCACATGTCTTCCCTATGTCTGTGTGGGTTTTCTCCGAGTACTCTAGTTTCTCACACAGCCAGAGATGTGCATGTTAGGCTAATTGGCGTGTCTAAATTGTCCCCATATGACTGAGCATGGGCATGTGTGTAAATGCACTTTGTGATTAAATGGCTTACAATCTAGGGTTGGTTCCCGCCTTGTTTCTGAGCTGCTGGAGTAGCCTTCCGTGACTGAACTGAAATAAGCAGACTAGAAGATGAATGAATGAATGATTATAAATTATTAGAAATAAAAATTTATGAAGTATACAATAATCGTACAAACAAATGCATGACAGTAAATAATGCAGTACGAAAGCCCTCAGTAAGCCTGCCATGTTTGTTACTGTTTTTAAACTGCATGTGGTAGAGGATGCTCCTTACAGATGTTGCTTTACAAACATTTATTCCTTGGTTTAACCCACCACTGCCATGACCACCAACACTTACTTATTCACCAAAAATTGAGTAATTGTCTTACTTGTTTTTATTAATCTTTTTAAAATCAATGCATAGCTCACATTTATTTCAATGTTTAATATTGAAATTTGGAGCCTTTATTAAGAAGTTTGGTGATGTTTTTATGACCAGACATATGCCATAGAGACTTAATTCTTGTTTATATCAATTTGCCTATGGTAAAGTTGGTTCTATTATACATTGTTTTGCTTAAAGTCCCAGTTTCCAAGAACGTATTGATGATGTTAAGTGAGAACTTACTGTAATTGATTTGAGATTTCTTCTTTCTAATACAAGTATTTTACTGCTACATATTTCTCTCTAAGCATTACTTTATCTGCATCTGATAAATTGTTATGTTGTGTTTTCATTTTCTTTCAATTAAAAATATTTTCTAATTCCCCACGGCACTTTCTCCTTGACATATGCTTCTTAGAATTGTATTATAAAGTATTCAAATATTGGAAATTTTTCCAGATATCTTTCTGTTACTGATTTTTCTAGCTTATTCCATTATGTTTAGAGGGTATATTTCATGTGATAGCAATTCTCTTTAACTTATTAAAATGTGTTTTATGGCTTATTTAGTAAATGTCCCATGTACACTTGAAATAACTTTTGATTTACATATTTTGAAGCTCTGTTGTTAAGCATGTCTATACTTAGGGTTGTCATGCCTTTATCATATGTACTGACCCTCTTTATTCCTGATATTGCATCAGTCTGAAATCTCCCTTGTCAGATATCTATACAGCTGCTACAGCTTTCTTTTCATTAGTGTTATACATTTTTTTCATCCTTTCTTTTCAAGACAACTTTTGGAACACTTTCATCAACAGAATGGAAGTACACAACTGAATCTTAAAACCAGCCAGGTGCAGTGGCTTATGCCTGTAATCCCAGCACTTTGGGAGGCTGAGGCAGGTGGATCACTTGAGGTCAGGAGTTCAAGACCAGCTTGGCCAACATGGTGAAAACCTGTCTCTACTAAAAATACGAAAATTAGTGGAATGTCGTAGTGCATGCCTGTAATCCTAGCTACTTGGGAGGCCGAGGCAAGAGGATCATTTGAACCTGGGGAGCAGAGGTTGCAGTGAGCTGAGATTGTGCCACTACACTCCAGGCTGGGAGACAGAGACTCCATCTCAAAATAAAACAAAACAAAATAAAATCAGTGAGTAAGATCTAACCCAAAAGTACCCACACCTCGTAATGAAAATATAATCAGGTGGAAGAAGACAAAAGTCTAAGAGAGTGGAGGAGAGATGCACATGAGGAAAGAAGGACCCTGGGACTGAATTATCAAGATGGATTCAGCTGATGCCTTTAAGTTCCACATACTCTGAGCCCCTGATCAGTGGTTTGAGACAAGCATCATATTTGGTCACAGTAGGTATATGCTATGTCTGGAATGGGAAGAAAGTTCAGAATCCCATGGAGACTGTAGACCCTCAACTCTGTAATAATGAGGTGGAGGGTATGAGGATGCTAGAGCTCTAGGGAAGCTCTTTTCTTTGTGTCACTAACCACACTGCAGCAAGATATGGTAAAAAATTATTCAAGTTACTAGTTTAATGGAAGAGCCAGAGTAGCTACAGGAAAGACTCCATGAAAACATCCAGCTGACATGGAGAAAATAAACATTCAGCCACTGGAGTAGTTATGGTGCCATGCTCAAGAGTTGGTAGAAGAAAGACATTCTCTCTGACTGACTTGTAAAAGACAATCTTTTTTCACATAGAGGACTAGAAAGTTCTATCAGTATCGATCCTTTCCTGTTTAATCTTTAAATTTTGAAGCATCTCTGGGTTTACTGCTAGGATCACACCAATCATCAGCTTCAGGTGTAGTTTTGTAATGGTGCCAAGTAGAGTTCTTAAAAACTGCAAGTCTCTCAAATTATTCACTTGAAACAGCCTTTAAATAAATGACAGCAGTAGTCCCATTTATTCCATCACATAGTATTAGAGTTCCTTAAAAATATATAGCACGCCAATGAAAAAATGGTGAATCATAATCAAATCCAGTCAAAGGGACAACTCTTATAGGCTACAGGCTATGTCTATTAGAAGTTAAATACATATAGTTTTTAAAAGATACATTTTCAAAGTGAGACATCATCATTTTAGTCACTTATCTTAATGAATAAATCTTTTAAAAACTCAAATAACAAGAGTTTTAACAGCCAACTATCTCTATTTTCTGTCTTTATGGAGTGCTACTGTTGTTTTCACTGAGTTCTTGAATTACATGTAAAACAGATGTATAGGCACATAAACTGCATGAATAGTTTTGTCTGGAGCTTTGGCATTGAACTCTTCAACTTCCAACTCTGTAGCTACCAGCTAATACTATTCACACAGCCTCTTGGCTTTTTCATATACATTGTTCACTACATTAGCCACATTACAGGTGAGATCAATATTTCTTATGTGTTTAGAATGAGCAGTGATGGTATCACCATCAAAGAGAAGCGCATGCTAGTTGATAGCATGTGGGAAGAAATGGAGTTGGGATAAAACCATTCTGGAAGATACTGGTTGTACTGCTAATAAAAGATTCAAACGCATATTTTTTTCTTATATTTAATCATTCCATGTACCATTACAGAAACCACATTTTCTGGCTTTCATCAGTACTTGTTGAAAGTTACCTAAAACCTGTGGATCTTCAGGGCTCTTATTTTTTATATTCTAAAACTTCAAGAAAGTTCTGCATATACCAACTTTGAACCAATCCCACTAAAGGCCTGTTAAATCACTTACCCAGCAGAAAATTGGCTTCATTCACTGTGTTAGCTAGTAGCACAGGAATCTCCTTTTGTAAAATCATGATGTTCTCTCAAACCATTATCTTTCCCAAAGTCCAGGAACTGCTTGATGGAGAGTGGTGACAGCAAGAGGCACAGATAGCAATTGATGTACTTGGGCATTGGCTGCTTTAGCAGCTCCCAGTGTAGCCATGACAGCATTGCCATGACAGTGTACCTCCTGCCTAGATGCCTGGATGGACATGAGGCCCTCTGCAGCCATACCATTTGGATCAGGCGTGTTCTTCATGAGTGAACCCCTGTTTCAGTTTCAGCCTCGGCCTTGGCCTGTGGATGCAGCCACTTCAGCAGCTCCCAGGCCCTATCCATTCTTTTACTTTTAACTTATTTATGCTTTTACATTTAAAATGAATTTCTTATAAGTAGCATATGGTTTAATCTTGATTTTTACATCTAATCTGTCGAATTTCATCTTTTAGCTGATATTTTAGACCACTTACATTTAATGTAATTGTTGATATGGCTAGTTATATTAAAATCTACCACCTTTTAGGTTGTTTTCTATTTGTTCAATCTCCTCTCTTTCACTTTTCTCCTCTTTTTCTGTCTTCATTCATATTAATTCTTTTCTATGATTCCATTTTATCTCCACTATTGGCTTATTAGTTGTACCTTAAAAGTTTTTAAATTATTCATCTTAGGGTTTATATGATGCATTTTAATTAATTGTGGTCTGCTTCACAAGAAGAGTCATAATTTTCTTTTTATCAAGCCCTACAGCTCTAGGAGAAAAATTATGACCTAAATATTAGTATCTAGATTCAGTGATATGATGGTAAGGTCACTTCACCATTCTTTTTTCATTATTTTATGAGCAAAATGTTTATAGGGAAAACATATGAAATTTGATGTATAAATACCAACAAAATGGTTGGCAAAGGAAAGGCTATCATTGTTGGTAATGTTCACATATCCTATAATTTCACCAACATGACATATGAAAAAATAGTTGATTATTTACATTTTGTTTTCAAACAGAGGTTGCAGCTGTAGAACAATGGTTAGTAAGGATCACTTTACATCATGGACTAAATATTTATGCTACTGAAGGAACTCTATTGGATTTTGTTCGAGGTAAGTGCCAACAGACAGAAGTAAAATGGAATTCATATATTCTTTCAATAAACTTTGACATCTGCTGTATGCCAGATTCTGTGCTAAGGTCCTAGAGATTTAAAAATTTTTTAAAAATAAATAAGAGATAATCATGACCCTTGAGGCACTCAGAATCTGATAGAACAAATAATTAAATACATGTGGGTAAGTTATTAATAGAAATCTCCAGAGCACAATAGAAATATGGAAATACAGGCCAGGCATGGTGGCTCATACCTGTAATCCCAGCAGGTGTTTGGGAGGCCAAAGTGGGCAGATCACTTGAGGCCAGGAGTTTGAGACCAGCCTGGACAACATGGTGAAACCCCAACTCTGCTAAGAAAAAAATACAAAAATTAGCCAGGCATGGTGATGTGCACCTCTAGTCCCAGCTACTTGGGAGGCTGAGGCAGGAGAATCGCTTGAACCTGGGAGATGAAGGTTGTAGTAAGCTGAGGTTGTGCCATTGTATTCCAGCCTGGGCAACAGAATAAGACTCTTTCTTTTAAAAAAAGAATGGAAATACATATTTTACTGTGGCCATATTGAGGGTTATTATAAACAATGGCTTATAATGTTGACTATATTTACTTATTTCAAAAAAGTAAGTAGTTTTAGGTAGTTTCCAAAATTAAAAACAACAAACAGTGAATCAATTATTCAATAGTAATTGCAATACTGGCTTTGGAACTCTGATAGTTTGATACCCTATGCTACTTTTTAAGTACTACAGTATCAATATAAAATTGTTATATCAATTTTTAAAAGATCTGAAATCTGAATCATTTCCAAATTGAGATGTACCCAAACTACCACATACTATATTAAAATCTTAACTTACATTTGTTTAGAATAATGTACTGAGGTATAATGGCAGCAAAAAGCTTCACAAATCAGTAGATTTTTGAAAGCTCCAGATGCAGAGATGAGATTTATCTGTTTGAGGAATTGAAAGGAGACTAGTGTTGCTGAAGCATAGTAAATGACAGGGTGGTGGAAAATGAGTTTGGAGAAGCTGGCAGAGATCTTGGTAAAAAGTGTGGACTTTCTTGTAATCATAATTTAAAGCCATTGGGGTATTTTAAGCAGAGGAGTGATAAATTCTGATTTATCTTTTATAATGAAAAGATCACTTTGGCTGCTGTGTAGAGAATAACTCTTGAGGAAGGACAGCAAGAACGGAATAAAGGACATTGGTAGCAGTTGTTGCAGTAGTCTCCTTGAGAAGGTCAGGAGTTGATAGGCTATAGCATTAGCAGTGGAAGTAGTGAGCAGAAGCTTCAGAATACATTTTGGAAGTACAGCTGCTGTGGCTTCTTGGTGGACTAAGGTGGAGGCAAACAAAAGTAACAAGGATGATACCTGGATTCTTTCCTTCCTTCCTTCCTCCCTCCCTCCCTCCCTTCCTTCCTTCCTTCCTTTCTTCTTCCCTCCCCCCTCCCTCCCTCCCTCTCTCCCTTCCTTTTCTTTTTTTTAAATGGAGTCTCACTCTGTCACCAGGCTGGAGTGCAGTGATGCAATCTCAGCTCACTGCAACCTCTGCCTCCTGGGTTCAAGCAATTCTCCTACCTCAGCCTCCTGAGTAGCTGGGACTACAGACACGCCCTGCCATGCCCAGCTAATTTTTGTATTTTTAGTAGAGATGGGGTTTCACCATGTTGGCCAGGATGGTCTTAATCTCTTGATCCACCCGCCTTGGCATCCCAAAGTGCTGGGATTACAGACGTGAGCCACCACGCCCGGCCTGATGCCTGGATTTCTTACTTAAGTGTTCAAGTAGAGGATGTTATCATTCATCAAAATGCTGAAGACGGGAGGAACAGACACTGGGAAATGGGAATCAAGAGTTAAAGCTAGAGTTAGAAATCTTTATTCATTACTGAACTCAAAAGAGAGTGTAAAACCTTGTCTCTACTTTTTTTCTATGCAATCCACACCCCAAACCACTCATCTGTTTCTATCTCCTCCACGCCACTTAAACTGCTGCTAATCACAGTCACCAGTGACCTTCATATTGGTCACTTTTCTGTCTCCTTTTTAGCTTCTTAGTAGCAGTGAAAACTTTTAATCATTTCCTCATTCTTAAAATGCTTGAGATATAGTATATGACTTCAAGGACCTTGTATATAAGTAGGGGGCATTGTCAACTCAGTGCAGTGATGTCCAGAGGTAAGCTGAAATCTCCCTGACCTGGGTGTGAATGGTCTGCAAACACATACCACCCCCTGAAACATCAGCTGCTTTGCCCCAGATTTGTTTGAATTCTGGAATGACTTCCTGGTGAATTAGTGTAGTCATAGATCATGTCTCTTTCCCTCCTTGGCTGTCCCTGTGCTGCACTATGTCAATCCAGATGAAAAGTTAGTTTCTTTTCTTGCTTTGCACAAAGTGAAAAAAAATCACATAAAGTCTTTGGATTTGTAGCAGATTTTACTGAAAGTTGGGGAAACAGAGGAGAATGTGAATAGCTAAATAACTGGTTATTAGTTATCTCTGCCCTTAAAAGACCTTTGACTGTTTTTGAGACTCAGACAGCAGTAGTCTTTCCAATTACCCTGGCTTACTTGTTGTATTCTTTTTTTTCTCATTTTTTTTCCAAAAGAAAAAACCCAACCCTCCCTTCTTTTAATGTATGAAAATTTGAATTTACCTAGCTCCAATCCTTTCATATCTAAAAGTAAAACATTTTAAGTTTTAAAATTTGTGAAGCCTTATCTGATGAAGTTCTTTCAAAAGGATCACTGTCTACCCTGGTCTGGTGGGGAAGAGTGTACCTTTATTCTAGTTACAGTGAGTGCAGAGTCCTGCTGGAGCACCTGGGAGCAGAGCCTCCCTCATTCTAGGGCTTCATGGAAGGCTTCCCAAAGTGGGAGACATTCAAATTGAGGACTGAAAAATAGGGTTGGGAGAAAACCAGATACTCAAAGCCCCACGAATTAGAGTCTATAATGGGAAGAAGGAAAGTGGAGGAACCAAGAGGAGGACAGATTCTGGAAGACCTGGTTTGCACTTGAAAGACCTTATTCGCCACTGGTGCTGCTGTCCTGCCTGTGCTGCGCTGGAAATGCCTCACCTCTGATTGCTTTTTCTTCTTCATTTCATTCCCAACTTCTGTCTTCCAGAAATCCTTCTAGGTCTCTTGGCTGCTAATGATAACTGTTCCTGTTCACCACTGCTACTCTGGATTTATTCTCATTTTTATTTACCTACTGTTGTTTCAGTGGGATTTGGAAGAGAACAAAAAGTAAATGAGTGGGCTCTTGAAGCTGAGGTTATAAATGTCTTCTGTGTTACGGCAATTCCGTTTGTAGGGATAGATCCTGTGCAAGTAGTATTTTTCAACTACCTTCCAGAAAAATCTCTAAGTCTCTTTGCCACTAATGATAACTGTCCTTGTTCTTCCCTGCTACTCTGGATTGATTCTCATTTTTATATATCTACTGCTATTTCAGTGGGCTTGAGAAGAAAACAAAAAGTAAATGAGCGGGCTCAAAAGTTATAAATGTTAGTATTCTGTGATCCCGCAATTCTATTTCTAGGGATAGATCCTGTGGCAAATGGTATTTTTCAAATGTGGCAAAGCAGTTTTTCCCATTCCACATGCTCTTCTGCAACACAACCTTGCCAGGCCCCCACCAAGGGGAATTAGACTTTAATCCTTCTATCTGGGAAATCAGTAACTGACCTATTTTTAACCAATGCAGAGTGAGATAATATACCTTTTTTGAACTATGGAATCATTTCTTTACATGGTTCTTTTAAAACCTTTAAAGGAAAGTAGCAATGTTTCATTTTCAAGTGTGCTCTCACAATTTAAATATCCAAATTTGATTTCCACAGAACCGATTCTTCAGTGGTCTCCTGGGGATGTGATTTCAGAAAGAGAGATCCGTATCTTATATCCACACGTGGTAGATCTCAAAGTGACAAAATGCCCCTGTGCCAATGATGTGGCATTACTAGGCTTCGTTGTGGACTCAGGGGTTAAAGGTAGGTTTGCAACTTCATTGAATGTTGAAGTCAGCATTGTGTATTTTATAACAGTAATATTTAACTGGCAGCAGAAATAAATGTATAGACGTAGGGGAGGAAAATTGTTTCCTAAAAATACCTAAAAAATTATCCTTCAATACTCTATCTTGTCTATTTGCAAGTGTGATATACTAAGTAGGTTTTTTTGCTGTGACTTTTTGCCACGTTAATCATGAATTTAGCATGTCTCCTAATTTCATTTATCCCATACCCTCCATTAATATATTACTTTCTCCCAGAGATTATCCATTGTGTTTTTAATCCACTGCTATTCCTGCCGTGTATAAACAGATTGTTGTTCCTGAAATATCACATTACTTTAAGTTTGCATTTTGTTCATTACAACTGTAATATCTGAGAGCATACATATAGGGAAATTTCTCTATATATTCATTTCATGACAGTAACACCAAATGTATGGATTTTCCACACCAAGTAATTCTCCAGTTTTCTGTGGATGACAGAGTAGGTGTCCTATGATTTAGTTCACTTCTGGCATCAGCTATCTGGAGTTAGCACAGATCCCCACCCCAGCAACAGATTAAGGGCTCAGTCCCACAAGACTGTCCCCCAATTCAAATGCCAGTCACAAGTCCCAGGTTGTAGTTCTAATCAACTAATTATTAATTGGGGGGTCCCACAACCCCTTCTTTGAGTTCAATAATTTGCTGTAACAGCCCACAGAACTCAGGGGAATGTTTATTTAGGTTTGCCAGTTTATTGTAAAGGACATTACAAAGGATACAGTAAGTAGATAAAGAAGTACATGGGGCAGGGTCCAGAAGATTCCCAAGAAAAGGAACTTCTGTCCCTGTGGACTTGTCACGCCACACTCCTGGTAGGTAGATGTGTTTTAGCATTCCAAAACCTGCACTGTAAGGATTTTTATGGAAGCTTTATCACATAGGCATGATCAATTATTTATTCAGTCTCCAGCCCCTCCCCACTTCTTGGGAGATGTGCTGTGGGGCTGAAAGCTCTAAGCTTCTAATCGTGGCTTGCTTTTTCTGGTGACCAGCCCACATCTTAAAGCTATCTGGGAGTCTGTCAAGAGTTGCTTCATTAGAACAAAAGACAATCCCATCACTCAGGAAATTCCAAGGAATTTAGGGGCTCTGCATCAGGAACTGGGGTCAAAGACAAAATGTTAGAACAGAGGATGTTCCTAGCACCCCATCATGCAGGAAATGATAGGATTTTAGGAGTTCTGTATCAGGAGCCAGGATAGAAACCAAATATATATTTCTTATTATATTACAACATCACAATGTCATTATACATTTCTACTACTAATAGTATTATTCTAATTATTGTTCCTAGCTAATTGATGACCTCCTAGACCCCAAATTCAGTGAATATAAAGGAAAATCAGCAAACTAAAAAATTAATAAATAAGAAACAAAATTTTATTACTCAGAGATAATATGTATACCTACATGAAAATCCAAAAAGATCTATGGAAAAACTCAGAACAAATATGGACATGCTAGAAGGTTGTAAGATAGAATAACAATGTATAAAAACCATTTCACCAAGGATTAATTAAATATTATGATTTTAACAATCCTATTAATAAGGTAAGAAATCCCAAAAAGTACCCAGTAATAAAAAAAGGAATCGCAAGGCCTAGTATGTAGAAATATAAAGCTCTAATGAAGGTCATTAAAAAAGACCAAGATAAATAAGACATTTATAAGCAGGAACTTCAGATATTATAAAGATATTAAGTATCTCCAAATTTATCAATCAATTCAATATAATTCCAAGAAAAATTATAACAGTGTTTTTGGTGTGTGTGTGTGTGTGTTTTCTTTTTTGGGCAAGGGAGGGTCTGGAAATTGACAAGCCAAACCCAAATTCATACAGGAGAATGAAACACCATGAATAGCAAACACAATTTTAGAGAAAATAAAAAGATCAAAAATTTGCCCTAGCATGACTTATTATAAAGCAGTAGATTAAAACAGTATGCATCAGTATAGGGATAGACAAATAACCTTACCCAAATCTCTTTGACTTCCTAATGGCTCGCAGTCTGCTTCTGCATAATTCATTTAGTTTTACTAGGTGATACAACAAAAGTAATCATAGTTTTTGCAATTACTTTTAATGGCAAAAACTGCGATTACTTTTGCACCAACCTAATAATTGTGCTCTTTCCCTCTCTACTGTCTATATGCTACATTGTGTCAACCCAGACAGAGAGTTGGCTCCTTTTCTTATGTTGTTCTGTGAATAGCAGGTCTGGATAGGGCCTCCTCCTCCTCCAGATAGTGGGCTAACATTCTGTGGTGTAACTTGAAGTTACTTGATCTTTACAATGCTTGGGGAAGTGAGATCAGAGTGCTGGGAAGGAGTTGAGGCAAGAGAGGACAACAGGTTGGAAGATAGAACTGGCTCAGGCTCTTGCCCCTGAAGGCCTAACATCACACAATAGAGTGACTTGATTTGTAAAGTTGCCTGGCCTTAATTTTCCTTTTCTTTCATGGTAGGTGTTTACATGGGCATGACCTTTTCTGGATTTTGGAATTATCATGCTATCACATGGATTAACGTGACAGAGACTATCTATTCCCACCTTAACGAAGGTAACTCCTCTAACATTGCCTTCATCTTGAGCATTTAACATATCAATATTTGATTACTATCTGTAAAATGTCTTTGCTTTGCTAAGGAGCTCACTTTTTTCTTCCTTTTTAATCCATAGTATGATTTCTTCCTTTAGAACACGAAGGCCTTTCAGTGGTGGATATGGTTTTAACAAATCATTTTTTCATCCTCCTCACCTCTTTGGGCCTTTTTGTAAGTGAAGATCTTCGTTATCCATCAGGCCACCTCTTAACGGTATGTAAATTGCTTTGTAACTAATAGCTAACCTTAAATATCTTCTGTGACACAAAAAGAAATATTTAATATTTGAGTTATGTGTGGTATATCTTTAAATTGAAATGCTTCTTTCTTTAGAAAAACATAAAGGCATAATACAGCAACTTTTTCCTTTGCCTTGTAGTATTGAATATATAATTTGGAAATGGTGCTAGTTTTATTCCTGTACAAATTTATAGTAAGTTTTAAATATATACATGGAGAAAAGATCTTCTACCTATCTATTGATTGATCAATTTATTTATAGCTATATATGTTACCAAAATGCTTTAAGGTAATTTATAAAGCCAAATATAGTATTACAAAGTAATATAAGTGAAATGTAAGTGTTGGGATTGAGAGAAGAGAAATACACATTTAGGTGAAGATAGTTTATATGCATACCATAAAATTCTTAAACGTGTTAACAAATACCTCTCAAAAATTACTAGAACAGAGATGAGACCAGCAATAAAGACTTGGGATCAGTAGGAGAAACGATAGAGGAAAGTAAAGAAGGGGAAATGAAATTGGTTGAGAGGCAGATATTTCTTATACGTGGTAATTATTATCCTTCTTCGGGTGTAAGAATGTTCACATTTATCAGAACCTTCCTCACCATCTCTGAGAAAGTACCATTTGTTGCTCAGATGCCTAGTAGATGTTTTTTTTTTTTTTTTAACGTGCTTATTAAGTTATTGCTAAAACAGAGAGTTGAAACCAGGAATGCTACAATGGCTTAAATTCAAAGTGCAGAGAAGCAGACAGGGATTGTATATTGTAAGTCCTGATCTCCAGACTGCCCTGAGCTGGGCAGAAGAAACAGAATGGCAAAGGAGAAAATAATAGGTTAAAAGTATGCCTTCCTAAACCCAAGTGGGTGGCAGGCTTGTATATGCCTGCACACTTCTTAATTCCTTCACCTAAATCATTAAAAGGCATGGTTTTCTTCTCAAATCCTTTCTGGAATCACATTAAGGTAAAGTAAATTAATAAGACAACAAAATGAAGCAAAGACTGATGGGGAAATTCCCAGAATATTGCATAAACTTATCAGAGACTGCTTTTAGTGTTTGGCTATCTTAACTGCTGGGGTAGAAAAAACATGTAATTTTGGTATAAATTTTTTCAAGGAATTTATATGGTTTATTTCCTTTGGTATAATTTAAGTTGCTATGTTTTGTTAGGCCTTCTGATATGCAAGCAAAAATTAAAGTTTCTTTTTTTCTTCTAGTTTTCCAGGGCAGACTTTTGTGGTTTTGAAAGGGTAAGAAGCTTTACATTTCCCAGGGCTGGTTAGAAGATATGTATTTACTTGGTAACTTGAGATGAGATGTAAGATAATAATTCACAATATAAGTTATTCCAGTTACTATATTACTTATAGCTTATACAAAATATATTTATTTACATATCTAAATTTGTAGCATATATTATATATACATTATATATATAATATATATTGTAGCAACCATTAAGCAGTGCTCTCCTCTTCTGCTTCAAAGGAAGAAGTCCTCCTCCCTGTTTCAGAGGCCACCCCCACCCCTTCTCATATGCTATGTCCGGACTAGCTATGGTTGTTCAGGTTGGATTCTGCACAAGGGCATGTGATTGAAGAGAGTAAAGGGCTGGGATCTGGCTAATGCTTTACTCCCCAGTCCATCTATGCCGGTGTAAATCTGTCCTACCTGGAGAAAGGGGTACCTTTTCTAACTTGTACAAAAAGTCATAATCTAGTCACTGGTCTGCTTCTGACCTTTTCGGGGATTTTGTTTCATTGATTATCTCCCCTGTATGTTAGAAAGTCAAGTTTTGTGATTAATGAACTAGGTAATGCTTCGTTGGAAAACCACAAATGAAATCATGAGTGTTGCTAGCCATTTGCCATATGCCCTCCCTATTCTGTCCTCATAGAGTGAGTAGATGGCTATTAACCAGGAAGGCAGCCTTCACCAGGCACTGAATCTTTCTCCATCTTTATCTTAGATTTTTCAGGCTCCAGTCTGTGTGCATATGTGCATTTGCCCATATACCTACATTCACACAGTCTATGAGGAAGGAACATTTATTTCTTAGGAAGCAAGTAGAACCACTAATTATACTAATCAGAGGAAAAGTAAAACAGAGAACAGAGAGAGCCAGATGGGCAAAAATGATTTGTATTATAAAGAACAGAGGGAAATAACTGTCAAAATAAAATTCCATACCTAGCTAAACTATGTAATTCAAGAATGAGAGTGAAAAGAAAATTATCATACCTAAAGACATTGGGAGGGTTTACCATCCAGAAATCCCCATGAAGGAGTAGGATGCTAGAAGCAATGAGAAAAACTGGAATGTAAGTTCTAAGACCTGGGAGAACAGGAGCCTTGTCTATGCTGTTCACTACTAGATCCCAGTGTCTAGAATGGCACCTGACACAAAGTCTGTACTTAGTAAATATGTGTTCAAAGAATACAATTGGTATAAAAAATAAGTTATGGCCAGATGTGGTAGCCCATGCCTGTAATCCCAGCACTTTGGGAGGCTGAGGCTGGTGGATCACCTGAGGTTGCAGTGAGTCAAGATCGTGCTACTGCACTCCAATCTCAAAATAAAAATAAAAATAAAATAAATAAAACATAAGTTATACATTTTGTGTATAATAATTTGATGGAACCAAAACTCTAGACAATATAACAAGGAGAAATGGCAATAGTTTTCAGTGGATAATAAAGTATTTAAAATCTTTGTCAGGAGAACCAATATGGGAAATAATTTAAGGATTTGTTAGAAAAATGTATAATTCAGTATATGTGTTAAGAATTGAAGGATAATTACCAAAAAACCATAATAAAACAAAAAGAATACAACCTAAAGCTTCCAAACCACTGGAGGAAGGAAAACAGGATTAAAGAATGATCCATTCATTCTTCAAAAAGGAAGGAAGGAGAGGAGAGATAAAGGTAAAAGAATAGAAAACAAACTAAAAGGTAAAACAGTAGAAATAAATCTAAATATGTCAGCAATTACAGTAAGTAGAAAGGAACATTATAGAAAACTGAAGAAAAACCAACATATAATTTAAAAAGCTACACCTAAAGAAGAATCACACCAAAAGTAAAGTAAATGGATGGAGGAGATGATGACTTTTAACTCCCTTCAACGTCTATCTTCAGCCTACCTGCCCTGCTAAGTCAAAAGGCTGCTGGGGCCACTGGGCAGCTGAGATCACTGGAAGTCTGCTTTGAAAAATCTCACTGAGGAGATCTGGCATATTGTTACCTTGCTCATGGGTTACCTGAGAACAAAGTGCTTGGCAACACAGAGCCAAGATTAGAGGATTAGAAGGTAAACTATTCTCAAGGGAGTTTGGCTGGCAGAGCTCCACAAACTCCTAAGGAAGGGTTCTCTTGGCTTTGGGAGTGCGTCTGAGGGTGAGGCTGGAGATGAGCCTACCAGGAGGGTGGCATTCTCCCTGTGCCTGAGATGGACAAGTTGAAGGAGACCTGGAAAGAGGGGAATGCCTTCTGGTTTTGAACTGGTGGCATGGTAGCTATTATTCAAGTTGTCAGAATTTGAGGTGCTCCAAAAACCATACCTGAGCCCTCTCTTCAAAGCACACTTAAGGTAGCCTGGCATTCTGAGAGCAAAGATCATGAGAATAATACTGGAGTTCCTGGTGGGGTGGATGAGGCAACAATTGAACAAGAACATTTCTAAATAAAATCATTTCACAAATACCTAATAAGCACCTACTCTGTGATTATTGTCATTGGCACTGAGGTATTAGGTAATTTACCGTTATCACCCTATTTTGTCTGTTGAGCCCCCAGACTAGCCTCACAAGATTTGAGGTTCCGGTCAAAGCCTACCTTACTTACCATTGTATCCTGATATATTACCACATGGCCTTGCATGTGGGCAGCCTCGATGAATATTTGTATAAGTGCTTCGAACACTTAAGGTAGCCACCTTAAGTGTGCTTTGAACACAGTCAATACTGATAAAGAGCTTCAAGTGCAGCATCAAAATACTTCCTGGGACTAAATACCAAAATTTCCATTAAAAATGGAATAAATTAAAGGACAGAATAGCCACTGTTTAAATGCAGAGTAGTGGCATGGAAGACCAAGATGAGGAAACTTCTCAAACCATCTGAGGAGCATGGCTAGAAATCACAACGGCAACCGTGAGCCTTTGAGGAGCAATCCAGAAGGTCTAACAGATGAGCAAAAGAGTTTTCAGATGTATTTTAAAAGGAACAGATAGAATACAGTGAATAACAAAAAAAAAAAAAATAGAAGATTAACTGAGATTAAGAAAACTCCAAGACTATATATTACAAGCCACTAAATTCCAGGGAGCACTGAAAAAATGTAGGCATATCCAAGAAATATTACTCAATTATAAGGTTAAGGGGGAAATATTACAAGTATCCAGACAGAAAGAGCAAAAGCAAAATATACCTCACTGGTATTAGATTTTGTTTATATAACAGTAGAAGGTTTAAGATAGTGAAATCAACATCTGCAGTCAAGTTAAGACAAAAGAACCAAAGTCCTGAATTTCTATTTCCAGCCAAGAGATTATTCATCTTTCAGATTAAGAGAGTATATGACCTGGTTATCCCAACTAAGGAAAATACTCAAGAAAGAACTTTAATAAAACAAATGCAAAAGAACAGACATTTCAATAAAGGGGAGGAAAATGAGGAGAGGACTAGTGATGAGAAATACTTGGCTGTTTCTCTCATTTTATCTTATATTTATTCATGTGTTTTCTGTCTTTCTGTATAAGTCAAAGTGGAGTACTAGATAAGGATTTCTCTTTTTCTGAGATGGAGTCTCCCTCTGTCACCCAAGCTGGAGTGCAGTGGCAGTCTCAGCTCCTTGCAACCTCTACCTCCTGGGTTCAAATGATTCTCCTGCCTTAGTCTCTTGAGTATCTGGGATTACAGGCATGTGCCACCATGCCCAGCTAATTTTTGTATTTTTAGTAGAGATGGGGTTTCACCAGTTTAGTAAAGGTAGTCTCAAACTCCTGACTTTGGGTGATCCATCTGACTTTGCTACCCAAAGTGTTGGAATTACAGGCCTGAGTCACCACACCCAGCCTAGAAAAGGATATTTGAACAAAGACATCCTAGCCAATTTGGGCTGCTGTAGCAAAGTTTCCGTAGACTGGGTGGCATATACAGAGCACAAATTAAATTCTCACAGTTCTGGAGACTAAACAGTCCAAGATAAAGGTGCAGGCAGATTCAGTGTCTGGTGAGGGCTGCCTTCCTGGATCATAGATAGCTATCTGTTTGTTCACTGTGTCCTCACATGGCAGAGGGGCAAAGGATTTCCCTGGGTTCCCTTTTATAAGGGCACTAATTTGATTCACTGAATCACCCCCACATCAAATTAAGGGTACTAATTCTATTCACCTTATCACCTCCCAAAGGCCCCACCTCCCACACAGCCTATAGCAAGAAAGGACATGTTGCAAGGGAAATGAGAATTTTCAATACCTAAAAATTATGATGTTCAAATAGGTAGTACATTCACATAGTTAAAAAAAATTTTAAAGTTATATAAAGATATACACTGAGAAGTCTGTCCCACCTCTATGGGTATTCACCCTGATTTTTCCATTCCTTACAGGTAATCATTTTTTTAAATTTTATGTCATTTCAGTGGGTTTTTTTTTTCTTTCTTTTACTTATTCCTAAATTATTACTTTTGCCTTGACATTTCAGTGTTTTCTAATGGAAATTCAAATAATTATAAATATATATTCTTTTCTTCACTTTCTTACACCATATACAAAGTATGCTAAATTATTTTTTTCACTTATCAACAAATCACAGGAAAAAATCCATATTAATAAATGGGGAATAGCCTCTTTTTCTTTTCTTTTTTGTTTCTTTTTTTACAGCTTCAAGTATTCCATTGTATGAACTAACCAGAGTTTAAATTATCATCCATTGATGGATGCTTGGGTCATTTCTCAATATTTTGCTATTACAAACAATGCTGCCATGAATAATTTTGTACCTAGAAATTTTATGTCCTGATATATAGATACAATACATCCTAGAACTTAGATTGGGAGATCAAGGGGTAAATACTTATGCAACATTAAAAAATAATCACAAATTGCCCTTCATGGAGGTTTTTACAATTTGCAACGATATTATGATAAATCCTATTAAACTAAAATATCTTAGTAAAACTCAAGCAGGGTTGGTAGTGATGAGGGAGAGGGAAAATACAGGGTTCCAAAGGTAGAGAGGTACTGGGATTGGGGAGTGGAGGGAAGGGGGAAAGTGAAGTTATTTTTAAGGGTTATAAGAATCTACCTTTGGATAAGCCCTCTTTTACTAATGATTGAAGCAAAGGTGTTAAGAATGAGATATATGGGGGTGTCTGGGCAGGTAGCTGAATGAGTGAATACTCAATGATTTATTCACTCACTAAATCTCACTCACTCAACAAATATTTGTTGAGCACCTCCTATATTCCATAATTGTTCAGATAAGAGGGATTCCATAGTGAACAAGACAAAGTCCCTACTGTCATGTAGCTTAACTTTCTACTGAGGTGGCTAGACCATTAAAAATATATATATAAACAAATATATAATGTGATCTTAGATAGTAATAAGTGCTTGTTGAAATTAAAGCAGGGTAAGAGAAAGAGTTAGGGCAAGATAATATTCTATTTTAAATAAGGTGATTAAAGCAGGCCTTTTCAAAGAGATGAGATTTAAGCAGAAACTTGAATGACTTGGAGTAATTATTTTGACAGAGCATTTCCAGACAAAGGTAATAGGAAGTATAAGATCCCTAAATTGGGGATTTGGCATGAGGCAAAATCTGTTAATTATCCACCAAAATCTGTTTAGTGGCAACAGCAAGGAATATGGATCACTTCTTTAAGGATAAAATTGAAATTCTCGTGAAATACAAAATGCTCTCTGCTTCAGCCTGAGCGTGCCTGCCTCCACCTGCAGCCATCCTGCCCGGCCAGGCTAAAGCACTCACCTGCCCTGAACCCACCAGCATTTCTCACACCTCGACTCCTTTGCATAACATGTTTTGCCTTCTTAGCATGCACTCCCTCCTTCTATTTCACTTAGAGAATTTCTTCAGAAATCCCTCCCTGACCACCAAGGTGCTCCTTCTGTGCACTCTCCCAGTTCTCAACACAAATTCCTATCATTATCCCTCTATTTTTGTCTGTTGAGCTTCAGACTAGCCTCACAAGATTTTAGGTTCCAGTCAAGACCTTACTATTGTGTCCTGGTAAGTTACCACACAGCCTTGCACATAGGCAGTCTTGATGAATATTTGTTGAGTCATTGGTCAGTGTGATGGCTCATGCCTGTAATGCCAACACTTTGGGAGGCCAAAGTGGGTGGATCACTTGAGGTCAGGAGTTCAAGACCAGCCTGGCCAACATGGTAAAATCCCATCTCTACTAAAATACAAAAAAAATTAGCCAGGCATGGTGTGTTGTGTGCCTGTAATCCCAGCTACTTGGGGGTAGAGGCAGGAGAATCACTTGAACCGGGGAGGCAGAGGTTGCAGTGAGCCTAGATCATGCCACTGGACTTCAGCCTGGGCAACAGAGTGAGACTCCTTCTCAATTTAAAAAAAAAAAAGAAGTGACTCCTCATGTGTTCAAGTTTGATCATTAGATAGCAGTGAAGGCTTTTGCACACAGATCAGACAGATTTGATTATTGGTCATAAAGAAAGTAAGAAAGTCTTCTTATGTCCCGACAGATATTTGAAGGTCAGAATCTTCCTATAATAAAATAATCTCAAACTGTTGCATTTAATTAATATCAACATCTTCAATATATTTGAAGTTTCTCTCTCATGACCAATTTTCAAAGCCCTTTTCCTGTTGCTTCTTGCTGCTGTCAGGCTTCTGGGAAAGGTACCCAGCTGCCACTAATGAGGAATAAAAGATAAACGTGACTCATTGTAACTGTGCTGAAAGACTAATGGCTTCTGGTAGCTTCTGAAAGAGAGTTCATAGACAAGGGCATCCTCCATTAACATATGCTAATCCATGTGCAATTTCTTTTTATTCCTTTTCTGTGCATTGATCAAAATGTATATTCTTATTTCTTGTCCTCATTCTACAATCTTTTATTTTATTTGCATACAATTTTTGTCTCTTTATTTGCCTCACATTCCTGAACTATCAACCTTTGAAATTTTTTAGTTTTTTTCTATCTTATATCTAAGACATTTTAAGTCTGCATATTGGCTAAGTGATATTTTTCTTTATTTATGTAGGTTGACTATGTGAAAGGAAAATTGTGGTATAATGAAAGATGTTTTGCTAACAGAGAGAAATTTGAAGGTAAATTTTGGTTTAAGATATACTGTATCAAGAGACTTTTTACATATATATGTAACTGAATGCAAGCTCAGCTTTTAAAAGACCATTCCAAACTTTTGGCTCAGGAGAGGGGTTTAAAGGGGGAACCTGGGGTGGAAGGCATGCAGGGGTGATGCTGGGTGCAAGGTCTGTGTGTCTTGTCCTGGTGACTATCTTGAGTCATGGTCCATCTGGAGCATAGGCTGGTGTCACCTTCGCAACGGCCGGATTGTAGACTAACCTCTTTGAAGTAATCTCTGGAATTTTGTAGCTGAGTCTCCATGTCTGATTTGTCTCAAAATTAGCCCCTGGAACTTCTAGCAAGCTCATAATTAGATAAGCCTGCAGTGTAAGGGAGTGTCTGGTGGGAAGGGAGGGAAACCAAGAGTTTCAAAGTATGTTTTCAAGGCTAAAAGCAAGAAAGGAAAAAAAAAAAAAAAACATTCAAAGTGCATTTTTAACTTAAGCCACTTGGTTACAACTTTCCATGGTGCAAATTCCATTCCATTTCTATGGAAAATGGGTGGCATAGTCGATCTGGCTACTTCCTGCTGAGAAGGGGCATAGTTAGGAGGTGCCAGAATGGAATTTGTCCACCTGAAGTTGGAAATATTCTCAAGTTCCTAGACTTGTAGTAGGAATTTGCGGGAGTATTATGGTGCAGGGACACAGGAGCTTCTGAGGACATCTTTCCTGCATCCTTGCAGAGTATACAACAGCAATGAAATCCACAGCAGCTGAAGAGGACAATGAGCAAAATACCAATCATGCTATGTGTGAAAGTCTTCCATGCACTAAGTGGCTGACTGGGCCATGCCATTATTGGGAGAAGGCATCTATAGCAAAATATGAGTATCCAATATATGCGTAGCTTAGGTTAGATTGTGAGAATAATCTAGTATATATAGACAATAGTCTTAATGCACAGTGCTGCTTTAGGCTGCAGTCAGGATATCCAGGGCCATACAGTTTTGTAAGGCCACTTGCCTAATCTGGAAGTTTCCTCAGTAACAAGGGTGATGGCATGGTGGATGTGATTAAAGGCAGCAGCTGTATACTTAGCCAGGGCCTCAACTTGTAATTCTACATATGTGGTCACTGCCTGAGGGAAAAGATGGCTAGTGGGTAAAACCACCAGGATGCCATTTTCAACAGTGGTGTCTGGCGTTTGTACTTTCTCGGTTGGCAGGCAAAGAGTCTAGATGGAACAGGATTCATCCTGTAAGGTAAGGGTGCTCCCACATGTATTTGCCATAGGGCCAACTGTGAGTGCCACAGGCTTACAGCCAGCCCCAGCAGGGAAGGTTGGCTCTATATGAGAAGGAGCTGTTTTACTACTCCAGCCATATAACTGCTAGTCAGTTGAAGAGTTCCATGACATTGCTGGGGAGGTAACCATCCCATGTTCCAGGTCTTAGCTTGAGGTGTGCTGCTGTTGTGGTGTTCAGTGCACAGTTGTGCTTGAATATTACCTGTATTTGTACCTCTGTCAGCCATCTGATGCCATTGTGTACAGCATATCCCAAGGTAGAGGTGACATTGACCTGCTCACAACTTAGTTGAAAAACATGTTTTCTGATTTCCTGGCAAGTAGGAAATTCATGAGGCTTATGATGAGATGAGTTATGGCCATGAAAGCAAAATGGGTGAAGTGCCCCATACCAGGTATAGAAATGACATCAAGAACTTAGGTTGGTGGCTTGGATGCACCATGGTAGGCCTGCAGTGGAAGAAAGGGCAATTCCCCACAGACCCAGCAGTCTGTTCTGTTCTGGAGGGAAGCCACCATATGTGCCCATTCAGCTCAAAGGTTAGTTTTACCAGAGATAAATAATCTAATGACTAGAAAAGTTGTTAAGAAGTTCATGTTATGAAAAGGTTAGTACTTATCTCTGTGTTTTTTTCTTTAACACACCTTTAGGTCTTTTCTTGGCTCACATGAAGAGGCAGGCTGGTTGTCTGAGGTATCAGGTTGAGGATGAGCTGCCTTCACCTAGTGTGATATATCCAGGGTTTAATTCCAGCCAATCTGACAGATAAATGCAGGGTCAGCAGCACATCATAAGGTCCCATCCACCTTTTGGCTAGCTGCTGGTCAGGTCCTTGTTGTTTTCCAAGACTTTAGCCGTACCTTAACTCTGGTGGAAAGGGTGAAGGGGCTCACCCCTAGGGTATGAGGACTGGAAGCAGCAAACTGATGCCTAGTTAGTAATGTCTTCCCTGACTGTTGTATGGATTGTTTAATTCTTGATTCATTTATTAGGGCTAAAGGTAGGACTCCCAGGGAGTCTCCCATAAACAATCTCAAAAGGGTCTCCCATAAACAATCTCAAAAGGATTCAACCTGTACCCACTTTGGGGTGTTAACTTGACTCAGAGTAAGACAATGGGAAAAATTTATCACAAGTCAAATTGCTTTCTTGATATATTTTGGCAATGCAATTTTTTTAGAGTGTGGTTCAAATCTTCAGTTTTTCCTGTCTTTAAGGAAAGGAGTTTTTCCTGTGGTCTTTAAGATGACAATCTACAAGTTGTAGGAAGGGGTGAGTCACAGTTTGCCCTGACATTCCTGCAACCATCAGTCTTTTTGAATCAGAGGATAGGCAGATGTTAACTATGGACTATATGCGCCCCGCCCCCCAATATCAATTAGAAAGTTAGTAAGCTTGTTCTCCATTGTCCATCATACCCAGAGGGCCGGGGGGGTATGATGAAAGGTTGGCTAAACACACGAATTGAACAGGTTATAGGAGGAGCTATGAATATTTATGAAAGTTGTCCTGACACATGCACAGTGAACAAACGTGCATGTAACACATGACTCTGTTTGCCTTGCGGGGAGACTTAATCCTTGTCTGACACGGCCTTAGGTCATGTTTATAATTTGATAGCTTATTACCATAAATAATCTGTTCTGTCAGTCTTGTGATAATTAATACTGGTCAATATTAGTGTCTAAACCATAAAAGGGAGGGAATATAATAAGGCATGTCTGACTTTCTGTACCGTCATGGCTGGGAATTAAGTTTTTAAGGTTTTTTTCTTGCGGTTCCTTTGGCCAATGGGGAGGGTTTGTTCCGTTGATGGGGTACTCAGTATTTTATTTTTGGCTTATATTTCCTCTTTTTTGGTAAAGATCTGCCAGAGGCAGTATCAATGGCCAAGGTTTTACTTTGTCCCATACTAATGCCAGGGTGGTATGGCTACCTGTCCATCATGCCCTTCAGTGGGATACCTATGGCCAAGAAACTTACAGTCAAAAGACTTATAGCCAATTAAACACTTTAGGCCAGATTAGAATGGAGGTGACCAGGCACTCACTAATCCTTAGAATTCTTCTTAAGCAGTGTAAGAGCTAAAAAACCAAAAGCCAAAAAACCCAAGTTATAAAATGGACTTATGTATATATTTTATGCATTGAGCTACTATAATCTTAGCTTGTAGCAGTTAGTTATACAAAACACAGGCATTTTGTTTAGCTGTTTAGGCATCTGTGTGCCTGTCCTTGATGTGGGAGGTTCTGAACTAAGTTTATCCCTCAAAACCAGCCGTTATAATCTCACTACTGCCTCTCTGCAGCAGTCCCTGGGCCTGGGAAGAACGGGATAGTTTCCATTTTGAAGGCAAGGTAAAGCATAATTAGCAACATTTCAAGCAAAATGGTCCTAAGCCTTGAGCCATTCTGAGAATGACAGGAAAGGAACCTCACAGGTAGCTAAACATTTAAATTATTTAGAATTAAGGCACAGAAGAAATATTAATTCAGATAGAGGCAAAATTAGTAAATGCATCTTAATGTTTTTAAATACAGGATTGTCTTGTGCCCTATTAAAGCAGTATGCTTTGTTGCCTTTGTCTGGGTCTAAAGATGAGGCTTTGGTTGACTTGAGTTTGGCATCAGATACTGGCAGAGTCAGTGTCTTCTTAGATGCGATATGTGCATCTAGGAGTCAACGCTCTGTAACTTAACAGCACATGGATTACTTAATAGCACCATTAAGGACCTTTTCAAGAGGCTGGAGGTGGTGATACTGGAGTCCTGATTGAAAGCCATAAAAGGATTTATAAACTTGTATTGATTAATTTTTATAGCTTTGATGAGCCCAAGAAATAAGTCAGAGACTTAATTTAGGATTTGATTTGAGGACATTTGTGAAAGATGTTAAAAGACTCAAAACATTTTGTCCAAATAGAATGATAGGTCATTGTAAAACAATAGTTATTCATTTAACCAAAGTGATAATCAAAAGACTTTAAGGGCAACATAGAAGGTACGTGGATGTAAAAACCTTAACTCTTTTAAATCTCAGGTTTTTTTAAGCTATCAAAAATCTAATAAAGACAGCATAGAAATTATCTTGATAAGATGTAAAATCTTACATCTGGCATAGACTATCCATGGATATGGCATATGACATAGGCCATCTATGGAATGCTTCCTTTCTATTTTGTCCTATATTACCTCTTTCCTAGATAACTCACTTTGGGACAGAAATTTACCATATAAGATCTTTTCTCATGCATAATTATTTTTAATAAGAATACAACTTACAGAATTATATATTAACATGTACTTTTATTTTTAATAACTTTAAACTTTGGCGAAAGCTTAGAAAGCAAGAAATCGTGAGCTGTTTATCAGATGTTAACATTTTATAGATGAAATAATTCTACAAGTTTTATAAACTGTATTTTCCCACATCCTAATCCTATTTTAGTTGGAAATGACCCAGACATCCATATGAGCATCCAAAATAATTTAAAGATTTTAAATTTTATAAAAAGTTTGCTAGCAAGCATTTACCCATTTACATGTGATTTTTTTCATGTTTAATCATTTATCTAGATTACTTTTGAAAACTGAGATATTAGACAGCACTAGTCATCATTTAAAGTTATTTTTCTGTTAACCATTTTTAAAGCTTGTAAACATCAGGGATTCACCTAAGAACTTTAAAGTTAAAAACATGGGCATTTTGCTGACAACTTAGAAGATTCAGCTGTTTGTATTGAACCACAAATATTAAATTAATCTTCTTTATAAAAAAAATCACACAAAGATCATTTCATTTGGCTGGGTTTATAGGCTTATAACTTTTATGCCAAATCTAGACACCTTAATATAACTAGCAGAGGCAAATACAAAACATATCTAATCCGTAAACTTAGACAAAAATGTATGCTGACAATTCTGAATACATTTCTATGTTTATTTTATTAATAATATTTAAAATGAGTTTTATTTGTCAGACTTACGTGAACTTGAAGAGATTTTGGATTTCATTTATGAATACTCATTTACTTATAAGCCAGTTTGGTAGTGTGCCAGATATGACACATAATATACCAACATCACATAAACATATCTAAGCACGTATATGTGTACACAAATATCCAATAGCTTTTACCTTAGAATTCTAGCCACAAGGTAGCAATACAGACTCATCATTTTATAAAAGATAGCTGGATCCGAATTATTTTTGTGACAAAATTGCAATCTGTTCACATGGCTGAACTTTGTTTGCCTTAGTAGGTAATCCAAGAATAGCAGTGGACCAAAATTTGGGTAAAGCAGTCTCTATGGCAGTTCAGGTTTTTTTGTTTTTAATATTTATTTTTATTTTACTTTAAGTTCCAGGATACAAGTGCAGAATGTGTAGGCTTGTTACACAGGTATACATGTGCCATGGTGGTTTGCTGAATCTATCAACCTGTCATCTAGGCTTTAAACCCTACACGTATTATCTAATGCTCTCTCTCCCCTTGCCCCCCACCTCCCAACTGGCCCTGGTTTGTGTTGTTCCCCTCCCTGTGTTCGTGTGTTCTCATTGTTCAACTCCCACTTATGTGTTAGAACATGTGGTATTTGGTTTGCTGTTCCTGTGTTAGTTTCCTGAGGATGCTGGCTTCCACGTCATCCATGTCCCTGCAAAGGACATGATCTCATTCCTTCTTATGGCTGCATAGTACTCTGTGGTATATATGTACCACATTTTCTTTATCCCATCTACCATCGATGGGCATTTGAGTTGGTTGAATGTCTTTGCT
Organism: Callithrix jacchus; assembly: GCF_049354715.1. Classification (NCBI taxonomy): domain Eukaryota; kingdom Metazoa; phylum Chordata; class Mammalia; order Primates; family Cebidae; genus Callithrix; species Callithrix jacchus. The sequence continues at coordinate 126,528,365 of NC_133509.1, read as the reverse complement.
ATTGTAACTAGTGATGTAATAAACATCCATGTGGATGTGTCTTTATAATAAACAATTTATACTCCTTTGGGTGTATACTCAGTAATGAGATTGCTGGGTCAAATGGCATTTCTTGTTCTAGATCCTTGAAAAATTGCCACACTGTTTCCACAATGGTTGAACTAATATACATTCCCATCAACAGTGTAAAAGTATTCCTTTTTCTCCTCAGCCTCACCAACATCTATTGTTTCTTTACTTTTTAATAATCACCATTCTGACTGGCATAAGATGGTGCTTTTGATTGCATTTCTCTAATGATTAACGATGATGAGCTTTTTTTTCATGTGTTTCTTGGTGGCATAATATCTTATTTTGAAAACTGTCTGTTCATATCCTTGCCCACTTTTTGATGGAGTCATTTATTTTTTTTCTTATAAATATGTTTATGTTCCTTGTAGATTCTGGGTATTAAACCTTTGTCAGATGGGTAGATTGCAAAAATTTTTCCCCATTCTATAAGTTGCCTGTTCACTCTAAGGATAGTTTCTTTTGCTGTGTAGAAGCTTTTTAATTTAATTAGATCTCATTTGTCAATTTTGGCTTTTGTTAGAATTGCTTTTGGTGGTTTCGTCATTAAGTCTTTGCCCACACCTATGTCCTGAATGGTATTGCCTAGATTTTCTTCTAGGGTTTTTATAGTTTGGCTTTTATATTTAAGTCTTTAATCCATCTTGAGTTAATTTTTCTATAAGGTATAAAGAAGGGGTCCAGTTTCAGTTTTCTGCATATGGCTAGCCAATTTTCCCAGCACCATTTGTTAAATAGGGAATTCTTTCCCCATTGCTTTTCTCAGGTTTGTTGAAGACGAGGTGGTCGTAGATGTCTGGTGTTATTTCTGAGGTCTCTGTTTTGTTCCATTGGTCTATATGTCTGTTTTGGTACCAGTACCATGCTGTTTTGGTTACTGTAAACTTGTAGCATAGTTTGAAGTCAGGTAGCATTATGCCTCCAGCTTTGTTCTTTTTGCTTAGGATTGTCTTGGCATTACAGACTCCTTTTTAGTTCCATATCACTGACATTCCTTACAGAATTAGAAAAAAACAACTTTAAATTTCATGCGGCAGTTCAGTTTTAAAAAGTCTCTTTTATCCTTTTTTTCTTCCATTCCAAATGAGTTTCCAATGTTTACATTTCAGTTAGACCATAAATAATGAGTCTTATCTTGGCACCACTGCTTAGTAAAAGCAGATTCAAAGCAGGAAGAAAAAAAGAGAGCTTTAGAACTCTGATTAACTTTATAGTTGCAAATTAACCATTTGAGCTCTGAATTTTTTTTTGTTATAACTTTCCCATCAGTTTAAAATGCACAGAAATGGACCATAATATGTAACCATCTAGAGTCCCTAAGAGGATGACAAAATCAGGGGCCTCTAGTGAGCAAGGGAGCAGCTTATATTGATGCCTTGCTTTTGTCTCTGTATCAATAATTCCCTGCAACTAGATTGCCAGGAGTTGGGTGAATTCTCCTTACTTTATGCAACCAATGTTGATGGTACCATTCACAGTCCCAATAGATATGCTTGTGTAAGTTTTTCCACACAGGAGAGCCCAAGATGTCAAAGAATTGATGTCCCCAACAGGCCGATGACCGGCAATGACCAGTATAACCTTTTTTAGCACATCAACCTTAATCTAAGTCCAGGTCCTGCTGCAATCCCGGTAAACACTAACGGGAGGGCAACAAATGAAATGGCAAAACAAGCAGATAGAAAGGGCAAAAGGGCAAAAGAACTGGAGTTGGGACGGTTTAAACATTCATCCCAGGTATTTCCGACCTTCTGTTCATACAAATAGCATTGAAAACCATAAGCAGGATGACAGGCGTGTTTAGATAACCCACAGAAGAATTCACATGCTTCTTTTCCCCATGAGATCTGGCACAGCTGTGAGAAGTACTTTAGAATCCTAGAAAGAGCAATCCAGCCAAGAGCCAGGATGACAGAAGTTGTTCTACTTCAGGGTTGGATCCCTGGATTGAGTGGGGGGCTTGTACAGGCTGCCTTAAAGGGTAGAGAAAGAAGGTAAGAAAGTAGCAAGTAGATAAGGGCCCAATGTAGATCACATACATACACAGTTACAGATTCAGATGGTGCACTCCCAAGCTAATTCCCCATCAAGGGGACTAGATAAAAGTCCTGAAACCTTGCCTCAACTTCGGATGGCCCCATGAGCATCTAGGTTAAAACAGAACAAAGCTCAAGTGATGCCACAGATAAAGATGGTGTAACTGCCCAGACAACGTCATAAGCATCTATGTCCAAATGGAGCAGAGCTCAAGTGTTATCACAGAAGAGACAGAGGAGACCTGGGTGCATTCCAGTTGACTTATCCAGTTCTGAAGCCTGTCAACTTCTTCACATGTCACTTTCCCTGCACCAGCAAAGTATAGTAGGCAGCTAACGCCATGACAGGGAGAGAAGGGAGATTCCCTGAGACAAAATATCTCAGCAGCTGCTGGGAAGATCTCCAGAGCCCCAGCTGCAGGGTTAGCTAGCCAGAAGCAGCTAGTATTCATGAGCAACTCTTGACCCATCCAGTAGCATGAATAGGTAAGCCCTGGCACACTGCTGCAGTCAATTGCCCCACTTCTTGCAGACAAGGTTGACAGACTAGACCACTCAAAATGCAGGCTCCCTATAGGGACTACCAAATTTGTAAAGAATGCGAGCTTAGGGGAGGAAGGTAGCAAATCACACTGCCACAGGTGTATCTATGCAACTATCTTGCATGTTCTCCACATGTACCCCAAAACCTAAAATGCAATTAAAAAAAAGAATGCAGGCTCAACTGCTTGCCACCTATAAAGCCAAATGAACAAGGATGAGATGCAGTAAATGGAAAGTGACTTTTATTCCAAAGCCAGCAGTCAGGAGAATGGCCAGGCCCATGCCTTTGAAAGACCATTCCAAACTTTAGGCTAGGGAGAGGAGTTTAGAAGGGGGAAGCTGGGGTGGGAGGCATGCAGGGGTGATGCTGGGTGCAAAGTCTGTGTGTCTTGTCCCGGTGGCTATCTTGAATCATGGTTTACCTGGAGCGTAGGCTGGTGTCATCTCCACAATGGCCAGGTTGGAGACTAACCTCCTTGAGGTAATCTCTGAAATTTTATAACTGGGTTTCCATGTCTGATTTGTTTCAAAATTAGCCCCAGGAACTTCTAAGCAAGCACATAATTAGATAAGCTAGCAGTGCAAGGGTGTGTCTGGTGGGAAGGGAGGGAAACAAAGTTCCAAACTGTATTTTCAAGGCAAAAATCAAGAAAGGAAAAAAATAAAGTTTCAAAATGCATTTTTAATCTAAGCTACTCAGTTACATCTAGATTTAATACAATGACATAAAATAAAACTAGAACAAAATATAAAGATAAGTTTGCTTTATATAAGTTAATGGCCTAAAACAAAAAAAAAAATTGAACTTAAATCTGAGACCATAGGTACACTTGCAATACAGATAAGAAAATTAGATTTGAGTATACATTACTTGATGACACATAACTTTTATTGTTCTCATTTTCATTTACCATAATAACTGCATAGAAGTTATTTTTGCAAGTAGATAAATGAAAATAAGAATAATAATAAAGTTTGCAAAAATAACTTCCATGAAGACTGCTACTAAGACTAACCCTTCCAGTTTTAGAAATACAGAAGCACTCATAATTTCTGTACCCTTATATTTTATAGCTGATTTTGTTGCAGTCACCTTTGAGAGAAACAGAACCCTAAGTGAGGTATGATATTGAATATTTTATAAGTTAAGAAATTTTGTTGTGCATGATTTCATGGATTGTGATTAATCTAAAAAATGGCAATTCTATAGACTGAAAAGCTTCACAATCACTCTTTGCTCCCAGTGATGTTGTTAATTAGGACCTATGCAATGATTCTAAAAAAAAACAGAGATGCATTGCAATGTTTTCTGGGCTCATATTACTCATAAGAGAGGCACAGACATTAAGGATTTAAAACAAAAAACAAAAAAACAATTGTGATCAGTCAGGACAACACAATGGTTGTTTATTTATTTTCCTATTGTCACTAAAACACCAGGAGTTCAGTATAGGTCCTGCTGCTGCATAGACTGCCAATCACTGAGTCAGCAAGTATTGCCTGAAAAAAAGGCTTTAATTAGGTGCTACAGCCAAGGAGAATGGGAGATAAAAATCTCAAACCTGTCTCTCTGACTGAGTACACTTTGGGGGCTTACACAGAAAGGAAGGTAGGAAAACAGGAATTAGAGATGGATACAGAAGCCATCGTGATGGATGAGGAGTCTGACTTCTCATTGTTTGGATGTGGTGACCTGATGAGTTTCAGCTCCTCGTCTGAGGGTTGCGTTCCTTGCCTAAGGGTCGATTGCCTAAAGAAAGAATTCAGGTGAGACAAGTGTAGGTTTTAAGACCAGGGAGTTTAAAGACAGTGGGTTTTAAGACCAGGGAGGGAGGGTTAATTTCTATGTTTGTTCAAAAAACTATAAATATTAGTTCTATGAACAATTGGACTAGTTGCACTAAGAGAACTAATTAGAACTTTATTTCAAAAACATCATTAATTTTTCCCTTCTTTTTTATAGTCAAGCTCTTGTTTTTATAGTAAAGAACCATTTATTGAATGGTTACCCTGCTTACTGCACATTTTTAACGGAATAAAAAGTCCTCCAAGTGTGATAACATTTCTTGTTGATCAAGAGCACCATACTGGAGTTTACCTCTTGTATAACCGGGTAAGCCTTATATCCCAGATGGAATTTATCTTGACATGACAATAAAAATTTACCTTGGCAAAAGTTATTTTCAAGTTCTTGTCATCTTTGGCAATAGAACCTCATAAAATTGGCTACAGAAAAATTATTTAAGATCAATAATATAGTTTGACACTTAAGAGGTTTCTTGCCTGATGTCACTCATTTTGATGAAAATGGAAAACATGATGCTATGTGCATCGTGATTCTCCCTTGCTGATTGTCTAAAGAATATAAGCTGGAATTTTTCTGTATAAATTTAAGGTTCCATAAAATGGTTAATTAAACAAAAAAATGGAATTAATTGCCACAGATCTATATTTTTTCTTCGAAAGGTCCTTAACCCTACCTGTGAATTAGAATTCTTCTTAGAGCCATTAAAAAACACATAAACTGCCAGTGGTGATGGCTCATGCCTGTAATTCCAGCAACTCAAAGGCTGAGGCAGAAGGGTTGAGGTCAGGACTTCAAGACTACAGTGAGGCACTACTGCACTCTAGCACTCCAGGCGAGGTGACAGAACAAGACCCAGTCTGAAAAAACAAATAAACAAAACCATAGGTTTAGCCCCTATCATCAAGATTGTAGGGAAGGAAAAAATTTTTTCCTCCACCTTTTTATGTTCAATGCCTGGACCCTTGCAAATTAAACCAAAACAAACAAATAAAGACAGACTAATAGGAGAAAATAGTTTATTCACATGTGCAGTGTGCACTCATGGAAGAAACTCAGTGAAGTGGTTACAATTTGGAGGTTAGGTACCATCATAATAGGTGAAGGGGAGAGGGAGAAAAGCATTTATGGAAAAACAAATTCCTTTTTTTCAAAAAAGATAAATGGATTTTCAGGACAGCCAACAGGACATACAAATTTTTTTTTTGTTTTTTTTTTTTTGGTGTTTTTTTGAGATGGAGTCTCACTCTGTTGCCCAGGCTGGAGTGCAGTGGCATGATCTCGGCTTCATTGCAACCTCTGCCTCCCAGGCTCAACCTCTCCTGCTGCAGCCTCCCAAGTAGCTGGGATTACAGGATTCTGCTACCACACTTGGCTAATTTTCCTATTTTTTTGTAGAGATGGAATTTTGTCATGTTGGCCAGGCTGGTCTTGAACTCCTGACCTCAAGTGATCCACCTGCATTGGCCTCCCAAAGTGCTAGGATTACAGGGATAAGCCACAGCACCTGGCCAGGAGATATGAGTGTTTTTGATAATGTTTATAAATGTAGGTATAGATCTGCAGAATGAGTGGTCTTTCCTTCTCCTTCAGGGCTATAAAACTCCTCTGGAGAAGGAATTTGGGACAGGTTTTATTTGCATTCTTTCTTTTGGAATTAGATCTGCCACAAAGAGGAATTTCTGTCAGCCTCATTTCCCAGAAGTTCCTGCTTTTAGTGAGACACAAGAAACTCCAAGGTTTCTTCCCTGCATCTGTTGAATGTCAACAGTCTTCAGCTTAAAATTATCTTTATGTAGGAATGTCATTTTTTTTATTTTGAGACAATATCTCACTATGTTACCCAGGCTGGAGTGCAGTGGGGTGATCTCAGCTCACTGTAACCTCTGTCTCCCAGGTTTAAGAAATTCTCCTGCCTCAGCCTCCCAGGTAGCTGGGATTACAAGTGTGTGCTACCACACTGGCTAATTTTTGTATTTTTAGTAGAGACAGGGTTTTGCCGCGTTGCCCAGGCTGGTCTCAAACTCCTGGTCTCAAGTGATCCACCCACTTCAGCCTCCCAAAGTGCTAAGATTACAGGTGTAAGCCACCTTGTCTAGCCAAAAGTGGCATATTTTGAGGTGTCATATCTCTCTTTTTTTTTTTTTTTTGCTTTCGAGACAGGCTCTCACTCTGTTACTCAGGCTGGAGTGCAGTGGTGTGATCATAGCTCACCACAGACTAACTCCTGGCTCAAAGTGATCCCCTGCCTCAGCCTGATGTGTAGCTGGGACTAGAGGTGCACGTCATCATGCCTAGCTAATTTTTAATTTTTTTTATACAGTTAGGTCTCACTTTGTTGATCAGGCAGGTCTCAAATTCCTAGGCTCAAGCAATCCTCTCGCATAGGCCTCCCAAAATGCTGAGATAACAAGCCACTTTTACATAAAGATAATTTTAAGCTGAAGACTGCATCTGGCCTGATGTATCATATTCTGATCCCCTTTAAAATCATGGTTGAATAGAATTGGAGTGTGGCTTAGGCATCCACCCTTTTGGCATGATAGTTATAAGCATGGGCATTGGAGTCTGTCTGCCAAGTTCAGCAGTGATTCTATAATAAACCTCTCTTCATTGTTAATTATAGAACTTTGCCCAAATTATTTAATCTCCTAAACTTCATTTTCAACAACTATAAGATGGGTGTGTGGCAGGGGCCAGAGTGGTGGAGTCAGGAGATAACAATTATTGCTAATCCTTTTAGTTCTATGTTGTGTTAATGGGTGTATCTCTCTCTTAACCAAAATCCAAGTAATGGGAAACTCTAAAAATTGTAACACAGACTAATAATAATGGCTGAATTCTTATGACTTGCTCATCATTTGGTTACCTAGGCCCAAAAAACTGTCACTGCCTCTGTGAGCATCCTGAAAAATGATGAACCAAGTTTACAACCAAAATTTCCAATTTTTCGGTTTCCTTCATCATTCTCTTCCCCCGTTGGAATGGTGTTTCATCCCCGAAGCCACTTTTTGTATGCTTACGGCAATCAGGTGCGTACACAGGAAACTTCACAGTCTGGGTTAGGTTCAAATAATCCACCTACTCTATGCTGCATGGCTGTACATTAAGAACGGAGCTTCTCTGATGACCTAGAGGTGGCAGTGGGAGGGAAGACAATATTTATTGACTATTTATTGTATAGTAAGCTTGATGTCTATTATCAGTTTTTACCTTTCAGGCAGTTCATTGGCTGACGAAAATGAGCCATGAGTACATCAGAGTTACATTGAATGTTGCCAATCACTATACAAGTATTTCCAGCTCTGAATGACTTAGATTTTGCAACTAACCTATTAAAACTGTATTTCTAACTGGTGTTTCCAGCATTTAATGTTTGCCTTTTTCTGTTTGACTTTGTCTGAGCTTGACTTTCTGGCTGTGTTGTTCTTTAAGTTCCTCTGGTAGCATTTTCCACCCTCTGGCTGCTCCTTCAGTCAGTTTTGTATCAGTAACCTGAAAGCTTGGTAAAGGGGTAGTTATACCATCTATGGAGCATTGGACAGTTTAAAACTAAGGGCCACAGATAGGAAACATTAAGCAAACTTTGGAACTAAGAAAGCGTTGCAGGAGAACGATCCAAGATGGCCGATCACTAACATCTCGGGATTGCAGCTCCCAGTGAAAGCTCAGAGAAGGAGAGGATGCCACACTTTCAGACAAATTTTGGTCGCTCACGGAGCAGAAGATTCCCAGTGGATGAGCTGCACGGGTATCCAGCGCGACTCTTGTGGCCGGCGCAGCTGTTGTGCTGGCACCTCGGCGTGGCAGCTCTTGGTGCAGAGTAAATGGGATTGGTTCCCCTTCTGACCGAGGTTTGGAGCTCTGGGAAGGCAGAGTCACCTATTACGGACTCAAGAAGGAAGCCAGACTGGAGATTCCTGGGCAGAAAAGCACCATCAGCCTTAACGCCACTGTTTTGGCCAACGCAGTGGTTTGCTCATATTTTGGCCCTGGGAATTAACAACTTGGATGTTCACTCAGAGACCTAATTTGAAAGTTGGTAATTACAAAGACGACAGGTGGATAAATTTACAATGATGGGAAGAAACCAGCATAAAAAGGCTGAGAATACTCAAAATCAGAATGCCTCTTCCTCTAAAGAGGATCACAGTTCCTCACCAACAAGGGAACAAGGCTTGATGGAGAATGAGTGCATCCCATTAACAGAATCAGGCTTCAGAAGATGGATAATAAGAAACTTCTGTGAGTTAAAAGAACATGTTGTAGCCCAATGTAAAGAAATTAAGAACTTTGAAAAAAGGTTTGACAAAATCCTAACGAGAATAGACAACTTAGAGAGGAATATAAGTGAATTAATGGAACTGAAGAATACAATACAGGAACTCCAAGAAGCATGCACAGGTTTAAACACTCAAATTGTTCAAGCAGAAGAAAGGATATCAGAGGTCGAAGTCCAACTTAATGAAATAAAACGAGAAGACAAGATTAGAGAAAAAAGGATAAAAAGGAATGAGCAAAGTCTCCAAGAAATGTGGGACTATGTGAAAAGACCAAATTTACGTTTGATAGGTGTACCTGGATGCGACAGAGAGAATGAATCCAAGCTGGAAAATATTCTTCAGAATATTATTCAGGAAAATTTTCCTCAACTAGCAAAGCAGGACAATATTCAACCCCAGGTAATACAGAGAACACCACAAAGATATTTCTCAAGAAGAGCAACCCCAAGGCACATAATCATTAGATTCACCAGGGTTGAAATGAAGGAGAAAATACTAAGGGCAGCCAGAGAGAAAGGTCAGGTTACCCATAAAGGGAAGCCTGTCAGATTTACAGCAGATCTCTCAGCAGAAACTCTACAAGCAAGAAGAGAGTGGGGGCCTATATTCAACATCCTTAAAGAACAGAACTTTCAGCCCAGAATTTCATATCCAGCCAAACTAAGCTTCACAACTGAAGGAAAAATAAAATCTTTTATGAACAAGCAAGTACTCAGAGATTTTATTATCACCAGGCCTGCTTTACAAGAGCTTCTGAAAGAAGCATTACACACAGAAAGAAACAACCAGTATTAGCCTTTCTAAAAATATACCAAAAAGTAAAGAGCATCCACATAAAGAAGAATTTACATCAACGAATGGATAAAACAGCCAGTTAACATCAAATGGCAGTAATCCTAAATTTAAATTGACTAAATCCCCCAATCAAAAGATACAGCCAAAACCCAACGGTATGCTACATCCAGACCCACTTCACATGCAAGGATACACAAAGACTCAAAACAAAGGGATGGAGAAAGATTTACCAGCCAAATGGAGAGCAAAAATAAACAAATAAATAAAAAGCAGGAGTTGCAATTCTTGTATCTGATAAAATAGATTTTAAAGCAACAAAGATATAGTGGTAAAAGGATCAGTGCAACAACAAGAGCTAACGATCCTAACACCCAGATACATAGAGACTTAGACTCAATGAGACAGAAAATTAATAAAGATATCAAGGACTCGAACTCAGATCCAGAACAAGTAAACTTAATAAATGTTTATAGAGCTCTCCACTTCAAATACACAAAATATACATTCTTGTCAATACCACATCACACCTACTCATAGGTTTAAATGAAATATTGATTGGCCATTATTAATACCCATTTTTTTTTAGAATAAAGCAACATTTCCGTTCTCTCTTCCTCTTCTTCTTCCTCTTTCTTCCTCTCCTTCACCCCCTTTTTTTTCTTTCCTTCTCTCAAAAAAAGAAGAAAAGAAATCAACTTGTAGACCTCTAGATCCAGGTCGGCAATGTCTCTCTCATTGCCTGATTTCCTTCCTTCTCTTCTCTCCCTCCCTCCCTCCCTCCCTTCCTTCCTCCTTCCCTCCCTTCCTCCCTTCCTGGCTTCCTCCCTTCCTCCCTTCCTCCCTTTCTAAATAAAAAAAGAAAGAAAACGTTGCAATGAATTCCAAAGAAGGAACTAATTCAGTTTCTCAAATATCTATATTATGTGCAAATTTAGAGATTTTTAAAGATGATACCCTGTTTCTAAGTCTTCTTAAAACTCTCTTCATATTTTAGTTTTCACACTAAATGTTTATGTATTAGTCTGTTCTCACACTGCTACAAAGAGCTGCCCAAGACTGGGTAATTTATAAAGGCAATAGGTTTGACTCTGCATGGCTGGCAATGCCTCGGAAAACTTATAATCATGGCAGAAGGCACCTATTCATAGGGCAACAGGAGAGAGAAGAGTGGAAGAGTGAAGGGGAAACAGCCTCTTATAAAACCATTAGATCTCATGAGAACTCACTCACTGTCACGAGAACAGCATGAGGGATCCGCTCCCATGATCCAATCACCTCCATTTTGTTCCTTCCTCAGCACCTGGGGATTACGAGGATTATAATTCAAGATGAGACCTTGGTAGGGACCAAAACATCAGTTTTTTTTTTATTGTTGTTTTGTTTTGATACAGAGTCTCATTCTGTCACCCAGGCTGGAGTACACCAGTACCATTTTGGCCCACTGCAACCTCCATCTCCTGAGTTCAAGTAATTCTCCTGCCTCAGCCTCGCAAGAAGCTGGGATTACAGGTACCTGCTACCACGCCCAGCTAAGTTTTGTATTTTTAGTAGAGATGGAGTTTCACCAGGTAGGCCAGGCTGGTCTCAAACTCCTGACCTCAAGTGATCCACCTGCCTCAGCCTCCCAAAGTGCTGGGATTACAGGCATGAGCCACTGCACCCAGCCAGTATCAGTTTAAAACCTCTAATTTCTTCTCTGGCTCTTCAATGTTTGTTCTCTTTATAAGTGGAACACAGTTTTCATTCTATGGTGTCCAGATTTCTCCACATATATGACAGGTGATCATCTAAATAGAGTTTTTGGGCATGCATTTCCCCCAGTCTCCCTCTTGTGTTTTTTTTTTTCTCTGTATTTCTCCAACAGTGTAGAATCCTATCACTTTATTTACACATTTTCTGTCATTTTTTGAAAAAGTTGTTGCTTCATTATCTTTTGTTCTAGAATTCCTAGGGCCCATGGATTGGAAACTAACAGTGATTTAAGGAGTTATTGTACTTGAACTTAATGGTTAAAAAGTGTGTAGCTCAGAAATTTTGCCAGTATTTTATACACCTTAAAAATTCAGGCTGAGTGCAGTGGCTAACGCCTGTAATCCCAGCACTTTGGGGGGCCAAGGTGAGTGAGCTCAAGAGTTTGAGATCTACCTGAGTAACATGGTAAAACCCTGTCTCCACCAAAAAATACGAAAAATTATCCAGGTGTGGTGGCACGTGCCTGTGGTCCCAGCTACTCAGGAGGCTGAGGTGGGAGGATCCCTTGAGCCTGGGAGGTAGAAGTTGCAGTGAGCCAAGATTGTGCCATTGCACTCCAACCTGGAGTGAGACCCCATTTCACACACACACAAAGTTCATTTATGTGTGTTTTGATTGTGGAAAATAAATAGAATTAAAGATAAAGGGCGTATATGGTGTCCTCTAAAATGAAGCTAAAAGAAGCAGACCTAACAGTAGAACAAAAATTTAGAAAAGCTAAGTAATTAGAACAGTGCTTGTGGAAACAGATGAACAATAGCTCAAACTGATGTAAATCTAATAGAGCTTATAAAATGGCCCAGTTGGATGTGAGGGCAATCTGGCTGTGACATGTTACCCCATTGATCGTCAGGGTTGATTTGGCTAATCTGGCTGGCCAGGCAAGTGTCCCCTTCCTCCCTCACCGCTCCATGTGCATCCCTCCCAAAACTGGGCACTCGATTGAAGAGGACTATCAACCCCTATAGAAGTGGACCAGTCTTCAGTCAAGGGTATATGAGTAGCTGCACTCCCCTGCTAGTACCTCTAAACAAGCTCCCAAAATGGCCCAGTTAAATGAGAACATAAATATAATGAGAATCATGTTGTGTATTTTCGAGGCCAATAGGTCTGTAAAACAAAATCTAAGTAATGTTCTCATAGGGATGCTAAATAGTGAATTCATGTATTTCTCCTTGCAGGGCTGTCAGTTTGTGCTGGATGCATTTTGACACTCTAGTGTTAACTAAGCACATACACTTAAAGACTGTTATGTCTTATTGGAGATTGGCCTTTTTATCATTATGTAATGTCCCTTTACCCCAATAACTTTCCTTGGTCTGAAGTATGCTCTGTCTAAAATTAATAAAACAATTCCTGATTTTTTCCCATCAGTGTTAACTTGGTATATCTTTCTCCATCCATTTACTGATCTGTATGTGTCTTTATATGTTAATTGGGTCTCTTGTAGACAGCATATAGTTGGGACTGGTTTTTAATCCACTCTAACAATCTCTGTGTCTTTAGACCACTGATGCAGAAAATCATTATTGATATAGTGAGATTAGTATCTACCATATTGGTTATCATGTTCTATTTGTTCTCTTTCTTTGTTTTTTGTCTTCGATTCTTTTTTGCCTTCTGTGGTTTTAACTAAGCATTTTATATAACTTCATTTCTCTCCTTTATTAGCATATTCATTTTACTTACAACATTTTTAGAGGTTGTATTAGTTTTGCAACATATATTTATGATTAATCCATGTCCACTATCAAGTAATACCATAACGCTTCATGGATAGTGAGTACCTTGTAATAACAAAATAATCCTGATTACTCCCTCCCCTCCCTTTTATCATTGTTGTCATTCATTTCACATATACTTAAGCCCACACAGATGAATAGCTATGTATATCAAAATATTGTTGCCATTAATATTTTGCGCTCTCACACCTGGTTCAGCGATTCAAGTAGGATAGGGATGGTCGTTGGCTGCCTTCCGAGAGCAACTGCAGCCAATTGACCAAGACCCCCTATACATCACACATTTTTTTCAGTAAATATTTTATAACAGAGGTTCTAAGTCAACATGCTTGTGGATAGTTAACATGGTTAAAAGAGTGGTTTTGCAAATGATAAAAGCTTTAGGTTCCAGGGACCCAGAGTAAACACCATTAATGGGTAATTCCTTTTTGACCTCCCCCTGAGAGGACCATCCAGCACAAAGTTTACATGAGTAAGCAGAGTGGAGAAAAAGGGATGTGGGGTACAGACTTAAACTGGGAAAGCCTCTTATCATCCCTATCTTTCCCCTAGCATAATGGACCTGCTTCCTTTGGCCTGCCCCAATAAAACCTTTTGGTCTTCCAAAAGGTTTAAGACTATAATTTATAATTTGCCTTAATATTTTCCAAATATTTTGCCAGACAACCCAAGTAAATCTCAACAGCCTGCACCAAAGTATCTCATGAACCCCATAAATATATACACCTACTATGTGCTCACAAAATTAATTTTTAAAAATGTCAATATTTGTGGGATACAATGAAAACATTGTTTATAGGGAAATTTATAGAATTGAATGCATATATTAAGAAAGAAAAAATATCTAAAATCAATCACCTAAGCTTCCTCTTTAGGAAATTACAGAAAGCTAAATCCAAGGGAAGAAGAAAAAATAAATGACAAAAACTAGAGCAGAAATTAATGAAATGGGAAATCAACAAAGAAAATCAGCAAAACTGAAAAACAGTTCTTTGAAAGTATTAATAAAATCAATAAGCCTCTAGCCAGGCTAAATAGGAAAAAACAGAAAAGACAATAAAAATAACTTATATCATAAATAAAAGAGGAAATATCCCATGGACATTAAAATAATAATAAAGGAATACTATGAACTCGGTGCTCACAAATTTGATAACCTACATTATCAAATTTCTCAAAAGACACAATCTGCCAAAATTCACACAAGAAGAAATAGATAATCTGAATAGGTGTATTTCTATTAAATAAATCAGAACAATAAATAAAACCTTCTAAAACAGAAGGCACTAGACACAACCTTCTAAAACAGAATGCACTAGGCCCAGATGGATTCACTTGTGAATTCTAGAAAATAAAAGAAAACAGAACAGTTATCTATAATCTCTTTCAGAATATAGATGCAAAGGGAATGCTTCTTAACTCACTCCTTGAAGCTAACATCAACCTTAACTCCAAAACCAAACAAAGGCATTACAAAAAGTAAAACTATAAACCAGTATATCTCACAAACACAGATGCAGGTGCAAAACATGCTCAACAAAATACTAGTAAATCAAAACCAACAATGTATAAAAAGTTATATGCCATAATTAAATGGGATTTGTCTCAGGTATGCAAAGCTGGTTCAACATTTGAGAATCAATTAATCTTCCACATCAATAAGCTAAAGGAGAAAAATGACATAATTATATAAATGGTGCAGAAAAAGCATTTGACAAAACCCATTGTTTATTCCTGACAAAAACTCTCTCAGTAACCTAGGAATGAAGGGGAACTTCCTCAACTTAGTAAAGAATATTTATCCAAAATCTCCAGATAGTATTGTACTAAATGGTGAGAAACTTGAAGCTTTTCCACTAAGATCAGGAACAAGGCAGGGATTTTGAACATTATACTGGAAGTCCTAGCTAATGCAATAAGACCCCTCAAAAAAGCAAATAAAAAGTATATAGATTTGAAAGAAAAAAATGACATGACTGTGTAGACAATTGGAAAGAATTGACCAAAAAAACTAGCAAGCATTTATAGCAGGATTGCAGGATACAAGGTTAATACAAAAAAAAAAAAATATGTTCATATGCCAGCAATGAACATATGGAATTTGAAATAAAAACACAAACCCTTTACAGTAGCACCCCCCAAAATGAAATACTTAAATATAAATCTAAAAAAATATGTACAGCAACCAAGATGTCCTTCATGAGGAGAATGGATACATAAATTTGGTATATCCAGATGATGGATTATTATTCAATGTGAAGCAGAAGTGAGTTATCAAGCAATGCAAAAGACATGGAATAAACTTAAATGTATATTACTAAGAAAAAGAAACTAATCTGAAAAGGCTACAAACTTTATGATTCCAATATATGACATTCTGGAAAAGGCCAAGCTATGAAGACACCAAAAAGGTCCATGGTTGCCAGGGATTAGAGGGAAGAGAGGATAAATAGGCAGAGAACAGAGGACTTTAGAGCAGTGAAACTCTTATCTATGATACTATGATGGTGGATACATGCCATTATATATTTGTCTAAGTCCAATGGATATACAAGACCAAGAATGGTCCCTAATGTAAACTATGGACTCTGAGTGATAATGATGTATCAATGTAGGTTCATTAGTTGTAACAAAAGCACCACTCTGGTTGGGAATCCTGGTAATGGGGGAGACTATCCATGTGTGGGAAAAACCCTTCCACTACAATATAAATATACTTAAAACTACTGAACTATATGCTTAAAAATGGATAACATGAAAAAGTTTACAATATGGGTTTTTTACCTCAATTTAAAAAAACAAAATTATAAGATAACCAATAGATCACAAATCACTTTTGTATTATGACCTAGAAAATATCTGCCATCTCTTCAGAAAATTGAAAACATCTAAATTAATTTTTAATGATTTTGAGCATCATCCATATGCAATAACACAATCAAGACAAAGCAAAGTAATTTGGCAATGACATATAATTTGAGTCAAGTCAAACATTCAAAATGAAAAAAATAAGGAAAATCGAGACTGATTCTAAGTTACACTGGTGATATGTGCCAAAGCTCACTTGTAAATCAGCCATTTAGTGGTCAGGTATCTCATTTGGTTAGGACCCCAAATCAGATCACAGAGTCTCCTAACTTCACTTTTTACCTAAAGAAAGTTCTCTGCATCCTCCCTTAAAAAAAAAAAAAAAAAAGGAGGAGTGGGAAGCAGAAGAGGAGAAAAAGGTGGAGGAGGGAGAAGAAAGGAGAAAGAAGGAAGAAGGAGAGGAAGAGAAAGAGAATTTTTCATGAAGGATATCCTAAGAAGTGAAAAATAACAATCTGCAAACTGGGAGATGATATTTGCAACACATTTAATTAAGAAAGAATTATAGAAGTAAGAATATATAATTTCTGCAAAGCAATATGAAAAATACAACCTAATAGCAAAAAGGAGAAAACACACAAATAGGCATATCACAGAAAAGGAAACACAAGTGGAATGAATATGTGAAGAGATGAGGGAGTTCACAAGCAATCAGGGAAATACAAATCAGAAATGAAAGATGATATCATTTTTAGCTACTTGAGAAAATTCTGATTATACAAAATGTTGAATAAAGTGTGGATCCACAGAATTTCTTATATATTGCTGATGGGAGAGTAAACTATTACAACTATTCTAGAAATCAATTTGCCACTGCTATTATTATCTTGTAAATGTGAACATTTGCATATCCTGTGACCCACCAGTTGCACGTTTCAGCAAGGGAAACACATATATCAGGAGATATTTTAAAATATTCATTATGGTATTGGAAAAACCCACCTTAAATTTTATATGGAACCAAAAAAGAGCCCACGTAGTCAAGACAATTCTAAGCAAAAGAACAAAGCTGGAGGCATCACACTACCTGACTTCGAACTATACTACAAGGCTACAGTAACCAAAACAGCATGGTGCTGGTGCCAAAACAGATATATAGACCAATGGAACAGAACAGAGGCCTCAGAAATAATGCCACACACCTACAGCCATCTGATCGTCAACAAACCTGACAAAAACAAGCAATAGGGAAAGGATTCCCTATTTAATAAATGGTGTTGGAAAAACTGGCTAGACACATGGAGAAAGCTGAAACTGGATCCCTTCCTTACACCTTATGCAAAAATTAACTCAAGATGGATTAAAGATTTAAAAACCATAAAAACCCTAGAAGAAAACCTAGGTAATACCATTTAGGACATAGGCATGGGCAAAGACCTCATGACTAAAACACCAAAAGCAACAACAACAAAAGCCAAAACAGACAAATGGGATCTAATTAAACTGAAGAGCTTCTGCACAGCAAAAGAAACTATCATCAGAGTGAACAGGCAACCTACAGAATGGGAGAAAATTTTTTGCAGGCTACCCATCTGACAAAGAGCTAGTATCCAGAATCTACTCAGAACTTAAACAAATTTACAGAAAGAAAAACAACCCTATCAAAAAGTGGGCAAAGGATATGAACAGACAGTTCTCAAAAGAAGACATTTATGCAGCCAACAAACATATTTTAAAAAGCTCATCATCATTGGTCATTAGAGAAATGCAAATCAAAACCACATTGAGATACCATTTCATGCCAGTTAGAATGGTCATCATTAAAAAGTCAGGAGACAACAGATGCTGGAGAGGATGTGGAGAAACAGGAACACTTTGACACTGTTGGTGGGAGTGTTAATTGGTTCAGCCATTGTGGAAGATAGTGTGGCAATTCCTCAAGGATCTAGAATTAGAAATACTATTTGACCCAGCAATCCCATTACTGGGTGTATACCCAAAGGAATATAAATTGTTCCATTATAAAGACACATGTACATGTATGTTCATTGCAGCACTGTTCACAATAGCAAAGACTTAGAACCAACCCAAATGCCTAACAATGATAAAGAAAATGTGGCACATATACACCTTGGAATACTCTGCAGCCATAAAAAAGGATGAGTTCATGTCCTTTGCAGGGACATAGATGAAGCTGGAAACCATCATTCTCAGCAAATTAACACAAGAACAGAAAACCAAATACTGCATGTTCTCACTCATAAGTGGGAGCTGAACAATGAGAACACATGGGCACAGGGAGGGGAACAGCACACATCAGGGAGCGTCAGGGGTGGAGGGCTAGGGGAGGGATAGCATTAGGAGAAATACCTAATGTAGATGACAGGGTAATGGATGCAGCCAACCACTATGGCATGTGTATACCTAGGTAACAAACCTGCATGTTCTGCACATGTACCCCAGAACTTAAAGTACAATTAAAGAAAAATGTTCATCAGGTTTACTGCTAGTAATAACATTAAATTACTAAAAGTAATCCAGATGTCTATGAATAGGAAAATGAATAAGTAAATTACATCTTATTCACCTAATGAACTATTATATAGAAATGAAAAAGCAAATGAATTGAGCTATATGCAACACATATGAATTTAAGTAAACAATGTTGAGGGGAAGTAAGTTATAGAAGACAATCTATGGTATGATAGCCCTTTTTACAAGGAGCAAAAATAAGTAAAGTTAAGTAATATGTTACTTCAACATATGTGCTAAAATTTTTTTTAAATACCAAGGGAATGAAAAAATGCAAAATTTAGGATATTGCATATATAACAGGGAAGGCAGAGGGATAGGAATGGGGAGAAACAGGAAGATGATTTATAGATTTTCAGTGCACACATGTTCATTATGTTATTTAATAACATAAGGAAAATACAAATGAACCATGTATAGTTAAATAATTTAAAATATTTAGGGAAAAATGCAATGAGATGTCATTTTACATTCAGGTCATAAGTAAAACTTAAAAATAGGTTTTTGGTGATATCAAATATTGGTGAGATTTAGGGAAATAGATTTTCTCATACACTACTTGTGGGACCAGAATCTGGTTCAGCAAAATTGAACAGCACTTGGGTAGTCTCTATCAAAATTATAGAAATGTGGCTAGATGCAATGGCTCATGCCTGTGATATCAGCACTTCGGGAGGTCCAGGCAGAAGACTGCTTGAGCCCAGGAGTTTAATACAAGCCTGGGCCACATGGCAATACCCCATCTCTACAAAAAAATTACAAAAATTAGCTGGGCATGGTGGCATACGCCTATAGTCCCAGCTACTTGGGAGGCTAGGGTAAGAGGATCACTTAAGCAGGGAAGGCAGAAGTTGCAGTGAGCCAAAATTGTGCCACTCCTGACCCAGCAACTCAATTTTTCAGTATTTTCTTTAAAGATAACACTGTAACATTAGTACAAATAGGCAGATACATGAATGTTCACTGCATTGTTCACAAAAGTGAAAATTTGGATACAACTTTTAAATGTTCGTTACTAGAAAAGTAGTATATCTCAGGTGTGGTATATCCGTAAGTTGGAAATTATAGGGCAGCATAGAAGAATGTGGTGATCCACCTGAGCTAACAAATGATCTGAGATACATTATTGAGTGACAAATGTAACTTATAGAACAACAGGTACAATATGATACAAGTTTGAACGACTTTTCAAAGTGCCCTTCCTTACACACACTAACTACATCCCTGCTCACCAGTAATATTTGCAGGGCCCAAAGCAAGAGTGAAAATTGAGGTCCATATACCATATAAATCATGGATCATGGATTGTGTTATGCCATCAGTGAGTGCTACATCCTGAGTAATAGAAGCACCTATGTGTTATTCAACACGTTTCCTGTATGTGTTTGTAATATTCAGGCCCACTGAGCAAGCATCTCAGGGCAAGGGTACTTCCTGTCCAAGTCTGAAAGCCTTTCTCTCATCCCTGCCATAAAAATGAAATCAGTACTGTACATATTCTATTGGTATATACATACATATGAATGTAAATATATAGAATTTTCAAACTGATTAACTAGTTGCCTCTGGGAAGGGATAGAGGAGACTAGGATTGATTATATCAGATGAGGAGTAAAAGGAGAATTATTTGAATGGTGGTCTAAGACACTTCAGCCATATTAATAAAGTTCGAAATGTGAGAAAAGCCTATTTTCTTGTATAACTTGTTACTAAAATTACTTTCATCAAAATCCAAACAGAAATGTTCATTAAAAGAGGTAGCAAGTGGGAATTATTAATACATGATTGATATGTTTTGTCCTCAAACAACTCTTACCTAAAGATGAGGAGATAGAGAAACTAAGATGCTATAATAATAAACTAGTTTAACTATATAGTGGGATTAGTGATTTGAGGATCTATGATGGTCCCAAGACACATCCCTTGTAAATGACAAGGGGCTCTTCCATGCAAAATATGTCTGCCTATATATTTGACAGACACCTAGAACCTGAAGTTGTATGTCAATATAAGGTAAACCCCCCCCCCGATGCAAATGCATTCAGCACTCCATTCTTTTATGAACAAGAGAATTATTTAAAAGATCATAGGAATAACTTTGTTCTTTTATACAATCACTATACATATTGTGTAGACCTGATACTCTGCCACAGCCACTTTCATACACGCTCTAGGATGGAAATAGAAGGTAGAACAAGTAGGTAAAGAGAGAGAGAGAGAGAGAGAGAGAGAGAGAGAGAGAGAGAGAGTGTGTGTGTGTGTGTGAGTGTGTGTGTGTGTGTGTGTGTGTGTGTGTGTGTGATGAAGGTGGGCATATGGGAAAGATCATGCCCCATGGCTATTCTCCTGTAGACTGATAGGTAATTCATAGCTGTCGCATAGCAGCTCTTTAGTGAGATATTATCTCTTTATTCCTATAGATATGGCTATCAGTTGATGGCGGCAACACCTTTGAATTATTGGCTGACTTTCATGATGATGTCATAAGCAGGACTTTTCATAGTTTTTATACATCAGCTATTACTTTTGTTTCTAAACGTGGAAAGGTTTACTCAACCAAGGCAGGTAAGGAATTTGCTTTCATTGATGTAAGCGTTACATGTGGCCCAGGATTAGAAGATACATGAAAACCGTGCCTTATTAATCAACTAATCCTAAGGTCTCAAAACTATTAAGGGTGATGGATTTGTAGGATCTACAGAAGTAGGATCGATCCTATGAATAGCCTTAAAGAACAACACTAGGTCATCATGCTATGTTCTCATTTACAATTTCAGTGACATTTTACTGTCCTAAAAGCCAAATAATAACAGCTGCCACTTATCAAGCTACAATTGTGCTCAGCATGTTACAAATATCATCTCATTTGATATTCACAATAACCTTGCTGAAGTAGGTAATGTTGGTTTACTTTTGCTGATTATGTTGATACAACTGACACACAACTAGTAATGGAGGAGTTGTGTGAATGATACACTGCTCTCATCTCCTTCATTTGGTAATCTTGTGCTTCATTGATCAACTCTATATAGCTCCTATTAGTGTTTGCACAGCAAAAGAAGTAGTTAATTTTTAATTATAATTTTATTTCTTAACTAACAAATATTGATTTCACATATTCATGGGGTTTACAAAGTGCTATATTTTTATTAACTGTACAATTATTTCTTTTTTTTTTTTTTTTTTTTTTTTGAGATGGAGTGCGCTCTTGTTACCCGGGCTGGAGTGCAATGGCGCGATCTTGGCTCACCGCAACCTCTACCTCCTGGGTTCAGGCAATTCTCCTGCCTCAGCCTCCTGAGTAGCTGGGATTACAGGCACGCACCACCATGCCCAGCTAATTTTTTTTATTTTTAGTAGAGACAGGGTTTCACCATGTTGACCAGGATGGTCTCGATCTCTTGACCTCGTGATCCACCTGCCTCAGCCTCCCAAAGTGCTGGGATTACAGGTGTGAGCCACCGCACCCGGCCTATTTCTATTTTTAATGTCCAGAATGTGTAATATAAGGGCCAGAGTCTCCTCCTGGACTCGATTTTAGAAATTCTCAATTGGTTGATGAAGCCAATAGGGATATTTTGCTTGTCCAATTTGGTTTCTGGGAAAGCTTTGTTCAAGTCCTCAGTGGTCATCTGTTCAAATGGAATTCAGTTCATCTTCTCCATCTGTTTCTCATATTCTACAATCCTGGCCTTTGAGAGAGACACCCACGCAGCACAAGACTTCATATCTTCTTTTTCTGCAGCACCCACCTGAGCAGTATATTGATCCTCCGGTAGAGGAAGCTTCAGGGCATTAAACTTCTTGTCAAAGTCATCCACCAAGCCTGCCTTGGCCACATTGGCCTCGTAGTAAGCCCAGTCGATAGGCGGTGGATTCTCAGGTAACACAGCCAACCTGTCGGTGAGGGTCTCATTCCAGGATTTCAGGGAATTAGCAATGGCCTTTTGGTTTTGGGGTATGATCTCCCCAAAAGCTACCCAATCAGTGGTTTTTAGAGCAAGTTTGCCCAGCCATCTTGGGATCCTTCACTGACCCTGGCTGCCTACTGTCCATAGCTGCAAATAACGGAAGTGGGTCCACAAAGTGGTATCTTGATACATATAATGTAGAGTTATCAGATCAGGGTAATTAGCATATCCATCATCTCAAACATTTATCATTTCTTTGTATTAGGAATGTTCAATATCTTCCTCCTAGCTAGTTGAAACAATAAAACATATTAGTGTTAACTATGCCATCCTTCAGTGGTATAGAACACTAAAATTTATTCTTCCTATCTGGCTGTAATTTTGAATCCTTTAACAAATCTCAAAACAGTTAATATTGATTGACAGTTTCCCACTCCTTTCCAACTCAATTGAATTTTGCTAACCAGCCTAGGACCCTAGAGTGATAAAGGGACATGATTCTCAATTTATTTTTATATGTATGTGACCTGCATTTTCATTTTATTTTGTCATTCTATTATTGAGTCTTTGAGACCTTGTTTTGTTGAATTTAACTTATTAAGATTTTTTGAGGCAGAATACGGAGGTAAATTTACCTCCTATCTTGGGATATGCTTTGTCTCAACTTGATTCTTTTTATCTTTTATATGCTGTTGGTTTCTTCCTT
This sequence comes from Callithrix jacchus, assembly GCF_049354715.1. Taxonomy (NCBI): domain Eukaryota; kingdom Metazoa; phylum Chordata; class Mammalia; order Primates; family Cebidae; genus Callithrix; species Callithrix jacchus. Next base: position 126,505,384 of record NC_133509.1, on the reverse strand, counting down.
CTCTTCTCTTCCTTTTAAAAAAAATTATTATTAATTTTTGTGGGTACATAATAGGTGTATAAATTTATGGGATCCATGAGATTTTTTTTTTTAATTTTTTATTGGATTTTAGGTTTTGGGGTACATGAGCAGAACATGCAAGACAGTTGCGTAGGAACACACATGGCAGTGTGCTTTTCTTTCCTTCTCCCCTTCACCCACATTTGGCATTTCTCCCCAGGCTATCCCTCCCCTCCTCCCCCTCCCACTGGCCCTCCCCTTTTCCCCCCAATAGACCCCAGTGTTTAGTACTCCCCTTTCTGTGTCCATGTGTTCTCATTTTTCATCACCTGCCTATGAGTGAGAATATGCGGTGTTTCATTTTCTGTTCTTGTGTCAGTTTACTGAGGATGACGTTCTCCAGATTCATCCATGTCCCTACAAACGACACAAACTCATCATTTCTGATTGCTGCATAATATTCCATGGTGTATATGTGCCACATTTTTCCAATCCAGTCTATTATCAATGGGCATTTTGGTTGATTCCAGGTCTTTGCTATTGTAAACAGTGCTGCAATGAACATTCGTGTACATGTGTCCTTATAGTAGAACGATTTATTGTCTTTTGGATATATACCCAGTAATGGGATTGCTGGGTCAAATGGAATTTCTATTTCTAAGGCCTTGAGGAATCGCCACACTGTCTTCCACAATGGTTGAACTAATTTACACTCCCACCAACAGTGTAAAAGTGTTCCTTTTTCTCCACATCCTCTCCAGCATCTGTTGTCTCCAGATTTTTTAATGATCGCCATTCTAACTGGCGTGAGATGGTATCTCAATGTGGTTTTGATTTGCATCTCTCTGATGACCAGCGACGATGAGCATTTTTTCATATGATTGTTGGCCTCATATATGTCTTCTTTCGTGAAGTGTCTGTTCATATCCTTTGCCCACTTTTGAATGGGCTTGTTTGTTTTTTTCCTGTAAATCCGTTTGAGTTCTTTGTAAATTCTGGATATCAGCCCTTTGTCAGATGGGTAAACTGCAAAATTTTTTTCCCATTCTGTTGTTTGCCGATCCACTCTAGTGACTGCTTCTTTTGCCATGCAGAAGCTGTGGAGTTTCATTAGGTCCCATTTGTCTATTTTGGCTTTTGTTGCCAATGCTTTTGGTGTTTTGTTCATGAAGTCCTTGCCTACTCCTATGTCCTGGATAGTTTTGCCTAGATTTCCTTCTAGGGTTTTTATGGTGCCAGGTCTTATGTTTAAGTCTTTAATCCATCTGGAGTTAATTTTAGTGTAAGGTGTCAGGAAGGGGTCCAGTTTCTGCTTTCTGCACATGGCTAGCCAGTTTTCCCAACACCATTTGTTAAACAGGGAATCCTTTCCCCGTTGCTGGTTTTTGTCAGGTTTATCAAAGATTGTATAGTTGTAGATATGTTGTGTTGCCTCCAGTGCCTCTGTTTTGTTCCATTGGTCTATATCTCTGTTTTGGTACCAGTACCATGCTGTTTTGATTACTGTAGCCTTGTAGTATAGTTTGAAATCCAGTAGTGTGATGCCCCCCGCTGTGTTCTTTTTGCTTAGAATTGACTTGGCTATGTGGGCTCTCTTTTGGTTCCATATGAAGTTCATGGTGGTTTTTTCCAGTTCTGTGAAGAAAGTCAATGGTAGCTTGATAGGGATAGCGTTGATTCTGTAAATTACTTTGGGCAGTATAGCCATTTTCACGATATTAATTCTTCCTAACCATGAACATGGAATGTTTCTCCATCTGTTTGTGTCCTCTCTGATTTCGTTGAGCAGTGGTTTGTAGTTCTCCTTGAAGAGGTCCCTTACGTTCCTTGTGAGTTGTATTCCAAGGTATTTTATTCTTTTTGTAGCAATTGTGAATGGTAGTTCATTCTTGATTTGGCTTTCTTTAAGTCTGTTATTGGTGTAGACGAATGCTTGTGATTTTTGCACATTGATTTTATATCCTGAGACTTTGCTGAAGTTGCTTATCAGTTTCAGGAGTTTTTGGGCTGAGGTGATGGGGTCTTCTAGGTACACTATCATGTTGTCTGCAAATAGAGACAATTTGGCTTCCACCTTTCCTATTTGAATACCCTTTATTTCTTTTTCTTGCCTGATTGCTCTGGCTAGAACTTCCAGAACTATATTGAATAGGAGTGGTGAAAGAGGGCATCCTTGTCTAGTGCCAGATTTCAAAGGGAATGCTTCCAGTTTTTGCCCATTCAGTATGATATTGGCTGTTGGTTTGTCATAAATAGCTTTTATTACTTTGAGATATGTTCCATCAATACCGAGTTTATTGAGGGTTTTTAGCATAAAGGGCTGTTGAATTTTGTCAAATGCCTTCTCTGCGTCAATTGAGATAATCATGTGGTTTTTGTTTTTGGTTCTGTTTATGTGGTGAATTACGTTGATAGACTTGTGTATGTTGAACCAGCCTTGCATCCCTGGGATGAATCCTACTTGATCATGGTGAATAAGTTTTTTGATTTGCTGTTGCATTCGGCTTGCCAATATTTTATTGAAGATTTTTGCATCTATGTTCATCATGGATATTGGCCTGAAGTTTTCTTTTCTTGTTGGGTCTCTGCCGGGTTTTGGTATCAGAATGATGTTGGTCTTGTAAAATGATTTGGGAAGTATTCCCTCTTTTTGGATTGTTTGAAATAGTTTTAGAAGGAATGGTACCAGCTCCTCTTTGTGTGTCTGGTAGAATTCGGCTGTGAACCCATCTGGACCTGGGCTTTTTTTGTGTGGTAGGCTCTTAATTGCTGCCTTGACTTCTGACTTTGTTATTGGTCTATTCATAGTTTCAGCTTCCTCCTGGTTTAGGTTTGGGAGGACACAGGAGTCCAGGAATTTATCCATTTCTTCCAGGTTTACTAGTTTATGTGCATAGAGTTGTTTGTAATATTCTCCGATGATGGTTTGAATTTCTGTGGAATCTGTGGTGATTTCCCCTTTATCATTTTTTATTGCATCTATTTGGTTGTTCTCTCTTTTCTTTTTAATCAATCTGGCTAGTGGTCTGTCTATTTTGTTGATCTTTTCAAAAAACCAGCTCTTGGATTTATTGATTTTTTGAAGGGTTTTTCGTGTCTCAATCTCCTTCAGTTCAGCTCTGATCTTAGTTATTTCTTGTCTTCTGCTGGGTTTTGAGTTTTTTTGATCTTGCTCCTCTAGCTCTTTCAATTTTGACGATAGGGTGTCAATTTTGGATCTCTCCATTCTCCTCATATGGGCACTTATTGCTATATACTTTCCTCTAGAAACTGCTTTAAATGTGTCCCAGAGGTTCTGGCATGTTGTGTCTTCATTCTCATTGGTTTCGAAGAACTTCTTTATTTCTGACTTCATTTCATTGTTTACCCAGTCAACATTCAAGAGCCAGTTGTTCAGTTTCCATGAAGCTGTGCGGTTCTGGGTTGGTTTCTGTATTCTGAGTTCTAACTTGATTGCACTATGGTCTGAGAGGCTGTTTGTTATGATTTCAGTTGTTTTGCATTTGTTGAGCAGTGCTTTACTTCCAATTATGTGGTCAATTTTTGAGTAGGTGTGATGTGGTGCTGAGAAGAATGTATATTCTGAGGATTTGGGGTGGAGAGTTCTGTAAATGTCTATCAGGTTTGCTTGCTCCAGGTCTGAGTTCAAGCCCTGGATATCCTTGTTGATTTTCTGTCTGGTTGATCTGTCTAATATTGACAGTGGAGTGTTAAAGTCTCCCACTATTATTGTGTGGGAGTCTAAGTCTCTTTGTAAGTCCTTAAGAACTTGCCTTACGTATCTGGGTGCTCCTGCATTGGGTCCATATATGTTTAGGATCGTTAGCTCTTCTTGTTTTATCGATCCTTTTACCAGTATGTAATGGCCTTCTTTGTCTCTTTTGATCTTTGTTGCTTTAAAGTCTATTTTATCAGAGATGAGAATTGCAACTCCTGCTTTTTTTTTGCTCTCCATTTGCTTGGTAAATCTTCCTCCATCCCTTTATTTTGAGCCTTTGTGTATCCTTGCATGTGAGATGGGTTTCCTGGATACAGCACACTGATGGGTTTTGGCTTTTTATCCAATTTGCCAGTCTGTGTCTTTTGATTGGTGCATTTAGTCCATTTACATTTAGGGTTAATATTGTTATGTGTGAATTTGATACTGCCATTTTGATGCTAAGTGGCTGTTTTGCCTGTTAGTTGTTGTAGATTCTTCATTATGTTGATGCTCTTTAGCATTCAGTGTGATTTTGGAATGGCTGGTACTGGTTGTTCCTTTCTTTGTGTAGTGCCTCTTTCAGGAGCTCTTGTAAAGCTGGCCTGGTGGTGACAAAATCTCTGAGTACTTGCTTGTTCACAAAGGATTTTATTTTTCCTTCACTTATGAAGCTCAGTTTGGCTGGATATGAAATTCTGGGTTGAAAGTTCTTTTCTTTAAGAATGTTGAATATTGGCCCCCACTCTCTTATGGCTTGTAGTGTTTCTGCCAAGAGATCTGCTGTGAGTCTGATGGGCTTCCCTTTGTGGGTAACTCGACCTTTCTCTCTGGCTGCCCTTAGTATTTTCTCCTTTATTTCAACCTTGTTGAATCTGATGATTACGTGCCTTGGGGTTGCTCTTCTTGCAGAATATCTTTGTGGTGTTCTCTGTATTTCCTGCATTTGAGTGTTGGCCTGTCTTGCTAGGTGGAGGAAGTTTTCCTGGATGATGTCCTGAAGAGTATTTTCCAGCTTGGATTCATTCTCTTCGTCCCCTTCTGGTACACCTATCAAACGTAGGTTAGGTCTTTTCACATAGTCCCACATTTCTTTGAGACTTTGTTCATTCCTTTTTGTGCTTTTTTCTCTAATCTTGGTTTCTTGTTTAATTTCATTGAGTTGGTCTTCGACTTCAGATATTCTTTCTTCTGCTTGGTCAATTCGGCTATTGAAACTTGTGCATGCTTCGCGAAGTTCTCGTATTGTGTTTTTCAGCTCCTTTAATTCATTCATATTCTTCTCTAAGTTATCCATTCTTGTTATCATTTCCTCATATCTTTTTTTAAGTTCCTTAGTTTCTTTGCATTGATTTAATACATGTTCTTTTAGCTCACAAAAGTTTCTCATCATCCACCTTCTGAAGTCTAATTCCGTCATTTTGTCACAGTCATTCTCTGTCCAGCTTTGTTCCCTTGCTGGTGAGGAGTTTTGGTCCTTTCTAGGAGGCAAGGTGTTCTGGTTTCGGGTGTTTTCCTCCTTTTTTCGCTGGTTTCTTCCCATCTTTGTGGGTTTATCCACTTGTCGTCTGCGTAGTTGCTGACTTTTCGATTGGGCCTCTGAGTGGACACCCAGATTGTTGATGATGAAGTATTTCTGTTACTTTGTTTTCCTTCTACCAGCCTAGCCCCTTCACTGTACGACTGCTGAGGTCCACTCCAGGCCCTGCTTGTCTGGGGTGCACCTCTAGCAGCTGTGGCACAATGAGGGATGCTACCCGTTTCTTTTTCTGCTATCTTTGTCCCAGGATGATGCCTGCCAAATGTCAGTCCTTTGGATATAGAGGGGTCAGGGAGCTGCTTTAGGAGACAGTCTGTACTTTTTAGGAGCTCAATTGCTGAGCTGTGAGCTCTGTTGTTCATTCAGGGCTGTTAGGCTGCTATGTTTGATTCTGCTGCAACAGAGCTCATTAAAAAAACCCTTTTTTTCTCAAATGCTCTGTGTTGGGGGGTTCGGGCTTTATTTTTCGATGTCCGTTGAGGCGTCCTGCCCAGCTAGGAGGCAGACTAGCCACTGTTTGCCTGCCGAGGCTCCGCCCTGCTGTTGTGTGATTCGCCCTGTTCCTGCAGGCTCTGCTGTGGTCTCCGCCATGCCCTGTAGCAGAGTCTCTTCGTTGTAGTGTGTTGCCTCGGCAACGGGAGGCTGCGTCAGCAGTGGGCGTGTATCCCAGTTGGGGCGGGTTGCCTCGGTAGTGGTGGACGCCCCTCCCCCACAGAGTGTCTCGGACCGTCTGCTCGGGATAGTTTGAAATCGCGGTTTTGTTCATCCCACTGGGTACCCCAAACGCTCTGTCCCTGCAATCCCCTGAGCTGGCCTACTGTCCAAGTCTTGTTCAGTCTCAACTCCAGCCCTCTCAAGTCTCAGGTTGCCGGTTCAACAGGGCACCTGGACAAGCGCGCCCTGTGGGGATTGCTGGGTAGGGCCGGCCGCCACCACCCCGGCTGCCGGCTTCGCCAGGCAGTCCTACTGCCTGGCATCCCGTGTCTTTTTTATACTTGGGAGTTTCCCCGTTCTGTGGGCAACAAAGATCAGTCTGGAAATGCAGCTCCGACTCACCTCTTTGCGGATTCAACGAGAGCTCCCATCCTGGATTGTTCTCACAGCGCCATCTTGAGTCCTCTCCCATGAGATATTTTGATATGGGGATACACTGTGTAATAATCATATTGGGGTAAATGGGGTATCTATCACAAGAATTTATTCTTGTCTTTGTGTTACAAGCAATCAAATTATATTCCTCTAGTTATTTTTAAATGTACAACAAATTACTGTTGACTGTAGTCACTCTGTTGTGCTGTCAAATACTAGATCTTATTCTTTCTATATAGTGATACTTTTGTACCCATTAACCATCCTTATTCTCCCCCTACACAATGCCCCAGTACCCTTTCCAGCCTCTGGCAACAATTATTCAACTCTCTATGTCTCCATGAGTTCAATTTTTAAAATATTCAGTTCCCTCAAATAAGTGAGAACATGCAAACTCTGTCTTTCTGTACCTGGCATAGTTCACTTAAAATAATGTCCTCTAGTTCCAATCATGTTGTTGCAAATGACATCTTATTTTGTATTATGGCTGAATAGTACTCCACTGTATATACGTACCACATTTTCTTTATTCATTCATCTATTGATGGACACTTAGGCTGCTTCCAAAGCTTCACTATTGTGAGTAGTGCTACAATAAACATGGGAGTGTAGATAGCTCTTCAATACTGATCTCTTTTTGTGGGGATATATCCTAGCAGTGGGATTGCTAGGTCATATGGCCGCTCTATTTTTAGTTTTCTGAGGAACCTCCAAACTATTCTTCATAGTACTAATGTACTCTCCATTGTACTAATTTATATTCCCACCAACAGTGTACAAGGGTTCCCTTTTCTCCACATCCTCACCAGCATTCATTATTGCCTGTCTTTTCAATAAAAGCTATTTTAACAGGGTGAGATGGTAATCTCATTGTAGTTATGATTTGCATTTCTCTGATGGTCAGTGATATTGAGTACCTTTTCATATGCCTGTTTGCCATTTGTATGTCATCTTTTGAGAAATGTCTGTTCAGATTTTTTACCCATTTTAAAATCAGATTGTTAGTTTATTCCTATTGCTTGAGCTTTTTATATATTCTTATATATTCTAGTTATTAATTCCTTGTCATATGGGTAGTTTGCAAATATTTTCTCCCATTCTGTGGGTTGTCTCTTCACTTTGTTGATGGTTTCTTTTGCTGTATAGAAGCTCTTTAACTTAATGTGATTCAATTTGTCTGTTTTTGCTTTGGTTGCCTGTGCTTGTGGGATATTACTGAAGAAATCTTTGCCTAGATTAATGTACCAGATAGTTTCCTCAAAGTTTTCTTTTAGTCGTTTTATAGCTTTTAGATTTAAGTCTTTAATCCATTTTGATTTGATTTTTGTTTGTGGAGAAAAGTCTAGTTTCATTCTTCTGCACATGGATATTGATGGTCTAACATATGGTCTACTTATCTCAGAATGATCTATGTGTTGAGGAGAAGAGTTTGCATTCTGCAGCCATTGGTGGAAATATTCCATAAATATCTATTAGGTCCATTTGGTCTACAGTGCAGATTAAGGCCAATGTTTCTTTATTGATTTTCTGTCTGGATGACCTGTCCAAACAGAAAATCATGTCCAAAGGTGAACATGGGTTGTTAAAATCTCCAAGTGTTATTGTATTGGGATCTATCTCTCTCCTTAGCTCTAATAATATTTGCTTTCTGTATCTGAGTGCTCCAGTGTTGGGTGTATATATATTTATAATTTTTATATCCTCTTGCTGAATGGACCCCTTTATCATTATATAATGATCTTGTTTTTCTCTTTCTTTTCTTTTCTTTTTTTTTATTGCATTTTAGGTTTTAGGGTACATGTGAAGAACTTGCAAGATTGTTACATAGGTACATACATGGCAGTGTGATTTGCTGCCTTCCTCCCCATCACCTATATCTGGCATTTCTCCCCATACTATCTCTCCCCAACTCCCCACCCCCCACTGTCCCTCCCCTATTTCCCCCCAACAGACGCCAGTTGTGCCCTTCCCTGTGTCCATGTGTTCTCATTATTCAACACCCACCTATGAGTGAGAACATGTGGTGTTTGATTTTCTGCTCTTGTGCCAGTTTGCTGAGAATGTTGGTTTCTAGGTTCATCCATGTTCCTACAAAGGACATGAACTCATCATTCTTGATGGCCGCATAATATTCCATGGTGTATATGTGCCGCATTTTCCCTGTCCAGTCTATCATCGATGGGCATTTGGGTTGGTTCCAGATCTTTGCTATTGTAAACAGTGCTGCAATGAACATTCGTGTGCATGTGTCCTTATTTTAGAACGATTTCTAATCCTTTGGATATATACCCAGTAATGGGATTGCTGGGTCAAATGGTATTTCTAGTTCTAGATCCTTGAGGAATTGCCACACTGTCTTCTACGATGGTTGAACTAATTTACATTCCCACCAACAGTGTAAAAGTGTTCCTGTTTCTTCACATCCTCTCCAGCATCTGTTATCTCCAGATTTTTTAATGATTGCCATTCTAATTGGCGTGAGATGGTATCTCAATGTAGTTTTGATTTGCATTTCTCTAATGACCAGTGATGATGAGCATTTTTCATATGTTTGTTGGCCTCATGTATGTCTTCTTTTGTAAAGTGTCTGTTCATATCCTTTGCCCATTTTTGAATGAGCTTGTTTGTTTTGTTCTTGTAAATCTGTTTGAGTTTTTTTAAATTCTGGATATCAGCCCTTTGTCAGATGGGTAAACTGCAAAATATTTTTCCCATTCTGTTGGTTGCCAATTCACTATAATGACTGTTTCTTTTGCCATGAAGAAGCTGTGGAGTTTGATTAGGTCCCACTTGTCTATTTTGGCTTTTGTTGCCAATGCTTTTTGTGTTTTGGTCATGAAGTCCTTGCCTACACCTATGTCCTGAATGGTTTTGCCTAGATTTTTCTTCTAGGGTTTTTATGGTGTTAGGTCTTATGCTTAAGTCTTTAATCCATCTGGAGTTAATTTTAGTGTAAGGTGTCAGGAAGGGGTCCAGTTTCTGCTTTCTGCACATGGCTAGCCAGTTTTTCCAACACCATTTATTAAACAGGGAATCCTTTCCCCATTGCTTGTTTTTGTGAGGTTTGTCAAAGATCAGATGGTTGTAGATATGTTGTGTTGCCTCTGAGGCCTCTGTTCTGTTCCATTGGTCTATATCTCTGTTTTGATACCAATGCCATGCTGTTTTGATTACTGTAACCTTGTAGTATAGTTTGAAGTCTGGTAGTGTGATACCTCCAGCTTTGTTCTTTTTGCTTAGAATTGACTTGGCTATGCGTGCTCTCTTTTAGTTCCATATGAAGTTTAAGGTGTTTTTTTTTTTTTCAGTTCTGTGAAGAAGGTCATTGGTAGCTTGATGGAGATGGTGTTGAATCTGTAAATTACTTTGGGCAGTATGGCCATTTTCACGATATTGATTCTTTCTAACCATGAACATGGAATGTTTCTCCATCTGTTTGTGTCCTCTCTTATTTCGTTGAGCAGTGGTTTGTAGTTCTTTTTGAAGAGGTCCTTTACATTCCTTTTTAGTTGTATTCCTAGGTATTTTATTCTCTTTGTAGCAATTTTGAATGACAGTTCATTCTTGATACAGCTCTCTTTAAGTCTGTTATTGGTGTATAGGAATGCTTGTGATTTTTGCACATTAATTTTGTATCCTGAGGAGGAAGTCAAATTGTCTCTATTTGCAGATGACATGATTGTATATCTAGAAGACCGTTGTTTTTCTCTTTCTATAGTTTTTGTCTTGAAATCTATTTTGTCTGATATAAGTATAGTGACTTCTGCTCTTTTTTGGTTTCTACTTGCATGGAATATTTTTTCCATCCCTTTATTTTCAGTCTATATGTGTGTTTATAGGGGAAATGTGTTTCTTGTAGGCAACAGATTACTAGGACTTTTTTTTAATCTGTTCAGGCACTCTATGTCTTTTGATTGAAGAGTTTAGTCCATTTACATTAAATGTTGTTATTGATAAGTGAGAACGTACTCCTGACATTTACTTAATTTTTTTCTAGTTTTTTTTTTTGTGGTCTTCCCTTCCTTTTTTCTTTCCTTCCCATCTTCCTTTTAGTGAATGCAATTTTCTCTGGTAGCATGTTTTAATTTCTGTCTTCAAGCTTACTAATTCTTTATTCTGCTTGATCAATTCTACTATTAATTTCTTGCTTTTTATTTTCATATATCTGTTGTATGTTTTCAAATTCTAGGTTGCCATATATCTTATAAAACCCATTATTTTAAACTGATATGTCTTGAAAAGTTGTTGTACTTAGAATATTTGGTCAGTTTGTCTTTTCATTTTTCTACTCAAGACATGAGTACTTTACACACCATAATTAACATGTTATAATGTTCTGTTTTTCTGAATACCTGCTATGACCAGTGAGTTTTTTACCTTCAGACAATTTCTTATTGCTCATTAATATTCTTTTATTTATGCTTAAAGTATTCCCTTTAGTATTTTTTTTTCATTTAACCCTTTAGCATTTCTTATAGGGCAGGTCCGATGTTGATGAAATCCCTCAGGTTTCGTTTTTTATCTGGGAAAGTACTTCTTTTTCATGTTTGAAAGACATTTTTCCTAGATATACTATTCTAGGATAAAAGATTTTTAGAAAATATGTCATGCCACTCTCTTCTGGCCTGTAAGGTTTCCACTGAAAATCTGCTACCAGATGTATTGGGGCTCCTTTGTATGTTATTGTTTCTTTTCTCTTGCTGCTTTTAGGATCCTTTATTTACTTTGGGAATTTTATTATTAAATGCTTTGAGATGGTCTTCTTTGGCTTAAATCTGTTTTGTGTTCAGTTACTTTCTTGTACTTGAATATTGGTATCTTTCTCTAAGTTTGGGAAGCTCTCTGTTACTATTCCTTTGAATAAATGTTCAATCCCTATCTTTTTCTCTACCTCCTCTTTAAGGCCAATAACTCTTAGATTTACCCTTTTGAGACTATTTTCTAGATTTCATACGCATGCTTCATTCCTTTTTATTCTTTTTTCTTTCATCTCCTCTAATTGTGTATTTTCAAGTACCCTGTCTTCAAGCTCACTAAATCTTTATTCTGCTTGTTCAATTCTGCTATTAAGAGACCTGATAAATTCTTTAGTATGTCAATTACATTTTTCAGCTTCAGAATTCTGCTTGATTCTTTTTAATTGTTTCAATATCTTTGTTAAATTTATCTGACAGGATTCTGGATTCCTTCTCTGTATTATATTGAACTTCCTTGAGTTTTCTCAAAACAACTATTTTGAATTCTCTGTCTAAAAGGTATATCTCTGTCTCTCCAAGATTGATCTCTGGTGCCTTATTTTGTTCCTTTGGTGAGGTCATGTTCTGGATGGTCTTGATGCTTGTGGACACTGATTGGTGTTTGGAGGTTAAAGAGTCTGGTATTTATTGTAGTCTTCAGGTCTGGACTCGTTTGTACCTGTCCTTCTTGGGAAAGCTTTCCAACCATTGAAAGGGACTTGAGTGTTGTGATCTAAGTCTTTGGTCACTGTAGTTGTATCTGCATTAGGAGGGACCTCAAGCCTAGTAATGCTTTGGCTATTGCTAACTTGCAGAAGTACTGCCTTGGTCTTGTATAAAATCCAGGAGAACTCCCTGTATTACCAGGAAGAAGCTTTTGTTCTCTTACCTTACTTTCCCCCAAATAAATAGTGTCTCTTTCTCTGTGCTAAGCTATCTGGAGCTAGAAGAGGGGTAATGCAAACATGCCTGTAGCCACCACCACTAGGACTACACTGGGTCAGACCCAAAGCCTGCACAGCACTGGGTCTTGCCCAGGCCCACCGTGTCCACTGCCTGGCTACTACCTATGTTCACTGCAGGCCCAAGAGCTCTATAGTCAGCAGGTGATGAATCCAGCCAGGGTTATGATCTTCCCTTCAGGTCAGTGAGTTGCCCCCAGGCCCAGCTAGATACAAAAATGCCATCTGGGAGCCAAGGAAGTTGAGAACCCTAGAGTCTACATGGTATTCTGTTCTACTGTGGCTGAGCTGGCACCCAGGCTGCAAGACAAAAATCTTTCCTACTCTTCCCTCCTTTATCCTGAAGCACAGCAGTCTTTCTACATGGCCACCACCACCCCAATCCTGTGGCAATTACCTCCTGGCTACTGCCACTGTTCACTCAAGGACCAAAGGCTCTTCAGTCAGACTGTGGTGAATGCTGTCAGTCCTGGGTTTCTCCTTTCATGGCAGTGGCCCCACTCTGTTCCAGGGCAGGTTTAGAAATGCCATCCAAGAGCCAAGTCCTGGAATCAGAGACCCTAGGAGCCCACTTGGTGCACTGTCCACTGTGGCCAACCTGGTACCCAAGTTGATTTTTGGTTCTTATGAAGGTGCTTTCTTGTGTGGATTATTGTTCAATTTGATGTTCCTGCAGGGGCAGATAATCATTAGAGGCTTCTATTCAGCCATCTTGCTCCGTCTCCTTTCTATAATCCCTCCCTTACTAATCTTCCCTATGCCCCTCCTCTGTTCACCCATCTTCTTCTTTATCCCTTTTCCTTCCTTGCTTCTTCCTCTCCTTCTATTCCTCCCACTCTTCCTGTTTCCATTAAGTTCATCATTAAAGGTACAGCACTGGTCAGATCTTCTATTTGCTCTAACATAGTGTAGGTAAATTATTCTTGAGACCCATCTGCTTCACCTCTTTTAGATAGGACTTGGACCCATTTTTCTCAACTCAGTAAAATGCTCTGGAAAGTGGTAAACCTGGTTTCACTCATGAGGGCCTGATTTTTCCCTTTACTTTTGCTTTTGATGTCTTCTCATCCACTTGTCATCTTCTTAAATGGTTTGGCTGTGTCCCCACCCAAATTTCAACTTGAATTGTATCTCTCAGAATTCCCACATGTTGTAGGAGGGACCAAGGGGGTGGTAATTGAATCGTGGAGGCTGGTTTTTCCTGTGCTATTTTCATGATAGTGAATAAGTCTCACAAGATCTGATGGATTTATAAGGGATTTCCGCTTTTGCTTCCTCTTCATTTCTCTCTTGCCGCCACCGTGTAAGAAGTGCCTTTCACCCTCTGCCAAGATTATGGAACCTTCCCCAGCCATGTAGAACTGTAAATCTAATTAAACTTCTTTCTTTTGTAAATTGTCCAGTCTCAGGTATGCCTTTATCAGCAGCATGAAAATGGACCAATACACCTTACTTGTTAGGAGGGTATTACTAAGAGTCTTTAGGATTTTGTTGATTTACCTTCCTTTTCTCAATATTGCCTGAACAGTGGACTTTTATAGATTATTGGGTAAGTTTTGAGATTAAGGTGGACTTGGAGATATTTTCATATGTCTAACAGGAATGAGAAAAACACTTTCACCAAGACAAGAGAGAGGGTGTTTTTTGTTTGTTTTTAACAGGTAGCATTTTTGATTGTTTAACCAGTTTCTTCTGATATTCAGTCTCTGATATGATTTTAATATTAGTCTATGATATGATATGACAAAGTTTCTAAAGGTTTCTGACCTAACTTCAAAAAGCATGGTTTTGTAGGCCTCAATATTTTGTCCTTGATGTTCACCAGCAAAGGCAGTTTTTACAGTCATACAATCTCCTCTATTGGTTCTTCCTTGTTTGAGGATAAGGAGAGACCACAAAATCCTGATTCTATTTCTCCAGATCATCACCACTCTATTTATTCTCTATTCTGTCAATAAAGCTTCTGTTTAACTTATGTCAGTATCAAGATTAATCCTTGTGGTTTATATGTCTGAATCACGTGTTGAGACAGCAGCTGTGTCAACCTAAGATTCTGGTGATCAGGCATCATATGATTGTGAAATAAATGAAAGTAATTGTGAGTATTGTTAGGAACACGATGTGGAACATTTCCAGTATTCCAGAAAGCTCCCTCTTGCCACCTTTTTTTTGTTGTTGAGACAGAGTCTTGCTCTGTTGCTCAGACTGGTGCAGCACCATGATCTCGGCTTACTGCAACCTCCACCTCCCGGATTCAAGCAATTCTCCAGCCTCAGCCTCCCGAGTAGCTGAGATTACGGGCATGCAACACCATGCCCAGCTAATGTTTGTATTTTTAGTAGAGACAGGGTTTCACTATGTTGGCCAGGCTAGTCTCAAACTCCTGACCTCAAGTGATCTTCCTGCCTCAGCTTCCCAAAGGGCTGGGATTACAGTCATGAGCCACTGTGCCTGGCCTACTTTTTTTTTTTCATTTGTGTACCTCTAAAGGTAGCTGTTATTATCATTTATAATACTATAGATTAGTTTAACATAGCTTTGAACATCATACAAATGGAATTGTACAGTATAAATGTGTCTGTGTCTGACTTGTTCAGTCAACATTATGACTGCAAGATTTCTTCATTATCTTGCATGTATTAGTAATTCATCCTTTTTCACGGCTGTGTACTCTTCTGTTATACAAATATACTATCATATATTTATCCATTCTACTGCTGATGGATATTTGTATTGTTTCCATTTGGGGCTTATCATAAATAAGGCAGTGATTAGCATTTTTGTATACATCTCTTGCTGGACATAATCTTTTTTTCAGATGTATACCTAGCAATGGAATTGTTGCATCATTAAGTTTATATTTGTTTATCTTTTTATGAAAAAAATCTTAATTGCTGCCAACATTACTCCATAGTAATTGTATCAATTTGCTCTTCCACCAGCAATGTGAAGGAGTTCCAGTTGATCCCCCTTCTAGTCAACACTTAGTATTGTTAATCTTTCTTTTCTTCTTTTTTTTTTTTTTTTTTTTTTTGAGACAGGGTCTCACTCCCAGGCTGGAGTGCAGTAGCTTGAACACAGCTCACAGAAGCCTCAACCTTCTGGGCTCAAGTGATCCTCTCACCTCAGCTTCCTGAGTAGCAAGGACCACAGGTGCACTCCACCATGGCTCGGCTGATTTTTTTTTTTTTGGTAGTGATTTTGGTCTTGCCATGTTGCCCAGGCTGGTCTCAAACTTCCGGGCTCAAGCAGTCCTCCTGTCTTGGCCTCCCAAAGTACTGGGATTACAGGCATGAGCCACCATGCTCAGCCTAGTCTTTAAAATGTAAGCCATTATGATGAATGTGTAATGGTATTTTTTTTTTTTCAGACAGTCTCACTCTGTCGCCCAGGATGGAGTACAGTGGTGCAATTTCGGCTTACTGCAAACTCTGCCTCCTGGGTTCAAACAATTCTCCTGCCTCAGCTTCCCAAGTAGCTGGGATTACAGGCACCCGCCACTAAGCCCAGCTAATTTTTTTTTGTATTGTTAGTAGAGACAGGTTTCACCATGTTGGTCAGGCTGGTCTCAAACTCCTGACCTCAAGTGATCTGTCCAGGCAGGCCTCCCAAAATGTTGGGATTACAGGTGTGAGCCACTGCATCCAGCCTAATGGTATTTCACTGAAGATTTAGTTTGCATGAGTAATAATGTCAAGCACATGTTCATATGTTCATTTTTATATTCTTGCTGCAAATTCTTTTCAAGTCTTTTTTGAATCAAGTTTTGATTTGAGTTACCTTTTTGTTTTATTTGAGTTACTTTTCTTAATGATTTCTAGGAGATTTTAATGTATTATGGATCTGATATTTTGTTAGAAATATGAATTGGAAATATCTTCTTGTAATTAGTGGCTTGTCTTATGTACTTTCTTCATGGTATCTTTTGACCAAAAATTATTAATTTTTTTTTGAGATGGAGTCTTGCTCTGTCACCAAGCTGGAGTAGTGGTGCAATCTTGGCTCACTGCAACTCCCTGGTTCAGGCAATTCTCCTGCCTCAGCCTCTCTAGTAGCTGGAATTACAGGCACATACCACCTCACCCAGCTAATTTTTGTATTTTTTTAGTAGAGATGAGGTTTCACCATGTTGGCCAGGATAGTCTCGATCTCCTGATCTAGTGATCTACCTGCCTCAGCCTCCTCAAGTGGTGGGATTACAGGCATGAGCCACTGTACCCAGCCAATTATTAATTTTTAAAAGCTCAATTGATCAATCTTTCCTTTTATGATTAGTACCTTTTCCTTCCTGTATTCTATTTAAGAATTCTTTGCCTTTCCCAAAGCTATGAAAATATGCTGTTTTGTTCTGGAGATTGATTGTTTTAGATTTCATATACAGATCAAATGTAAAGTCTCTAATTTTATATATGCTACAAAGCGAGGTTCATTTTTTTCCCTGTATAACTGCCAGAGCCTCTACTCTGGCCTTGAATTGAATATTGAAGGTCCTAAGCTCTTCTTTTAGTTTTGTAAGCTCTCCAATATATCCATAAAAGTCATGCCACCCCACGATCTCTGTAAAAACCATGGTGGTTATTGAAATCAACTGCAGCTACTCCACTGGACTGCCTCAAGTTTTACCCTTCCACAGATACTCCATCCCACGCTCTCCACAGAGATAATCTAGTAATTGTGAAGCCCTTGCTTGCTGTGGTTTGCCAGGCATAAGAGGTCATCTGTTCGTTCATTAAGTATACAAGTAACTCAGTCCCAGAATCCCACCTCTGTATTCTATGTCCTATGGACATTTTAGGTAAAAACGCTATATCATTTTTGGACCACGCAGGAAACATAATTCCTCTCAGGTCTTTTAACCGAAGAACCTTTATAAGGATACTATTTGCAGAGGGTGGACATGGTTAAAGGGTGCAACAGTGATATTAAAATATACAGAGACTAGCAATGGGAGAAAGATGTTACAGTCTCTTTGCTTAGAGGGATAAGATAGGTAGATGACATATAGATAGATGGCATTACTAAAGGCCAATCAAAGCTGGACGGGAATAGGGACCACCCTTTAAGAGGTGTAGTTTAGGAAGCTCACAACCACCACAGAAACACACCACCAAAGCAAGAAGAAAGAGGGTAAAAACTACGTTAACTTCTGTCTCCTTCCCCTTTCTTAACTCCTGCTGCTGCATTTCATTTGCCAAACCCAGTCAGGAGTCAACTGGAAATAGCACAAAGATTGCAGTTCATAGGAATCAGTCTTCCATTGCACCAAAGAGGAAGGAGAAGGTCTGAGAGTGGATCTGGAGGAATGGCCAAATAGAGAATAAACAGCACATATTGTGAAACAAAATCAAAATAGACCTAGCAAGGTACCGTTGGAAACAGTAAAAACAATCCACACGTAAGAAAATCTGTCAATAAAAATTATAAAAACTATAGAAACATATCCAGATGTAGAATGAACAGGTAAGTGGGAAGAATCTAAAATAATAAATATAGATGCTAACAATTCAGAAACTACAAATGTAGGAATTTCCAGTGATGAACATAAATGGTGGCTGTATGTTTCTCTCTTTTATCTACAGTTCCTGGCACAGTATAGCCCTCTGATAGAAATGGGTGGCTGGATGGATTAATAAATACAAAAACATTGAAAGAGCAAAGGAAACCAAAATCAATAATGACATTAATTTTTTTAACAAAAAGCAAAACTAACACTAAAAGCAAAAACACTCTTCTGAATTATTTGAAATGAAAAATGTAAATCAATTTTAAAGCAACAAAAATCAAGCCAGCCTTGGATTCTTCTGCTGCAACAATGCCTCTCGCATTTTCTAATATAGAACCTCCAAAAAAAAGTAGTTTCACCTAAGAATTTGTAACCAACTCAACTCATTATTCATATTCATTCTCTAAAAGAAAACGTAGAATTCTTCTACAACAAATTATGGTGATTTCTCGTGACACTGGCTTTACTGATAAACATATGTCCTATTGCTTTGTTTTCTTCTCTGCACTCACTATAACTTTGTTTCTATGCCAAATTATAAAGTAATATTTTTGAAAGCACTTTAAGCAGCAGTAAAACTCAACATATATCGCATCGATGATCCAGGAAACTCAATGAAAGTGACGACAGTACAAATGACTGAGACAAAGCACGCGTATGGGTCGGCAATTGACCACTATGGTTTGAGTGCCCTCTGGCTGACAATGATTGTAAGACACACCAATTACAGGACATGTCTCAATTACCAAGCTGTTAAAATGTGAAACAAGCGTCTCTTGCCATGTTTATCCACAAAATATGGCATATTGAACTTTAGCAATTACATAAGCAAAGTTTTGCTACTGAAAAGCTCACAGGAGCATGAGAAAAAACCTGATTACACGTGATTCAGAGGAAATAATCATGACTATTATTGACACAAAAAACAAAAACACAGTGAGAGTATCCCAGAACCGCATGATAAAATAATCAAGAATTTAAAAGATTAGGGGAATAACAAAAAGTTAAAAACAAGAAAGCCAAAATTTTGCCATCCCTGAAAGGCAGTCCACAATACTATCTCTTTATCTGAGTTTAACTTTACATGGAGTTAGAACATTTTTTGGAATCCTTTATTGTGATAATTCATGGAATTTTTTAAAATGTGCATGCTGGTGGTCGTCTGTAGTCCCAGCTACTCAGGAGTCTGAGACAGGAGAATTACTTGAGCCTGGGAAGCGGAGGTTACAGGGAGCCAAGATCGTGCCACTGCACTCCAGCATGGGCGACAGAGTGAAACTCTCTCAAAAAAACAAACAACAAACAACAACAACAACAAAAACGTGTACATTACAAGTTTTAAAAAGCAAAAGAAGGCGGCATGTGGTGGCTCATTCTTGAATTTTAGAACTTTGGGAGCCAAGGTGGGAGCATCACTTGAACCCAGGAGTTCAAGACCAATAGGGCAACATAGCAAGACTCAATCTCTACACACACACACACACACACATTTAAGTTTGTGTATGTGTATTAAAGCAAAGGAAACAGAATAACCCTTAAAAACAGACATAAAAAAGAAAAAAGAAGACAAACCTGAAAATGTACAAAGCACAAAATAGAATAACCAAAAGTAGAGCTGGTCTACAGTTATTACCATCAATGTTATGGATTCACTTATTCCGCAGCATTTATTCAGTATCTCATATAGGCCAGGTACTGTTTCAACCACTAAGGGTACAGCAGTCTCTTTTCCTGTGGAATTTACACACTTGTCAGAAGAGACTAATAATTAACAAGTAAATCAAAATAGGCTGTATATAAGATAAATGCTACACAGGAAAAAAATAATAATAAGGTAAGGTGAATAGGAAGTGCCAGGTGAAGGGTGTGCTGTGTGGCTGGAGTGTAGCATGTATTGTGGCCAGGGTGAGCGACCCTGAAGCAGATGAGGGAATGAGCAGGTATCTGAGGGTAACCTACATTTTTCCATTAAAGACAGTCTCATTTTTTATTTTAAAATCTTGAAATATGTTGCCAGGAGTTAAAAAAAAAACTTAGAGCTTAAGTGGAGAGAAAAAAATATAATTAAAGATTCAAACAAATATGCCAAACACACTGGGAGAGAAAACATAGGCAGTAATGTGAATATTCACACAGAGCAAGTGTTTTAGGCTGAAAGTATTCAATAAACAAAGTTCTTTCTGTGATAAAATATAAATAGTAAAAATATATCGGTATTGAATCAATACCCTAAAATATTATCTTGTAAATATAAAAAACTGAACTATAAGGAACATGAGAAGAAATCAACTGATGTGCCAAAGTAGAATACATTTGAAATTGACTGGGTTCAGTCTTTATACCTAAAGATCAAGATAAAAGTATAAGGGAACATTCCATGTAGCGGAATTAAGACATTGTGTTGAAATACATGGCACATGTAGTATACTATAGCTAAATTATAAGTTTCCTAGGGATGACTGGCTGATGATGAGACCATAAAGGTAAGCTGAACCCAGTTTTCCATTTGAGTCGAGCTAAAGAATTTCATCATGCTACTAAGAGAGTATTAACATAATCGCATTTGTATTTTAGAAAGATCATACAGGAGAATATACCGGAAAATGTGAGATTTTAGGCCAAGTGGTATGTTGATAAGAGGCTATTTTAAAAGTATACCTGTGATGATGAGGATCTGGATTAGAAGAGTGGCCACAAATATGGAGAGAACAATGGCAAATTATGAATGAAAGCAGTGGGAGTTTGTGAAGGACTGGCTGTAAAATAGACGGAAGTGGGTAGAGTCAAGAGTTATGCATAGGGCAACTGGATGAGTAATGACACAATGAGCATCATCCATAGAACACAGTATCCAAGGGACTTCCATTTCCAGTTGCGGCATCACTTTACTGCTGAGAATAATTTATCCAACAAAATACTTAGATAAACTATTTTTTAAATTGATAACCTGAGGCTGAGCATGGTGGCTCACACCTGTAACCTCAGCACTTTGAGAGGCCAAGACAGGTGGATCGTAAGGTCAAGAGTTCGAGACCAGCCTGACCAAATTGGTGAAACCTTGTCTCTACTAAAAGTACAAAAATTAGCTGAACATGGTGGTGCACATCTGTAATCCCAGCTACTCAGGAGGCTGAGGCAGGAGAATCATTCGAACCCAGGAGGTAGAGGTTGCAGTGAGCTGAGATTGTACCACTGCACTCCAGCCTGGGCGACAGAATAAGACTCCATCTCAAAGAGATAGATAGATAGATAGATAGATAGATAGATAGATAGATAGATAGATAACCTGAAAAGCTAGTTGAAACAACCAGGCCAAAATCTAAGGGAAAACAAAAACTTAGTTTGGCTCTGTGTCCCCAACCAAATCTCACCTTGAATTGTAGTTCCCATCATCGCCATGTGTTGTGGGAGGGACCTGGGGGGAGGTAATTTAATCATGGGGGCAGGTCTTTCCTGTGCTGTTCCGGTGGTAGTGAATAAGTCTCACAAGATCTGATGGTTTTGTGCAGCGAGTTCCCCTGCATAAGCTCTCTTGCCTGCTACCACATAAGATATGACTTTGCTCCTCCCCAGCCATGTGAAACTGTGAGTCAATTAAATCTCTTTCCTTTATAAATTACCCAGTCTCAGGTACGTCTTTATTAGCAGCATGAAAACAGGGTAATACACTTGGAGAGGTAAACAGGGCACACAGTGCCAAAGTCCTTTTGACCTGAAGAGATTTACAAATTCCTGCAAACTTACACTTCGAATTTGTTAGACTAATATGGCCCTGAATCTACCCAGGTAGCGAGAATGATAGATGGTGTGCCCCACCATACACCAGAACCCCTAAAGGCTCTACCCTTAGGATAATGATGAATCATTGGTAAAACCATACACACTCACAGACATCCCCAAGGAATACAACAAAGTCATCTTGTTGTTAAGTGGGTAGGAAAAGAAAAAGAGAGGAAAAAGACCTGTCTGAGAGGTTATGGCTATTGGAAGGCCTCTGTGAGATTTGCAGCCCTGCTTTGCATTGTCTGGGATTACAGGTGCCCACCACCACACCCAGCTAATTTTTGTATTTTTAGTAGAGACGGGGTTTCACCAGGTTGGCCAGGCTGAACTCCTGACCGCAGGTGATCTGCCTGCCTCAGCCTCCCAAAGCGTTGGGATTCCAGGCCTGAGCCACCGCTCCTGGCCATTCATGATTTTTTAAACAAACACTTATTAAAGCAAGAACAGAGGTAACTTTTTGATTAAGAGTATCTAAGGGAGAAAGAAGCTATAACAAATATACAATCAGATTTTACAATAACACACCAAAAGCTTTTGCTGTGGCATCTACCACTACCTCTATTCATCATTGTATTGGAGGGCTGAATTAGCCTAGACAGGCAAGAACAATGTATTAAAAGTATAAGGTTGGAGAGGAAGGAGGATAGCTGTTTCTGTAACAGATAATCTAATTATGGACATAGACAACCTCAGGCTGGTATAGCTGGAGCAGAGTAAGCATCGCAGAAAGTCATAGAAGATAAGTCAGAGAGGGACTGGAATTCAGACCACAGTGGCCTTTGGAGGGCATCGCAAGGACTTTGACTCTTACTGAGAAGTTGAAGCCATGGAGAGTTTTGATGAGGGGAGTGGATGAAGTGACTTAACATTTTAGAAGTGTTACTTTGGATGCTTTTTTGAGAATAGACTGAAGGGAGCTATGGGCAGAATCACAGAGACCAACTGGGAGACACAAGAGAGATGACAGTGGCTTGTACAGGGTGATAGTGGTGACAGAGGTGAGAAGTGGATGGAATCTATGTATATTATGAGGCTAGAGTCAAGAGGATTGCTGATGGATTACATACAGGGTGTGAGAGAAAGAGGAATTAAGAATGACACTAAGGTTTTTGGGGCTGAGCAGCAGCAATAATGCAGCTGCCATTAATGAAGGTGAGGTAGGCTGGGGCTGGAGGAGATTTGCATGAGAATCAGGCAAATGAAGCTGTTGGAAGGCAGTCAGCTATGGAAGTCTAGACTTCAGGGAACAGCACTAGACAGTAGACTTAAATTTGGGAATTATTCACCTAAAGATGGATTTAAAATCCTAAAACTGAGTGAGATCTCCAAAGTTAGTGAGAGAAGAAATCTAAAAGCTGAGTCCTGGGACACACCAATGTGTAGAAAAAACTGGGAGAACCTGAGCCAACTGGGTGGGTTTGGGTGGGTTGTAGTGTGCAGAAAGTAGCCTTCTTCATCCTGAGCCATGATCTTTCACTCTAGCTCCTTCCAAGGGAGGGGACCCTGTCTCAGGACCAGTGTCTGTTTGGCTAAGTGAATGCCGCTGCACCATCTGACTACTGACAGTGCCTCTCAACGTGGTGCCCTAAGGATGAGGGAACCACAGGATGTCCAGTTTAGCTCAACATATTAATCCTAGTATTACTTAGTGACACACTGTCTACTGATGATCCCCCTTGCCTTCCTGAGGGCTGTTTTCTCACTGCCTTTTACTTCTTCAGGAATCTGATTTGCTGGTAATAGGAAGAGAAACCAATTCTACAGAGACCTAACTTTTCCTCTAGATCTCTTAATTAAACACCCCTCTCTTTGTTTCTTCACCTACTTCAGTGAACAGGTTCTGTAATGACATGGAGTCAGGAGAAGACTTCCCAGGGACTTAACAACTAACATTCATTTTCCTAATTCAGGAGTCTCAGGGCCCTACTTGCACCTGTTAGTTTAAATGATGATGTCTTTATAAGGTATGGTATTAACACTTTTCGACTTCTATTATATCAGTATCAAGACACTTCTCTTTATTCCTAATAGGATTAGGAAGATACGCTGCAGCTGGAAGTGTTAATGACAGAATTTTCACTTTATACTATGACCACTTGGGGTTCCTACATAAGCTGACTCCGGATAACTTTGAAGCTAGTGGACCACCTACAGCCTTTGGACATTTGAGAAGTCTTTTTGGAGAGGTCAGTATATAATGCATTGAAACAATTTGCCTTATTTTAGGAATAAATGCCACATTCAATACACAGAATAATGGGAAAGTATTTTCGTTGGGACAAATTCATTAATGCAGTTTGCTCTATTTAACGAAAGGAAAACCCTCTATGTGCCGCCAACATCTCCAAATCTTCTTCCAAGTCCCATATGGGGCTATATAGCTTTCGTTCCACCTAGAATACCTTCATGCAAATATCTTCACTGCAGATCACCACTAGACATTCTAAGCTAGAACCATTACTCCCAGCCCAGGCCAAGGTAAGGGAGGTAGAGAATCTCTACCTCCTAAGG
Organism: Callithrix jacchus; assembly: GCF_049354715.1. Lineage (NCBI taxonomy): Eukaryota > Metazoa > Chordata > Mammalia > Primates > Cebidae > Callithrix > Callithrix jacchus. The sequence continues at coordinate 126,481,563 of NC_133509.1, read as the reverse complement.
TTGGCCCTGAAGAAACATGGGTTGTGAGGCCAGGCACCATGGCGCATGCCTGTAATCCTAGCACTGTGGGAGGACGAGGTGGATAGACTGCCTGAGCCCAGGAGTTGGAGACTATCCTGGACAACGAGGTGAAACCCCATCTCTACAAAAGAATACAAAAATTAGCCTGGTATGGTGGCATTCATCTGTAGCCCCAGCTTCTCGGGAGGCTGAGGCGAGAGATCACTTGAACCTGGGAAGTTGAGGCTGAAGTGAGCTGTGATCATGTCACTGAACTCCAGCCTGGGCAACAGAGTAAGACCCTGCCTCAAAAAAAAAAAAAAGAACATGAGCTGTGGTCTACCTTTCTTCTTTCCTATTAACCCTGCCTCCTGGTTCTTCTTTTTCTAGTGACAACATAAAAAGGAGTTCTCTTCTTTACAGATGACACTTAACACAGGTTTTTATAATATTTAATGTGTAATATGCTACTTGTGAAAATAGCACATCCTAGGGTACCAGTTATAAAAATGAACACTCTCAAACCATCAGCAAATTATCAAATATTTTTGACTGGGGTTAGTAAAACCTGCCCGTTGACTTAAAGGAAACAGAACAAAGGATGAATCTGGTTTTAAAAGATCATTCCAATTACCAGGCCAAAACTGCAGTTAAGAGGATGGTGGGTTAGCTTCCCCTGTCTGAGACATGCATAGAGAATGAGGATTGGAACTTCCATGGGAGAGTTAAGATACCACCATGTGACTCCCTGTGTCTTTGCTCAAGTCTGGGGTGTGGATTCCACATTTATACAAAGTGAATGATGTGAGCAAGAGGATAGAACTAAACAACAACAAAAAAAGCATTTACCTCCATTTTTCACCAGTTTCACGATTTGTAGGAAGTATCTTAGTTTCCTTATGTGAAAGTTTAGATTATTAAGAGAAAAAAAAACTACAGGAATTTGTATACTCAGGCCAAGTTTGTGGAAGCCATACTCAACAACATCACTTCCCTCTCCACAAACAAACTATGCATGCATTCTCTCTGGATAAAATAATCACTGGTTCTTACTACAGTGTTGGAGCTCCTAATTTTTATAACAACTATTTATTCCTATTTCACTTATGAGGAAAGTGAGGCACAGAGAGGCTGGTTAGTTATTGGGATTAGACATCTTTCCCAGGGAACTGGCCCCACCAGGGCCTGTGCTCTCAGCCGTCCTGCTGCCTTTCACTGGGCTTGCATACACTTTCCTTAGGATATGCTTGCCACTCCCAGACTACAGTGTCATACAGAATTATAAAGTTTTAGATATTTCAGTGATTTTCAAGAGTCCTCAAGCCATTTGGTTCAGTCCCACATTTATTTTCCTGGCATCTATTTCCCACTTCTCCTCTGTGCATTCCCAAAATTCAGTAACTAGGAAAAAAGGCATGACAGAAGGTGAGTCTTGGAGGCACTGTGGGATAGATGTGTCCCCAGCCAGTCTGCACGATCTACCACCCACACCTTGTCTCATAGCAACACAGTCAACTCCAACATCCCTTTTCGGGATGGTCCCTACTTCTCTTCTCTCCCCTAAAGGTTCCCCAGGCAGGACAGGGTCAGGACTGGAGGAGTGTGTGTTGAAAGCCCTGTAGATCAGAAATCTAGGCCAGAAGTGCATGGGGAGGTCTGTGAGTCAGGAAAGGAGCATGTGCTGCCAGTTTGGAGACTCAGAAAGCAGCTGTCCAAAGTCTCTAGCACGAGATCGGGAGCAGTAAATGAGGACAGGGATTTCACAGGCCTTTTCCCAAATAAAACTCCAAATAAGAACCCAGTTCTAAAATCTGCATCTCCAGGCTCCTTACACACACACACAATGTGAGTCAAGTTTCCATGTACCCTTTTGCTCCAACCATCCACGAAGGGCACAGGAATCTTACACCAAAGCTTATTCATCAGAACTTCCATTCCTCCTTAACAGGAAAATACCACTTCCCTTGCACACACATGGATAGTCCAACAGAATATGTTGACGTATTTCCTCAATTGATAAGTAAACCAGTATTGTTTTAATGTGAACTGGAAATAAATCTGTGACTTGGGTTTCGTCACAATTGAAGAAGTATAAAGTAGTTTAAATATAGTATTCTCTTTTCTCTGGTTCTAGCCTCCAGATATGGGCTTTGAGACTGCACTTGCCCCACAGCACACCACCTTAGATGAAATCATCTTTTTCGCATATGTACCTGAGAATGAACCCCAGGAAACGATCTACAGGAAGAAGTTCAACAATATACACTATGGAAAAGTGATCCACTCCGGGTAGTGATTTGCATATATTCAGATGGCATATTGGTTTCTAGAATCTACTTTTTAAATTTTTTTGAGATAGAATCTTGCTCTGTCATCCAGGCTGGAGTGCAGTAGAGGGATGACAGTTCACTGCAGCCTCAGCCTCCCAGGCTCAAGCAATCCTCTGGCCTTAGCCTCCAGGATAGCTGGCACTATAGGCACACACCACTACGCCTGGCTAAGTTTTGTGTTTTTTTGTAGAGATGGGGTTTCACCATGTTGCCCAGGCTGGTCTTGAACTCCTGGGCTCAAGGGATTCACCACCTCAGCTTCCCAAACTGCTGAGGTTACAGGTATGAGCCACCACACCTGGCCAACAGAATCTAAATTTTTGGATCTACTTTTTTGAATAATTTTCTTGGCCAAATAGAGTAAGTCTTTTTTGGTAGCCCACAAGGCCAAATACATTTATAGACTCCAAGATGTCTTGCATGATGCCCCAGTTTTAGAAACCTAGGATCATTTATATCAGCACCATCAGGCCAAGCTATAGAAATGTATGTCTCTTGAGTATCAGAAATATTCTGGACTACACTGGATACTCCCTGTCCACAGAGTTTACTCACATGTATGTCCTAGAGACCAACACAGCTAATGTAGTAGAGGCTATCTTTTATGAAATATTGCATGGCACAATATACAGATTTCTCAGAAATGCTTTCTAACATATCAGTAAGAGTCAGTAACCCATAAAGCTACCTCTAAGGCCTAATAACTCATATTCAGAATATAAATTCTGGCTGAGGGCCACGGCTCACGCCTGTAAACCCAGCTCTTTAGGAGGCCGAGGCCAGCAGATCCATTGAGGCCAGGAGTTGGAGACCAGCCTGGCCAACATGGCAAAATCCCGTCTCTATTAAAAATGAAAAAAAACATCAGCCAGGTATGGTGGCTCACATCTGTAATCCCAGCTACTGGGAAGGCTGAGGCACAATAATTGCTTGAACCCAGGAGGCTGAGGTTGCAGTGAGCCAAGATTGCTCCATTGTGCTCCAGCCTGGTTGACAGAATGAGACTCTGTCTCAAAACAAAACAAACAAACAAACAAAAAGAATATGAATTCTATAACCCCCAAATCTACCAACTAAAAAAGAAATAATTTCAACAATTTCAGATTACCAGAAACTCACTGCTATGGTCTAAATATCCATTTTCCCCAAAAATTCACATGTGAAAATCCTCAAGGTGGTAGGTGACTAGGTCATGAAGACTCTGCCCTCATGAATGGAATCAGTGCCCTTATAAAAGAGACCCCAGGGAGCTAGCTAGGCCCTTCCACCACTGGAAGGACTGAAGGACAGAGCCAGCTAGGCCCTTCCACCATTGAAGGACACACATAGAAGATACCATCTATAAATCAGAAAGTGGACCCTCACCAGATACCAACTCTGCTGGCACCTTGAGCTCAGACTTTTCAGCCTCTAGAGCTGTGAGAATAAATTTCTTCTGTTTATAGACTACCTGGTTTATGGTATTTTGTTATAGCAGCCCAAATAGACTAAGATATTCACCTTGTCTCAAGGTGGTGGACTCTATTCTTATACCAGGTTGGAATCTGTATATTATAGGTGTTTGGGGCTGTCAGTACATATCTTGTCCCACAGCTAACAATACCTTGCACCGCGAGGCAGCTTACTCCGAAGTGGAAGGGAACGTGGAAATCAGACCTAATATAATAAACATCAGCAGTATTTTTTTCTCATGAGGATTGTATAAATTTGTCTCTAACAAAAGTGTCAGTGATCTCTAGAATTATTTTTTGCACTAGGTAGTTCTTGTATGTGTGATATTCCAGATCAGTTAGTTTGTGTTTATGTAGGTGTTTTTCTATTGAAAACCTACAGAATCACTTTTCAATCTTTTAATATTAATATAATTAATATTATCCCAATGTTAATATTAATTTCTTATATTCTAATTATTTTTAAAAGCATATGCTCATTCTCTTAAGGATCAGAATATTTAAAAACCAGAAGAGCACAATCTATATTAAGATTCAGTAACTTTGCTCTGTTTGCACAGAAGCTAGGGAATGGGTAGCTTCAAGGCAGAAAATATAAGCAAAGCGAGGGTCAGAGACCTGGAGAGCAAGTGGAACTTCAACTGGGCAGGTGAAGAATTTGGGAGCCCAGTGTTCTCAAGCCTGCAGGAGGCCGAAGGCGGTTATTCAGGTAGTCAGGGTGAAAGGCAGAGTGAGCCATTCCCTTACTCCACCAATCACCATTTAACACTGATGACCAGTAAGGCACGGTGGTGGATACTGCAACAGAGTGGTGAGCACGACATTCAAGCACCTCATTCCATGCCCTTGTGTTCTAGCCCAGAAGGAGACAAGTATGTGATTACAGTTGACTAAGGCTGCAAAAGGGGCATATAGAGCATTGAGAGATTCTTTTCCTGGGGCTGGAGCCCTTGTTTGGAGAATCCTAGGTTTCTCCTGGAATAACACCCAGCTTCCTTACTGGAACTCAAAAAGCCCCACTGACCTGGCTCCACTCTCTCCAGTGACCTCTCTGTTTTGTTCACTGCAGTGAAGTCACTCTGGCTTAATTTGGTTTCTGTAACACTTCCTGCTCCTTTTGGCCTGGAGGCTTTGAGCATGCTGTTCCTCTTCCTGGAACCTTCCCCGAACTACCACTCTCTTCCTTCACCCTTGTTCTTCTGGTCTTTTCTTAAGCCTCAGTTTCTTACCTCTCAGTGAAAGAAGAGAGGTAAGGTAAAGGGGCAAGAAGTCCTCCTGTTGGAGACCTCCAAAGTCTTTGGCATGGGCAGTGCCACTCTTGCAGCTAGTGACAACTACTCCCACCCAGCCAGCCCCTGGAATTCTGTCACGGGTTGGGGTCCCGTCGCCCTTTCAGCAGTCCTTCTGGGCAGCCTTTTTTTTCTTTCCTGCCTCCCCTTCACCCAACACGACCCTTGTTTCCCAGAGATAAGCATTGTCTTGGATTTTATGTTAACATCTTTTAAAGTTTTGCTTTAGCGCTTTAACACTAGTTTTGCAAAAGGTATGACTTGCCTTTTTCAACATTATGCTTTTGAAATTACTTGATATTGATATGTGATCTGTAATTCAATCACATAAATACTCTACAATTTATGTAGCTATTCTCCTATTTGTATTGGAATCGTTAAATTCTTTCCTTCCTCCCTCCTTTCCTTCCTTCCTTCCCTCCTTCCTTTTTTTCTCTCTCTTTCTTTTTTTCTTTCTTTTCTTTCAACAGGGTCTCCCTCTGTCACCCAGGCTGGAATGCAGTGCTGCAATTATGACTCACTGCAGCTTTGGCCTCCCTGGCTCAAGTGATCCTTCTACCTCAGCCTCCTGAGTATCTGGGACTACAGGCACACGCATGCCACCATGCCCAATTAGTTTTTGCCATTTTTTTTTCTTTTCTTTTCTTTTTTATTGTAGAGATGGGATTTTACCATGTTGTCCAAGCTGATCTTGAACTTCTGGGCTTAAGTCATCTTCCCACCTTGGCTGCCCAAAGTGCTAAGATTACAGGTGTAAGCCACCCCACCCAGCTTCTCAATTTTACCTATGTAGAATTGATGTGTCTAGTGTAAACTAGGAATCCAGTTTTTCTTTTTTTTTTTAACCTGGATAATCTATTGTCGATACAAGCCCCTCCTTTCCCCCACTGTTCTGCAGCACTGCTCTGTGATATATCCTAGTCCCGTATTTACATTGGTCTGTTCCTGTCCTCTCTTCTATTTCACTGGTGTATTTGTCTTCTCTGTGACACACTGACTAAATGACTTTAATTATGAAACTTGTATGAATAACTCCCTCCCCCTGCCTTTTCTTGACTTTTGGTCTTCCATTTATATGTTAGACTCGGCTTGTTGAGTTCCATTAAGAAAAATTAAAACCCCAAAACCTGGTAATAGAAATTACCTCTTGCAACCAAATTCTGCCTTATGTCACTGTTAGATAGATCTTGGGTGGGAATTTCATGCTCTTCCCCTGGCCGTAAGAGAATTCTTAGTTCTCTTAGAATTTTAGGACCAAGATGACAGATTCCTGATTCTTCCTAAGGGGTGGAAGTTATTATTTTCATCCTTCCCTCCTCTGTCACATGTCTTTCCCTGGGCCCTGTGGGTGAGTGTACCTTTACTTCTTCCCTGGCAGTAGGTAAAAGCTTTTGCTTTATAGGGGAAAAGGGTGAGAGAAGGAGGGAGGACTTTCTCCTGATGCCCCCCTAACCCTCAGCCACTGATCAGCTCTTTTGAGGCCTGTGTGCAAAAGCATCTAACGCCCAACCTCCTGTGGTTTAAGAGTTTTACTTCCTGTGAAAGAAGGTTCAGGGAAGTAGGTGATGTTTCAGGACTGTTTCCTCCCAACCTCTGATCCCCACAAACTACCTGCACCTCCACTGGGGGCTGTCTCTGGTCTAATGCTCTGCCTCAGTCTTTGCCTCATGCTTTCAAGGGAAGCCTGTGGGGTTTGCAAGTGAGTGCAGATTGCCATTTGTCAGGCGCCCAAGCACTTCCAGACTCACATACTAGGACGTAGCTGGCCTTTGGCCCTTTTCTTTTTTATATATATATTTTTATTTTTTTTCTTTTTAGAGATGGGGTTTCACCATGTCGGCCAGGATGGTCTCCATCTCTTGACCTTATGATCTGCCCGCCTCGGCCTCCCAAAGTGCTGGGATTAGAGGTGTGAGCCACCGCGCCCGCCTTTGGCCCTTTTCTACAACTTCAGCTAACTCTTTCTTGCTTGTGTTATGGCCAGCACTGTTTTTCCTTCCTATGCTTTTCCATAGGTGACCCTGTCCTGGTGTTCAATCTCTCCTTGGAATGGCTCATTGCTCTGGATTTCAGGTTAGTTGGTTATCTCGTGACCTTAGTTCTCTGACGAGCTAGAGAAAACTCATAACTTTACGCTTTATCTACTTTTTGTTTTGTTTTCTTGTTCAATTGCATCTTTCTGCATCTAAAGCAAAACCAGAAGACTTATGATTGCCTTTTATAGAGTAATCTTATATTTTTCACATTTGCTAAATTCTTTTAATAATTCTGGTGCTTTTTCTGCATGTTCTCTTGGGTTTTGGAGTAGAGGTAAATTTTTAAATTTTTTTAAGTTTCAATAGCTTTAAGGGTACAAGCAAATTTGGGTTACACAGTGAGTTGTGTGGTGGGAAAGTCTGGATTTTTGGAGCCCATCACCCAAGTGGCATCCGCTGTACCCAGTAGGTAGTTTTTCCTTTCTCATGCTTCCCACCCTTCCTTCTTCTGAGTCTCTAATATCCTCTCTACCCCTCTGTATTCCTTCACATACCCATAGCTTAGCTCCCACTTATAAGTTAGAACATGCAGTATTCCATTTTCTGTCCCTAAGTTACTTCACTGAGGTTAATGGCCTTCAGTTCAAAAGATATTATTTCATTATTTTGTATGGCTGAATAGTATTTCATGGTATATAGATGCCACCTCTTCTTTATCCATTCATCAGCTGATGGCACTTTGGTTGATTCCATGTCTTTGCGATTGTGAATTATGCTACAATAAGCATACATGTTCAGGTGTTTTTTAAAAATATAATGACTTCTTTTCCTTTGGGTAGATACCCAGTAGTGGGATTACTGGATTGAATGGTAAATCTATTTTTAATTCTTTGAGAAATGTCCATACTGTATAAATATTTTTAAGTAGATAATCATATTACCTGCCAGTACAATTGATCCTTGAACAACGTGGGTTTGAACTGTGCAGGTCCACTTACACGTGGAATTTTCTCTGCCTCTGCTACGCCTGAGTCGGTAAGACTGCCTCAGTCCATTCCACTTAAGAAGTAATAATTATATTTTCCCTTTCTTATGATTTTCTCAATAACATTTTTTCCTGTAGCTTACTTTATTATAAGAATACATTGTGTAAGACATACAACATACAAAATATGTGTTAATCAGCTGTTTATATTATTGGTAAGACTTCCAGTCAACAATAGCCTACTTACAGTTAAATTTGGGGGGAGTTAAAAGTAATATGTGAATTTTCGTCTGCACAGGGGGTTGGCCTTCCTAACCTCTGCATTGTTCGAGGGTCAACTATAATTTGTTTTGTTTTTTCCTTAACATTTCTTAGCCTATTATACCTTTTCCCTGTTACAGTGGCTAGGACTTCCAATACCTTGTTAAATTGAAGATAATGGAATTATTGTTCTTCCTGACTTTATATATATTTTAAGCATTTCATAGTTTTTTAACACTTTATCATTTAAAGAAATGTATTTATTTTTCTTGTTTAAGAGATTTGGTGTTTGGGGTTTTAAATTATTGTTTCTCCTGTATCTATTGAGCTTATCTATAGAATTTTTTCCTTTAACTTTTTATTTAACACTGTAGATTATATTGTGAATTTAATGTTGAACCAACTTTAAAGTCCTGGAATATACCTATCTTTGTCATTGTGTGTTATCTATTTTCATACATTTCTGGACTCCTAAATATTTGCTAATATTTAGGATTTCAACATCTATGTTCATGTGGGAAGTTTGCCTGTAGTTTTTCTTTCTCATGTTGTCCTTCTGTGGTTCTGTTAACAAGATTATATTAGCCTCATAAACAATTATTTTTTTATTTTCTGGGAGAGTTTAAGACGGGAATATTTTTTCCTTAAAAATTTGTTTCTTGAAATTGTTTGTAATTTACTTTATGGCCTAGTCGCCATTCATTATGATCAATTTCAGTAAATATTTTGTATGGGAGGCCAAATTTTACATCTATCCCCTTGGAGTTTTTTGGCTGAGCCTGAGTATTATACTGACATAAGACAGATTAACAGGAGAAGAGCATACATATTTGTTTAATGTAGGTTTCATGTGACACGGGAGCCCCCCTAAAGGAATGAAGACCCCCAAAGAAGCAGTTAGAGTTGAACATGAATATAACTGTGTTGAATAAAAATTAGTAAGTTGTGAAAATGTGACAAGGCTAGGGGGCTTGGGCCAGGGTAGTTAACTGTGGAGAAGTGGCTGGGGAGATAAGGGTTCGTTTAACAGGGTGTGTTTGTACAGATTTTGCTTGGCTTTGGCCCCCGGATCTGGTAATAAAAACAATGTCCTTCTCCAGGTGCCAGGAGGACACCTTCTACATGGGAGTTTTATCTCCTGCCTTTAGGTAGGTCAGAGTGTCCTTCCTGCATTTGCTGTTGTGTGTTGTTGTTGTTTTTTTAAGTGACTTTAACTCAATCAATAGGCTAGAGCAGATGTTTAGGGGTGGTGTGTTCTGAATGTCTTCCTATTGCATGCATTATTAATATTTATTTGTTAGATTAATCCTGTTCTTTGTGATGTTACAATTTTCTATATACTTAGTGATTTTTTTCTCCTTGATCTATCAATTATTCAGAGAGTTGCATTAAGCTTTCCTACTGTGTACATTGATTTGTCCATTTTTTAATCATAGTTGTGTCAATTTTGCCTTGTATATTTTGAGATCGTTATTAGGTACATGTAAGTTTAGAAGAGTCCCATCCTCATGATCAGCTGAACATTTTGTTGGTATTTAGTGACCGCTTTCATCACTATAATGCTTTTTTGTATTATAGTGCCTTTTTTATTATGCTTCTTTCAACCATTTTAAAGCGCACCATTCTGTAGCGTGAAATTCATTCACATTGTTGTACAGCCATCATCACCATCGGTCTCTAGACTTTTTCATCTTCTGAAACTCTGTTCCCATTAAATAATGACTCCTCATTTCCATCTCCCACTGGCAACCACCATTCTACTTTTTGTCTTTATGAATTTGACTACTCTAGGTACCTTCTATAAGTGGGATCACAGTATTTGTCCTTTAGTGACAGGTTTATTTCACTTAGCACGATGTCAAGGTTTATGCATGTCGTAGCATGTGACAGGATTTCCTTCTTTTTGAAGGCTGAGTAAAATGCCATTTTGTACATATATATATTCCACATTTTGTTTTTCCACTCATCTACTGATGAACATTTGGGATGCTTCCACCTTTTGTGTAGTATAAATAATGATGCTATATACCTGGGTATATTGTTTGAGTCCCTGTTTCAAATCTTTTTAGCATATGCCCAGAAGTAGAATTGCTGCATCATATAATTCTATGTTTAATATTTTGAGGATAAAGTGCAACAAAATATATATAGTCAAAAAATTAAAAATAAAAGAATATATTTTGAGGAACCACTATACCATATTCCACAGCTGTACCACTCTCCATTCCCACCAGTGATGTACAGCTGTTCAGATTGCTCCATATCCTGGCCAGTGCTTGTTATTTTTTTTACTAGCCATCCTAATGGGTGTGAGATGGTATCTCACTTTGGTTTGGACTTCCATTTCCTTAATGATTTGTGATGCTGCCCATCACATGCTTATTGGGCCACCCATGTGTCTTCTTTGTAGAAATGCTTATTCAAATCGGGGATTTTTTGTTATGAGTTTCAATTTTTGTTTGTAGCTTTTTTTTGTTGTGAATATATGGCAGCAGCCTTTTTTGGATAATATTTTCACGGTATATTACTTTAATCCTTTAACTTTCGCCTGCTTTATATGTGTCATAAAAGACATAAGTGGATTTTATGGTTTTAGCCAATTTAACAATTTCTGTCCTTCAGTTGGAGAGTTTAGTTCAACTACATTTATTATTTTTACTCATATATTTGTCTTCATTCCTACCACCTTCTTTTGTTCTTTCTATTTGTCCCACTTTTTCTATGTTTCATTTTTGTTTTCTTTCTTGCTTACCTTATTTTAAGATTCTTTTTCTCCTCTTTTCGTTCTTTTCTTCTACTTGATTGGGACTTTTACACCCTGTTTTATTTTGCTTTTTAGTGTTACCCAAGATTTTTGCATGTGTGTTAGCTTGAAAGTCTGAAGTTAATTGATAACTTTATCTCTTTCCCACTCCATATGAAATCATTAAACTCTAGGTGTCTAGTCAGTGTCCACCCTTTATATTTCTCAAGAATGAGTCCAATTCCAGTCCCTCTATTCCTCAAACCTCAGAAGTCATATTACAGCTTCTAAAGTGATCCCCTTGAAGTCCTTCTTGGATTTTTGTGAGAGAGAAGCACTTCTCTTTCTCCATATAGGGTGACAAAGAGATGAGAGATGAAATGCACAACACGCCATTACTACTTCCTTCTTTAAATTCTTCAACTCTCATTTATCTTAAATACTCTAGCTTTCATTTAGAATGTCTCTCTAGCTGTGATATGGAGAATGAACTGGAGGGTAGCAATTATGGATGCACTTAGATCATTTAGAAGGCCTTTACAGTAGCCTAGGCTAAAATTTTTGGTGTTTTAGTCTAAGATGTCGATGGCAAAAATTGAAAGGAATGAATGGATTAAGAGATACATGGGGGGCCAGGAGCGGTGGCTCACGCCTATAATCCCAGCACTTTGGGAGGCCGAGGCGGGTGGATCACGAGGTCAAGAGATCGAGACCATCCTGGTCAAAATGGTGAAACCCCGTCTCTACTAAAAATACAAAAACTTAGCTGGGCATGGTGGCGCGTGCCTGTAATCCCAGCTACTCGGGAGGCTGAGGCAGGAGAATTGCCTGAACCCAGGAGGCAGAGATTGCAGTGAGCCGAGATCGCGCCATTGCACTCCAGCCTGGGTAACAAGTGCAAAACTCCGTCTCAAAAAAAAAAAAAAAAGAGAGATACATGGGGAACAGACTCACCAGGACAATGGAGCAGAGCCATTTTTATGACTTCATTATCTGGCTCTGTGCCTTAAAAAACACATCTGTGCTTGCCTTCTATTTACTGCATCCTGCTACACATGATCTTATTGTGGTGATGCTATCTGAGATTCTTACGCTGTGCTTAAGAGGACAGGTACCTGAGGTAGACAGACTGTGGATGAGGAATCAGGCGGTATGGAAATGGCAAATGGTAGACTTGGAATTCAGGCGAGAGTTTGAGGAATAAGAGTCGAGAACTAAAGTTAGATGATGGAAAAGAAGGGATTCTGGACATTATCAAGGAATCTGGATCATGGAGGCCGAAGCCTTGCATAATCTCAACAAAGGTATAGGGCACCACCAGCAATGAGATGTTAGGTACTGAATCAAAATCCTTTCACAGTAAGAATTGATTAGATATACACAGACAAAAGACAATATCTGATTGATAACATGGGAAGTATAGTCATTGCACAAATGGTGAAATATTTGAGAAGGAACTTCTGTCATCTTGTAACAAGGTCAGTTGTTCTTAAGAATCTTCAGAAAAATCTTAAAAGTGATAACTTAATGTCCATGTCTCTACTAAATTGCCCAGAAGGAATGCATCAGCAACATGCCAAGGTTTCAGTAAAGCTCTTCATGCAGTTAGTGAATATTTGAGTGCCTATTACATATCAAGTCTTGTGCTAGGCACTGGGAATATAGTGGTAAATAAGATAGACAAGGCTCTTCCGTGCATGGGGATGAAATTCTAATAAATAGATACAGGTTGATAAACAGGTAAACCAAAAAAAAATATCTAGTACGTGCTTTGAAGCACATAAACATGATGACAGAGGGAGTGAGAAGGATAAGCAAAGACCCAAGAACAAAGAGCAAAGAGCCAGTGAAAGATCTTTCCAGGTTAAAGAAGTTGCATACGGTAAGACAAGAAAAAATGGGATGTGTTTAATAAACACGGAGAAAGCCAGTGTAGATGATACACGGTGATGGTATGGTGGAAAGGCCAGCAAGGAGGTCAGAAAGTGCCAGATCAAAGACAGTATCGTAGGCTACAGGAAGAGTGTAAATTTTCTTCTTGGTGTCAGCAGAAACCATTGAATTTTACTGGATTATTTTTAATCCCCAATTTATATTTTTGAAAAGATCACTCTGCTGTGAAAAGTATAGAACAGTGTGTGAGTAGAAGCTGCTAAGCCCCCTTAGAAAGTTGTTGAAGTACCACCTGCAATGAGATGTCAGGTACTGATGCTAGGGGAGAGACGATGGAGCTGCAGCAGGTGCGGTTGAGGGAAGACGGGATCTGATGATGCTCTTGCCTATGAAGGATATGAGCAAAAAAAAGAGGGGTCAAAAATTGTCTGGGTTCACAGTTTGTAGCTAAGAGGACGATACTGCCATTTTATGAGATGAAAAATGCAGGCATCAGGCAGGGTAATTGAGAGTTCCACCTCAGAAGTGTTCAGTTTGAAATGTGGTTTAGGAGTCTAAGTGAAGATATGAAGTTGGCAGTTGGATGTATGAATTCATAACTCAGAGGAGTCAGAGCAGAAACTTGGCGTTTGGCAATTGCTCAGATACAGATGGGTGATTCTACCTGCAGAAGAGGCTGTATGTTGAGAATAAAAGCCCTGGGGCAGTCCAGGAAGAGAGACTGGGCTGAGAAGAAGGCCCTAGCAAAGAAGGGTAAGAAGGAGCAGCCCACAGGGTAGAAAAGACACAGGAAAATGTGGGGCCATATAAACTAAGGGAAAAGGGTATTGAAGAAAGCATGGTGTGATCAACTGTGATGCATGCTGCAAAGAGACTTGAGTAAAGTCAGATTAAAGATGTGACCTTTGAATTTGGCACCATTCTAGGCTGTAGTAACCTTGATGAAAACAGTTTCATTGGCATGGGATGGAAGGGATCGGCTGGGCTGGGGAAACAGCATAGGCATTGGAAGGAGAGCTTAGGATGCGTAGGTAGCTTACTTTGATGATATTTGTCTTTTTGCAGTGTCTTCTCCACTCAACAGTTGTTCCTCTCCACCTCTAAAACTTACAGACTTTCTTCACTGCCCAGATCCCCTTTCCTTCTCCTTTGAAGGCTGATTTCTATCCTCTCCTAGAACAGCAGTGCTTAATCACCCCCAAAAGCAGTCCTAGGAAGAAGTGCAGAGACAGCCTCCATAATTAAGGTAGCTGTCTGACCACTGGCCATTGACTTCAGATACAAAGAGGTTAACTTTTTAAAAGTAATTAATAAACGTTATTTTTAAGTTAATTACAGCTTTACAGCAAAATTGAGCAGACAATAGAGTTCCTATATACTTCTGTCCCATACACACACAAAACCTTCCCCACTAGCCACATCCCACACCAAGTGGTACATTTGTTATAGCTCAGGAACCTACATTGACACATCATTTATCACCCAGAGTCCGTATCTACATCAGGGCTTACTCTTAGTCTTGCAAATTCAGTGGGTTTGAACAAATGTATAATGACAAGTATTCATCATCAAAATATCATACAGAAGAGTTTCACTGCCCTAAAAATTTTCTATGCTTTGCCTATTCATCCCTCTCTCTCCCTCACCCCTGGCAACCACCAATCTTTTGGCTGTCTCCATAGTTTTGCCTTTTCCAGAATGTCATATAGTTTGAATCATACAGTTTATAGACTTTTCAGAGGCTTCTTTTGCTTAGTAATAGCATCTAAATTTCTCCACGTATTTTCATGGCTTGATAGCTTATTTCTTTTTTAGTGCTGAATAATATAATATTCCGTCATCTGAATATGCCACAGTTTATTCATTTACCTACTGAAGAACATCTTGGTTGCTTCCAAGTTTGAGCAATTATAAATTATAAATAAATAGGTGTAAACACCTATTTGCAGGTTTGTGTATAGATAATAAGTTTTCAACTCATTTGGGTAAACACCAAGGCATTTTTCTAGATCATATGCTAAGAGGATATTTAGTTTTGTAAAAAATGACCAAACTGTTCTTCAGACTGTCTTTATCATTTTCATTTCTATCAGCAATAAACAAGAGTTCCTGTTATTCACATACTCACCAGTATTTGGGTTGTCAGCATTTTGGATTTCTGCCATTTTAATGGGCATGTGGTGGTATCTCATTATTAATTTGCGTTTCCCTGATGACATACGCATTAGTCTGTTTTCACACAGCTATAAAGAAATACCTGGGCTGGGCACAGTGGCTCACGCCTATAATCCCAGCACTTTGGGAGGCCGAGGCAGGTGGATCACAAGGTCAAGAGATCGAGACCATCCTGGTCAACATGGTGAAACCCCGTCTCTACTAAAAATACAAAAAATTAGCTGGGCATGGTAGCACGTGCCTGTAGTCCCAGCTACTCAGGAGTCTGAGGCAGGAGAATTGCCTGAACCCAGGAGGCGGAGGTTGCGGTGAGCCAAGATTGCGCCATTGCACTCCAGCCTGGGTAACAAGAGCAAAACTCCATCTCAAAAAAAAAAAAAGGAAATACCTGAAACTGGGTAATTTATAATGGAAAGAAATTTAATTGACTCATAGTTCTGCATGGCTGGAGAGGCCGTGGTGGAAGGTGAAGGGGAAGCAAGGCACATCTTACATGGTGGCAGGAGAGAGAGGGCAGGGGAAACTGCCATTTTTAAAACCATCCTATCTCATGACAACTCCCTCACTGTTGTGAGAACAGCATGGGGAAAACCACCCCATGATCCAACCACCTCCATCCAGGTCTCTCCCGTGACGCATGGGAATTACAATTCAAGATGAGAGCCATATCAGTAAATGCTGTAGAACATTTTTTGATATGCTTATTTGCCATCTGAATATCTTCTTTGATGAGGTATCTGTTAAGGTCTTAGGCCCATTTTTAAAAGCAGTTTGTATGCTTTCTTATTGTATTATCAGAGTTTTTTGTATTGTAGGAGATCGGATTATGCCACCCCAGAGCTGTGCAGTGGTGTGTGCCTGTAGTTGCAGCTACTTGAGAGTCTGAGGCTGGAGGATCTCAAGTTCAAGCCTCGCCTGGGCAAAATAGTGAGACCTCCAATTTCCAAACAAAACAAAAACAACAAATATGCCACTTTAGCATAAAGATTATTTGAGCTGAAGGCAATTAAGGAAAAACAGACACAAGAAAAACTCTTTGCCCCCTCCCACCAGGAAGGGCAGAATGATTCTTAATCACTGACGATAACTCTAGACTATATAAATTTTTTTCTTTTTAGAGACAGATTCTCACTCTGTCACCCAGGCTGGAGTGAAGTGGTGCAATTATAGCTCACTGCAGCCTCAAACTCCTGGGCTCAAGCAATCCTCCCGACTCAGCCTCCCAAGTATCTGGAACTATAGGCAGGAGCCACCACACCCAGCTAGTATTTTTTTTTTTTTTAATTTTAAAAATTTTTTAGAGGTGAGATCTCACTATGTTGCACCCAGGCTGCTCTCCAACTCCTGTCCTCAAGCAATCCTCCTGCCTCAGTCTTCCCTCCAGAGTAGCTTGGATTACGGGCACAAGCAACTCTAGACTATTCATAAACCCAGAGACACAAAGAATTGACAGAAGAAACCTTGTCAAAACAACCTTTGTCCTCCATTTGTTTACCTTCCACAGTTTGCTGACCCTAAAAACCTAAACCCGTTTTCCTCTGTCTTGTCACTTCTCTAAACATTTATTGTTCTTTATTTTGAAGCCCCGTGTTCTAACGACCGCTTCAGTTACTCAGTGCTGCTGTTCATCCTGCATTTAAGCACAATGCACACGTTCATAAACTCTGCCTGTTTTTCTCTTGTTAATCTGTATTTGACAGCATAATTGTCAGGATCTCAGTTACAGAACCAAGGAGAATAGAGGAAAAGGAGGTTTCTCTTCCTTCCCCTACAGTTCATTTTGGATAACAGTCCTTCTGAAAATATTTTCTCCTAGTATGTGGCTTGTCTTCCAATTCTCTTGACAGGGTGTATCACAGAGCAGAAGTTTGTAATTTTAGTAAGGTACCAATTACTAATGAGAGGAGATACATGCAAACCGTAGCATGTTTTGTTTTGTTTTGAGACGGAGTCTCACTCTGTCACCAGGCTGGAATGCAGTGGAACAATCTCAGCCCACTGCAACCTCTGCCTCCCAGGTTCAAGAGATTCTTCTGCCTCAGCCTCCCAAGTAGCTGGGACTACAGGCACAGCACCACCATGCCTGGATAATTTTTGTGTGTGTGTATTTTAGTAGAGACAATTTCACCATGTTGGCCAGGATGGTCTCGATCTCCTGACCTCAAGTGATCCACCTGCCTTGGCCTCCCAAAGTGCTGGGATTACAGGTGTGAGCCACCACGCCCAGCCCTAGCATGTATTTTTAACACAGATTCAGGGTTCACTGCTGAATGCTGTCATTTAAAAGTCTTTACTAATTGGTTAAAAATTGTATCCCACTGTTGTAATTGTGATTTCTTTTATTACAAATGAGGTTGATCAAATGTTAATCAAATGTTTGTTAGCTACTTGTGGTATATTTTGTTTGTAAACTATTTGTTCATAAATTGGTTCATTTAATCCACTGTTTTATCCAAATTACTTAATGGTTTTATTTGTGTTTAGGAAAACTGGAGAGAAATTTATCAATTTTATCTTTCATGGATTGTGTCTTTGGTGTTGTATTCAACAGTCATTGCATTAAGATGGTAAATTTGGTTAGGTGTATCTTCTTAGTCCACTTCATGCTGCTATAATAGAATATCACAGATTGGGTAATGTATAAAGAAAAGAAATTTATTTCTTACAGTTCTGGAGGCTGAGAAGTCCAAGGCTGGGGGGCCCATATCTGGCGAGGGCTTTTTACTGCATCATCCTATGGTGGAAGGCAAAAGGGTGAGTGCATGTGAGCACACAGGTGTGCAAGCACTCATGTGCAAAAGAGAGAGAGAGAGAAAGAAAGAGGGAAGAGGGGACTGCATTCATTCTTTTTTCAGGAACCTACTCCCACAATAATTAACCCACTCCTGCAATAATGGGGTTCATCCATTCATGGGGGCAGAGCCCTTATGGTCTAATCACCCCTTAAAAATCCTACCTCTCAACGCTGTTGCATTGGAAATTATGTTTCCAATACATAAACTTTGAGGGGTACATTCAAACCATAGCATGTATTTTAACAAATTTTTTTTAAATGAAGAAAAAGTCATTGCCATACCCAAGGTCATCTAGATTTTCTCCTGTGTTATCTTCTTAGGAGTTTTATAGTTTTGCATTTTATATTTAAATCTGTGAGCCATTTAGAGTTCTTCTTTTGTTTTTTGAGACAGGATCTGGCTTTGTCATCCAGGCTGGAGTGCAGTGGCACTGTCTCAACTCACTGCCACCTCCACCTCACGAGCTCAAGTCATCCTACTGCCTCAGCTTCCTGAGAAGCTGGGATTACAGGCACGCACCACCACGACTGGTTAATTTTTAGTAAAGATGGGGTTTCACCATGTTGCCTAGGCTGGTCTTGAACTCCTAGGCTCAAGCAGTCTGCCTGCCTCAGCCTCCCAAAGTGCTGGGACCACACCCAGCCTAGAGTTAATTTTTAGGACAACTGTAAGATCATCTAGAATGAATTTTTTGCATGTTGATATTCATGGCTAACATTTTAGAAACTGTTTTCTTGGTTACAAAGTTAATACATGTTCAGTATAGAAATTTCCTAAAAGGCAGAAAAATACTAAGATAATTTTAAGAAATTATGATTGTTAACACTTTGATGAATTATCATTTAGTTCTTTTTATATATATTTTAACATCTCTCAACTTGCATTCTTCATTCGGACATTACAATATGATCATTTTCCTTATACTATTAAAACTCTTTGTAAACACCCTTTTAATCATTGCATTTTCTCTAAGTAAATCATGTAATATCACTTACTTAGTTTTTTTATTGACATTTCTCATTTCTAAATTTTACCATAACACTGTGAGGAATATCTTTGTGTAGAAAACTTTCTCCCCAAGCCCTGTGTTTCAAGTTATTTCCTTAGGACAGAGCCATATTAATAGACTTACGGAACCAGAACAGGGAAAAGGTTAGCATGCCCTTAATGCATAACGTCAGATTGCTTTCCAGGAAGCTTGTTCCAGTTTACAATCCCATCAGTAGTGGATGAGTTCCTGTCTTCACTCAATTCCCACTTCTGCTGAACTGTGTCATTTAAAGATCTTTGCTAATTTTAGAGGTTAAAAATTGCATCCCATTTTTATAATTGCCATTTCATTGATTACTAATGAGGTTGAACAAATGTTAATCAAATTTTTGTTAGCTATTTGAGGTAAACTTTGTTTGTAAATTATTTGTTCATAAATTGGTTTGTTTAATCCACTGTTTTATCCAAATTGCTTAATGGTTGTATTTATTTCTAGAAAAACTGGAAAAGCTCACATAAGAAAAGTATTGCAACATAAGACTCCTAAAGGATTTTTGTCCTCAGTTATTACAGAAATGAAAGAGCCTTTTGGATTAGAAGAAGTGAACGAGAGCTCTTGTCTGTCTAGTTCCCTTTTGATTAGTAAAACTGGAAATTTCACCTATAAACTCACTCTTGATTCACAAGGTAAGTATAATAATATCATACAGCTTTGATGGCTAGAAAATAATGAAAAATTATCTTTTGTGAAGACTTTTTGATGCTTATTTAAACTGGGCATGGTGACTCACACCTGTAACCCCAGCACTTAGGGAGGCTGAGATGGACAGTTCACAAAGGAGTTCAAGGCCACACCGACCAACGTGGTGAAACCCCTTCTCTACTAAAAATACAAGAATTTGCCAGGTGTGGCGGCACACGCCTGTAGTCCCAGCTACTTGGGAGGCTGAGGCAGGAGAATTTCTTGAACCTGGGAGGCGAAGGTTGCAGTGAGCCAAGACCGTGCCTTGGCACTCCAGCCTGGGCAACAGAGTAAGACTCTGTTTTGAAAAAAAAAAAAAAAATGCTTATTTATAGAGCAATAGATTTCAAATTTTAGTCCAGTTGGCAACCTACCAATGTTTACATATATTTAGGTTCCTGAAATATTTCTTTTTTTTTGGCAACAAGTCTCGCTCTATCGCCTAGGCTGGAGTGCAGTGACACAATCTCAGCTCACTGCGAACTCAGCCTTTCAGATTCAAGCGATTCTCCTGCTTCAGCCTCCCGAGTAGCTGTGATTACAGATGTGTGCCACCTCACCCAGCTAATGTTTTTTCCTTTTTTTTTTTTTTTTTTTTTTAGAGACAGCGTCTTGCTCTATTGCCCAGGCTAGAGTGCAGTGGCGTGATCTCGGCTCACTGCAACCTTTGCCTTCTAGGTTAAAGCAATTCTCAGCCTCCCGAGTAGCTGGGACTACAAGCACTTACTACCACACATGGCTAATTTATTTTATATTTTAGTAGATGGGGTTTCACTGTGTTGCCAGGCTGATCTCGAACTCCTAAGCTCAGGAGGCTGCCTACCTCAGCCTCCCAAAGTGCTAGGATTACAGGCCTGAGCCACCCGCCTGGCCTAATTTTTGTATTTTTATTGGAGACGGGGTTTCACCTTGGTGGCCAGGCTGGTCTCGAACTCCTGACCTCGAGTGGTCTGCCTACTTCAGCTTCCCAAAGTGCTGGGATTAACAGGCGTTAGCCACCAAGCCCTGCCCAATATTTTTTTTCTAATATAACAAAGCATAGCTATAAATTCATTGATATGTTATCAATAGTATTGCATATTATTTATTCCTATGAGCTTATTTTGTCTTAAAGAGTTATCAGAAAAAATGAAAGAAAATGGGAAGTTCATGCAGATTTTGCCTTGCTTTAGCAAAATAATTTTGAATCACTGTTCTATAGGATGTTTCTATCTCAAAAGATTATGGATTCATAGCAAAAAGTTAGTATTCAGAGGGTTTGGGTTTTACTCTGACTAAGCGGGAAGCCATTGGAGGGTTTAAGCAGAAAGTGACATGATCTGAATTATGTCTCAACAAGATCACTTTGGCTGTTGAGACAAGAATAGACTGGGCAGGTAAAGAAAAGAGGGCAAGGAGAGCAGAGAAGTCAGCTAGGTGGCCATTACCATAACCAGGTGAGAGATCATATTAGACTTAAAGATGCCTGTTACTCATCCAAGTGGAGAAGTAAGATGGGCATTTAGAAATACAGGGAAGTGGTCTGGACTAGAGAGAGAGATTTGAGGACCGTCAGCTTATGTATGATAGCTAATGCCGTGAGACCAAACGAGAACACCTGGAAAATGATTGGAGTTATAGAAGGGAAGAGGCTTGAGGTCTAATCCAGGGCATTCCAATATCTAGTGTTCAGGGAGCTGGAGGAGAATCAGCAAAGGATATTGGGTTCTGGGCAGAGTAGAACTAAGAGAGAGTGTGTCAAACCAAGAGAGGAAGCTGTTTCAAGAAGGAGAGGCCCCTCTCCTGTGCTGCATAATGTAGGGAGCCAGCCCTACATCACCCGTGGGTACCCGAAATTCGGTGGCAACAAAGGAATGAGAAAAAGACAAATTAAGAGAAAAAATAGGACCAGGGGCCCATTATTTCATTACTCTGGACCTTACAAGGAGCCTACAAGTCTGGCTACATCACAGTGCTACGAAGGGGTTTTATGTCCTGAGCACAATGTTTATGGTAACAGAACCGAGGTCACCCTGCACCGGAACATGAGGCATGGAGAGGCCTTCCTCCTCAGAGGCCTCCTGCAGCCTTCCGCAGTTTGTTGTTCCTTGTTTATATGTTACTCATAACCAATTTATGTAGGCACTCTGGTAGTCCTTTCTCCTCTGCTGTTTTAACCAACAGCATAACACCAATAGGTCTGGTAAGATAAGAAATGAAAATCGGCCAGTGGATCTGTGTGAACATCCTTGGGAACCTTGGCTGGGTACGGTGGCTCATGCCTGTAATCCCCGCACTTTAGGAAGCCGAGGTGGGTTGATCACCTGAAGTCAGGAGTTTGAGACCAGCCTGGCTAACATGGTGAAACCCCCATTTCTACTAAAATACAAAAATTAGCTGAGTGTGGTGGCACACCTATAATCCCAGCAACTCAGGAGGCTGAGGCAAGAAAATTGCTTGAACCCAGGAGGCGGAGGTTGCAGTGAGCCAAGACTGTGCCATTGCACTCCAGCCTGGGTGACTCCATCTCAAAACAATTTTAAAAGTCCTTGGGAACCTTGACAGAAGCTGTTGGTTGGTGTCACAACCAACAGCTTCTACACAATGTCTACACAATTGTAGACAAAAGTCACAACCAACAGCTTCTACACAATGTCTACACAAATGTAGACAAAAGTCTGATTGGAATGGGTTCAAAAAATTGAGAGGAGAGTGGAGACAGTGAATAAAGATAATGCTTTCAGCAAGATTCACCGTAAAGGAGAAGAGAGAAATAATGGGGCGGTTGGAGGGAATGCTGGAAAGGATTTTCGTTGATTAGTTTGAACTGAGAGAAATTAGAGCATATGGGCATAATTAAGGGAGTGATGAGGCTCTCCTCTGACTTTTTTTAGAGTGAGGAGAGTATTGTTGACATGTTTCATGACCTATCAAAAATATTTTGATAATGATAACTTCCCTCTCCTTTCTTTTTTTTTTTTTGAGACTGAGTTTCGCTCGTTACCCAGGCTGGAGTGCAATGGCACGATCTCGGCTAACCACAACCTCCGCCTCCTGGGTTCAGGCAATTCTCCTGCCTCAGCCTCCTGAGTAGCTGGGATTACAGGCACGCACCACCATGCCCAGCTTATTTTTGTATTTTTAGTAGAGACGGGGTTTCACCATGTTGACCAGGATGGTCTCGATCTTTTGACCTTGTGATCCACCTGCCTCGGCCTCCCAAAGTGCTGGGATTATAGGCATGAGCCACCATGCCCGGCCGCCTCTCCTTTCAACAGCCTCCCTTGGCTTCATTGATAGCTACTCTGACTGATTTTCTCCAATCATTTCTTCTTTGTCTCCTTGAGACAATCTTTTTCCCTTCCCATTCCTTAAATGACGGTGTTCCTTAAGGTGCCCAAGAACCTATTTTCTTCTAAATCTTTACATTCTCCTTAAATACTCAATTACTCATCCATTCAACAAATATTTATTAAGCATCTTCTTTATAATAAACACATCTTTAGGTACTGGGGAAACCAGCGGCATTATCCTTCTGCTGTAGAATCACAATATAGATTTTAGGTTATTAAGGCTTTTAGTAGTTCCATAGGTTTAAAAAAAATCAGCTTTTTTTACTTAGCTCTACATAGTTTTTTCTGCCAAAAATGTTATAGAATAGTTTTGCAGTAAACATTAAAGCAAGCCGGACGTGGTGGCTCACGACTGTAATCGTACCTGTATTCCCAGCAGCTTTGGGAGGCCAAGGTGGGTGGATCACCTGAGAGTAGGAAGTGCGAGAGCAGCCTGGTTAACATGGTGAAACCCCAACTCTTTTAAAAATACAAAAATTAGCCAGGCGTGGTGGCATGCGCTTATAATCCCAGCTACTCGGGACACTGAGACAGAAGACTCTCTTGGACCTGGGAGACGGAGGTTGCAGTGAGCCAAGATCACGCCACTGCATTCCAGCATGGGTGACAGAGTACTCCATCTCAAAAAAAAAAAAAAAGCAAAAACAAAAAAATAATTAAAGCCTAGGTGCATGGACTATTCATGATAAACTTTCTATAAAATAATTTGAATTATGACCCGAAATTTGGCAGATGTGTTCTCTGGTTAAGAGATAGTTTAAAAACTCAAACTGTGTATTTGTCAGCTATGTATATCAGTTTGTTTGGCAAACATAGGATGTTTGGTTTAATACCAAATCTCTTCTGTTTAATCTCAGTTGCTCAGGCCTTGTTTGAAAATACAGATATAGAGAAGACTGTAGTGATTCCTGGGTACAGCAGCTTCCTCATCACAAGCATTTTAGATAATAAGAATGCAGTAGCCCTTGCTACCATGCCTGAAGGAGCACCCAACAATATGACCTTTCTGAAGAGCACGTGGTTCTTATACAACTTTGGGCAAAGGAATGGACGAACGTGGAAGATATATTCAAAACCATGTAATTATTGGTTTCAATATGATGATTCACCAACCCTCAGTATTGTGAAATACATTGATCTGGGAAACTCTCATGTTTTAAAAGCTAAGATCATACGAAATGCAAAAGGTAAGTTTGTTTTTATTGGAAAATATCAAAAATAAATGTTTTTTTCTTGGATGTGAAGTATACTCCTTGATACTGACTTTATCTTTGGTTCCCATACTTGATGGCATTCTACTAACAGTATTAGCTTCTAATTATTGAGCACTTAAAATATACTGGGCTCTATATTATGATTTTATTTATTTATTTATTTTTGAGACAGAGTCTGTCTCTGTCACTCAGGCTCTGCCTCCTGGGTTCAAGCAGTTCTCCTACCTTACCCTCCGAAGTAGCTGGGAATACAAATATAAGCCACCACACCAAGCTAGTTTTTCTATTTTTAGTAGAGATGGGGTTTTGCCATGTTGGCCAGGCTGCTCTCGAAATCCTGACCTCAAGTGATCCACCTGCCTCGGTCTCTCAAAATGCTGGGATTACAGGAGTGAGACACCTTACTCAGCCATATTTTTATACATTTTTATTTAATGTTTATAACAATCCTAAAAATATAGATTATAATCCTCATTTTACAAATGAGGAAAATGAGATTGCTATCACCCCAAGTTGACACAGAATTTTAGTATAGATTTTTGTTGCCCTCTGAAAACTCTTTAATTACTTTGGTATTATTATATTTACTTCAGCTACAGTTGACTTTTGAACAACACCAGTTCGAACTGTGCAGGTTCTCTTATCCGCAGATACTTTTCAGCCAAACACGGACAGAAAACACAGTTTTTGTGGGATGCGAAACCCACATATACACAGGGACTGACTTTTCCTATATGTGAGTTCCACAGACCCAACATGGCGACTTGAATATATGTGAATTTTGGTATATACAGGGCTCCTTGAACCAACCCTTTGTGTATCCCACAAGATGACTGTATTTATTTTAAAACAAAAAAAAAGTCTGAAATAGAATTACATACTTTCCCTCATTTTTTTCAGAAATGTATTTATTATAAAAGTAATACAAAAATTATTCAAGGTGCTGGAGAAATAGCACAATGGAAAAAATAAAACAAAAATATTTTAGTAAGTAACTGAGCTAGGAAGAGAGGAATCAAAGATGGAAGGGAGGGAATAGAGGAGAAAGGGCAAGAAAAAGAAGAAAATGTGTCACCAGAAATGAAGAAGGAACTTAAAGCCAAAGAAATTAGCTAATTGTATGACTCCCCAGAGGATGTGAGGCCCAGAGATTGATCATAAGGCAGTGAGATGGCTTTTAATGCCCAAGTGTTGACAGAAAGTTTGACACACACACACACACACACACACACACACGTACAGTTTTATTAAATTGAAAATATTTTTTAAATTAACTATCTGTAGGAATACTTTCATAACCCAGGTAATATGGACTTCCAGGGGAAGAATATCAATCTCCACTGATCACAAATTGAGGAAAAGAATTTTAAAACTGTGTAAGGAAATGACCCAAGATAATGGAGAGTTGACAGGCATAGGAAACAGAAAATTTTAGACTCCGAGAACTTGAGATAACAGAAAAATCAGAAGGACACTATCAAATAAATATACCTAAAACTCTCAGAGTAAAAGAAGATATAGGAACCATAATAAAAGGGCAAAATGCTATTTAAAAAAAGACATTTGAAAAACAGAACTGAATACAATTTATATAAGTAAAAATTAGAAGCTTTGAAAAAAAATTGAGAACGTCTATTTCCCTCAATATCGTGGATTAAATGTCCTGAAAAACTTCCTTCTATTTGAAACCCTTAGAAATCCTTTCTTGTTGATTATATGACTATGTCCCTATTTCCTTCAAGTAATTTTAGAGTTTTAATTTTATGGTTTTAACTTTCCATTTAATTCTTTAGGTGATCTCAATTTTATTTTTGTAAATTGTATATGATTAGCTAGTTGTTCCAACAGTATTTATTGACTAATGCATCCTTTCTCTACTGATTTCAAAATATAACTTTATCTTAGTATACAATTTACCTATTATTCTGACCATGTCTGAATTTTTAAGATCTGTTCCATTGTAATCTCTCTATATTCTGTCACCAACACCACAACGTTCCAATTATTTTTCCTTTAAAATACACCAAATTGCTTATTAAAGGGCTCAATCAGTTATATATGTTCAGTTTGATGGAAGCAAATAGTAACCAACAAATCAACTAAGTTGCCTGTTTCTGCAGAAAAATCTAGTCCAGGCTACTGAACGTGTGGTACCTGCGTTAGCATCTCCAGAGCACTTGTTAGAAATGCAGAACTGGCGGGCACAGTGGCTCACACCTGTAATCCCAGCACTTTGGGAGGCCGAAGCAGGTGTATCATTTGAGCCCTGGAGTTCGAGACCAGCCTGGGCAACATGGTGAAACGCTGTCTCTGCTAAAAACACAAAAACTAGATAGGCGTGGTGGCGGGCGCCTGTAATCCCAGCTACTCAGGATGAGACACGAGAATCACTTGAACCCAGGAGGCAGAGGTTGCAGTGAGCGGAGATCACGCCACTGTACTCCTAGCCTGGTGGCCTGGGTGACAGAGCGAGACTACGCCTCAAAAAAAAAAAAGAAAAAGACAAAGAAATGCAGAACCTCAGGCCTCACTCCAGACCTGCTCAATCTGCATTTCAACAAAATCTCCAGGTAAAGGCTAGGAGGCACTGGCTAGGTCACTTTAGTTTAAGGAAAACAGTTGCAAGTGAGACCTGAGACAAATCATTTATTTCTTTTAAATTTTGGCTTATTGGTCGGTAAAGATGCAGTTAGACTAGGTAGTATTTCAGATCTGTTTTTCCCTTAAAGTCCTCAGTATGACAAGGATGCAAACAGGTGGCCTGCAGGTAGAAATTGTCCTGGTGAAGTATTTTGTTTGAAATGCATAAGTGTTTTCTGTTGGCAACGATTGACTGACAGCCCCTTCAATTGAGCATGTACCTTTCAATTTTTCTACTAATCAACCAACTCGGGGTAGGCAGTAAACAGTGTTTCTCTGAGAAAATAGGAGAAAATATTTGTAAAGTTAAATTTGTCTGAGAACCTCAAAGGTGTTTGAATGAGAGCAGCTCCATCTTGAATAGGAGCTAGGTAAAATGAGGCTGAGACCTACCGGGCTGCATTCCCAGACAGTTAAGGCATTCTAAGTGTTAGATATAGTGAACTCCAAGTTTTACTTCAAAGAATCAGTGTGTCTGTATGTTCAGCTCTCATTCTTTAATTCTCCATTTTAAAGTTTAACTTCCGGGTTCTCTGTGCCCCCTTACCTCTAGTTTCAGCAAACAACTTTCCTACCAGTTCTAATTAGTAGTTCACATCTGTTCCCCCAGTACCCTGCTCCATCCTGACTCATCCTGATCACCTGCTCTAGTCACCTGCTCCATCCTGACTCATCCTGATCACCTGCTCCAGTCACCTGCTCCGTCCTGACTCATCCTGATCACCTGCTCCAGTCCCCTGCTCTGTCCTGACTCATCCTGATCACCTGCTCCAGTCACCTGCTCCATCCTGACTCATCCCGGTCACTTGCTTTGACCTGAGTCACTTCCAGTCACCTGCTCTGCCATAACCATTTTTCCCACCAAACCACTCACCCCACCACTCTGGCTTTTACCCCTGCTCTCTTTAAAGCAGCCAATCGGGATTAGCCTGGACCATGCAGTCTAACCCTAGCCAATAGGGGAATGACACAGCAGTAGGGGCTATGTCAGGGATAAGAACCTCTTCCCCTCCCCTGTTCAGGTGTGCACTCACCATTGCTCCATCTGTGAGACGCATCCTTCTCTATAGTTAATATTCTAGTGCTACTCCTTTTGCAGCACCAAAAATGTATATATAACACCAAGTCACAGGATGAGATATGAGGTCAGCACAAGATACAGGTCATAAAGACCTTGCTGATAAAACAGTTTGTGCCACTAAAACCAAGACGGTTGTGAGAGTGACCTCTGGTTTTCCTTACTGCTACACTCCCACCAGCACCATGACAGTTTACAAATGCCATGGCAATGTCAGAAAGTTACCCTATGTGGTCTAAAAAGGGGAGGCATGAATAATCTGCCCCTTATTTAGCATATCATCAAGAAATAACCATGAAAATGGGCAACCACCAGCTCTGTCTATGGACTAGCCATTCTTTTATTCCTCTACTTTCTTAATAAACTTGCTTTCCCTTTACTCTATGGACTCCCCCTGAATTCTTTCTTGTGTGAGAGTTGAGAACCCTCTCTTGGGGTCTGGATCAGAACCCCTTTCCTAAAACAGAACTATTAAAGTTGACTCTATATAAATTGCTAACTATATGTGCAGCCATTGTGCAGCCTATAGAATAGATTCTGTTGATGTTCTAAAGTCTGATTAGCCAATCATTAAATTAAGTTTACAGTTTTAATTA
This sequence comes from Callithrix jacchus, assembly GCF_049354715.1. NCBI lineage: Eukaryota > Metazoa > Chordata > Mammalia > Primates > Cebidae > Callithrix > Callithrix jacchus. The sequence goes on along the minus strand of NC_133509.1, from coordinate 126,453,073 downwards.
TGTATTATTAACTGCTAACCTTGTTTCCATAGGTATTCGGAAACTTGAAATACCACTACTGACTGTGTTTGTTGGAAACCCTAATTTGTTGGAAGTTACAGCTGAAGTCACTTTTGATGATACTGATAGTTATCTAATAAATATTTCTGCAGCTAGCAAAGCTTTACGTCAGGTAGGATTTTCTTCAATTACAAAACATCTCCTAATGAAAATATTTTCTAAAACAACTACTATTAACATTTAATGATCATCATTAAACATCTCTATAAGTACATACATGAGAGTATAGGGTTACAAGGATAAATACATTGAAGAAAACATTTAATAATTTTATAAAAATAGATTTATGTCCTACATAATATTTTTAGTAACCGCTTATATATTTATCAGACTTAACAAACAAAAAAAAAATTGAGATGCCACTGAAGGTAACTGCACATTTCAGATGCATATTTTTTTACCACAAAAATATTAAGGCTGGGTTCAGTGGCTCACGCCTATAATCCAAGCACTCTGGGGGACTAAGGCAGGCAGATCATAAGGTCAGGAGATCAAGACCATTTGGCTAACGTGGTGAAACCCCATCTCTACTGAAAATACAAAAAGTTAGCCAGGCATGGTGACACACACCTGTAGTCCCAGCTACTCGGGAGGCTGAGGAAGGAGAATTGCTTGAACCCAGAAGGTGGAGGTTTGCAGTGAGCCAAGTTCATGCCACTACACTCCAGCCTGGGTGACAGAGCAAGACTCCATCTCAAAAAATAATAATAATAATTAAGTTGAGATATATGAAACTACCCTTCTGCAGACCTAAACATAGTAAAACCTTGGCGATTTTATATGTTCAATTTATAATTTTTGCAAATAGCCCATTAAAAATTAAAGAAAAAGGTAATAAGAAACAGTAGCAATTGAGATCATTTATTGTTTTGTTGTTGTTTAACTTGAACTACTTTTTATTGCTTTAAATGTGTATACAGTTAATTACATTTCTTCCTTCGACTGTTTAAAAATAGGGAACACAGGCAGGGTGCAGTGGCTCATGCCTGTAATCCCAACACTTTGGGAGGCTGAGGCAAGCAGACCACCTGAGGTTAGGAGTTCAAGACCAGCCTGACTACCATAAAGAAACCCCATCTCTACTGAAAATACAAAAAATTCGCCAGACACAGTGCCACATACCTGTAATCCCAGTTTGGGAGGCTGAGGCAGGAGAATGGCTTGAACCTGGGAGGCAGAGGTTGCAGTGTGCTGAGATCATGCCACTGCACTCCAGCCTGGGCAACAAGACCAAAACTTCATCTCAAAAATAAAAATAGGGAACACTTTAAATAATAAGAAATTCATTAGTTGAAAACATCATGTTCTTAATATGTACTTAGTATGATTTATTTATTGAAATCGTGATAAAGATGAATTAATAAAACTAAATGGTGAAAAACAAAACACATGTAGCTTACTAAACTCCTGTTATCTAGGAGGAAGAAATCTCTCAATTCCTCAGGAAAAACAAACATTTTTCAAATAATACATTTACAAGTCAGATTTTTTTTTTTAACAGTGGACAATTACCAGGGTATGTACCCATCATTAGCATTGCTTTATTCAGTAAATGAGAACCACAAAAAAAATCACTGGAGAGGACTAGATACAGACACGGAATCAACTGCTCTTTGGCATTTTTCCTTTTTTGTTCCTATTGTATATTAACAGTTTATAATTGTATAAATGTGTGGGGTAGAAAGTGATGAAAGATGAAAGGTGAGTTTTGGTGAGGATGTTGTACACTATTGCTGGGAATGTAAATTAGTAGAGCCAAGGAAAACGGTATGGATGATCCTCAAAAACCTAAAAATAGAATTACCGTGTGATCTAGCAATCTCACATCTAGGTATTTACCCAAAACATTTCAAATCTGTTTGTCAAAAAGATGTCTGCACACCGGTGTTTGTTGAAGCACTATTCACAATAGCCAAGTTATGGGGTCAAACTAAAGGTTTATTAACAGATGAATGGATAAAGAAAATGAGGTACAGGAATATATACACAGTGGAATCCTACTCAACCTTTTAAAGGAAGTCAAGTCTGTCATTTGCCATAATATGATGGAATTGGAACATTATGCTAAGTGAAATAAGCCAGGCACAGAAAGATAAATATCGCACATCCTTACTTGCATGTGAAATCTAAAAAGCTGAACTCGTAGAAGCAAAAAACAAAATGGTGGTTACAGAGGTGGAGGTAAGAGAGCTAGTCAAAGGGTACAACAGTGGTCTCCAACCAGGAACCAGTTTTCATGGAGGACAGTTTTTCCATGGACTGGGATAGGGGGGCATGGTTTAGGGTGAAACTATTCCACCTCAAATCATCAGGCATTAGATTTTCATAAGGAATGTGCAACCTGGATCCCTTGCATGTGCAGTTCACAATAGGGGTTGAGCTCCTGTGAGAATTTAATGCTGCTGCTGATCTGACAGGAGGTGGAGCTCAGGCAGTAAAACTCACTTGTCTGCCTCTCACCTCCTGCTGTAAGACCCAGTTCCTAACAGGCCACAGACTGGTACTGGTCCTCAGCCCAGGGGGCTGGGGACACCTGGGGTGCAAGATCTCAGACAGGAAGAATATGGGGATTTCTTAGTCTTATTGCACAGCATGGTGAATATAGTTAATAATAGAGTATTATTATTAATAATTATTATAAATTATATATTTTATTTATTATATATAATTATATTTTTATATATAACATCAATTATAAATAATAATAATAGAGTATTGTACATTTCAGAATTTCTAAGAGTAAATTCTAAATGTTCTCACCACAAAGTGTTGAAGTGTTCTAGTTGATGGCTATGTTAACTAGAATGATTTAATTATTCCACATTATATTCATAATTATAGCAAATTTAGCATATGAGCTATGAACGAGAAGGAAAAAATTATGCTTAATCCTATCTTTTTTTGTTTTGTTTTGGTTATTTTTGAGACAGGGTCTCTCTCTGATGCCCAGGCTGAAGTGCAGTGGTATGATCACAGCTCACTGCAGCCTCGACCTCCTGGGCTCGAGCTATCCTCCCACCTCTGTCTCCCTAATAGCTGGGACTACAGGCCCATCACACCTGGCTAATTTTTGTGTTTTTAGTAGAGATGGGGTTTTACCATGTTGCCCAGGCTAGTCCAAAGTCCTGGGCTCAAGCAATTCACCCACCTAGACCTCCCAAAGTGCTGGGATTACAAGCATGAGTCACTGTAGCTAGCCATATCTTTCAAGGATGACTAAGCACTTTTAACACTTTGGGCATTTAAAAAGGCAGTGAAAAGGTTCCGAACAAAGGATAAAATATGAGCCTTAGCAAAGCCTACCTGCGTTGGCTCTCACTTCTGGTATTCTGTGACCTTGGAAAAGTTACTTTACTGTGGCTAAGATTCCTCATCTATAAAATGGAGGTGACAGTAATTATACCTACTTCATATGGTTATTTTGAGAATTAAATGTGATAATGTTACCAGGAGGGGTGTGGGGTCCTCAGTTCTTATCTTCTTGGAGGAAAAAATTCATCCAAGAGATGTGCAGCAAGGGTTAAATAGCAAGAGAGTTTATTTAAAGCGGCAATACCCTCGGAGCAGGCTGCTCGAGAGAATGAGCCAGCCCCAGCTAGCGCTGTTGAAACCTTCTTTATGAGAATCTTACAAGATTATTCATGAAGGGGCACGAGGGGTGTTACTCGCAAGCATGTTTTGAGTGGTCCCCTGGGTGCATGCTGTGATTGCACATGCTAGTACACATACCAACTGTCTTGTTAGCATTTAAATTCTCCACCCAGGGTGTGCTTTTTAGTATTATAATGAGCAAAAGGCTACTCTAGGGTGAGATTTTGGAGGAGTGGACATGCTTGTCATCAGATAGATTCCCTACCAGGTTTATCTCCAGCTAGGGCCTGATAAGCCTGATAAGCCTGATAAGCCCAATCACGAGGTCAGAAGTTGCCACTGTAGACATTTTTTTTTTTAATTTGCTGTCAGTTGGCAGTGCTGGCAGTCAGTGGGCAGCATCTCCAAGGATTCCTTTGCAAGGGGCTCTTTTTCCTGCTCACTTTTGCCTACTCTAACAGTAATACAAATAGCATATCTAAAACAATGCCTGGCACCCAAAGAATGCTCAATAACTGTGAACTTAAAATATTTTCTTACTTTTAGACATGTGCTCATTCCATTTAACTGTACGTTTTAATCCTTTCTCTTTTTTTTGAGACGGAGTCTTGCTCTGTCACCAGGCTGGAGTGCAGTGGCACAATCTTGGCTCACTGCAACCTCCGCCTCCTGGGTTCAAGCAATTCTTCCACCTCAGCCTCCCAAGTAGCTGGGACCACAGCCACGTGCCACCATGCCTCGCTAATTTTTTTGTATTTTTAGTAGAGACAGGGTTTCACCATGTTGACCAGGATGGTCTCGATCTCTTGACCTTGTGATCCGCCTGCCTTGGCCTCCCAAAGTGCTGGGATTACAGGCATGAGCCACCATGCCTGGCTTTAATCCTTTCAAGTCAATATTTTTCTTACATATTCTAAAATTTTTTTATCATGAAAACTTTAAAATATAGACAAAAGTAGAACTTCCATACATCCATTGCCCAGATTAAACAATAGTCGAGATTGTGCTCCTTTTGTTTCATCATCCCTATTTAATGTGTTTTGTTTGTATTCTGAGGTATTTTAAAACGAGTATCAGGCATGTGATTTCATGATTACATACTTCAATATACATCTCTAAAAAATGTATATTGTCTCCCACATAATGACAATGGCCATTATCAACCCTAAAAATTTTTAAATCCTTTTTAATATTGCATAAAATGTAGTTCATAATCAAATTTCTCTACGTTTTTATTTATTTATTTGAGATGGAGTCTCCCTCTGTTGCCAGGCTGGAATGCAGTGGCGTAATCTTGGCTCACTGCAACCTCTGACTCCCTGGTTCAAATGATTCTCCTGCCTCATGTGCCACCACATTCGAAATTTTTTTATTTTTAGTAGAGATGGGGTTTCACCATGTTGGCCAGGATGGTCTCGATCTCCTGACCTTGTGATCCACCCACCTCGACCTCCCAAAATGCTGGGATTACAGGCGTGAGCCACCACGCCCAGTCAAATTTCCCTAATTTTCTAAAAAAAAAAGAATTTTATTGAGTTTGTTTGAACTGAGATAAAAACCAGATTCACACAATATGTGGCTGTTTAGCTCTTACGTCTTTTCTTTGAGAGCAGCTACTACTCCATTTTCTTCCCCCGCCGTTTAATTGTAGAAATTGGGTCAGTTGTACTATAGAATCTCCAACATTCCAGATTTTCCTGTTAGCTTTCTTGTATCTTACTTAACTTGTGCCATTAGACCTCTGTATTTCCTTTAATAGTGGAACTCTGCTTAGATTCAGGGTCAATGTGTTTGACAAAAGTAATAAAAATACGTCATTCTTAGGGTGAGAGTATGGGGACAGGACAAAATGACCACTACCAGAACCTACTGTATCGCTATGATTGTTAGTATTTCTACAATTTTGAAGTACAAAAATACTTTAAAATCGTAATTTGAATTTATTGAATTGTATTGTTGTTTAATATTGTTTAAGGATCAAGCACATTTACTGTGCATATATTTCTACCAAAAATCTATCTTTATGAAATACAGTGATTATTAAGTGAATTTTATTTTCAAAATGTACACCAATCAGGCTAAGTATGGTGGCTCATACCTGTGTTCCCAACACTTTGGGAGGCCAGAGCAGATGGATCACTTCAGGTCAGGAGTTTGAGATCAACCTAGGTAACAAGATCCTGTCTCTACAAAATTTTTTTTAGTTTTTTAGTTATTTGCATAGCATAGTGAATATATTTAATATTAAAGTATTGTACATTTCAAAATTGCTAAGAGTAAATTTCCAAATTTCAAAAGCTAGGTGCAGTGGCACACATCTGTAGTCCAAGCTACTCAGGAAGCTGAGGTGAGAGAGTCGCTTGAGCCCAGGAATTCAAGGCTGCAGTGAGTTATAATAGTGCCACTGTACTCCAGCCTGAGTGACAGAGTGAGATCTCATCTCTTTAAAAAAAAAACAAAGTAAATAAAGTTATTTTATTCATATCATCAAACCAAATATTCAGGTGCTTATCAGTGAATGGGGAAGTCTCAAAGATATGAGTTAGATGTAATAATGGTATTTATTTAATAAGTCTTTTAAAAATATTTTAAAATAAATTTTGTTGTGTATGTTTAAGGAATACAATGTGATGTTATAAGACACATATATGTAGTAAAATCATTACCATTGTGGAATAAATATCTCTCATAGGCACCCATTTTCCTCCAGTGTGGTAAAAGCAACTATAATATGCTGATTCAATGAAGATACTAAAGTACTGAATATAATACACTATTATTAACTTTAGTCCTTATGTTCTTTTTTTTTTTTCTTTTTTTGAGATGGCTCACTCTATTACCCAATCTGGAGTGCAGTGGCATTATCTTGGCTTACTGCAACCTTCACCTCCTGGGTTCAAGGAATTCTCCTACCTTAGCCTCCCAAGCAGTTGGGACTACAGGCATATGCCACGACGTCCAGCTTATTTTTGTACTTTTAGTACAGATGAGGTTTCACCGTATTGGCCAGGCTTGTCTTGAACTCCTGATCTCAGGTGATCTGCCTGCCTCGGCCTCCCATAGTGCTGAAATAGCAGGCATGAGCCACTGCACCCGACCAGTCCTCGTGTTCTTGATCCTAGCTTATTTCCAAATGTTTCCCAAAACCAATTAGATTAGAATATATTTCTTCCTGGGAAAGAATATGTTTTCTATTATGATTTATTCTCAAACAGAGCTTTATGATCAAATATTTTTCTACTTCTGTCATGTCTTTTTCTATTTCTATATTTTTTAGTTTTCTATATTCTTCACTGTATCAGTTTGCTATGCCTGCCACAACAAAATTCCACTGACTTGGTGGCTTGGTGACTCAAACAACAAAAATTTATTTTTTCTTTTCTTTTTATTGAGGACACCAATCTGCCAGTTTTTTTGTTTGTTTGTTTGTTTTTTGTTTTCAGAAAATTTATTTTCTCACAGTTCTGGTGGCTACAAGTTCAAGATCAAGCTATCGGCAAGGTTGGTTTTCTCTGCAGCCCCTCTACTTGGCTTGTACGTGGCCATCTTACTGTGTCCTCATATGGTCGCCCCCTCAGTTTTTGTGTTGTCTACGTCCTAATCTCCTCTTCTTATACGATGACTCCAGTAACATTGGATTGGGGCCCACCCAAATGTCCTCATATTACCTTACTTACCTCCTTAAAGGCCCCGTTTCCAAATACAGTCACATTCTGACATACTGGAGGTTGGCATTTCAACGTGTGATTTTTGGTTGGACACAAGTCAGTCCATAACTGTTACTTTAAATAACCTTCATTATTTGGTTATTTCCAGGGTTCAACTTCACTGGCATTTATTATGTGGTCAGCCTCTACTGAGTGCTTTGTTACGACAATGGTGCCAATATTGAAAAGCAGCTGTGGTTATCTCAGATCTATGCATCACATTCCTAGCAAACTTATCCCGGTTGAAGACTGGATTAGTGGAGTTCATAAAGACGATCACGGTTTTAACCTCATCAAAACTTTGCCGGTAAAAAAGAAAAACAAAATCTAAGTATATTGTTTTAAGAGAAGCAATGCTATGTGACTTTTGTGTGATTGCCTACCCACTCGGTTTCAGCATTTCTTTTGTGAGTGGTTCAAAACACTTCACAGTTATTTTTCAATCCTCATGTCATTTTGAGGATGTGATGATGATTTCTAAAATGTAAAAGCTTTCTGAAATAATTACTTTTCCTGGTAACGTAGTGTCACCATTATTATCATTTTGCACTTTATATGTTGGTGTGATCTTTGGCTTTTGTGATATATTCAACTATTTTCCCTTGCATTGACCTGTCCTACGGTTTGAACTGCATAGGTCCACTTACATGTGGACTTTTTTCAAGAAATACATTGGACATTTTTTGGAATTTTGCAACAATTGAAAAAATTCACAGACAAACCATAGCTTAGAAATACAGAAAAAATCCAAGCGTGGATGATTGGGAAAAGAAAGAAAAGAAATTTAAAGAAATACAGAAAAAAATTGGCCAGGCACAGTAGCTCACACCTGTAATCCCAGCACTTTGGGAGGCCAAGATGGGTGGATCATTTGAGGTCAGGAGTTTGAGACTGACCAACATGCAGAAACCCCATCTCTACAAAAAATACAAAACTTAGCCCAGCAAGGTGCCAGGTGCCTGTAATCCCAACTATTTGGGAGGCTGAGGCAAGAGAATCATTTGAGCCCAGGAGGCAGAGGTTGCAGTGAGCCTAGATAGTGCCACTGCACTCTAGTCTGGGTGACAGAATGTGACTCTGTCTCGAAAATAAATAAATAAATAATTTTATAAAATATCAAATTAATAAAAAGTTGGATATGTCATGAATGCATAAAATATAGATAGATACTAGTCTATTTTATCATTTACTCTCATAAACTATATACAAATCTATTACAAAAAGTTAAAATTTATCAAAACTTACACATACAAACACAGATCCTACATGGAGCCAGAGAAATATAAGCAAATGTAAAGATACAGTATTAAATCATAACTGTATAAAATCAGCTGTAGTACACACTATACTGCTGTAATAATTTTGTAGCCACCTCTTGTTGCTATTTGGATGAACTCAAATGTTGCCAGTATTCCTTTAAAATGCCCTGAAAGGCTATTCATCTCCATGTGAGCAGTTCATCTAGCTAATAAATTGCAAATCACAGTAAAAAGTGACCTCTCTTAGCTCTAATATACTTTTCATCATGCAATACTATAAACCTTAAATAACACCATGGGTCCCATATGAAGTATTATAATGAGCAAAAGGCTATGGCACCCAGTGATGCTGAAAGTGCTCTCAAGAAGCAGAGAAAAGTCATGACATTACAAACAAAAAAAGGGTGAATTTCTTGAAGTACAGTGTAGATTGAGGTCTTCCGCTGCAGTTTCCCTCAATTTCAGCCAGACAATTCACCTTGTAAACAAATGATGTAAAGTTACAGTATCCATATACAGGACAGGACTGTAAATGCATTTTTATTTTCTTTTCTCTAACTCACTTTGTTGTCAGAATACAGTATATAATGCATATTACATACAAAATATATATTAATCGGCTTTATATTACCAGTAAGGCTCCCAGTCAACAGTAGGCTGTTAATGGTTAAGTTTTGGGGGAGTCAAAAGTTATATGTGAATTTTTGACTGTGCAGGAGGTCTGCATCCCTAACCCCTGTGTTATTCAAGAATCAATTATATATCTACCCATTTCAATGTAATAATTTTAATTTTTGCCTTGTCAGAGTTTGTGACTTTTTAAATATAAAATGTTACTCTTTGTCAACTAACTTATTACTTATAATTTTCCTTGTGACAAAAAGTAAATAACCAAAACTAGAAGAATTATTCACTAATTGTGATACGTCACTAAGACTCTTTGATAAAGTGTTTAAACTTTATTGCATTGACTTTATGGCAGTTTTTTCACTTATTTCCAAGATCCAAGATACATTATCATGGGTTAAAATTGTTGAAATTCTGGAAAATGAAGGGTAGAGGAGCTGGGGAAGAGAAATCTACCTTCATACTTGTAGTTAAAAATGGAATTTTTGCATTGATTGGTTTTCTAGAAAATCAAGATCTATAAATTAAATATTTCATAATAATGAATTACACATTTTTCTGTTTAATTGCTTGTAGATAAACTACAGGCCTCCATCTAATATGGGGATTGCTGTTCCACTCACAGATAATTTTTATCATGCAGATCCTAGCAAACCCATACCAAGAAATCGATTTCACAGGTCAAAGGTAAGTAACATTTTTTACAAATAAACTGATACTCATTTGAATTCAGGAAATCATTCAGTAAAATTTTATATGGACCTAGTTGTGAGTCTTCAATGAGAAGGTGCTACTGTTATTATCATGATTACTACTCTGTTCTTCCTCCTCCTCCCTCAGCCCCTCCTCTTACAGCTACTCCTGGATACAGATTTGGAGCCAAGAAGTCTAAATGGACTTTTTCCCCTTGACTCTCCCTGGCTCCCATTTGGATTTCATTGATGGGGTGACAGCATTTTTTCTCAAATGAAAAGAGCCCCCAGTTCTTCAGCCCTATGAACAATGGTGTCCAGGAGGGAAGAAGACAGCCTGCTCGAATGCAAGCACATTTAAACTCCTGCAAAAATTCTGCCTAGAAAATGACCAACCCCCAGCAGCACCCTGCCTCTCTAGAGGTGGAATGAGGGACAGAAGGAGAACAGGGAGGATCCATTAGGTTCAGAGGAAAAGCACAGCATGGGGTAGCTTCTCAAGGAAACCACATGGATGCCTGTAGAGTCTCTTTCCCGAAAAATGCACCCACCTGCCTATACACATGCACAGACAGCCAGTCATATTCATTCATACACATGGGCACACACACAAAGACATAAAATTGGTGCTTCCTTAACTTAAAACTCTCCAATGTCTTCACCTCTCATTCAGAGTGAAAACCAAATTCTTGCAATTGTTTACAAAGTCCTCCATGATTTGGCCTTGGCATTCGTCTGACCTGACTTTTCCAGCTTGACCTGCTCTAGCCACGCTAGCCTCTTTGCTGTTTCTCCAATATGCTGGCTTATTTCCACTCCATGGCTTTCACAGTTGCCTCTGTGTCAGTGCTCTTCTGCCTGATGCCACATGGCTGACTCTGCAGGTGCTTTTTCTAAAGTCACTATCATAGTAAACCTTCCTCTGACTCTATTTAGAATCCTAACCCCCATTTCCACTGTCTCCCTCCTCTCCTGCCTTGTTTTTTTCCATACCACTTACTACGGTTTTACATATTTGACACACTTATTTATCATCTTTCTGACCCCATAAGAAGGTAAGTCCAGAAGGTAGAGGTTTTTATCTATTTCTTCTCTACTGTATCCCCTGTGCCCAGAAGAGTGACAGACTTAGGGAATGCTTTAAAATTGTGAAACATACTAATACACATTCACACACACACACACACACACACACTTAGGAAGTGAAGAGCCTTCTTGTGATATCTCGGGTTTCAGGTTAAGAAGCTCTGCTCCAGGCAATGATTAACTATGATTCTGAGTTCTTCTCCACGTCCAGTTTCTCCCAAAGGCAAACCTTGTTGAATCACTAGAACCACCTCCTCTACTGAAATGCGCCTTTGCTATGTTTACATGAAAATCCTTAGTTTCCTGGGTTTTTTCCCCAGGATTTTCTTGGGAGTTAAATAGGGAATGTACGTATACCTAAGTAAATAAGAAGGTTTTTTCTTTAATGCATCTTTTATGCATCCAACAAGTGTTAATTCCAGCATTTCCAGTATTATCAGGCACTATCCAGACATTTTCTAAAGATACACCAATGCACAATATAAGCATGGTGGCTTCCTGGACTCTAATAGGTAAGAATTTGGATATCTTAAGCAAAAAGACAAACTAAATGACGTCATCTAGTGCAGGGCTTCTGAACAGTATGGCCGTGCATAACCTGAACCAGAATTATTCAGAAATATTTTGTTTGTTTGTTTTGTCTTGAGATGGAGTCTCCCTCTGTCACCCAGGCTGGAATGCAATGGCGCGATCTTGGCTCAACTGCAAACTCTGGTCCTGGGTTCAAGTGATTCTCCTGCCTCAGCCTCCTGAGTAGCTGGGATTACAGGTGTGTGCCACCACTCCCAGCTAATTTTTGCCTTTTTAGTAGAGACAGGGTTTTGCTGTGTTGGCCAGACTGGTCTTGAACCCTGACCTCATGTGATCCATTCACCTTGGCTTCCCAAAGTTCTAGGATTATAGGCATGAGCCACTATGCTTACCCAAAAATATTCTTACAATGCATCTTCCTGAATCTCATCTCATACCTACTGAATCAGAAACTATAAGGTACCTTCCTGAAATCTGCATTTTAAAGACTTTAAGATAGGTCAATAATAGATTAGACACAAAACAGAGTATGAGTGAGCCAGGAAAGATATCCCGGAGGAAATGCTTCTGAGTCAAGACAGAAAGATGCGTAGGGGTTAACCAAACAAAGGAGGAGAAAGTGATAACACAGAGGGCTGGAAAGGGAGTCAAACAGCATTCCAGGCTGAGGCAACACCAGGCACAAAGGGTGGTGATGGGGAAAGGCTCAGTGTCTCTGACCAACCTAAAGACCATTCAGCCTGGAGCATAATGAGCCAGAGAGAGAGTTTGGAGACAGCAGGCCCTATACTGCAGGATCTCCTAGGCCATGGACATGATTTCGAATTTTATCCTAAGAGAAATCAAGAGCCATCTAAGGGGTTTAAGCAAGAAAGTAACACGATTATGTTGTCTTTTTAAAAATATGATTAAACCAAAATGACAAACATCTACACTCTCTCCTGGGCAAACTTCATGAAACATTTATAAACATATTTTGTTTTTTGTTTTTTTTCAGAGAGACAAGGTTCTGCTCTGTCACCCAGGCTGGAGTGCAGTGGAGCGATCACAGCTCACTGCAGCTGTGCCTCCCAGGCTCAAGCAATCCTGCCACAGCCTCTCAAGTCGCTGGAACTAGACACGTGCCACCATGCCTGGCTAATATTGACATTTTTGTAGAGACGGGGATCTCACTATGCTGCCTACACTGGTCTGAAACTCCTGGTCTCCAGCAATCCTACCGCCTTGGTTTCCCAAAGTGCTGGGATTACATGTGTGAGACATCACGCCCACCCCATAAACATATTTTCGAATGGGATGTAGCAGTGAAGGTAAAAGATAAATAGGTGATAGGAAGAGTACTGTTAAGAGGTCAGAAAATTTGAGACAGTTCTAAAGTCAGCAAGCAAATCGAATCAGATGCACAGATAAGTATAACTAGAGGAGCTCATAACTGGTTGCAAAATTAAAAAAAAAAAATGTAACCCCCTCACACACAGCCAATGCCAAAAGAGGGAATTTGAGATTTCAACTCCTAAGTAAAAGGATGCTAAAAGACAAGGAGGTTTTCTGCAGCATTGGTCACAGAAAGTGCAGCTGAACTGTTCATGCCTTCTGCAACTCCTGCACAGGCTACAGTAGCCAGAGTGGGGACCTGGGCTGCAGAGGCAGATGGTGCCCAGGACAGTTTCTAACTGACACTTGCAAGAGACAAGAACCTCCGTCTCGGACACTAAGATGTTGACATGGTCCTCCTTGCAGCCCAGTCCCCACAGTTGCTAGATGCATTCTAGGGTAAGGAGAACAAGAAAGCACAGAGCAATTTATAAAAAGGACAAGTTTTCTGCACAAGTGAAATCGGCCAAACCTCTTATTCTATAAAATCGCTCCCTAAAATAAACAGGACAAGAGGGAATTAGGAAGATAGGATTGGGCAGACCACTCACAACTTATGTACCTCTCCCTCTGATCACTTCAAAATATTCACATTCTGGGGATCATGTACATATGAACCAATGATGTGATTTCATTGTTAAACTGAAATAATTTCCATACTCGCCAATCTTGCATGATGGCATTCCAAAACAACAGCATTGTAACAGACAGACTACAGAAAGATGAGTAGAGAACTGTAAAATATCCAACATTTGAAGAAAACTTACACAATAAAAAAGAAGCATAAATCCCAAAAACTAAAAAACTCTGATGCCTCGGAAAATAAAGTTAATATATAACTGGAAAAAAACTTTGGAATGAGTATAATAATTATTTTCAGAAAGAATCAAGAAAATATTGCAACCATGAAAAAATTGGAGGTATCACAGAAAAACTTAGAAATTAAAAATGTAATCAATGAAACAGAGAAGTCAACGGGTTGAATAGCTGAGTGGACCCAACTTAAGGCCAAATTATTGAATTTTATTGGTAATGAAGCTCTCTGTGCCAAATATCAGAGCTTCAAAATATGTAAAGTCAAAACAGATAAAAACACAAGGAGAAATTGACAATCACATTTAAAAATGAGATGCTTTAACACTGCTCTCTCAGAAATGGTCAGATCAAGTATTCAAAAGACTAAGTAAGGATATAGAGCATTTATATATTACAGTTAATACTCAGATGGGCATATATGTGCACATATGTACCTGTAATCCCAGCACTTTTGGAGGCTGAGGCAGGAGGATCACTTGAGGCCAGGAGTTCAAGACCAGTCTGGGCAATATAGTAAAACCCCTGTCTACAAAAAAAAAAAAAAAAAATTAAATTAGCCAGACATGGTGGCTCACACTTGTGGTCCCAGCTACTTGGGAGGAAGGATGAGGTGGGAGTATGCTTGAGCCTGGCAGGTTAAGGCTATGCTGAGTCATGATCACACTGCTGCACTCCAGTCTGGGCAACAGAGTGAGACCCTGTCTCCAAAACAATAACAATAGCTACAACAACAATAACAAAAAGCAGGGTAATACTGGCATAAGGATACACATGTAGACCTATGGATTATATAGATTTATGGTTCAGTGGAATAGCATTGAAAGTCCAGAAATCAAGCAATATATCCATGGTCAATTAAGTTTCAGTAGATGTGCCAAGACCACTCAAGGAGGGGAAATAGGCTTTTCAACAAATAGTTCTGATACAACTGTATATCCACATGAAATAGAATAAATTTGAACCCCTACCTCACACCATATACAAAAATAAACTTGAAATGGATCAAAGACCTAAAGGTAAATGCTTGAACTATAAAACTCCTATAAGAAAATATAAGTGAACAGCATCACCTTGGATTAGACAATGGTTTGTTAAATATGACACCAAAAGCACAAGCAAATAAATAAATTGGACCTGATTAAAATTAAAAACTTTTGCTCAGGACAACCCACAGAACAGGAGAAATGTTTAAAAATCATATAATCATATATCTAGGAAGGGTCTAGTATCCAGACTATATAAATTATTCTTACAACTCAACAACAAAAAGACAAACTGCCCAGTTAGAAATAGGTGAAGTTGACTAGGCACGATGGCTCATGCCTTTAATTTCAGCATTCCGGTAGGCCAAGGCCGGTGGACTGCTTTGAGCTCAGGAGTTTGAGACCAGCCTGGGCAATGTGGCAAAATCCCATCTTCACTAAAACACACAAAAGTTAGCTGGGCATTGGTGGCACGTGACTGTAGTCCCAGCTACTCAGGAGGCTGAGGCTGGAGAATCACTTGAGCTCAGTAAGTTGAGGTTGCATTGAGCCAAGATTGCACCAGTGCAATCCAGCCTGGGTGACAGAGCAAGACTCCATCTCACCAAAAAAAAAATAGAGAAAAGAAAAGGAAAAGGAAATAGATAATGAAGTTCTTGAATAGTTGAATAGACATTTCTCTAAAGAAAATGATATGGTTTGGATCTGTGTCTCCACCCAAAAATCTCATGTCAAACTGTAATCCCCAATGTTAGAGGTGGGGCCTGGTTTATCATGGGGCAGTTCCTCATGAATGGTTTAGCACCATTTCACTAGTGCTGTTCTCATGATAGAGTTCTCATGAGATCTGGTTGTTTAAAAGTGTGTAGCAACTCCCTCTTCTCTCTCTTCTTCCTGCTCCTCCTCCCTCTCTTCCTGCCTCACTACCTTTTGCTTTCTGCCATGAGTGTAAGTTCCCTGAGGCCTCCCCAGAAGCTGATACTGCCACACTTCCTGTACAGCCTGTGGAACTGTAAGCCAATTAAAACTCTTTTCTTTATAAATTACCTAGTCTCATGTATTTAGAGCAATATGCGAATAGACTAATACAGAAGATACATGAACAGCCAACAAGCCCATGAAAAGATACTCAACATCTTAGTCATTAGAGATATACAAATCAAAATCACTTGAGAGATCCCTTCATAGTCATTAAGATAGCTATAATAATTGCTTTGCTAATGAAAATAATTGTTGGTGAGAATGTGGAGAAGCTGGAACTCTCATGCATTGCTGGCAGGAATGCAAAATGGTGCAGCTGTTATGGATATCAGTTTGGTGCTTCTTCAAAAAGTTAAACTCAGCCCTTTCACTCCTAGATATATCCAAAAGAATTGAAAACATATGGTCAAACAAAAACTTCATAGCAGCATTATGCATAACAGCCAGAAAGTGGAAAGAATCAGATGTGCATTAACTGATGAATGGATAAACAAAATATGCTATGCCCATTCAATGGTATGAAAAAAGAAAATATGTTGGGTCCCCAAAATCACTAAGGAAAACTCAACCTGGGAACTGCTTAGGGCAAGCCTGTCTCCCTTTCTATTCAAAGTTCACTCCTTTGCTCACTGAGATAGATGCCTATCTGATTTGCCTCCTTTGGAAAGGCTAATCAGAAACTTAAAAGAATATAACCATTTGTGTGTCACCTATCTGTGACCTGGAAGCTCCCTCCACACTTCAAGTCTTCCTGTTTTTGCTTCAAGTTGTCCTGCCCTTCCAGATATTAATTGATGTCTCATGTCTCCCTTAATGTATAAAACCAAGCTGTGCCCTGACCACCTTGGGCACATGTCATCGGGACTTCCTGAGGCTGTGTCACAGACACATCCTCAACCTTGGCAAAATAAACTTTCTAAATTAACTGAGACCTGTCTCAGATTTTCTAGGTTCACACTTTGGTAACCATGAAGGGATTCTGATTGGAGATGCCCCTGACCTTTGACAAATCTCCTATCAGTGCTCGGTACCAACATGAGCTAACATTATGGCTCAAACCAATAGGACAATTTGCTGAGGTCTGAGAGCACCCCCTCCAGAGAATCCCTGATCTCCCAAAATTTGGTCAAGATCTAAAGTTTATTGTGCTGTACAACTCTTCTTTTTTTTTTTTTTTTTTTTGGAGTTTTACTTGCTTCCAACAGGAAGGCAAGTTTTTCCTGCTTCCATGACAATGCAGGGCAGGTAAGTCCTTTATGGAGTTTGAGCTTGCTTCCAAAAGGGAAGATGAAGCTTTTTGCCTGCTTCTAGGATGGTAGAGAGTAGTCTACAGCCTGAGACCCAACATTAGGGAAGAAACTAGTTTGGGATTCTGTCTTGCAGTTTCCTTTTAAATGACTGAAGTTGGCATTTAACAACAGCTAGTGTTAATTTCTGGTTACATTTAGAGTTCTCTGATACTTGATAAGAAATTGTATAATTTCTGTGTCAATCATGTAATTTCAGCTTTATACAGAAATCATATCATTTGTGTGATCATTGTTAGTTTAGCAGCATTTTGTCCTAGCTGAAATATGGTAATAAGATTTTAAACAAATTTTTTATAGAGGAGCTCAATGGTTAAAAGTCAGCTTAATTGAAAGGCTAACATCCAAGATGTGTGTGTTTATGTGTACATGTGTGCATGTTTGTATTTGAAAGACCTTCATGTGTTGGGGTTTTTTTGTTAGTTTGTTTTTCTCTCCTAAGACCTTATCCTTTTTTTGAGCAAAAGTGTTCTTTTTCTTCTCAGTTGACTGAATTCCGTTTTCACCTGATTTTTTTTTTTTTTAACTAAAATAGTTGTTGCAACAGAGGCTACTCTTGGGTTTTTAAGAAAAGAGTGTAGTTTAATTTGGCTCAAAGAAAAATAAGTGTTTCCCTTTAGCACCACCAGACTGTCTCTCTGTATTTTATGATGTAAATTTTGCTACTGGGTTTTCACCTGAATTGTTTCCTTTAATGTGTAAATTTAAGGCTATTTATCTGACAACTATCTAGGGTTGTGAAACAGGTTAACAAGAATCTGAAAGTCTAAGATAGAAAAAAAAGCGAGGGAGGGACTTTATAAATCTATAAAATATACTTCTATCAGCATGCCTAATACGTTTTTATATGTATTGTATTTATGTGTCGTGTATAGAATGTTTCACTACTAAAAATATATAAAAGAGCTCTAATGAATTGGTTTACAAAAATAAAAGCATTTAAATGAGATACTAAAAAAGAAAAGACTAGTCAAATGCTTTTCAAGTTTATGTAACTTAAGTAAAATCTATAATAAATAAGCTAGCTTTAAAATTATTGGTAAAGTAATATTAGAAATGTCTTAAGAATTGCCCAGCATACATTTTTGTTTGCATTTATAAATCAAGCAGTTTCATATTTATCCCTGCCAAATACTATAAGTTGTTAAAATTTGGCATAGGGGTTACCAAACTATAAACCCAGCCCAAAATAGAATGATCTTTGCTTGTGTAGTTTTTAATAAATAAGACATTGATATGGATTTAATGAAAATAGATGCATCTTAAATTTAGTAAATTACCATAACTTTTAATCCTGTGGCTTTAGGCAGTCTGATCCACAGACAATAAGGAGGTTTGTTGTGGGAAAGGACTATTGTCATCTTTGTTTCAAAGCTAAACCACAAACTAAGCTCCTCCCAAAGTTAGTTCATCCTATGCCCAGGAATGAACAAGGACAGCTCGGAGGTTAAGAGCAATATGGAGTCAGTTAGGTCAAATCTTTTCTCACTGTCTCAGTTATAAATTTGCAGTGGCAGTTTCATTACTTTAAATCATGACTATCACAGTTTTCATAAATAATCTAGGTAAATAATTAAAACAATTAGGTAAATGTAATGCGATAAATACTTATAGACAAACTGGTCATAATTTAGAATATAAAGTTATATTAAATAATAGAAATTTCATTATTTGGGTGTTTTCCAATAAATATATATTGTAGGAAAACATTCTTGCTAAAGAAAAAAAGTGGTCCTTTAAAAAAAAAGGTGAACAAGTTTTGTCTAATTCAAAGCTGTCACTGGATTTACCATTCTGGGGTCTGGAGGATGGTGGCCCCCTTCTCCCAGCTCCACCAGGCAGTGCCCCAGTAGGGACTCTGTGCAGGGGCTCCGACTCCACATTTCCCTTCCTCACTGCCCTAGGAGAGGTTCTCCATGAGGGCCCCACCTCTGCAGAAAACCTTTGCCTGGGCATCCAAGCATTTCCATACACCTTCTGAAATCTAGGCAGAGGTTCCCAAACCTCAGTTCTTGACTTCTGTGCACCCACAGGCTCAGCACCACATGGAAGCTTCCAAGGTTTGGGGCTTCCACCCTCTGAAGCCACAGCCTGAGCTGTACATTGGCCCCTTTCAGTCATGGCTGGAGCAGCTAGAACACAGGGCACCAAGTCCCTAGGATGCACACAACATGGGAACCCTGGGCCTGGCCCACAAAACCACTTTTTCTTCCTGGGCCTCTGGGCCTGTGATGGGAGAGGCTGCCATGAAGGTCTCTGACATGGTCTGGAGACATTTTCCCCATGGTCTTGAGGCTTTATAGTAGGCTCCTTGCTGCTTGCAAATTTCTGCATCTGGCTTGACTTTCTTCCCAGAAAAAGGGTTTTTCTTTTCTTTTTTTGAGACGGAGTTTCGCTCTTGTTACCCAGGCTGGAGTGCAATGGCGTGATCTCAGCTCACCGCAACCTCCGCCTCCTGGGTTCAGGCAATTCTCCTGCCTCAGCCTCCTGAGTAGCTGGGATTACAGGCACGCACCACCATGCCCAGCTAATTTTTAGTATTTGTAGTAGAGACAGGGTTTCACCTTGTTGACCAGGATGGTCTCGATCTCTTGACCTCGTGATTCACCCACCTTGGCCTCCCAAAGTGCTGGGATTACAGGCTTGAGCCACCGTGCCCAGCCTGGGTTTTTCTTTTCTATCACATAGTCAGATAGACGCTCTACCAAAAAAAAAAAAAAAATTGTTTTAATCAGCCAGGTGTGGTGGTGTGTGCCTGTAGTCCCAACTATAATGTTAGGGAGGATGAGATGGGAGGATTGCTTGAGTCCAGGAGTTCAAGACTGCTGTGAGCTATGATCAAGCCCTTGCTCTCCAGCCTGGGCAACAGAGCAAGATACTATCTCTAAAAATAATAATAATAATAATAATAATAAACCAATGTCTGGCAAGAGAGATCAAGTGTAAGTGAATGACAAATGGGCAGATATAGAGGAGATTTCAAATATCAATATATGCTATAAACAAAGACAAGTATAAAATAGAAGGTTTGGAGGGTATGCAGCCCCACGTTATCAAGGCCACTCCTTTTAGGTCTCTGTGTGGATGCCTGCAATGGCAGGGGCCAAGAGCAGTTAGTTTGGTAGTCCTGGGATGCAGAATTCAGAATGACACGGGCTTTTTAGGTCCCTTGCAGCTGCACAAGGTGAACTGGTGAGTGGCTGAGTAATACTTGGGTTCAAATTACCAAGAAAGGGGACAATTAAAATTCAGAAATGCTGTACTTCTATTCTTACTTTATTATTAATGAATTGCTTTCTCCTTTAACTTCTCAGGAATTTTACTTACTCAGGGAACAAATATTATTAAACATTTATAACTTTGCAGAAATCCTGCAACACAGAAAAACAAGTCAACATCTGTTACTTCTATTTGCAGAAAACTGGTAAATTCAAACAGTGTGCTAATGCTTCCACTCGGAAGGAGTGTAATTGCACAGAGTATCAGAAGTTTTCACATGCTGTTACTTTCTCAGATTGCAAGGAAAAAGTAAGATCATTTTTAATTACCTGAAAACAGTATACTTTTCATATTAACAAGATTTTAAAATATGACTTTGGGTTAAACATGAAAACTAAGACATAGAAATAATGTCTCATTATGATACAGAACTAAATATGACACTGAGCTAGAAAGATCTGGATTTAAATGTACCCTGCAAGTTAATGAACCTCATCTGTGAAATAAAACAATAATACCCGTGTTACCTTGTCTATTCCACAGCGTTTATATAAAGACATAACACACCCACACCCACACCCACACCCACACACACTGCTATGTATACAAAAGCAACTTGTAATCTGTAAAACACTATAACAGGTTATGGTGAATATTGGTTCATTTAAAACAGCTGAGTATCTAGTATCAGATTCTTGGAATATAGAAAGCAAACTCATTGTAATCAAGCTCAGCCTGCTGATAGTGACAAATGAACGACAGTGTAATATGTTGGTTAAGAGAAGGCTTCTGTATCAAATAATATTTCATTCTGTTAGGATCAAAGCATTCAAAGGTTATGTCTAATTACTGTTGGTGTTTGCATTAGAAGAGTCGAATATGCAGTTGGGGCTTTGTGCAGTGGCTCACGCCTGTAATCCCAACACTTTGGGAGGCCAAGGTGGGTGGATAAACTGAGGTCAGGAGTCCAAAACCAGCCTGACCGATATGGTGAAACCCCATCTCTACTAAAAATACAAAAATTAGCCAGGCATGGTAGTGTGTGCCTGTAGTCCCAGCTACTCAGGAGGCTGAGACAGGAGAATTGCTTGAACCTGGGAGGTGGAGGTTGCAGTAAGCAGAGATCGCAACACTGCACTCCAGCCTGGGTGACAGAGCAAGACTCCGTCTCAAAAAAAAGAAAAAAAGGAATATGCAGTTGGTATAATTTTCAAACAGATCAATGTCAATGTCCTTGTAAGACTGTATATAGAGAAACTACTATTACCCAGGCTGTACATCTATTAAACTATATATAAGATATGTAAAGACTATATATAAGATATGTATTTTTTATATATCCAATATGTTGGCATAGAGTCAGAATTTTGTAAATTATCATTATTTTATTTTGATTTTTACTTTTTTTGATTCTGAGTCTTGCTCTATCGCCCAGGCTGGAGTGCAGTGGCACGATCTCGGCTCACTGCAACTTCCACCTCCTGAGTTTGAGTGATTCTCCTGCCTCAGCCTCTCAAGTAGCTGGGACTACAGGCACCCACTACTCCATGCACCACTATGCCTGGCTAATTTTTTATTTTTAGTAGAGCTGGGGTTTCATCATGTAGGCCAGCCTGATCTTGAACTCCTGACCTCAAGTGATCCACCTTCCTCGGCCTCCCAAAGTGCTGGGATTACAGGCGTGAGCCATGGCATCTGGCCAGCATTCTATAAATTATGAGGGCTGTTTTTATATACCCCCTTGCTGAACTAAAATAATGCTTTGTGAGCACTTACTATCTACTAAATGCTACTCTAAGCCATCGCTGTGATTTGTCTCATTTAATTTGAGCCACAGAGAAGTCAGGCA
Organism: Callithrix jacchus; assembly: GCF_049354715.1. Lineage (NCBI taxonomy): Eukaryota > Metazoa > Chordata > Mammalia > Primates > Cebidae > Callithrix > Callithrix jacchus. The sequence continues at coordinate 126,430,991 of NC_133509.1, read as the reverse complement.
GTTTGCTTAAGATTGCATTATTAACATGCACTGGGGCTGGAGTTGAGCTCTCACGCCAGCGCCCAAGTTTACAGATTGTGCCTGAAAGACTGTGACTGGCTGGAAGAGTGGCAGAAAGGAGGGGGAGAGACCTATGCAGGGCCTCCTAGGATATGATTTAGCCAAAAACGGCTGAGTAGCATCATAGTCATTCCTGTGCAAAGGGCCTGTAGACATGATAAGTTCTGTTACCACAATGTATATACTGCCTTTGGAGTCCACACTGACTCTGCTCTAAGACCTTTTCATGACTGAAAAGGCAGAAACCCCTCAGAAGCACATTTCATTGAATAGCCAAACTATTGGCAACATGTTTTCTTTTTTTTTTTTTTACCGGGAAATGAAGTGACTATTGACTTTTCCAAGTTTGCATTCATTCTTGGAATTTGTATTTTAGGTTCCTCGCTTCAAGTTCCCAGTTACACAATATCCAGTTTCCTTGGAAATTATCAACGAGGATGGACGTGTCCCATTGGAACCTCCGTATCTGGTGACTGTGTCTGAAGTGAACAGGAGGCAAAACTGGAAACTGAGTAGGGTTTGCTTTCATTTGTAATTATTTTCTCTTACAAGTAATATTGTGACTGGTTTACAGAGATCAATGGTTTTCAAGTCCTGTTTACACAAAAGAGAGCCAGGAGTTCTTGCAAATGGATTTGAATCAATTGGCATATTGCCAATTGCCAATTGATCAATAGAAGTAATTGACAATTGATAATTGGCTATTTACTTCTATTGTTTCCCACTTATTTCATCATCATGTCCAGCGACCTAGATTCTATAGTAAAAGCATTTTTGAAGAATTTACACTGCAAACAATTTGAAAGCCATTTTGTGGATTAAGAGCAACAGTGATTGAATTTGTGCCACACGCTAGTCTGGCGTCTCCTCTCCCCGCCGATTCAGTGTTACAAAGGAGGCTGTAAGAAGTGTGGCTGGATAATCTTTAGGATCTATCTTCTAATTATATGAGTAAAATTTCTTAAAGGTTCTATGGTAAAACATTGAAAAGATGCAGAAATATTTTAAATAAGATGTTTACCTCTATTCAGTTTACCTCAGATATGTGACTTTTTGTTACTCATTTTGTGTTCACATATGAATTCTCAAAGGAGATAGATAGACCGGTAGGCAGACAGAAAGAATTAAACAGAAATTTTGGTCTGTCATTAATATGTTACTAAATATCCAGACATTTGCTGTTCAGTGAATCTTACTCTGGCCAACATATATGTATTTTTGAAATGAAAAATCCAGCAAAATAAAGCTACTAACTATTTGCATTAACTGACATCCCCATTTTCTGTGGTGTGTTGGGAACGGTTCTTACCAGATTTGGAGTCCTCATTATTCATTATTGAAATATTTTACAAGCTGGTTGTTAAACCATTGGTGGCTTGAAATTGCCAGGGTGACAGTATTTACACTACGGAAACTGGAAATTACAATCACAGCTTTTTCTTTTCCTTTAGATTCTGTGTATCTTTATACCACTGCAGCATCTAAACCACTACCTATCTGGTTTTAGAAAGGATGACAAGAAAGAGGAAAACCTTTTAGAAAAGATTTAAGTGATCCTATTGTAAAACTTAACTGCCACCTTGTTATAAATGGTTTATCTACCCTAAGGCAGTCCTGAGATGACCTTACTGCCAAAAACGTGAAGCATGTGCAGGTCTGGACTGGTCCTGAGCGTGGGGCTGGAAGGAAAAGATCAGCATGAAGGTGGTCAGAAGTCTTGAACTTCCTGAGGATGCCCTGGAGGGCAATGTGAGATATTGGGCCTAACTCCCCTAAATACATCGTCTACAAAGTCAAGCAGAACTAAAAGTATGGGATAACTTGGTCATGTTACGGAGTGAAACCTTTCATTGTATCTTAACGTGCATAACAAATTTTATATTAGTAATTGCAAATTAAAGTCATACTAAATTGAAACTAATGGCAAAAACGGCAATTACTTTTGCACCAACCTAATACCAAATGAGAAAGTAAGTGTGCTTATAATGTGTTTCATGTATTTTTAGAGCACACTATGCCAGAAAACATTAGAAGAATGAAAAACTTATTAGAACCAATGCTTCATGAGGCAGTGTATAATCCTTCCGGTCTCAACTTAAGCATAAAGGTAATGATGGCATGGTTGTTTCCACTGTGTTGAGTTTAGATAAAACGTGTGTGTCTAAGCTAAGATTGGTTTTATTTCTAAAGTATAGGTAACCAGGAATGGTGGGAATGACACCTTTAAAGTATATGAAGAGGGTGTGTTTTTTCTCCTTTCCCTTGGTGTTATTATTCCAAAAGTTATGAGCAGGTGGGCAAGACAGATTCTCCAGCAAAGTGGAAAGAAAGGGTGTTTCCAAAAGTGAGAGGGAAGAAACGGGCTCAGTATTGTTCACCTGGACATGCACGGGCACCTGTCTTCCGGTTCCAGCTGCTCATAAAAATACATGAAGTCGGTAGAATACGGATAATTGTGAAAATCTATCAGAATTAGGGAACACATTGGAACCACAAATATGAGGATTTGCCCAAAGTACTTATCAAACTATTGATTCCCTCCACTTCAATCCGTCTTTTTATTTTGATACATGATGTGTACAAGAGCCTTAGGAAGGGGATGGGAATTTTTTCATGCAGCATCTCTAGGGACAGTGGCCCCAGGGTATATTTTTATTAATGCTGAAAGGAATATACATGTTGATGCTGCTAATGACTGGGTGTGCTTTTATCCACAGGGCTCTGAACTCTTCCACTTTAGAGTGACCGTGATTACAGGAGTCACTTTTTGTGACCTAGTTGAAGAATTTCAGGTAAAGTGGATGCACTCGGCATCAGAGTGGGTGATGGCGGGGGAACAACGTGACACAACCAATTCAAGAGACACTGAAGAGAAAACCTTGACAGAATTTGTGTGATGGACAAGGCTTAGAGACGGGATCTCCAAGGGTGGCAGTGACAGTAGTGACGAAGCCAGAATGCGTAACAGGTGCCAGCACTGATGGATACTGGCAGAATTGTAATAAGACCTATAATAATACGTGGCTGTCTTTGTGTGTGTGTGTTTTGTTTTTTTTGAGTTTTACCTAGAGTTAGGAGTTAAGGTCAAGCTATCTTTGTTTTTATCCCCCTCCTCTACCTTCCATGTTTAGCCCAGTTTTCTGACTTTTTTTTTTACAGACTCTCACTCTGTCACCAGACTGCAGTGCAGTGGTGCAATCTTGACTCACTGCAACCTCCACCTCCTGGGTTCAAGTGATTCCCCTGCCTCAACCTCCTGAGTAGCTGGGACTACAGGCGTGCGCCACCATGCCTGCCTACTTTTTTTTGTATTTTTTAATAGAGGCAGGGTTTCACCTTGTTGGCCAGGATGGTCTCTATCTCCTGACCTCATGATCCACCCGCCTCAGCTTCCCAAAGTGCTGGGATTACAGGCATGAGCCACCACGCCCAGCCAGTTTTCTGACTTTTAATGCTCTTCCTCTCACACCTACTTCTCCAAAGAACATATTTCTGTAACTGTTTAGTTTCCAGTCTGATTATCCTCCTTTTGGCTGTTTGAATGGTAATCGTTGTCTTAAATATTTCAAAGGCTTTCAGGATCCAAAGGAACTGGAAACCAGATCAGTCTTTCCCAAATCATCCCATGAAAGCAACAGCTCGTATCACTTATTCGTATAATGACGTCTGCTGCCTGTGAGGCATGGGGAGGAATAAGGATTTGATAAAAATCAACAAGTCATTAATTATCAAATGCTGATGCTACATTAACATTCTCTCTGTCTCTCTGTCTCTTCGTGTGCTCTCTCTCCCCCTGCCACCCCATCCTGGCCCAGCTCTAAGGCCAGCCCCCAATAATGCCTTTGTACTACTACAGTGGTGGGTGGCTATGGCAGCAGTGCAAACCTCTAAAACCCTGAAAGAAAGATCCAACCCACTGGAGCTAGCAAAAGAAGCATCTGTCACATGAGGAGTGTGAAGGAAAATCCCTGTTATTTTTTTCTCTCTTTTCTCATTTCTTTGGCTCAAAAGCCACCCTGGTTGTGGGGAACAGCACAATAACACAGAAGGCTAAACTTATAGAAGCTCAGTTTTCTTTCCAAAGGACTAGGGAAAGGACCTCTAAGAAGGCAAAGTGTGGGAAAAATCTCTATAAGAAGAGGGCTGGAGAAAGGGAGTCCTGATTCTTTATATAAGTTAGCACCAGGAAGAAGCTGCATCTGAGCAGGGCACACCTAAAGAAGACAGCAAAGGCTTTGAAATAAAACTATGAAGTAAACACTCTCTAGTTTCAGGCAGCTCCTGAGTGGCACGGGGACCAGGAAGTCACAGATGGCATAGCAACAGCTTGGAAAACAGAACCGACATTGAAGCCACCACCCGCAGAAGGTGAGGCGTAAATTGTGACCTGAACTCAGACAGTGTGATTGACTGCTAAAACAAACAAATAAATAAACAACATATTCCAGACACCTTTTAAACAGGAACCAGTGTCTCACAATATAACATCAAAAATGTCCAGAATACAATCCAATATTATTTACCATATCAAGAACCAAGAAAATACAATCAATTCTGAAGATAAAAGACATCAACAAAGGACCACAAATGCAAATTATCAAAGATTCTAAACTAGCTGTTACAACCGTGCTCCATGTGGTACAGGTAAACACTTCTGAAATAAGTAGAAAATGATGAATTATCAGCAGAGAGCTAGAAGCAACTTAAAAAGGACAAAGTGGAGATTTTAGAACTAAAAACTTCAATATTTGAGATTTTAAAACTACCAAATGGACTCAATTGCTGAATGGAAATGGAACAGGAAAAAAAATCAATGAACTTTAAAGTAAGTCACCGGAAACCCAACCTGAAGAAAAAGTATTTTAAGAAGAAGATCCCAGCAGCCAGGTACTCTAGCTCATGCCTGTAACCCCAACGTTTTGGGAGGCCAAGGCAGGTGGCTCATGAAGTCAGGCGTTTGAGTCCAGCTGGCCAACATGGTGAAACTCCGTCTCTACTAAAAATACAAAAAAATTAGCTGGGCGTGTTGGTGGGTGGCTGTAATTCCAGCTACTCAGGATGCTGGGGCAGGAGAATCCCTTGAACCTGGAAGGTGGAGGTTGCAGTGAGCGAAGATCACACCACTGCACTCCAGCCCGAACAACAGTGCAAGACTGTCTCAAAAAAAAAAGAAAATCCCACCTCACTTCTGAAATAAGTGGAAGTGTGTGACTGTGTGACAGTCTCAGAAGGTCTAACATTGATGTCGTCAGAGTCCACGAAGGAGAGGAGGAAGAGATTGGTACAGGGGAAAAAATCCCAGCACTTTGGGAGGCCAAGGTGGGTGGATTGCTTGAGCTCAGGAGTTTAAGACCAAGTAGGCAGCATGGCAAGGCCCTGTCTCTACAAATACAAAAAAATTAGCCAGGCATGGAGGCACACATCTGTAGCTCCAGCTACTCTGGACCCAAGGTGGGAGGATTGCTTGAACCTGGAAGGTCAAGGCTGCAGTGAGCCGAGATCATGCCACTGCACTCCAGCCTGGGTGCAAAATGAGACCCTGTCTCAAAAAAAAAAAAAAAGAAAGGGAAGAAATAAGGACTGAAAACTGAAAAGCCCCAAGTTTGGTGGAGACATAAGTTTACATATTCAAGAAGCTTAGTGAACCCTAAGCAAGATAACGATGGAGAAAACCACGCCTGAACACATCGTAATCAAACTACCGAAAACCAAGATGATAAAATAATGAAAGTGGTCAGAGAAAAACAACACTATACAAGGGTACAATTTCAATGACTGCTGATTTCTCAACAGAAACCACAGAGGTAAAGAAAGTTATACATCTTTAAAGTGTCGGGAGTGAGGGTTGGGTGGGAAGAAGGATTGTCAATCCAGAATTCTCTGTCTACTGAAAATGTCCTTCAGGAATGAAGAAAACAATCAAGACTTTCTCAAATGAAAGAAAACTAAGAGAATCCACTGTCAGGAGAACTTCTCTTTTGAAAGTTCATAAAGAAGTTCTTCAAGCAGAAGAAAAGTGATAATAGCAGGAAACTTGAAGCTTCAGGAATGGAGGGAAAAAATGGATAAAAGAAAGATAGGCAGGGCAGTGACTGCACTATCAATAAAGGAAAAGAATTGTTAAGAAAATGTATAAAAAATGGCCGGGCGTGGTGGCTCACACCTGTAATCCCAGCACTTTGGGAGGCCGAGGCAGGTGGATCACGAGGTCAAGAGATCGAGACCATCCTGGTCAACATGGTGAAACCGCGTCTCTACTAAAAATACAAAAAAAATTAGCTGGGCATGGTGGTGCACGCCTATAATCCCAGCTACTCAGGAGGCTGAGGCAGAATTGCCTGAACCCAGGAGGCGGAGGTTGCAGTGAGCTGTGATCGCGCCATTGCACTCCAGCCTGGGTAACAAGAGCAAAACTCCTTCTCAAAAAAAAAAAAAAAGAAAATGTAGAAAAAAATGTATAAAGATTCTTGGGACTGTTGAAACCTGCTTTTGAAAGTACCCTGAAATAGGCTGGGCATGGTGGCTCACACCTGTAATCCCAGCACTTTGGGAGGTCAACTCGTGTGGATCAGTTGAGGTCAGGAGTTCAAGACCAGCCTGGCCAACATGGTGAAACCCCATCTCTACTAAAAACATAAAAAAATTAGCCAGGTGTAGTGGTGTGCACCTGTGATCCCAGCTACTCAGGAAGCTGAGGCAAGAGAATTGCTTGAACCCAGGAAGCGGAGATTGCAGTGAGCTGAAAGCACCACTGCACTCCATCTAGCCTGGACAACAGAGTGAGATTTGGTCTCAAAAAAGAAAACAGAAAAAAAAAAAAAGAAAGTACCCTCAAATAGCCAGACCTGGTAACACGTGACTCTAACCCAGCTATTTAGGAGGCCGAGAGAGGATCCTCTGAGGCCAGGGGCTTGAGGCCTCAGTCCAGTGTAAACATGCCGGTGTAAACATGCCAGTGTAAACATGCCAGTGTAAACATGCCACTGCGCTCCAGCCTGTTAACATAGTGACACTCGTCAAGGAAAGGAAGGGGAGGAGAAAGGAGAATCCCGAAACAATGAAATGCAAGCCATAATCTTGGATTTTCTTTCACCCAAAATACATTATGGGGATAATTGAAAAAAAAACAAGTAAGATCTGTAATTTTGTAATAGTATTGGCTCAATGTTAATTTCTTGACTTTGATAATTATATCCTGGTGATATAAGTGATTTTTTTGCTTAAAAATACAAATTGAAGTATTTTAGGAGTAAATAGACATTGTATCTAAAACAGACTCATAATTCTGAGGTTTAACCTTTTTTAGACGTGGTATGGAATATTTGGATAGTTGAGGAAGATTAGAAGGGAAGCATTTGAAGAAAAAGTGTTTCTCAGAACTTTAGAGGTAGCAATTTAGGTGGAGAATATAGAGTCCAGAAGTGATAGAAGTTTCTAATCTTAGAAATATGATAAATGGCTTAAATGAACAAGTGAAATTTTTACATCATCTGGTGGAGTGACTGAAATTTCATTAGATGAAAGTGGATAAGGAAGCCATTCTGGGTGGAGAGAGCAGGTACAGGTATGGGAAAGTAATGCAGGATTTTTCTTGGCCACTTTTCCAACCAGGGACCTCCATAGCTGGTGACACCCTCCACCTGGGCCTTGCTCAGCCCTGAGCCTGCGCTGGAGGCACCCTGCCCACTGGTCCCACCTGTGCTTTACCTTGTACCCATGATCAATGGTTCCCAAGCTATTATCCTGCGTCCAAGCATAATGAGATTACACTGACAATTGAAGAGTGTGGAGGGCAGAGAATGATTTTATTGAGTAAGGAACATCTCTCAGCAGAGAGGGGACATAGGGGTGGTCCCCCACCCCTGCAGTCAGGTGGTTCCTCTGCCAGTGTGGCTGAGTCTGGGGCCCTTATGGGCTCAGATCAGGGAGAGCTTGCTGACTGGTCTGTGAGTATGTGAAGAAGGGCTAAAGCAAAGGCATCACTCAAAATCACTCCAAGGTGGACACAGCAGTGTGGAAAACCAGTGAGGAAAGGGCAGGTGTATGTAAGCTAGGTGAAGTGTGGGATCCGTCAGAGGAATGCACGCCAAACAGGAAGACAGGTTCTCACTTTGGTGTGTGGATTTACCTGAGGCTGCCTTCAGCTTGAAGGTCAGGTTTCACCGGGGACCTGCCCCTATCTGCCTAGGCATTTGACTGCCTCCTGTCATGATCAAAAGCATAAAGTTTGCGTCTTGAATAGTGGAAATTCATTTGGCTGAAATATAAGGTTATTTAGAAGAAAGACAGGTAGGTTAGGGTCCAATCGTGGAAGGCTTTGAATGTCAGAATGAAAGCTTTAGAGCATTCCTGTCAACATGCCCGTTAATAATGAAAAGCTATAAAACATGTGTGGATAAAGGTGTTTTATACACACACTGGTGTTTTTTGTTATTGTTGTTGTTTTTTGAGATGGAGTCTCACTCTGTCACCCAGGCCAGAGCACAGTGGCATGACCTAGGTTCACTGCAACTCTGCCTCCCGGGTTCAAGTGATTCTCCTGCCTCAGCCTCCCGAGTAGTTGGGACTACAGGCGTATGCCACCACGCCCAGCTAACTTTTTGTATTTTTAGTAGAGACAGGGTTTCACCGTGTTAGCCAGGATGGTCTTGATCTCCTGACCTCATGATCCGCCTGCCTCAGCCTCCCAAAGTGCTGGGATTCAGGTGTGAGCCACTGCGCCCGGCAAGACTGGTGTTTTATACAAAGATAAATCTGGCAATGTTAGGATGTCAACATAGACTGGGGGCCTGGGAAGGAGGCTACTAGGGTAGTCTATTTATGAAAAGTGGTGCAATAACACAGTAGCAGTATTGAACGAGTAAGAATTCAAGAAAACGAGAACGAATTCATAGTATGGAGGGACTGTTTCTAAGAAAACAGATACCTCCTTGGGTCACTGGGAAGATGGGGCTACCTTCAACTTGAGCTAGACCTTAAAGCAGCCATCATCTTTTTTCTTGTCCTTTGCACTTTCCCACATTCCCTACTGTCCTAGATCCATTCATCAGCATGTTCTTCTCCCCCAGAAGATGATCTGGCTTCCTGCTTCACAAAGGAAATATAAGCCTGGGCTTGAATCCCCTACTCTCTTTATGACCTACTTCTACATTTAACATACAATGACTCCACCCTTGCCTCATATCTCAGAGAAAAAGACATCACTGTCCTTCTTTGTCAATAATCCCCCAGGAATTTACTTGCTTCTGTTAATTAGCTATTCAGGCAGAAGAAACGTTTTGAACATATAAAAAGTTTCCGCCAGGTGCAGTGGCTCAGGCCTGTAATCCCAGCACTTTGGAAGGCCAAGGCAGGCAGATCACCTGAGGTCAGGAGTTCGAGACCAGCCTGGCCAACATGGTAAAACCCCGTCTCCACGGGTGTAGTGACACAAACCTGTAATCCCAGCTACTCGGGAGGCTGAGGCAGGAGAATCACTTGAACATGGGAGGCAGAGGTTGCAGTGAGCCAAGATCTCGCCACTGCACTCTGGCCTGGGTGACAAGGGCAAGACTCCAACTCAAAACAACAAAAAAAGAATGTTCTTTTTTCTCCTTCTCTTCTGTGAACCCACTTATTCATCAAGATCCAACTCAGAAAGCGCATTCCCTGACTGTCCTAGGCAGGTAGGTATTCCCTCCTCCCCGTTCCCAGAGCTCTTTGCCCATTCCTCTGTGACTGAATAGAGAATATTCTGCTGCGTAAGCGTTTTGTCTTCCTCCTTCCACCATTAAAGACAGGGTAAAGGCAAAGAATAATATATGGACTTCTTAGATTGTATTTATGGTAGGCAAATTTTTGCTTGTTCAATTGTCAAGAGACTGTTTCCAGGCTTTGTGGATGCTGAATGTCTTTGTAACTCTTGGCAGTGTTTTGCTTGCCAATTAGTTGTGGGAACCATAAAATTTTCAGTGTTTTGCATTGCTAAACTCAGAAAGCTTAAAGACTTTGCTTTTTCTGTTGCAGGTTTATGTTGATGAGGCACCACTGCCATTCCCAGGACACACGCTTATTGCTATGGCAACAGCGGTAGTGTTAGGGGGATTAATTTTTACAGCATTTATGTTTCAACTGAACGGCATCCATCTATGGAAGGCATTCCAAAGATGAATTGGAAGAAACCGAGAGAAGTTTTCAAGTATCACCCTCAATGAGATGACTCATAGATGAAAGTCTGGAGAGTGAACACATGGTCATCATAATTTCTCTTTATTTTCTAGTTTTATCAGACGATGCCTAGAACAATATGCTCAAGTGTTAAATATACAAGCTACATAAAATCCTACAGAATTGCCATTATAATTCCAACTGCTACTTGTCAATATGTTCACCATTCCCTTTTCTTATCTTGAATAAGTGGAAAATGTCTTATGCTAAGCCTTCTATTGAAGAGTTCCCTTGAGGTTTTTAGAAAAGTATGAAGTGATAACCAACTCCACATGAAACAGGTGTTCTGTGTTGTTCATCTCTTAGTGCCTGGAGGCCATTCTGTGAGGTCAGAATCCCTGAGCTCTGCTCCTTCCGGATAGACTTTGAGTAGAGTACAGTTAAGTTATGCCAGGGTGAGGTAGGCAATGAAGGTGGTGGGTCAGCAGATGTGTTTTCAGAGCCTCATGGGAATTAAAGAGGAAGCCATTAAAGTTTCTTGAGGCAACTTCAAATCCAGATTGTAGTACCTAAAGAGGGAAATGTGACCCCATCGTAAGGGTGCTAGAAGAATGGGGTGTCTGGGCAGAGTATTGGTTTACAAACCTGCCTGTAGCATGGAGAATTCCAAAAGCTGTATCTCTGTGTCTCTGTGTGCTGTCCCCAGGTAGTCAGAAGATGACCATAACATTCAGAGATCAGAGTGTTATGCTCCCTGGTAAAGCTCAGGAGGGGAGCACACTGTTTTGACAAAATAAGGAAAGGAAGGCTTCTAATCCAGATCTGAGACCGTCTATTATTAAAATCCCTTAGAGAGGGCAGTGCAGCAGGTGGGCAAGAGAATCAGACTCCAGAGCCAGACCTCCTAGGTTTGCCATATACTAGATGCATAACCTTGGGCAAGTTAATTTATTTGTGCCTGAGTTGCTTCACCTGTAAAATGGAGAGATATTAACAGCTACCTAATGAAACAGGAAATTTTCCTTGACCCCTTCACAGAACTCGTGACAGGAATGCATCGCTCACTCAGCCTGCAGCTCTCAACCCCTCATGGGAGGGGGAGCATGCAGATGAGTGGGTATAGGAGCCAGAGTGAGCACTTTTGGCCACCAGCAGGAGCAAAACTCCATGCAAGCACCATGGCAGCATCTAGGGAGAAGTATCCATGACCCCCAAAGCCCCAGAGGGCACGTATTACAGTGCTTTCTTAGCTCTGCTGTCCGAGGATGGCTTAAGTGTTAAACAGCTCAGTAGGCTCTCTGCCTTTTTGTGGGAGGCAGTTGCTCTTTGCCAGCAAGGGCAGAGGGTCACTGTGACAGCCTGTAGTGTCTACACCTGTGGTATCCAAGCTCTTGTTCATTATACAGGAAAAATCAGGTTGCATGAACAAATTGAAGGGTGGTGAATGAGGAGGATTTTACTGCTGATGGAAGTGGCTCTCAGCAGGAAGGAGAGCTGGAGGGGAGTTGGAGGAGGAAGGTGATCTTCCCCTGGAGTCTGGTCATCCCTGGCTGGACTCTTCTCTGAAGCAACACCAGCAAACCATCCCTCTGAAGCCAAGCTGCTTTTCTCCGACATCAAACCACAGTTTCTGATGTCCAGCTGCTTCTCTTTTTCTCCCCTCCTCTGCTCTCTGCCAGTCAGGTCAGGGGTTTTTATGGGTACAGGATAGGGGGTGGGACAGGCTATGTGTGGTTTTGGAAAGGGCAACATTTAAGCAGGAAAACAGGAATGCATATTTTCACTTTGGGTGACAGTTCCAGGCTTAAGAGTGGGGCTTCTCCAGGGACCTTGCCCTTTTCTGTGTAGAATTTCTCTGTGTCCTGTCCCTATCACTAACAGGGCTTTCAGGAGGATCAGGTGAATGAATACATGTAAAATGTTTGGAACAGGACCTGTTTACAGTGAGTGTGATAATGTTAGCTGTAATTGATGCTGCTGCCCCTGCTGGTGTTTTTAGATTGTAAGTAATAGAAAGAGATTTTTGTCTAATCAAAATAACAAGGGAAATGCACTGAACAAACACTACAGAATGCCAGATAAACAAAGCAAAGTCTAAACAATCAGTTTTTGTCATGGGCAGGAATGAGGGCCATTCTGTGGACCTAGGAAACAAATGTCAACTCCTCAGAACTTCCCTTGGACCAGCGGTCTAGAGATAGAATATAGCACAGTGGTTAAATGTATAGGCTCCAAAATCTAAAGCCTAGGTTTTTTTCTCTCAATACACTTTTTAAAATGTTAGACTAGTTTAACATTTACAGAAAAGTTGTGGAGATAGTGCAGAGAGTTTCTGTGTAAGCCACATTCAGTGTCCCCTGACTTGATGACCTGATTTTTATCTAGCGTCATCACTTATTGGCTGTACAACCTTGGGAAAGTTATTTAACCTTTCTAAGATTCCATATTCTGGTCTTCTCCATTCAGCATCGCAGCACATAAGCACATGCCGTGCTTACATCAATCTTCTTCCACATTCACAGATGCCCCTGCTAAGGCAATCAAACTACTTTACATGCAACCAAAAACACATTCACCTCCTCCTCCAAAAGCGACAACCTAAAGTCACATCTAGCTAGGGGTCTGGGGGTAATGTCACAGAGCCAGCGTTCTCAGAGACCAGGCTCTCTGGGTGATATCAAATTCTCTTAGCCTCTTCTCCAAAATATGGCGATAATTATTACTCTTTAGCAGAAAGCAAGAAATGCAAGTAGGGTCTATGATGCTTATTTCAGTAACTAATACCTAAGCCGACTTTAGAATTATCTCTGCCCTACACATTCCATGTCTTCCCTTGCCTTTACACAGCACCTGTGTAAAGCCTCTGAGGGATGAACTACCTTCATTCTGGAAGGATCTGAGCCTCTGTCAAAGCTGCCATTTGGGAATCTACTACTTTTAAGTTGCCTTCCGTTGATCTGTATCCTTGGGTATCGTGGTGGGAAGTTTGCGGCCCAGGATTCACCCAGATGAATCTTGGTTCTTATCGTGTTACAGCATCTCTGTTTCTCCTCGGTAAGATCAATTATCCTCCCTTTTGCCTGTTTTCTTAAATAACAGGAACCAAGCCTGGCTATATGGCAGTCTTTGTTGTCAATTCAGTGGCGCCATCATCGTGTTCAATGTAGAAGTGTTTCTATATTGGTTAGACAGCCTACTTGATCATCAGAGCCCAAAGTTTAGAGCACAAAAAGCAAAACTTTAGGTAGTGGTTTATTAAGTGAAATCAAAAAGAACCATTCATTCTCCATCCCTTGTTTTCCAAATTAACATGTCCTAGCTACAGGAAACATGATATAATGAGGAGGAACATACACAGTCATGTGTGGCCTAACCATGGGGATACATTCTGCAAAATGCGTCATAGGTAATTTCATCATTGTGTGAACGTCACGGAGTGTACTTACACAAACCTAGGTGGCATAGCCTGCTACGCACCCAGCTGTATGGTATAGCCTGTTGCTGCTAGGCCTCAAACCTGTGCAGCATGTTACTGCACTGAATGCTGTAGGCAGTTGTAACAACATGGTAAGTATTTGTGTATCTCGATATATCTCAACATAGAGAAGACACCATACTAATGTTGTAGAAATGGCTGAAAATGATACACCTCTATAAAGCACTCACCACGAATGGCACTTGCAGGACCTGAAGTTGCTCTGGTGGCGTCAGTGAGTGAACGTGAAGGCTTTTATACAACCGGCAGCACAGTAGGTTTGTGTACATCCGCCTTGCCACAAAAATTTGAGTAATGCATTGTGCTACGATGTACTATGACGTCATGAAGTGATAGGAATGTTTCAGCTCCATGATAAGCTTATGGACCGTCATCGTATATGTGGTTGCAAATCTGCATTTCATCCAGCCAGAGGAATCGCCAGGGTCAAATGGGCCACTGTGCATGAGCTTTCAACAGGCCTTCTCCTTGTATCATAAGAACACCTGTTTCTGGGTGGAAGAATACACAACATGCAATGAATCCCAAAGACATCAACCCAAAGAACTGGATCATGGGGCAGTTTCCCCATGCTGTTCTCATGATAGTGAAGGAGTTCTTTCTGTGAAGTGAGGATTACGTCAGAGGCAAGTTGTGAGGAATTAAGATTTCTAGAGTCCCGAGGCACTGAAAAGATTATGGTGTCTCCCCGTGTGTAGTTAAAATAAAAACTGTTGAAATAACACTAAACAGGAATGTATTTAATATGTGGGAATTAGCATCACTTCTCTAGATTCTCTGAAAATTTCTGAATAATTTATCAGAGCTTTACTCTTCTCATTTTCTGTGGTTACCACCTGATACCTTTCGGTTCTGCATCCTCACCCAAATCTCATTTCAAATTGCAATCTCTGCATGTCAAGGGAGGGACTTGATGGGAGGTGACTGGATCATGGGGGCAGTTTCCCCATGCTGTTCTCATGATAATGAAGGAGTTCTCACGAAATCTGATGGTTTAAAAGTGGCAGTTTCCCCTGCACTGTCTCTCTCTTCACTGCTATGTAGGTCATGCCTTGCTTCCCCTTTGACTTCCACCATGATTATAAGTTTCCTGAGGCCTCTCCAGCCATGCAGAACTGCGAGTCAATTAAAATCCTTTTGTTTATACATTACCCAGTCTCGGGTAGTATCTTTATAGCAGTTTGAGAAAAGACTAATACACCACCTTCCTTCTGTTGGTACAAAAAGTGGCAGTGATGGGCAAATACCATGGAAGCAGGCAAGGTCTTCAGAGAAAATGGCAGGCATGCATACTGTGTAACAAAGCTAACGTCCTTCTCTGAATCAAAAGATGGCATGGTTTCAGCTCATTATAAAAGATTGGAGGTCCTCGAGCTCAGTGTTCCTTTCTGGCAATACTACTGTATGAGCAGGTGTCATCAGGCCTTCTTTGTGTTGCCCTCAGGCTCAGACAACTGATGTCAGACTCATAATCTGGTACTCTGCTGTTATTGCTGAAAGTCATGAACCATCCTTTGTTTTGTCCCAGGAGTCTTGTGTCTTCTACCAGACACAGAACCATGGTAAAACATCTTGTTGGTCTGCAAGTAGGATACAATCTCAGACCCTTCACAGTTCTTGACATTAACAAGACTTAAATTCATTCACAAAACTGCTGGGTCATGAGAGAAGCGTAACAGGATTTGTACTGCAACCTGAAATAGGCTAGATCCCATTCAAAGCTGTCAGCTTTCTGAACCAAGTGCATTAGAAGAATATTCTATATGGTACATGGTACGTGCTGCCTCAAATTTCCAAAATAACCTACTAGGCTAGGTATTGTTCTTCTTTCTTAGTGGTGGGGAATGAAAGGTGCTGTGGCCTACTCTTTACTTTGCAATTGGATGTTCCCACATGCCCCGAGAATACTGAATTCACACACTGCAGAAGCATTTTCTCTCTCTCTCTTTTTTTTTTTTTTTTAAGACAAGGTTTCACCATGTTGGCCAGGCTGGTCTTGAACTCCTAACCTCAGGTGATCCACCTGCCTCGGCCTCCCAAAGTGCTGAGATTACAGGCGTGAGCCACCACGCCCAGCCTGCAGAAGCATCTTCTTGTTGGGTTTGATCCTCTACTGCATCGCACAGGTATCTTACCAAGGTACCGAAGGAAGTTGCCTCTTCATGATCCTCAGGTCCTTGCAACATAATGTCTATAGCATGGTGAGGTAGTCAACTCCCTTCTCACTAGACTGGGCCACAGAGCCAGAAGTAGCACACCCTTACGGCAGAGCAGTAAAAGCATACTGTGCTCTGTTGGGGAAAGGCCTGTGCTTAAAATGGGGCAATAGGCCAAGTACCAGGGCCTTCACTGGTTGTCTCTGTACTGTGGTTATCATGCCCCCTCTGTGTCAAAGGACACGGTCACCCCAGACACCTCTCATTTCCATCAACAGCCAGCAACAGTTTTAACGACAGCAACATCATCCAGTCCCGCTCAGTAGCACAGAGGTTAAGCGCCTGCACTCTGGACTAGACATCTCTGGGTATGAATGCTGCCTTTGCCACTCTCTAGCTGTGTAATCTCAGAGGAGTCATTAAACTTCTCTGTGTTTTTGCTTTTTTGTCAACATAATGATCGTTTGAGAACTGAACAAGTTAACACATCTAAAGTGCTTAGCGTAGAGCCTGGCACATAGAATGTCCTATAGGTGTTCATTATTGCCATGGTCTGAATGTTTGTGCCCCCCAAATTCCTGTGTTGAAATCCTAACACCCAACGCGATGGTAGGAGGTGGGGCCTTTGGAAGGTGATTATGTCATGAGGATGAAGTCTTCATGAATGGGATTTTAGTGCCCTAAAAAAGAGGCCCCAGATAACTGCCTTGCCACTTCCACTATGAGAGGACACAGTGAGACAGTGTCATCTATGAAAAATGGGCCCTCGCCAGACATGGAATCTGCCGGTGTCTTGACCTAGGACTTCTAGCCGGCAAGACTGTGAAAATGAAATTAAAGCCTCCCAGTGTATGGCATTTTGTTATAGCAGTCCAAACAAACTAAGACAGCTGTGAACGGGGCAAGTCTGGGAGCGCTCCTTGAAAGAGTCAGATGCTTCTCTTATCAACCCACTCCTAATGATGACAAAGGGAACAGAGACTTCTTTTCTTTTTCAATTTTTTTTTGAGACAGAGTCTTACTCTGTCACCGAGGCTAGAGTGCAGTGACACGATCTCTGCTCACTGCAGCCTCTGCCTCCTGGGTTCAAGCAATTCTCCTGCCTCAGCCTCCCGAGTAGCTGGGATTACAGACGTGCACCGCCATGCTCAGCTAATTTTTGTATTTTTAGTAGAGACAGGGTTTCACCATGTTGGCCAGGCTAGTCTCAAACTCCTGACCTCAAGTGATCGACCCGCCTTAGCCTCTCAAAGTGCTGGGATTATAGGTGTGAGCCATTGCCCCAGCCCAGAGACTTCTGAGTGTTGCTCGGAAGAATTCAGTCAGAGTTCTTCTCTTTACACTGGGTCAGGTGCTCTCTGGCCTTTCTTACATGAGTCAACCCCATCTATAAGAGCCCAGCTAGCAGTCTCGGCTGCCACATTAAATACAGTATGACTGTGACAATGAACTGAGAATAATCACATATGTTTTCCAACCTTTGGTGAAGCATTCTTGAAAACCTGGGCTGTAAAAATTTCCACAGACTTTAAACAATACAATAAACACATTTCTCTAAATTGCAATTCTACAATGTAACTCTTTTCTATTCCGATGCCTAACACCTCTCAGTTTATTTTGAATTTGAGTTAGAATTTACCACTTGACAAACAATGGCACACAGGAAGGACTTTGAGGTTTCAGCTGCAGGGGAAGCACATTAGGAAATGGCCAAGATTTCCCTGTAGGAAGCACTGAGGTGACACTTGGTCGGCCAGGCTTATTAGTCAGTTTTTATAGCAGTAACAACCCTCAGATCTCACTCTCAGCTGCTTATAACAATAAACGTTTCTTGCCCACTGGTCTGCAGATTGGCTGTGGTGGCTCCATATGTCTCTCATTTCAGGACACAGACCAAAAAGCAGGGGCCACCTGGGCAGCTGTTCAGTACATCGGCTCATAGTCTATCACCGAAATCAAACCATGTGGCCAGCTGGGCATGGCGGCAAACACCTGTAATCCCAAAACTCTGGGAGGCCAAGGTGGGAGGATCACTTGAGGTCAGGTGTTCGTGAACAGGCTGGGCAACATAGTGAGACACCCTCCACCACCACCAAAAAAAGAAAAACTAGCCAGGAGTGGTGGTGTACACCTGTAGTTCCAGCTAATTGGGAGGCTGGGGTGGGAGGATCACTGGAGCCCATGAAGTTGGGGCAGCGGTGAGCCACGATCACGCCCCTGCACACCAGCCTGGGCGAGAGAGTGAGACACTGCATTGAACAAAACACACAAAGTAACCACGGATTGAAATACAGAAAGGAAGCGATGAAAGCAGGATGTATTAAAGCAAGAAACCACCGCATAGGGTGGGAGTGGGCCGGACACGGCTTAAGGGCTCGGTTACAAACTTCTGGGTTTTAAGTCCTCCTTTTGAGATTCCTATCGGCTACCCCTTATCCAGACGAAGGATTTGGTCCGTGGCTAATTAAAGGCTGGGGTGAATTGGCGCCCTGTGCAGATGAAGGATTGGCCCCTGCTCTGCCCATGGCCGATCCAGGGCACTCTCCTTTCCATGTGAGCCGTGCTGGAAAGGGGAGGGTTGTAAGGAGAGCAGCCTTTGCTCCTGTGTTTCTGGGTGTGGGGGAGCTAAGATTTTTCCCTTTTGATTTAGCTTTAGGAAGTTGGCATTAATTGGCCTTCGGTTCCCTGCCCCAGACCCAGGTGCTCCCCCTTTTAATCCAGCTTTTGGAAATTATCGCAAATTGGCCTCAGATTCCAACCTTGGTGTTTTCCCGTGATTCAGCTTTAGGACGTTGGCACAGATTGGCCTCAAGTTCCTGCCTCCAGACCCTGTTCTCCTGCCTCAGCAGCAGGGGGGCTTCTTACTTGGGGATTGGCTTCCACCAGAACACAAAACAGGAAGTGCTAGAGTCTCCTTAATACCTGGTCTTGGCTGCCCCGGAATGTCACCTCTGCCTCATTCTATCAAGGTGGTCCCAGGGACAGCCCAACTTCAAAGGAAGGAGAAATAGACGGCCCCTCTTTCGACTGGCCAGGGGACACTGTGAAAGAGCCTGTGTCTGGGAGGGATTGTTGCAGTCATCTTTGGAAACACAATCTACCACGTTGATGTTCATCAAATAAATCTACTTGGGCTGTTAACTGGTATTCGACTTCAGAAATCCACAAAATCGGTTCTGAACTGCATTTTCATCTCAGCGTTTGGCCACCAGCAATAATGACAGCTTCATTCAGGAAGGTCACAAAATCGTTTCGACCAAGACTATTTTGTCTAGATCAGTAATTTCGGGATTTGCCTGTCTCGGTGCCATCAGAAGCAACCATCTAACCCAGAAATGCTAAGATTTCTCCTCCTCTTTCAACAGTCAGTGACTACCTACCTCCATCTCACATCGCTTTCAGGGGCCCCTGAGCCCTCCGGGCCCACAGCAGCAGAACCTCCTGCCCAGACCTCTCTAGGAACTGCCACCGTGTGCCTAAGCTCCCCTCTCAACCACAATCTCCAGCTACAGAACTCTCATCCAAGTCAAAACTCCAAAGGCAGGAGTCTGACTGGCTGCAGGAGTCCAGATGCATGGGTATCCCTAAATTAGTCAACCATGGCTGGGAGATAGAGCCATGCAATCCAGACCCAGCTCTTCTGCTCAGTGGGGCCGTTCCCGGAGAAGGAGAAACTACGCTGGAGCTGGCACTCCCACGACTTGTCGGGGACCGGAACTCGGATCCTGGCGGGAGGGAGCTAACAGTAAGTACGCCCGCGCGGCGGCTGTCACCCGCTTTCAAACACGAAGTGCCGGCCAACTAGCGCCCCAGAAACGCCTGGGGAGCCGGGCGCGCGGGCGAGGAGAGACCCCGCTGCTGCCTCCAAGCTGGGCTCACCACGCGGGGCGGCCCCCCAGGCAGGGCGCGGGGCGGAGGCGCCCGAGTCGTCTGTCTCGCGGGGCGCAGACGCGGTTCCTCTCGAGGGCGCTCCCGCTGTTAGGAGCAAATCCTGGGGCCATCTGCGTCGTAAGCGTCCAGCGAGACCCGCGCCCTTAGGACCTGCGCCTCCCTGGGGGGAAAGCCAGCCCACCACTCACGGTCGCCCGCAGCCAGCCTCCTCCCCTGCAAGCCTCCTCTTCCCTGCCAACCTCCTCCTCCCCTGCCAGCTTCCTCCTCCCTACCAGCCTCCTCCTCCCTGCCAGCCTCTTCCTTCCTGTCCTCTTTCTCCCTGCCATCCTCCTCCTCTCCTACCAGCCTCCTCCTCCCTGCAAGCCTCCTCTTCCCTGCCAAACTCCTCCTCCCCTGCCAGCTTCCTCCTCCCTGCTAACCTCCTCCCCTGCCAGCCTCCCCCTCTTCTACCAGCCTCCTCCCTGCCAGCCTCCTCCTCCCCTGCCAGCCTCCTCCTCCCCTGCCAGCCTCTTCCTCTCCTGACAGCCTCTTCCTCCTGACCAGCCCCCTCCTCCTTTTTCATCTAATATCATTTGACCTGTCTGTCATTCAAGGCCTAGAGAAATGTCCCCTCTGTTGAAAAGTTTCTCCCCAGCTCTCTCTGATAATTGGTTCCTTCTCTCCTCTGAGTGCGGCAGCATGGTGCACGTTTCTACCTCCTGCATCTTGGCCTGGTTGTGGTATTTACATGCTATCTCTCCTCTGCAATAGGGACAGTGCTAATTTTCTGTCACACTTCTTTTTAATGCCTTCCTAGAGTGACCAACACATGGTTGGTGTTCAACAAATGATTGGAAAAAGAAAAAGAAAAAAATGCTGCTTAGATTCAAATTCAGGGAAGACTATGAGAATATAAATGGGGCATAAGAGCATCTTGTTATAAGAGAAGTTCATATAAAATAACACATTTCAGGCATAAAGTAGACACAGTAAATATTGGTTGAAAAATGAATACAAAGAACCCAAAATAAGAGGCTTTGGGGAATCATTATATATATAAAATTATAAAGGAGTGGGTTTCTTTTATTCTCTAACTTCCTAACTTTCTAAAAAGAGGAATAACTGTAGAAAATTTAAAAAATAAAAGTGTAGCTTTGTGGTTCCAACGTGGCAGAGCTAACAGTGGAGGTTCGTGGCTCAACGGGCTTTCTACAAGGGATTTATCATGATATTCATGAACACTCCCTTACAGCTGTTTTTGAAAATAATTGGCAACTGGAACGCCAGGTTCCGGTTAATGAAGTTAGATTTCCACCACCTGAATTAAAAAAGGAACTGAGTGAAGGAGATGAAGTAGAGGTATATTCAAGAGCAAATGACCAAGAACCACGTGAATGGTGGTTGGCCAAAGTTCGGGTGATAAAAGGAGAATTTTATATCATCGAATATGCAGCTTGTGAAGCTACTTACAACGAAATAGTCACATTTGAACGACTTTGGCCTGTCAATCAAAATAAAACTGTAAAAAAAAGAACCTTCTTTAAATGCACAGTGCGTGCTCCTGAGGATGTGAGAGAGGCGTGTGTGAACGAAAATGCACATAGATTTGAAGAAAGCAGTAGGAGCAGGCAGAAGTTTTTCACCTTCCAGAAACAGCACAGCTGATGACACTGTCTGCCAGTGAAGCCCTGTGAAGAGAGCAAGCACCTTAAGTGACATGCATTTGCGAAGTATTTGTACGAAGATGATGCTTATGCGGAAATGAAGAGGCCACTACGCACTCAGAATGCACGGAACAACTTGCAGCGGCTTTTCATGAGGAAGTTGTGAGAGAAGATTTAAGGGGCCCGGCAATAGGTACACGTGGTAGGTTCCTGGAGTTACTGCCATTGAGCTAGAGGAAGACACTGCAACATTTAGAATCTATGGAGAGAGTGCTGATGCCGTAAAAGAGGCTAGAGGTTTCTGGGAATTTGTGGAGGATTTTATTCAGATTCCTAGGAATCTCATTGGAAAAGTAATTGGAAAAAATGGCAAAGTTATTCAAGAAATAGTGAACAAATCTTGTGTGGTTTTGGTGAGAATTGAAGGAGGCAATGAAAATAAACGACCCAGGGAAGACGGTGTGGTTCCGTTTGCACTCGTTGGCACTAAGGAAAGCATTGGAAATGCGCAAGCTCTTTTAGAGTATCATGTTGCTTATCTAAAGGAAGCAGAACAGCTAAGAATGGAACACCTGCAGGGTGATGAACAGCTGCGACAGATTGGTTCTAGGTCTTATAGTGGAAGAGGCAGGGGTCATCAGGGTCCTAATTACGCCTCCAGTGATGGCACAAATTCTGAGCGGTCTAACCTCTCTGAAATAGAATCTGAGCATAAGGACGAGCTGAGTGATTGGTCATTGGCAGGAGAAGATGACTGAGACAGCTGACATCAGTGTGTCAGCAGGAGAGCCCAGGAGGAAGAGATAGAAGTGTTTCAGGGGGTCGAGGTCATGGTGGACCACGTGGTAGCAAATCCTCCATCAGTTCTGTGCTCCAAGATCCAGACAGCAGTCCATACAGCTTACTTGGTAATACAGAATCAGATCAGACTGCAGACACTGATGCCTGCGAATCTCCTCACAGTACTAACGTCGTAAGTGGGCTCCTAGACGAAGGACTGATGAAGATGCTCTTCTGATGGATGGAATAACCGAATCTGATACAGCTGGAGCTAATGAAAATGGGCTAGGCAAAGGACGTGATGGAAGAGCATGGGCTTTCAGAAAAGGCAATAAATGGCCCAACTAGTGCTTCTGGCGATGACATTTCTAAGCTACAGCGTACTCCAGGAGAAGAAAAGATTAATACCTCAAAAGGAAAAACTCTCAAGCAGCAGCAGTCCTGAATGGTATTTCATAGACTGAAGAAGCTCCTAGTTTACAGTTCCTTTGCATTATATTTACAGCAGTGTTTGTGCAAGCTTGCCGAAGGTAGAATGTGGATCTCCAGTCTTTACATCACACTTTCAGTTCCTCCAAAGGGGAAGGATCCTGAAGAAATCATATGTGAAACATGCTTTGACACCTACTGTGCTATAAGATATATCATCAGATGTGCCTTGAGAATAGTAATATGTAACCTTGAAAAAAAAAAAGTATAAAGAAGAAAATTTTATATCATACCACTTAAAATTTAGGCGTATTTCTTAATCTTTCATGGTGTGTGTATGTGTGTGTGTGTGTGTGTGTGTACATATATATTAAGCATAAGTAATACAGATACATTAACTGGGTCTAAATGGAAGGTAACATGAAGAGCTTGCTGCCAAATGAAATTGTTTTTTATTTATTTATTTATGAGACAGAGTCTTGCTCTGTCGCCCAGGCTAGAGTACAGTGGTGTGCTCTTGGCTCACTGAAACTTCTGCCTTCCGGGTTCAAGGATTCTCCTGCCTCAGCCTCCTGAGTAACTGGGATTACAGGCACCTGCCACCGCGCCTGGCTTATTTTTGTATGTTTAGGAGAGACAGGGTTTCACCATCTTGGCCAGGCTGGTCTCGAACTCCTGACCTCATGATCCACCGGCCTCAGCCTCCCAAAGTGCGGGGATTACAGGTGTGAGCTACCTCACATAGCCTGTAATTTATTATATGTAGGTCTTTTTTGTTCCCTTTTTAAAATTTTTCTCTCTCTTTGCACTTGAATATATGTAGGGTGTTTGTTTGTTTGTTTGAGATGGAGCCTCACTCTCACCCAGGTTGGAAAGCAATGGCACAATCTCAGCTCACTGCAACCTCCACCTCCCAGGTTCAAGCGATTCTCCTGCCTTAGCGTCCCAAGTAGCTGGGATTACAGGCACCTGCCAGCATGCCGAGCTAATTTTTGTATATTTGTAGAGAGAGGGTTTCACCATGCTGGCCAGGCTGGTCTTGGTTTCTGACCTCTGGTGATCTGCCTGCCTCAGCCTCCCAAAGTGCTGGGATTACAGTCATGAGCCACTTCACCTGGCCTTCACGTATCTTTAGATTTTCGGGAGTTTTTGGAAACTCAGACAAGTTTCCTTTGATGACGTATTTGAATACTATTTCTATGCATTGATTGTATCGACGTCTTCTTTCACAGCCTCTATGAATTTCCCAGGTTGGTTCTCCATTCTCTGCCCTCCATAACCTAAAGAAATTCTTATTATGCATGATCATATGTAGATTAAAGAACAGAAAATTAATAAGCTTTATTATAAAAACTTTAGAATCATTCACACTCACATGCTTTTCCTATGTTGTGAATTTACAACAAAAATAAAGAAGGCCAAATTCATGCTTATCCTTTTAATACAAGCATTTATCTTGCATTAAAAGGAAGATACCACAAACATTCAATGTGCCCCTCCTATACTATGTGCTTATCACTCGACTATAATAACTAATTTCGCAGTTAGGCTTATAGCAAAAAACTGATAATAATTTTAAATGATTAAATATTGCAATGGAGAAAAACAATCAGGTGACTTATCTGACCACAGTTTAGGTCCTGCTCTTGGAAAAATATTTTTGGGTCAGAGTGTGGTTTGTTCTTCTCTTTAATGCCCTTTCCCCTGCTTGGTCCTCAATTTAGAACAATTTATAAAAGCATCTATTATGATAGAGTCTGTCCTGCATAATTGATTGTAATCAATTACATCTCATGAAAATTTCCTAGGATTGAATAAAAGAGAGCCAGAGGTCCCAGTGGCTCAAGCCTGTAATCCCAGTACTGTGGGAGGCCAAGGCAAGAGGAGCATTTGAGGCCAGGAATTCAAGAACAGCCTGGACAATGAAATTTTGTAGAGATGAGATCCTGTTTCTTCAAAAAAATGTAAAAATTAGCCAGGCATGATGATGTGCACGTGCAGTTCCCGAAGCTACTTAGGAGGCTGGAGCAGGAGGATTGCTTGAGCCTAGGAGGTCAAGACTGCAGTGAGCCACAATCTCACCATTGCACTCCAGCCGAGTAAGCCCCTGTTTCAAAAATAAATAAAAATAAAAATAATGTACTTTAAAAAAGAGAAGAGAGCCAGAGGAAGCCGGGGGAGCCAGGAGCCGGGGGAGCCAGGGGGAGCCAGGGGGAGCCAGGGGGAGCCAGGGGGAGCCAGGGGGAGCCAGGGGGAGCCAGGGGGAGCCAGAGCTCACTTTCTGATTTATCATCATGCCATTCGTAAATCTCAGAGGCTACTGTTCTAATGAAGTTGATACTGATTCCTTCTGGCCAATTCTGTTCTGCTTTTATTATACTAATATTATATTATATTATAATAAAGGGCATGTTTTTTCTTTTGGGATTTAGAAAAAAAAAATTACCCCGCTGACACAGATTGATTTATCTAAAATGAGTAGCAAGTTCAGAAATTCGTTGTTTTTGTTTACAGAGATGAAATTGTCACTTTTATATGCCACGGCCTCAACTGGAAGTGTCCAGTGTTATATATGGAGTTTAATATAACCAAGGCAAGTTAGTGTTATGGTCTGAATGTTAGTGTTCCTCCCGGTCCCCCTGCCCACCCCCCACACCATTCATATGTTAAAACCTAATCCCCTGTGATAGGATTAAAAGGTGGAGCCTTTGGGAGGTGATTAGGTAACAAGGACCCGGCCCTCCAGAATGAGATTAGTGCTCTTATAAAGGAGGCCTGAGGAGGGCCACTCATCTCTCGTTTGCCCAGTCCACCAACTGAGGCCACAAAGCCATGACATCCACCTGAGAAAGGAAGTGGCCCCTTCCTTCAGGCCAGACTCCAAATCTGCTAGCAACTTGATCTTGGACCTCCCAGCCTCCAGACTGTGAGAAATAAGTTCCTGTTGTTTATAAGCCACCCAATCTAGGATATTTTGAGCATTCTGAACAGACTAACAGCTATTGTATTTAATATGATCCTCCCTTTCCTTCTCAGAAGTTCCTATATATTCCTTTTTCATCTGGTCTTTTCTTTCAGCAGTTCCCTACTTAAAGTAGTAATTAAGCAACTGTGGAGTAAATGAGGAACAGATATCTCAAATCTATTTATCTGCAACAGAGTCCACCAAGAAAAAACAGAATTTCATGTCAAAAATTCAACCTTGTTCATTCTTTCCTCCGACCATAGAGTCAAAGAAAGATAAAAATATTTTTTAAATTTTTTTTTTTAATGCAACCATGAAATTAAAAATGCTAGGTTGGGGATTCCGATGACAGCAAGCATTATGGGAAAGAAAAAAAGAAAAAGAAAGGAAGGAAGGAGAAAAGAAAGAAAGGAGGAAAGAAAAGGAAGGAAGGAAGGAAAGAAAGAATGGAAGAGAAAGACAGAGCCAGGTTGAACTTTGTGTAAATTCCTGGAAGGGAAAATGTTTGATCCGTAGCCACTGTACAAACATGTAAGTGGTTTCGTGGCAATGATTTAGGAAGACACACTGGAGAAAGTGTTATTAACAAAGGAATTACGGCTGCCCCAGTGCAGTGCTGTTTACAGCTCATTGATCACAACCAGTTACAGATTTCTTTGCTCCTTTTCCACTCCCACTGCTTCACTTGACCAGCCTAAAAATAAATAAATAATTAAAAGTAAAGAAATTATTATCCGTGAAGAAGATGTGTTTAGCAAACTGGTAACTTCTGATGGGTCTTGAATCCTACAGCCTGCAGGTAGCAGACAAGCCACCCCTGTGCGCTCATGGACTCCTCTACGCTCACCACCCCGAAGCTCTGGGGTCCAGAGAATTAACTGTAGGAATTTACAGATTTTCTTGTTAATCTAAAAGCTAGTTGTAAGGTTCTGTCATAGCCTGTGTCCTCTGAGAAGCAGCTGCCAAGATGGAATTAGATGTACAAGAAGGAAGATAGAGGCAAGAGGGAGCAAGAGCAGCAGGGGAACCTCAAAAAACCTCTGAGAAAGTCTTGGCCAACGAGTTGACATTAGAGGAGTCTCCTGTCCAGCAGGAATGGCCAGGGTCTAAGTCCCTTGCAGTGTTCAGTCCTTGGTGGAACAGCCTGGGGAGGGCGTTGCCTCCAGCCATTGCTGCAGAGAGCAGACAGTGCTGCAGCTGGAGGCCGATCAACCAACCCCAGCAGGCCTCCCGCAGGCTCTGTGAGTGGGACTCTGAGCAGCCATCTCCATGGCCCCATATCCCCTGAGTACCCGTAGATCTGATTTTATATTCAGTTACACGTATAGGGTCCAAGACATCCTGGAAAGGTGATTCTACCTGGAAGAATACCTGTGTTCAGTTGCCCTATAAAAGAGAAGGTGAAAATGTTACTGGAAAAAGTGGTCTCCATCCAGATCCCCAGAGAGGGTTCTTGAATCTCCCACAGGAAGGGTGAGAAGGAGCTATTTTATTGAGAGCTACTTTTTTACCGAGTCGGGCATCCTCTGAACGCAAGCAGAGGAAGGTACCATCTTTAAGTTTCTCATACATGGGGATCTTGTCTGTGTAAAGGCTAAACTCACCTGTACCTGTGTGTGGGTGACAGGCAAAATGACATTGATTTTTCTGCTGATTTAAAGAAAACTCTCCTTGACATTCTATTGTGTGAATACAACAAAGCATAGCTATAATATCGACAATGTTGTGAAACCCCAGCTCTACAAAAATTAGCCAGGCATGGTAATACACACCGGTAGTCCCAGCTTCTCGGGAGGCTGAGGTGGGAGGATTGCTTGAGCTATGAAGTCAGGGCTGCAGTAAGTCATGATGACTCCACTGCACTCCAGCCTGGGTGATAGAGCAAGACGCTGTCTTAAAAAAAAAGAAAAAAGCCAGGCGCAGTGGCTCACACCTGTAATCCCAGCACTTTGGGAGGCCGAGGTGGGTGGATCACGAGGTCAAGAGATCGAGACCATCCTGGTCAATATGGTGAAACCCCGTCTCTACTAAAAATACAAAAAATTAGCTGGGCATGATGGTGCGTGCCTATAATCCCAGCTACACAGGAGGCTGAGGCAGGAGAATTGCTTGAACCCAGGAGGCAGAGGTTGCGGTGAGCCGAGATCGGACCATTGCACTCCAGCCTGGGTAACAAGAGTGAAACTCCGTCTCAAAAAAAAAAAAAAAAAGAAAAAAAATTTATTTGCTCGTGTATAGGAAGCAACTTCTATTTATTAAAGTTTTATCATGGGGTCAGGCGCAGTGGCTCACACCTGTTTGGGAGACAGAGGTGGGCGGATCACGAGGTCAGGAGTTCAGGACTAGCCTGCCCAGCTAGGTGAAACCCCATCTCTACTAAAAGTACAAAAATTAGCCAGGCATAGTGGCTTGCACCTGTAAACCCAGCTACTTGGGAGGCTGAAGCAGGAGAACAGTTAGAACCTGGGAGGTGGAGGTTGCAGTACATAGAGATCACATCACTGCACTCCAGCCTGGGTGACAGAGTAAGACTCTGTCTCGAAAAAGCAAAGTAAAACAGAACTAAATGACTATCACACATCATGAGAATTGACTGTATTTAGTGTCCATTTTTTAAAAGATGAAGGGGAAATTACGTTTTCCATGTTCAAATAGTTGAGTGCACTACTAAGAGCTATATATTTATCTTATTCACAATCATATTAAGAAGCTTAGTTTTCTTTTTATTTTTCTCTAGCTTTACTGGGTTATAATTGACAAATAGAAGTGTGTCAAAGTGTATAACGTTGTGAAATGACCACAATCAGGTAGGTTAACATATCTATCGCGTCACCTAGCTATGGGTATTCTGAGTTTTGGTTTTCGTGGTGAGAACATTTAGCTGCTAAAATCTGCCGATTAGTTCGTCTCATTTACTGACTTCTTTGGATTTTATACTCATACAATGATACTACGTTTTAGTCTCATTGCTTCCAACAGGCATGTCTTTACGCCTTAATATAGTATCGATACTTTCAAAGGAGGTGGAAATGGGCCTCTTTGCAGTATTTCTGAACTAAAAAGAACGCCTCGGGAGTACAAGGCACAAACTCAAATGCCTGCAGGGCCAAGCAGGTATTTAACCCAGTCAAGAGTTTTGGAAACGCCCCCTTGTGGAAGCTTCGTTACCAGGCACTGCAATTTTCAGTGTGTGCAACTAAACTGGAATGATTTGTTACAATGTGTGGGTCAGATAGAGTAGTAAGACTACCAACTTACCGCCTCTACTCTAGAATTTTGCCACTGCATATGACATTGACTTTTTTCTTTTCTTTCTTTCTTTCTTTTTTTTTTTGAGGCAGAGTCTCGCTTTGTTGCTCAAGCTGGAGTGCAGCAGTGAGATCTTGGCTCACTACAACCTCCACCTCCTGGGTTCAAGCAATTCTTGCGCCTCAGCCCCTGAGTTGGTGGGAATACAGGCACATGCCACCATACTCAACTAATTTTTGTATATTTTGTAGAGACGGAGTTTTGCCATGTTGCCCAGGGTGATCTCGAATTCCTAGGGCTCAAGCAATCCTCTCACCTCTGCCTCCCAAAGTGCTGGGATTACAGGTGTGAGCCACCACGCCCAGCCTAATGTTGACTTTTTAACATAGTTTTCTTCTCATTATCTTTTTTTTGAGACAGAGTCTCAATCTGTTGCCCAGGTTGGAGCCCCAGTGGTGAGATTTTGGCTTATTGCATCCTCTGCCTTCTGGGCTCAAGCAATTCTTTTGACTCAGCCTCCTGAGTAGCTGGGAATACAGGTGCCTACCACCATGCCCAGCTAATTTTTGTGTTTTTAGTAGAGATGGGGTTTCTCCATGTTGGCCAGGCTGGCCTCCAACTCCTCACCTCAGGTGATCTACCTGCCTCAGCCTCCCAAAGTGCTGAGATTACAGGCGGGAGCACCCAGCCTCTTCTCATTATCTTATCTGGTGAATATTAATAGTTTTTCTTGGTTCCACAACAGCTGCTGGTGTGTTGCATGTACCATTTATTCAAAGGTTAGTAGAAAATCCAAATTTGCTTGAAATAAAAGTCAAAAATTATTGCAGTGCTACTGACAGCTACACAGTGGACGTAATAGCTGCCAGGAAACGTTGTCATCAGGTAACATGCCTGCTTCTCAGCTCAAAATTACACAGAGAAAAAATACTATTATTTTAGGGGAAAAATGGCCTTGATAAAGATTTTAGATTGGTTTACTTCTTAGTTTCAGTGAAATTTTCTAATATTCTTAGCAAAATTAAAACTAATAAATAAGTATATAGATGGATGCATTAATTGAAGAATTAAGGAACTTCAAAAGTGCCATAGAGCCACGTGTGGTGGCCTGTGCCTGTAGTCCTGCTGCTGGGGAGGCTGAGGCAGGAGGATTGCTTGGGTCCTAAGAATTTGAGTCCAGCCTGAGCAACATAGTGAGACACCCATTTCTAAAGACAAAGGTATAGGCCGAGTGCGGTGGCTCACACCTGTAATCCCAGCACTTTGGGAGGCCAAGGCAGGTGGATCACGAGGTCAAGAGATCAAGACCTTCCTGGCCTACATGGTGAAGCCCCATCTCTACTGAAAATGCAAAAATTAGCTGGGGGTGGTGGCACATGCCCGTAGTCCCAGCTACTTAGGAGGCTGAGGCAGGAGAATCACTTGAACCCAGGAGGCAGAGGTTGCAGCGAGCCAAGATCCCACCACTGCACTCCAGCCTGGTGACAGAGTGAGACTCTGTCAAAAAAAAAAAAGAGTATATATAGATCACACAACCTAGATAAATTTTCATCCTTTTTAAGTTTGCTGAATTCTTGGAACTTAATCTTCTTACAGATATAGAGAAAAATTCACAACAAAGCAAAAACTTGTTTTGATGGCTCATCTAGCATGCCTGTCTTAGTGTTATGGGACCCTGGGGCATCCGTATTTCTGGCCAGAAACCTCTGTGGCCATGGTGCCATTGCCTGAGTTTTTGTCCTGCATCCAGGAAGAATGAGGTATGCAGACGTGAAGGGTGAAGAAGAGTTTTATTTAGTGTTAGAACAGCTCAGAGGAGTGGGTAGCTCCTCTCTGTAGGCAGGTCATCCCACGGAGTGTTCATTATGGACCTCAGAGGGGAGGAAGTGCATGCAGATTGGTCCATGGGCAGCCAGGGGTGGCCCGGAAGAGGCACCACAAGTCCCAATCCAGTCTGCAGGACTGGCAGACCAGCCCCTACGGGCCCTCCCTGGCCTGAAGGTGGGGCCTTACTGGGGACCTGCCTCCTTAACCTAGGAATCAATCTGCCCCCTGCTGTCATTCATGGCCCTGGGGCTCAGCCCCAGTGCCCACTCTGAGATCGGAGCAGATGCCAGGAATGGAGAGAGGCCAGGCAGTGGGAGCAGACACCCCTGAGCCTGCAGGGACGTGGGGATGGGGAAAGGCCCTTTCTGGGGCCTTTGAGGGTGCAAACTGCAGAGACACCCAGCTCATGCACCTGGGAGCGGGGGGGGGGGGGGGCGCGGCGGTTGCAGCCTCACCCAGGAAGGCAGATCCTGCCTACTCCCAGCCCTCCCCCAAGAGCACAGGGAGGCTCAGATCCACAGCTGCAGTTTGGGAGGCTGTAGCCCCGTCCAGGAGGGTGGGACTCCTGCCTGCTCCATAGAGCAAGAGGCCTGGGTCTGCAGCTGTGGTTTGAGCAGCTTCAGTGATACCCGTGGAGCTCCCATCCCAACTCAGAAGGGGCAGGCTCTCACCAGCTCCAGGGAGTATGCGGTCCCAGCTGCACTTCCTTGCTGCAGCCAGAGTGATGGCAGCAGCCACTACCGTCATTAGCAGCAAGGAACTTCTCAGTAAATTCAGTAGATTCTTCCAAGACTAGTTGGAAACATAAGTGCCTGCAGAACAAAGCATCAGTAAAGAAGCAGAACAAGGGAAACATGACAGGCAAGGCAGACACCAAGGCAAACTGGAAAGCACATACCCTCTCTAATGCCCGCTTCTACTGTGCGTCATCGCAAGATGTTTGGGGTGTTATTTTCTGGCCAGAAACCTCTGTGGCCAGGGGTGCCTTTGCCTGAGTTTTGCTGGGGCCCACTGGGCTTTTGCTGCCCACTCAGCCTAGCAGCCTGTGCTCAGCTCATGCTACCGGTCTGCGCCCCACACCTGCCAAGGGTAAGTCAGGTGTGGAACGGCAAGTGGTGTGACAGTAAGCATGGGGCCGGGCCACTGCCCACAGTCAGACATGCCAGCTGCTGTAGCGGGGAGGGCAGCTCCAGGTGCTGGCACAAGCGCTGGCTCTCTGTGAGGCTGCAGCCAGACCAGGTACACCACAAGCAGCTTCCACGCTGACACTGGGGAACACAGTGGCACTCAGAAACTTGGAGATGCCAGGAACTGCAGGGCCCCAAAAAGGGAGTCATAGCCTGGCTCAGGAAGCTCCCAGGTCTGGGATCCCCAAAGGACCACAGCTCTTCTCTCGTTCTCTTCACCCGCAGTGTGGTGAGCAAGGGGCATGTTTCAGCCCTGTTTGTATTATAGCTCTTTTAGCTCTGCCATTCGACAGGCTCTTGTACTGTGACAAGGAAGATGAGGTATGCAACATGTACAGGGTAAGATGAAGAGGAGCTTTATTGAGCAGTAGAACAACTCTCTCTCCCACATGGGGAAGCTTCTTTCCAGAGCCAAACTGACCTGGTAAGTGTTCAGCTCCTAGCAGAGAGGAGACCCTGGAGTGCAAAGCTCCTCTCTGCAGAGATGATCATCCCATCATCTCTGCAGCTCTCAGCAGAGAAGAGGCCCTGGTGTGGGTAACTCCTCTCTGCAGCTGGTCATCCCCATCTCTGCTCAGCTCTGGCTGAGCCTGGGGCTATTATGGGCCTCAGTGGGGCCCATAATAGAAAGTACAGGCCAGTTGGTCCATGAGTAGCCATGGGTGGGCCCAGAAAAGGCACCAGAAGTTCCCATTCTGGTCCATGGGACTGGCAGTCCAGCCCCCAGCCTTCAGGCTCTCCTTAGCCTGAAGGCGAGGCCTCACCAGGGACCTGCCTCCTTCCACCCATGAGCCTGTCTGCCTCCTGCTGCCATTCAGCACCCCCTTGCCTTCCCTCCCATGCTCATTGACCCACTACCCCAGAAGGGGCCAAGGTGGCATGGTGCTGGTATGTCAGCACTGCCCTGAGCATGTGTACACCTGACTGGGCTGACAGAACTAGAACTCAGCCCAACTTTGCTCCAAAATTCAAGTGGGTGCTGACAGCAGGGAGAAGCCAGGCAGTGGGAGCAGGCATTTCCAAGCCTGTGAGGACAGGGTGGGGCCTTGCTGGGCCCCGT
This sequence comes from Callithrix jacchus, assembly GCF_049354715.1. Lineage (NCBI taxonomy): Eukaryota > Metazoa > Chordata > Mammalia > Primates > Cebidae > Callithrix > Callithrix jacchus. Next base: position 126,398,102 of record NC_133509.1, on the reverse strand, counting down.
TGCTGGGCTGAGATGCCTGGGTCCACAGTCATGGTTTGGGCAGCTGCAGCTGTGCCAAGGGCTGGGGCAGGCTCCTGCCTGCTCTGTGGAATGGGAGGCCTAGGTCTGCAACTGTTACTTGGGTGGCTTTAGCTGCATCCAGGAGGGCAGGGATCCCACCTGCTCCCGGGTCCCACCGGCTCCATGGAGCCTGCCACACCAACAGTGCCTCCCTGCAACAGCACCTGCTCCAGATGGGCCACTGCTGCCATCATCATCCACCCATCTTTGTTCCATGTGAGCAGTGTGGCCAGATTTCTCAATACCTCAAAAGAAGCCAGAAATTCAGATTTTTATATAAAAAATTTTTAATTGCATTTTAGGTTTGGGGGTACATGTGAAGAACATGTAAGACTGTTGCATAGGTACATACATGGCAGCGTGATTTGCTGCCTTCCTCCCCATCACCTATATCTAGCATTTCTCCCCATGCTATCTCTCCCCTCCTCCCCATCCCCTGCTGTCCCTCCCCTATTTCCTCCCGACAGACCCCAGTGTGTGATGCTTCCCTCCCTATGTCCATGTGTTCTTGTTGTTCAACGCCCACCTATGAGTGAGAACATGCAGTGTCTGATTTTTTGTTCTTGTGTCAGTTTGCTGAGAATGATGGTTTCCAGGTTCATCCGTGTCCCTACAAAGGACATGAACTCATAGTTGTTTATGGCTGCATAGTATTCCATGGTTATATGTGCCACATTTTCCCTGTCCAGTCTATCATCAGTGGGCATTTGGGTTGGTTCCAGGTCTTTGCTATTTTTCTTTTTTTTTTTTTTTGAGACGGAGTTTCACTCTTGTTACCCAGACTGGAGTGCAATGGCGCGATCTCGGCTCACCGCAACCTCCGCCTCCTGGGTTCAGGCAATTCTCCTTCCTCAGCCTCCTGAGTAGCTGAGATTACAGGCAAGCACCACCATGCCCAGCTAATGTTTTGTATTTTTAGTAGAGATGGGGTTTCACCATGTTGACCAGGATGGTCTCGATCTCTTGACCTCATGATCCACCTGCCATGGCCTCCCAAAGTGCTGGGATTACAGGCTTGAGCCACTGCGCCCAGCCGGTCTTTGCTATTTTAAACAGTGCTGCAATGAACATTTGTGTGCATGTGTCCTTATAGTAGAACGATTTATAATCCTTTGGATACATACCCAGTAATGGGATTGCTGGGTCAAATGGAATTTCTATTTCTAAGGCCTTGAGGAATCACCACACTGTCTTCCACAATGGTTGAACTAATTTACATTCCCACCAACAGTGTAAAAGTGTTCCTGTTTCTCCACATCCTCTCCAGCATCTGTTGTCTCCAGATTTTTTAACGATCACCATTCTAACTGGAATGAGATGGTATCTCAATGTGGTTTTGATTTGCATCTCTCTGATGACCAGTGATGATGAGCATTTTTTCATGTTTGTTGGCCTCATGTATGAAGTGTCTGTTCATATCCTTTTCCCACTTTTGAATGGGCTTGTTTGTTTTTTTCTTGTAAATCTGTTTTAGGTATTTTTAGATTCTGGATATTAGCCCTTTGTCAGATGGGTAGATTGCAAAAAAATTTTCCCATTCTGTTGGTCGCCGATTCACTCTAATGACTGTTTCTTTTGCTGTGCAGAAGCTGTGGAGTTTGATTAGGTCCCACTTGTCTATTTTGGCTTTTGTTGCCAATGCTTTTTGTGTTTTGGTCATGAAGTCCTTGCCTATGCCTATGTCCTGAATGGTTTTGCCTAGATTTTCTTCTAGGGTTTTTATGGTGTTAGGTCTTATGTTTCAGTCTTTAATCCATCTGGAGTTAATTTTAGTGTAAGGTGTCAGGAAGGGGTTCATTTTCTGCTTTCTGCACATGGCTAGCCAGTTTTCCCAACACCATTTATTAAACAGGGAATCCTTTCCCCATTGCTTGTTTTTGTGAGGTTTGTCAAAGATCAGATGCCTCCGAGGCCTCTGTTCTGTTCCATTGGTCTATATCTCTGTTTTGGTAAGAGTAGCATGCTGCTTTGATTACTGTAGCCTTGTAGTATAGTTTGAAGTCTGGTAGTGTGTTGCCTCCAGCTTTGTTCTTTTTGCTTAGAATTGACTTGGCTATGCAGGCTCTCTTTTGGTTCCATATGAAGTTTAAGGTGTTTTTTTCCAGTTCTGTGAAGAAGGTAGCTTGATGGGGATGGCGTTGAATCTGTAAATTACTTTGGGCAGTATGGCCATTTTCCCGATATTGACTCTTCCTAACCATGAACATGGAACGTTTCTCCATCTGTTTGTGTCCTCTCTTATTTCGTTGAGCAGTGGTTTGTAGTTTTCCTTGAAGAGGTCCCTAACATTCCTTGTGAGTTGTATTCCTAGGTATTTTATTCTCTTTGTAGCAATTGTGAATGGCAGTTCATTCTTGATTTGGCTCTCTTTAAGTCTGTTATTGGTGTATAGGAATGCTTGTGATTTTTGCACATTGATTTTGTATCCTGAGACTTTACTGAAGTTGCTTATCAGTTTCAGGAGATTTTGGGCTGAGATGATGGGGTCTTCTAAATATACAATCATGTAATCTGCAAATAGAGACAATTTGGCTTCCACCTTTCCTATTTGAATACCCTTTATTTCTTTTTCTTGCCTGATTGCTCTGGCTAGAACTTCCAATACTATATTGAGTAGGAGTGGTGAGAGGGCATCCTTGTCTAGTGCCAGATTTCAAAGGGAATGCTTCCAGTTTTTGCCCATTCAGTATGATATTGGCTGTTGGTTTGTCATAAATAGCTTTTATTATTTTGAGATATGTTCCATCAGTACCTAGTTTATTGAGGGTTTTTAGCATAAAGGGCTGTTGAATTCAAAATTTCTCAAATTTTAATCTATGAAGTAAGCTAATAGGTCGGTGAACTGCACTGGATCCGCAGAATGGTAATTCACAAACTCTAATCAGAGGATAAAATGTTTCTCCTAGTAGAGGACCTAAGCAGTTAAACATGCAGAAATCAGAAGTGTGTCAATTATTAGACTTTCAGCTGGGAATAGTGACCCAACAGTGAGTGGGACCATAAGCTCTGTTCTTTACCTCCTTCCCCTCATTTAGACATACAAAAATAGTCTCAATTTCAAATGTCTTTTTAAAATGCAGCTCCCTGCCAAGCATCCTCACACATAGTTTATCAAAGGGATTAACACCGTTTTAGCATTTGTTATGTTATTTAATGTATTCGATCTAAGGAAGTGAGATCCTTTTCTAGTTCATAAGCATGATGGTTGGGTACTCACATGCATGGGTGAGATGTGCCTCTTTGCAACCTTGTTACAACATCAGCATATTACCCATCTGACATGGAAAAAAAAAAAAAAGAAAGAATGCCATCGTGAATTTTCAAAAAGCTGACTCCCTAATCCAAAAAGAGAATATTGAACTTCCCGGGTTAGAAGCTGATGGAGGGTGTTGGCATTAAGGATGACTGCTCTAATGAAAGACATCTCTACCTTGTGGACCTTGTGGCTCACACTGGAAATGCAACAGAAAAGAGGGAGCCATCGATTGCCAAAGTATTCAAGATTCACAATTATATTTCATACAAAAATTAACTCAAGATGGATTGAAAACTTAAATGTAAAACCCAAAACTATGAAAACCCTAGAAGAAAATCTTGGGAATACCATTCAGGACATAGGCCTGGGCAAAGATTTCATGATAAAGCTGTCAAAAGCAATTGCAACAAAAGCAAAAATTGACAAATGGGTTCTAATTAAACTAAAGAGCTTCTGCACAGTAAAAGAAACTATCATCAGAGTGAGCAGACAACCCACAGAATGGGAGAAAGTTTTTGCAATCTATCCACCTGACAAAGGTCTAATATCCAGAATCTACAAGGAACTTCAACAAATGAAATGAATATAAAATTGGAATTTCAGGGGGTACGCATTTTTTTAAATGTTTTAAGTTCCGGGATACATGTACAGGATGTACAGTTTGTTATATGGGTAAAGATGTGTTATGGTGGTTTGCTGCACCTGTCAACCCATCACCAGGTTTCAAGCTCAGCATACATTAGCTATTTTTCTTGATGCCCTCCCTCCTGCCACCCCCACCCCTGACAGGCCCCAGTGTGTGTTATTCCCCTCACTTGTGTTCAGGTGTTCTCATTGTTCAGCTCCCACTTATAAGTGAGAACATGTGGTGTTTGGTTTTCTGTTCCTGCATTAGTTTGCAGAGAATAACGGCTTCCAGCTCCATCCATGTCTCTCAAAGGACATGGTCTCATTCCTTTTTATGGCTGCATCGTATTTCATGGTATATATGAACCACATTTTCTTTAATCACATTTTCTTTAAATGATAGGCATTTAGGTTGATTCCATGTCTTTGCTATTGTGAATAGTGCTGCAAAAAAACATATGTGGACATGTATCTTTATAATAGAATGATTTATATTCCTTTGGTATGTACCCAGTAATGGGATTGCTGGGTCAACTGGTATCTCTGGTTCTGGGTCTTTGAGGAATCACTTTCTCCACAGCCTCACCAGCATCTGTTGTTCCTTGACTTTTTAATAATCACTATTCTGACTGGCATGAGATGGTATCTCACTGTAGTTTTGATTTGCATTTCTCTAATAATTAGTGACATTGAGCTTTTTTCATAAGTTTGTTGGCCACTTGAATGTCTTCTTTTAAAAAAGTCCGTTCATATCCTTTGTCCCCTTTTTAATGTTCTTGTACATTTGTTGAAGTTCCTTGTAGAGTCTGGATATTAGACCTTTGTCAGGTGGATAGATTGCAAAAACGTTTCTCCCATTCTGTGGGTTGTCTGTTCACTTTGATGATAGGTTCTTTTGCTGTGCAGAATTTCTTTAGTTTAGATCCCATTTGTCAATTTTTGCTTTTGCCATTTTCATCATGAAATCTTTGCCCAGGCCTCTGTCTTGAATGGTATTCCCAAGGCTTTCTTCCAGAGTTTTTACAGTTTTGGATTTTACATTTAAGTCTTCAATCTGTCTTGAGTTAATTTTTGTATAAGGTGTAAGGAAGGGGTCCAGTTTCAATTTTCTGCAAATGGCTAGCCTGTTCTCCCAGCACTATTTATTAAATAGGGAATCCTTTTTCCATTGCTTATTTTTGTCAGGTTTGTCAAAGATCAGGTGGTTGTAGATGTACAGTCTTATTTCTGAGTTCTCTTTCTGTTCCATTGATCGATGTGTCTGTTTTTGTACCAGTACCATGCTGTTTTGGTTACTGTACCTTTGTAGTGTAGATTGACATCTGGTAGCATGATGCTTCCAGCTTTGCTCTTTTTGCTTAGGATTGTCTTGGCTATACTGGCTCTTTTTTGGTTCCATGTGAATTTTAAGATAGTTTTTTCTAATTCTGTGAAGAACATCAATGGTAGTTTAATGGGACTAGAATTGAATCTACGAATTACTTTGGACAGTATGGCCATTTTCATGGTATTGATTCTTCTTATCCTTGAGCATGTAATGTTTTTTTCATTTGTTTGTATCCCTCTGATTTCCCTGAGCAGTGGTTTGTAACTTCCCTCAGAAAGGTCCTGTGCTTCCCTTGTTAGCTGTATTCCTAGATATTTTATTCTCTTTGTAGTAAATGGGAGTTCATTCATGATTTGGCTCTCTGCTTATCTATTGTTGGTGTATAGGAATACTTGTGATTTTTGCACATTCATTTTGTATCCTGAGACTTTGCTGAAGTTGCCTATCAGTTTAAAAAGCTTGTGGCCTTAGGAATAACTGGTTTCGGGGGGGAAAAAAAAAAAGCTTGCGGCCAGGTGCAGTGGCTCACACCTGTAATTCCATCACTTTGGGGGGCTAAAGCAGGTGGATCACCTCAGGTCAGGGGTTCAAGACCAGCATGGCCAACATGGCAAAACCCCATCTCTACTAAAAATACAAAAATTAGCTGGGCATGGTGGCACGCGCCTGTAGTCCTAGCTACTTGTGAGGCTGAGGAATGAGAATCACTTGCACCCGGGAGGCAGAGGTTGCAGTGAGCCAAGATCATGCCATTACACTCCAGCCTGGGTGACAGAGTAAGACTCTGTCTCGAAAAAAAAAAAAAAGAAAAAAGCCCAGACAACTTTTGAGCTGAGACAATGGGGTTTTCTGATATAAAATCATGTCACCTGCAGAGACAGTTGAACTTTCTTTCTTCCTATTTGAATACCCTTTATTTCTTTGTCTTGCCTGATTGCTTTGGCCAGAACTTCCAATACTATGTTGAATAGGAGTGGTAGGAGAGGGCAACCTTGTCTTGTGCCAGTTTTCAAGAGGAATACTTCCAGCTTTTGTCCATTCAGTATGATATTGGCTATGGGTTTGTCATAAATGGCTCTCATTATTTTTAGGTATGTTCCATCAATACCTAGTTTATTGAGACTTTTTAACATGAAGGAACGTTGAATTTTATCAAAGGTCTTTTTTGCATCTAATGACATGGTCATGTGGTTTTTATCTTTAGTTCTGTTTATGTGATGAATTATGTTTATTGATTTACATATGTTGACCCAGCCTTGCATCCCAGGGATGAAGCCAACTTGATCGTGGTGGATAAGCTTTTTGATGTGCTGCTGGATTCAGTTTACCAGTCATGGATATTGCCTGAAGTTTTCCTTTTGTTGTTGTGTCTCTGCCAGGTTTTGGTATCAGGATGATGCTGGCCTCATAAAATAAATTCGGGAGGAGTTCCTCCTTTTCAGTTGTTTGCAATCATTTCAGAAGAAATGGTACCAGCTCCTCCTTGTATCTCTGGTAGAATTCAGCTGTAAATCTGTCTCATCTGGGGTTTTTGTTGTTGGTAGGCTATTTATTACTGCCTCAATTTCAGAACTTGTCATTGGTCTATTCAGGGATTCAACTTCTTCCTGGCTCAGTCTTGGGATGGTGTATGTGTTCAAAAATCTATCATTTTCTTCTAGATTTTCTAGTTTCTTTGCATAGAAGTGTTTATAGTATTCTCTGATGGTTGTTTGTATTTCTGTGGGGTCAGTGGTGATAGTTCCTTTATCATTTCTTGTTGTGTCTATTTTATTCTTCTTTTTTTTCCTTATTAGTCTAGCTAGCATCTATCTATTTGATTAATTTTTTCAAAAAACCAGCTCCCGAATTCTTTGATTTTTTGTTTGAAGGTTTCTTTCTGTCTCTGTCTCCTTCAGTTCTGTTCTGATCTTGGTTACTTCTTGTCTTCTGCTAGATTTGGGGTTTGTTTCTTCTTGGTTCTCTAGTTCTTTTAGTTGTGTTGTTAAGATGTTGATTTGAGATCTTTCCAGCTTTTCGAAGTGGACTTTTAGTGCTGTAAATTTCCCTCCTGACATTGCTTTAGCTACATCTCAGAAATTTTAGTACATTGTCTCTTCGTTCTTGTTGATTTCAAAGAACTTCTTGATTTCTGCCTTAATTTCATAATTTACCTAGGAGTCATTCAGATGCAGATTGTTCAATTTCCATGTAGTTGTGTGGTTCTGAGTGAGTTTCTCCTTTTTTTTCCACCCGGGTGCGGGTGAGCTGAGGCCAAAAAGGGCATCAGCCCTGAGTGAGTTTCTTAGTCTTGGGTTCTAATTTGATGGCACTGTGGTCTAACAGACTGTTATGATTTCAGTTCTTTTGAATTTGCTGAGGAGTGTTTTACTTCCAATTATGTAATTGATTTTACAGTAATTTGCCATGTGGCACCAAGAAGGATTTATATTCTATTGTTTTGGGGTGGAGAAGAATTTATATTCTATTGTTATGTTTCTATAGATATCTATCAGGTCCACTTAAGCCAGAGCTGAGTTCAAGTCCTGAATATCTTTGTTAATTTTCTGTCTCAATGATCTGTCTAATATTGACAGTGGGGTGTTAAAGTCTCCCACCATTATTGTGTGGGAGTCTAAGTCTCTTTGTAGGTCTCTAAGAACTTGTTTTATGAATCTGGGTTTTCCTGTACTGGGTGCATATATATTTAGGATAGTTAGGTCTTTTGTTGAATTGAACCCTTTACCATTATGTACTGCCCTTCTTTGGCTTTTTTGATCTTTATTGGTTTAAAGTTGGTTTTGTCAGAAATTAGCATTGTAACCCCTGCTTTTTCTGCTTTCCATTTGCCTGGTAGATTTTCCTCCATCACTTTATTTTGAGCCTATGTGTGTCTTTAGTTGTCACTACATGTAATTCAATTATGACTTTTTCCCAGGGTTCAACTTTACTCACCTTTGTTACGTGGATGTTGTCACCTGAATGCTATGTATCAACAATTGTTTTAAGCATGAAAAGCAGTTGTAGTAAAACTAAAACCTTGCATTTTATTCCCAGATATTCTATTAACTTAAGTTGTAGAGATACTGGGGTGCACCAAGACCATAATGGGTTCAGTATGATCAAAACACTACTAGGAAGAAATAGGATTCAAGTAAATAATGTGTATTTATATAGACTGGGTGTGATGGCTCATGCCTGTAATCATACTTTGGGAGGCTGAGGCAGGATGATTCATTGAGGGCAAAAGTTCAAGACCAGCCGGGACAACGTAGTGAGACCCCATTTCTTTCTTTTTTTTTTTTTTTTTTTTTGAGAAGGAGTCTCACTCTCACCCAGGCTGAAGTGCAATGGCATGGTCTCGGCTCACTGCAACCTCTGCCTCCCAGGTTCGAGCAATTCTCCTGCCTCAGCCTCCCAGGTAGCTGGGACTACAGGCATACACCACCACACTCAGCTAATTTTTGTATTTTTAGTAGAGATGGGATTTCACTATGTTGGCCAGGCTGGTCTCGAACTCCTAACCTCATGATCCACCCGGCTCGGCCTCCCAAAGTGCTGGCATTACAGGCATGAGCCACCATGCCCAGCCAGTAAGACCCCACTTCTACATAAAATATTTTTAAATATTAGCCGGGCATGATGGCACACACCAGCAGTCCTAGCTACCCAGGAGGCTAAGGCAGGAGAATTGCTTGAGCCCAAAAATCCAAGACTGCAATGAGCTATGATTAAGCCACTGCACTCCAACCTGAGCAACAGGTTTTGTTTGTCTCTAAACAAACAAAAACCCAAAGAAAAAAAATCCTAAGCAAGCTGGGTGCAGTGGCTCACACCTGTAATTCCAGCACTACGGGAGGCTGAGGCAGGTGGATCATGAGGTCATGAGTTCAAGACCAGCCTGACCAAATGGTGAAACCCCATCTCTACTAAAAACACAAAAATTAACCTGGCGTGGTGGTGCACACCTGTAATCCCAGCTACTGAGGAGGCTGAGGCAGGAGAATTGCTTGAACCCGGGAGGCAGAGGTTGCAGTGAGCATCAGCAGTATATCGGATTAGGAATCACCGGGACTGACCACACCCAATGCATCAAGGGGCTTTTATCTCCCAAGCATTGAGGACATAGAGCAATTAAAATCACTCTGCATTCCAAGAACCTAGGCAGAGCCTGAGGTGTTCCCTGATCTGTGATCTCTGCCCTGCAAGGCTTTTCTCCTCATTGCCAGCTCCCATCTGCAAAGACCCTCCCAGATCTTGTGAGCAGAGGTCACCTCCCTTCTCAGAGATCTTTGCATAAGCCCTCTTTACAAGGCCCTCATACAGTCTCCATGTTGAGAAGGCATTCATAGAACCAGAGCAGTATTTCCTGCTCTGCAACCACCCCAAGGTGTTCCCCAGTGTTACTGCGCTCTCAGATGTTCTTTACCTTGGGCCTCCTGTTGCCACTTGATTTCTAATTAACCGCACCAATAATATAGTTTAGTTCAGTGTATAAACTTCAGTGTACTCTGAGCCAAGCAAGTTTATAATTATTTAGATCGAATTAACATAGGTCTCCCTCTGACCATCTTGACTCACAAACTGAGATAATGCCGTTGCACTTTAGCCTGGGCAACAGAGCAAGAATGCATCTCAAAAAAAAAAATGTCTACTAAGAATGAGAGAAAAATAGACATATTTTTAGACAAACAAAAGCTAAGAGAGTTTGCCAGGATCAAAATCTCACTATAGGAAATTATAAAGATGCATTTCTGGCAAAAGGAATATTATCCCGTATGAAAGGTCTGAGTTGGCAGAAAAAATAAAGGGTAAAATAGGTAATAATAAGTGGGTAACTCCAAATGTATTAAACAACAAAAAGAACTTCTTGTACAGTTCTAAGTAGATAAACAATACAAAGCAAATGTTAACAATAAGATAGTTGGTTTTATCTTAATGATTTCAGATAAAATTGACTTTGGGGCAAAAACTGATACCAGAGATAATGATAGTCACTTTATAATAATTTTATAAAGATCACTTAACCAGGAAGATACAACCATTTAAATTTATACTGTAGGCTGGGGGCAGTGACTCATGCCTGTAATCTCAGCACTTTTGGAGACCAAGGCAGGAGGATCCCTTGAGCCCAGGAGTTCAAGACCAGCCTGAGCAACATAGAGAGACCTCAACTCTATTAAATAATTAAATAATTAATTAAATTTGTACTGTAGTCCCAGCTACTTGAAAGGCTGAGATAGGAGTATCACTTGAGCCCAGGAGTTCAAAATCAGCCTGGGCAACATAGCAAGACCCTGCCTCTAATGTTAAAAAAATAAATGCAGCTAGGTGCGGTGGCTCACGCCTGTAATCCCAGCCCTTTGGGAGGCTGAGGCAGGTGGATCTCTTGAGGTCATTGTTTGGAAAACTCTGCCCCTACCGTGAAAGCTCTCTCTCTCTCTTTCCCTCCCCCACGAAGAGGCTCCCTTATCTCTCACTTTACATACCGGCCCTAGCCCTCCCACCGCCCAGCTTCCCGCCGCCCAGCTTCCCGCCCAGCAGTTCAAACTGACCAACAGTTGCCCACCACCTCAGCTTTTGGCTTCCCCACCCCCCAGCCCTTCAGCCCCCTATAAAACAACCCTGCCCCTCTGAGCGGCGCGGCCATTTTTCCTTTTCGTCCCGGCTGGCCTGCCCGGAGGCTCTTTCCTCTCAATAAAGCCTGAACTTAAGGAATTTCCTCTAGCCTGCGGTCCGGTTTTTTCCGAACGAGCTCAGTCTTCCCGCAGAGGGTAGGTCGGACAGTCATGAGATCGAGACCAGCCTGGACAACATGGTGAAACCCCGTCTCTACTAAAAACACAAAAATTAGCTGGGTGTGGTGACACATGCCGGTAATCCCAGCTATTGGGGATTGAGGCACAAGGGAGGCTGAGGCACGAGAATCACTTGAACCCAGGAGATGGAGGTTGCAGTGAGCTGAGATCACGTCACTACACTCCAGCCTCAGCTCATTGCAACCTCCACCTCTTGGGTTCAAGCAATTCTCCTGCCTCAGCCTCCCAAGCAGCTGGGATTACAAGAGCACACCACCATGTCTGGCTAATTTTTGTATTTTTAGTAGAAATGGGGTTTCACCATGTTGACCAGGCTGGTCTGGAACTCATGTCCTCAAGTGACCCGCCCACCTTGGCCTCCCAAAGTGCTGGGAATACAGGTGTAACCCATCGTGCCCAACCACATCGGTCACTTTGGTCATATTGACAATCTGACATACAGACACATGCGGGAAGAAAGTTTCAATTTGGTCATCTGTGACAACTGTAGCTTGTGTGTATGTGTGTGTGTGTGTGTGTGTGTGCACGCATGTGTATGTATTTTTTTTTTTAGACAAAGTCTCACACTATTGCCCAGGCTGTAATGCAGTGGCATGATCTCAGCTTACTGCAATCTCTGCCTCCTGAGTTCAAGCAATTCTCCTGCCTCAGCCTTCTGAGTAGCTGGGATTACAGGCATGCGCCACCACGCCCAGCTAGTTTTTTGTATTTTTAGTAGAGACGGTGTTTCACCATGTTGGCCTGAATGGTCTTGATCTCCTGACCTCGTGATCTGCCTGCCTCGGCCTCCCAAAGTGCTGGGATTACAGGCTTGAGCCACTGCGCCTGGCCAGCTTGTATATTTTTAATATGGCAAACACGCTTCCACTAAGTTTGCACACTGACAACTCCTTAAAAATTGACCATAGGCCATGCACAGTGGCTCACACCTATAATCCCTTTGGGAGCCCGAGGGAGGCGGATCATGAGGTCAGGAGTTTGAGACCAGACTGACCAACATGGTGCAACCCCATCTCTACTAAAAATACAAAAAAATTAGCCAGGCATGGTGGTGCGCACCTGTAATCCCAGCTACTCAGGAGGCTGAGGCAGGAGAATCGCTTGAACCTGGGAGGCAGAGGTTAGTGAGCCAAGGTCACACCATTGCACTCCAGACTGGGCGACAGAGCGAGACTCCATCTCAAAACAAAACAAAATAAAACAGACCACATACTGCCCATAAAGTAGTCTCAGCAAATTTCAAAGGATGGTAATGATTTAGATCATGTTCCCTCAGCACACTGCAGTTAAACTAGAAATCGGTCACCAAACAGTGACATAAAAGCTACTCCCTATGTGTGGGAGTCAAAAACGAAATCACAGTGGTCTTATCGAGCATTGTGAGCAGAATGATAAGGAAAATACTTCAGGACAAACCTGGTTGGGGATGCAATGAAAGCAGTGTTTGGAGGGAAATGTTTCTTCTTAAAAGCGTACAGAACAGAAGTTCTGAATTATGAAATAAGCATCCGACTCAGGAAGTTAGAGAACAACGACGGCAAACTCAGAGAGGAATGAAATAATTTTTTAAACAAACAAAATAAAAGCAGCACACATTAAACAGAAAAAATAGGCAAACCCCAACTATTTTGCTGATGGATGCAAACTTACATGGTAAGACTATAAACAAAAGCAAGAAAGTTATTGCTATAAAAAGTCAGAATAGGGCCGGGCACGGTGGTTCGTGCCTGTGATCCCAGCACTTTGGGAGTCCGAGGGGGGTGGATCATTGAGTCCAGGAGTTTCAGACCAGCCTGGGCAACACAGTGAGACCGCATCTCTAAAAAACAAATAAAATTAGCCAGGTGTGGTGGTGCACGCCTGTAGTCCCAGCTACTCCGGAGGCTGAGGTGGGAGGATTGCTTGAGTCTGGAAAGTTAAGGCTGCAGTGAGCCATAATCACCACCGCACCACTGGGCTCCAGCCTGGGTGACAGTAAAACCCTGCCTCAAAAAAAAAAAAAAAAAAAGTCAGAATAGTGGTTACATTTAGGGGAAGAAAGTAATTTTGAAAAGGAAGAGACATGTAGTAGTTTCTCAAGTACTGGCCAAGTTTTTTTTTCCTGAAGTGCTGGCCAAGTTTTGCTTTGTTCTTTGTTTTTGAGGGTCTTGCTCTGTCACCCAAGCTGGGGTGCAGTGGTGTGATCATGGCTCACTGTAGCCTCAACTTCCTGGACTCAAGAGGTCCCACCTCAGCCTCCTGAGAAGCTAGGACCACAGGTGTACACCTAGCCTAGCTATTATTTTATTTTATTTTGTTTTACATTTTATTTTATTTTATTTTACTTTATATGTAGAGACAAGGTCTTACTCCATTGCCCAGGCTGGTCTCAAACTCCTGGGCTCAAGTGATCCTCCTGTCTCAGCCTCCCAAAGTGCTGGGATTACAGACATGAGCCACCATGACCAGCCCTGGGCAAGTTCTTTGTTCTTAATTGGGAGGTGTTTACACAGTGGTTTGCTTTATAATAATATTTTCATTAAAATTATTTTATTCATTTATTTTTCTAAAGATGGGATCTTGCTATGTTGCACAGGCTGGTCTTGAACTCCTGGCCTCAACTGATCCTCCCACAGACATAAGCCACCACGCCTGGCCAAAATTTTATTTTGAGATAATTATAGATGTACATGCAGTTATAAGAAATAATATAAAGAGATCCCATGTACTTTTTACCCAGTTTCCTCCAAGGAAGGAACATTATACTCCAATACAATTTTATAATCTAATGATATAATACAATACAATATTGTATTGTAAAACTATATATAGTTCAATATCACAGTCAGGATATTGACAGTGGTATAGTCAAGATACAGAGCATTTCCATTACCCTCCTCTTGCTGCGTTATGGCCACGCTCACTTCCATGCTACTCGGTAACTCTCACCTCCTTAACCTCTGGTAACCAGTAATCTAGTCTCCATTTCTATAATATTTTTTTGAGGGAGGACCTTTATCATCCAGGCTGGAGTGCAGTGGCACAATCTCAGCTCACTGCAGCCTTGACATCTCAGGCTCAAGCCATCCTTCCGCCTCAGTGCCCCCAGTAGCTAGGACCACAGGCATGCCCAGCTAACATTTTGTGCAGATGGTGGAAACAGGGTTTCACCATGTTGCCCGGGCCAGTTTTGAACTCCTAGGCTCAAGCAATCTGTCCGCCTTGGCCTCCCAAAGTGCTGGGATTATAGGCATGCGTCACCAAGCTGGGCTCCTTTTTATAATTTTATTATTTCAAGGATATTTTATATAAAATCACAAAGTACGTAACCTTTTAGTATTGGCTTTTTTCACTCAGCATGAATTTGTGGCTATCCATCCAGGTTGCTGGGTTCATCAGCAGTTTATTCCTTTTGATAAATACTGTCTCTGTCCATTCCTGCTGCTATAATAGAATACCTTAGCCTAGGAAATTTATAAATAACAGAATGTGTTACTCACAGTTCTTGAGACTGGGAAGTCCAAGATTAAGGCACTAGCAGATCTGGGTCTGGTGAGGGCTTCTCTCTGCTTCCAATATGGCTCCTTCTCACAGCTGTATTCTCACATGGCAGAAGGGTCGAATGCTGTGTCCTCACATGGTAAAAGGGCAAAAGCAAAAAGGGTCAGACTCCCTCAATCCCTTTCATAAAGACACTAATCCTACCCATGAGGGCAAAGCCCTCTTGACTGATCACCACTTAAAGCGATTGCATTGGGGATTAAATTTCAACACGAATTTTGGAGAGGCACAAACACTGAAGCCATAGCAGATTGTATCCCACGGTGTGGATATACGTTGTTTAACCATTCATCCGTAACAGAACGTCAGGGTTGTCTGCAAGTCTTGGCTATTACTAATAAACTGTTATAAACATTTACGTACAGGGTGTGTGTGTGTGTGTGTGTGTGTGTGTGTGTGTACCTATGTTTTTATTTATCTGGGATAAATGCCCAGGAGTAAAATTACTGGGTCATATTCAGATTCAGTTTTTTGAAGAAACTGAAAAGCTGTTTTCTCCCAGTAATATATGAGTAAACATGTTTCTCGGCATCCTCCACAGCATGTGATGTTGTCAAGATTTTGTATTTTAGCCATTGGTAGGTGCGTAGTGATATATCATTGTAAACTGAATTTGCATTTCCCTAATGGCTAATGATACTGAATATCTTTTTATGTGTGCATTTGCCATCTGTATATCCTCTTTGGCAAAATGTCTCTTCATGTCTTTAGCCATTCATTCTCTAATTGGATTGTGTGTGTGTGTTTTTTTTTTTACTATTGATTTTTGAGCCTTCTTTATATATTTAAGAAACAAATCCAGGGCTGGGAGCAGTGGCTGTAATTCCAGCACTTTTGGGAACGAAGGTGTGAGGATCACTTTAGCCCAAGAGTTGGAGACCCACCTGGGCAACATAGGGAGATCCTGTCGCTACAAAAAAAATGTTTTTTTAATTAGCTGGGTGTGGTGGTGCATGTGTGTAGTGCCAGCTACTTCAGAAGCTGAGGTGGGAGAATCACCTGAGCCCAGGAGGTTGGGGCTATAGTGAGCTGTGATGACACCACTGCACTCCAGCCTGGGTAACAGAGGAAGACTCTGAAAGAGAAAAAAAAAAGAAAGAAAAGGAAAGAGGAAGGGAGAGGGAGGGAGGGAGGGAAGGAAGGAAGGAGGGAGGGAGAGAGGAAGGAGGGAGGGAGGAAGGAAGGAAGGAAGGAAGGAGGGAGGGAGCGAGGGAAGGAGGGAAGGAAGGAAGGAAGAAAGAGAGAGAAAAAGGAAGAAAGGAAGAAAAGAAAGACAGGGAGGGAAGGAAGGAAAGAAAGGCAGGCAGGCAGGAAGGAAGGAAGGAAGGAAAAAAATTTAAAAAGGAAAGAAAGGAAAAAGAAAGAAATCCTGGCCAGGTGCAGTGGCTTATACCTGTAATCTCAGCACTTTGGGAGGCCAAGGCAGGTGGATTGCTTGAGGCCAGGAGTTTGAGACCAGGCTGGCCAACACGATGAAAACCCATCTCTACTAAAAATACAAAAATTAGACAAGTGTGGTGGTGTGTGCCTGTAATCCTAACTATTTGGGAGGCTGAGGCAGGAGAATTGCTTGAACCCAGGAGGCAGAGGGTACAGTGAGCCTGGATGGTGCCACTGCCCTCCAGCCTGGGTGACAGAGTGAGACTCCGCCTCAAAACAAAACAAAAAAGAGAAGAAAAGAAATCCTCTGTTAGGTGTGTGGTTTGCAAGTGAGTTCTGGCTCATCTTTTCATCCTATTGGCAGCATCTATCACAGAGGAAGTTGTTAATTTTGATAAAGTCCAGTTTGCCATGTTTTCCTTTTATGAATTGTGCATTTAATGTCAAGTCCAAAAATTCCTTTCCACCCCTAGTTCCCAAAGAATTTCTGCTAGAATTTTTGGTAAATTTTTATAGTTTTGCATGTTACATTTATGTCCATTATCCATTTGGGTTAATTCTTTTCTTTTTTTTTTTTTTTTTTTTTGAGATGGAGTTTTGCTCTTGTTGCCCAGGCTGGAGTGCAATGGCACGATCCCAGCTCACTGCAAACTTTGCCTTCTGGGTTCAAGTGATTCTCACGTCCCAGCCTCCCATCTGAGACTCCAGGTGCACACCATCACACCTGGCTAAATTTTTGTGTGTGTGTGTATTTTTAGTAGAGATGGGGCTTTGCCATGTTGGCCAGGCTAGTCTTGAACTCCTGACCTCAGGTAATCTGCCCACCTCGGCCTCCCTTAGTTCTGGGATTACAGACATGAGCCACCTTGCCTGGACAGGTTAATTCTTCATAAGCTGTGAGATTTAGGTACAAGTTCATTATTGTTTGTATTTGCGCCTATGGGTGTCCAAATACTCCAGCACCATTTGTTCAAAAGGCTAGCTTTCCTCTATTGAATTGTTTCTGCACTTCTGTAAAACATGAGTTGGGGATATTTGTGTGGCTCTATTTTTGGGTTCTCAGCCAGGCACAGTGGCTCATGCTTGTAATCCTAGCACTTTGGCAGGCTGAGAAGAGAGGACACCTTGAGCCCATGAGTCCATGACCAGTCTGGGCAACATAGTGAGACCCTATTTCTATAAAAAATATACATATATGTAAATGAAGCAAAAAATATTTCTGGGTTCTCAGCTGGGCATGAATATTATATTATTACAATACAATTTTATAATATAATGCAATATAATATAATAGTACAATATTATAGTGTAAAACTATATGTAATACCATAGTATATAGTACATATGGCACTATATATAAAACTATATATAGTACAATATCACAGTCAGGACTTCGATAACTGTGGCTCATGCCTGTAGTCCCAGCACTGTGGGAGGTCAAGGTGCGTGAATCACTTGAGCCCAGGAGTTTGAGACCAGCCTGGGTAATATGACAAAACCCCATCTCCACAAAAAATTCAAAACTTAGCTGAGTATGGTGGTGCAAGTGGAGACCTGGTGGGCTGCTGGAACTCTCAGCCCCACACAGTAGAGATACTTGCTTGGTATCAAAGGCGGCTGAGTGGGAACCTGGACCTTTACCCCATTTGGCAGTAACAAGGCAGTGCCCCCTTCTCCTGCTGGGATAGTGTCATACACACACACACACACACACACACACACACACAGCCAGCCAAATAGAAGGTTAAAAAATGGAGAACAGATTAGTGATTACCAGAGGTTAAGGAGGAGGAAGGTGTGGAGCTGGAGGGAAATGGGTGTGGCCATAAAGGAGAAAGAGGAGGGATCTTTGTGGTAATAGAAATGCACTGTATCTTAACTATAGTTATCAGCTATTCGGGAGGCTAAGCTGGGAGAATCACTTGAGTCTGGGAGGCGCAGGTTGCAGTGAGCCAAGATCACACCACTGCACTCCAGCCTGGGCAACAGGGGGAGAACTTGTCTCAAAAAAAGAACTATTTTAGAAATATGAATATATATATATATATATATATATTTTTTTTTTTTTTTTTTTTTTAAGACGGGGTTTCACCATCTTGGTCAGGCTGGTCTTGAACTCCCAACCTCAGGTGATCCACCTGCCTTGGCCTCCAAAGTGCTTGGGTTACAGGCGTGAACCACCCACCTGACCCTTTTTTTTTTAAATATAAAATATTTAATATACAGTATATTATAAAATAGTCTATAAATTGTAAATATTGAATTATAAATATTTATAGTATATTATATAAATATATTTTATATAATTATATATTTATATAATTTTACATTTTATAGAAACAAAATATAACATATTTTGTTATTTAAATAACATATTGTAATTTAGATGCAAAATAAATTATTTCTAATATAACATTTTATTGTATACTTTTATAAAATATGGTTATTTGTAGAATAAACAATTATATGTAATATAAAAGTATATGTATACATACGAGCACACATATACACAAAATGTTATCATAGTTACTAGCATCGTCATTTTACCAGTTCAAGTGACGTATAGAAGCTTTACCTTTCTTTACATCTTTTTATCCTCCCAGGTTTATTTATGTTAACTATTTCCTCTTCATACATTTAGAACAACACCAGCCAGTTTATAATTTTTGCTTCAACTACTAAATATAATTTAGAAAACTCAGTAGGAATTTTGGAAGGTGTTCTGTCTTTACCTGTATTTTGACTTCCATGTTTTCATTTTCTGATATTCCAGGATTCCTTCTTTTATTGTTTCCTTTCTACTTAGAGGACTTCACTTAGTCATTCTTTTAGGGTGATCTGCCAACAAATCTCATAGTTCTTTTCATCTGAGAATGCTGTGACTTTTCCTTTATTCATGAAAGGTATTTTTTCTGGGTATAAGATTCTGGGTTGACAGTCTTCTAGGACACAAAAACTGTTTTGCCATTTCCTTCTGGACTTTGTGGTTTGTGAGGAGAAATTCACTGACATTTAGACTTTTTTTCCTTATACTTAAGATTTTGTTTCTCTTGCTCTGCTTTCAATATTTTTTCTTTGTCTTTTGTGTTCAGAAGTTTGACTATGGTAGTGGTATAGATTTCTCTGGGTTTATCCTGTTGGTATACACTCACCATCTTAAATCTGTAGGTTCGTGTATTTTACCATATTTGGGAAGTTTTCTGATATTATTTCTTTGAGTACTTTTGCAAGGCAGTCCCTTTTTTCTCCTTTTCTTTGGATCTTCAATTACATGAATGTTAGATCTTTTGTTACAAACCCCACAGGTCCCTGCAGCTCTCTTTATTTTCTTTTTTTAGTCCATTTTTCTCTGTTGCTCAGAATGAGTAATTTCTATTGGTCTATCTTCAAATTATCTGATTCATTCCTCTGTCACCTCAGCAGATTGAGCTTACCTGCTGGATGTTTTCTTTTACTTATTGTATTTTTAATTTCTAAAAATTTCTATTTGGTTCTTCTATTTCTTTGCTGAGACTTTCAATTTTTTCACTTGTTTCAAGCATATTCATAATTTTTCACTGAAGCATTTTTATCTTTGTCAGATAATTGTAGCATCTCTGTCATCCTGGTGTTTGCATCTATTGATTATGTATATTTTTTCATTCAGTTTGAGATTTACTAGTTCTTGACATGGCACTCACTTTCAATTGAATCTGGGACATTTGGGTATTGTGTTATGAGACTCTAGATCTTAACCTTCTTTTTGGCTGGCTTTCTTGTGTGTGTGTGTGACACCACTCCAGCAGGAGAAGGGAGCACTGCTGCCTTGTTACTGCCAGATGTGAGTAAAGTCCAGATTCCAACTCAGCCTCCTTTGACACCAAGCTAGGGTGCTCCATATCTCTACTGTGTGGGCATGAGAATTCCAGCACCTCATTAGGCCTCCAATAATGCCTTTCTGAGTGAGAAGGGCAGAGGGACTTAAATTCCATTCCTTTCTCTCTGTATACACTGGAATTGATTTAACTCAATATTTGTCATTTCATGCCTGGTCTGGGGCAGTTAATTTGTAAATGGACTCTCGGGCTTTGACATTATCTTCCTCCCATCCTTCCTCTACAATGGTTGCAGAGTGATTTTTACAAAACATAAACCCAGTCATCACATCCCCTAACTTAAAATCCTTTCATGAATCCCTACACTCTCCAGAATAAAATCCAAAACAAAGTAAGCCCTTCAGGACTTGGTCCCTGCCAACTTTTCCAGCAACATCTCACTCCACTAGTGATATAGTTTGCATTTGTGTCCCCACCCAAATCTCATGTTCAGTTATAATCTCCATTGCTGGAGGTGGGGCCAGGTGGGAGGTGATTAGATCATGGGGATGGGTTCCTTCTGATGGCTTAGCACTATCCACTTGGTGCTGTTCTCATGATAGTGAATTCTCCTGAGATCTGGATGTCTGAAATGTGTGACACCTCCTCGGTTGGTCTCTCTTCTGCTCTTCCATGTAAGACATGGCCTGCTCCCTCTTCACCTTCTACCATGATTGTAAGTTTCCAGAAGTCAAGCAGATGCCAGTGTCATGCTTCCTGTACAGCCTACAGAATCATGAGCCAATTAAACCACTTTTCTTTATAAATTACCCAGTCTGCAGTATTTCTTTTTTCTTTTATGAGACAGAGTTTCACTCTGTCACCCAGGCTAGAGAGCAGTGGAGTAATGTTGGCTCACTGCAACCTCTGCCTCCCGGATTCAGATAATTCTTGTGCCTGGTCATGCGGTGGAAAAAAAGGCCTATTTTTCCAGGGAAAATTTCAAGCAGGCTGAATAAATGTACATAAGTTAAAAGAAGCCAGGTGCTAATAGAAAAGACAATGGGGAGAAGGCCTTGAAGGCATTTCAGAGACCTTCACAGCTGCCCTTCCTATTACAGGCCCTGAGTCTTGGAAGGGAAGAATGGTTTTGTAGGACAGGCCCAGGAATCCACTGCCCTCCATAGCCTCTGAACACTGTTCCCTGCATCCTGGTCACTCCAGCTCCAGCCGTGACTCAAAGGGGCCCAGAGCTCAGACCTCTGCTTCAGAGGGTGCAAGCCATAAGCATTGGTGGCTTCTACGTAGTGTTAAGCCGGCAGGTGCGCAAAATAAAAGAGTTGAGGCTTGGGAGTCTCTGCCTAGATTTCAGGGGATGTATGGAAAAGCCTGGATGTCCAGGCAGAAGCCTGCTTCAGGGGCAGAGCCCTCATGGGGAGCCTCTACTAGGGCAGTGTAGAGGAGAAATGTGGGGTTGGAGCTCCCACACAGTCCTCACTGGGGCACTGCCTAGTGGAGCTATGAGAAGAGGGCCACTGTCTTCCAGATCCCAGAATGGTAGATCCACCAACAGTTTGCCCCATGTGCTTGAAAAAGCTGCAGACATTCAGCACCAGCCTGTGAGAGCAGTCACTGAGGGCTGAAAACTGCAAAGCCACACAAGCAGAGCAGCATCAGTGTGGCCTGGATGTGGGACGTGGCGTCAAAGGAGATTATTTGGGAGCTTTAAGATTTAATGACTGCCCTTCTGGGTTTCAAACTTTTGTGGGGTCTATAGTCCTTTTCTATTTCTTCCTCTTGGAATGGGAGTATTTACCCAATGCTTATACCCCCATTGTATCTTGGAAGTAACTAACTTGTTTTTTATTTTGCATATAATTCTTTTAACTGTTTATTTGGACATTTGCCTTGGAATCTCTAAGTAACCTACTTATAATGCCTTTTTTTTTTTAAACTGAGTATCACTCTCTTGCCCAGGCTGGAGTGAAGTGATGTGATCTTGGCTTACTGCAGCCTCAATTTCCTGGGCTCAGGTGATCTTCCCACTTCAGCTTCCCAAGTAGCTAGGACTGCAGGCACATGCCACCATACCTGGCTAATTTTTTTTTTTTTTTTTAAGAGAGAGACAGGTTTTGCCATGTTATTTAGGCTGGTCTTAAACTCCTGGGCTCAAATGATCCACCCACCACAGCTTTCCAAAGTGCTGGGATTACAGGCATGAGACACTGTGCCCAGCCTTATACTGCCATTTTTTTTAAGTTATAAGTAAACTGTTCTATTATAAAGACACATGTACATGTATGTTCATTGCAGCACTATTCACAATAGCAAAGACGTGGAATCCACTCAAATGCCCATCAATCGTACATTGGATAAAGGAAATGTGATACATATACACTATGGAATACTATGCAGCTGTAAAAAAGAATGAGACCATGTCTTTTGCAGCAACATGGATGGAGCTGAAGGCCATTATCCTTTGCAAACTAATGCAGGAACAGAAGACTAAATACCTCATGGCCTCACTTATGAGTGGGAGCCAAATGATGAGAACACGTGGACACCTAGAGGGGAAAAAAAGGCCTGTTAGAGGATGGAGGATGGGAAGAGGGAGGGGATCGGGGAAGATAACTAATGGGTACTAGGCTTAATACCTGCGTGGCAAAACAATCTGTACAGCAAACCCCCAGGTTTACCAGTGTAGGTCTAACAGACCTACACATGTCCCCTGAACTTAAAAGTTAAAAAAAGGAAAAGTATAATCTATCAACATCCCACTATGAAAGAAAAGGATTTAGGTCTTTTCTGAGCCCTACTGTGACTACCATACATAACCACTCACTCTTCTCATCCTCCCACATGAGAGTCTTATGAAGACCTTAGTCAGTGGGAGGCTAAGGTGGGAGACTCTCACCTTGAGCCAAGAGTTCAAGACTATAGTGAGCTATGATCATGCCACCGTACCCCGGCCTGAGTGACAGTGCAAGACTCGGT
The DNA here is from genome assembly GCF_049354715.1 of Callithrix jacchus. NCBI lineage: Eukaryota > Metazoa > Chordata > Mammalia > Primates > Cebidae > Callithrix > Callithrix jacchus. Next base: position 126,375,326 of record NC_133509.1, on the reverse strand, counting down.
CTCTAAAAATTAAAATAAAGCAAAATAAAATAGTTTAAGCCAGGCATGGTGGTTCATGCCTGTAGTCCCAGCACTTCAGGAGGCTGAGGCAGGTGGATCACTTGAGCCCAGGAGTTTGAGACCAGCCTCGGCAACATGGTGAAACCCCATTTCTATTAAAAATGCAAAAAAAAAAAAGTAGCTGGGCATGGTGACAAGCGTCTGTAATACCAGCTCCTCAGGATGCTGAGGCAGGAGAATCACTTGAACCCAGGAGGCCAAGTCAAGATCACGCCACTGCACTCCACCCTGGGTAACAAGAGCAAGACTCCATCTCAAAAAATAAAATAGTTTAGTCAGATTCACTGTTGTTGTTATTAGGGTAATATAAACCACATTCACAGCACAGTCATATTTCTTTTTCTTCCCTAATAATCTTTTCTTGTTCTTGGTGTTAATACATGTCCTTGTTTTCACTTAGTTTTCTATGCACTGTTCACTATTTTGTCTTCCTCTACTGGATCCTCTGTTTCCTGGCTCTCATTTTTATGGAACACATCCTCCAGTAACTTTCAGAGAAAAAATAGATGGGTGGCCACTTTTTGAGATTGTTCATGTATGAAAATGTCTTCATTTAGTTCCAGTTGAAATCATAGTTTGGCTGGATATATCATTCTCTATTTGAAACCATGTCTCAACATTTCAAAAGCATTGCTCCCTTGTCCCTTAGCTTGCAGTATTACCGTTGAGATGTCCAATGCCATCATTTTCTTTGATTCTTTTGTAAGGAAAGATCTAAATATCTTTCCTTATAAAATGTTCTGACATTTCATACTAGTGGGCTTTGTGTTTTGTTCTGGTTTTTTTTTTTTGGAGACAAAGTCTCACTCCAGTCACCCAGACTGGAGTGCAGTAGTGTGATCTCAGCTCACTGCAACCTCTGCCTCCTGGGTTCAAGTGATTCTCCTGCCTCAGCCTCCAGGGTAGCTGGGACTACAGGTGTGTGCCACTGTGCCCAGCCAATTTGTTTATATTTTTGGTAGAGACAGGATTTCACCATGTTGGCCAGGCTGGTCTCAAACTCCTGACCTCAAGTGATCTGCCCACCTTGGCCTCCCAAGTGCTGGGATTACAGGGGTGAGCCACCACACCCAGCTGGGTGGGCTTTGTTTTTGTTCTATATCCATGTCATGGGCTGGACACTGTGTGTTGACCTTTCTGTGTACAAGGTCACATCCCTCAACTCTGAGAAATCTTTTTAAATCATGTGATTAATAATTTTCTTCCTTGCACTGTCTCTGTTCTCGTGTAACTCCTAATATTCTGGCTCTGTTCTACCTGTAATATTCCTACCTGTAAGCTTCTCTAATTTTCTTATCATTTCCCTCCTATATGCATCCCGTTGCTCTCCTTTCAGGAGCTATTCTCAGCTTCTCTTTCATACCATCTGTTGAATTTTTCATTTTGTTACTATACTTTTAATTTCCAAGACCTCTCTTTTGTTCTCCGAATGTTTCCTTCTTAAAACACTCCATTTTGTTTCATGGGTGCCATATCTTCTGTCGCAGATAATATTGATAGGTTTTTGGCAGTTTTATTTTCTAAGGATAGTCTCCGTTTCCTCTAGGTTGCCGTTTCCTGCTTGTGTGGTATTTCCCATCTATTTCCATGCCATGAACTTTTCTCAAATGTCTGATGATCCTTAGCTGTCTACTCACGTTTAGGAATGGGGCACTGAACAGCTCTTTGGAAACTATGTGAATGGATTGGGTTTGTCAATATGGATGTATAGATTTGCCTTGACCATTTTGCTAAGAAGCTCAATGATTTAGTGTCTTTAAATCTTTTTTTCCTTCATGATCAGATTCTGCAGAGGGTCTGGTGCCATGGCTCTGCCTGTAATGCCAGCACTTTGGGAGGCCAAGGTGGGTGGATCATCTGAGGTCAGGAGTTCAAGACTAGCCTGGCTAACATGGCGAATCCCCATCTCTACTAAAAATACAAATATATATATATATATTATATATATATATAAATATATACAGAATGAGGCTCTTTCTCAAAAAAAAAAAAAAAGAAAAGAAAAAGAAAAAAAATCTGCAGAGAAGTTTCTGGCCACTGCCTGCTTAGGTATGGGAAGTCTCCCCAGGGGCCCCAATATTCAATGTGAAAAGGATGGGAAGAGAAGGATGGATTGGGTGTTGGCATTATCCATGGGGAATTGCAACATGCACATGCCTTTTCAGTCTTCCACATCTCCCTCAGGGCTGTGCCTGCAAGTGGACAACCCCCTCCTGCTTCCTGCTTCCTCTTTCTGGGTGTCTGAATAGCTCTAGCACTGCATAATACTCCAGTGATGGCAAACCTGGTGGCCATGAGAACATGCCTCATAGGCCTCTTTTTTGTAACATAATTGACCAAAGACCCCAGCTGCTGAGCTCTGAAATTCATCAGTATGCTTGGGTACAGTGTGACTGCCCATAGACTGCTCCCGGTAGGGACTGGATGCAGCAGGACACCAAGGCAGACACACTCCTGGGAGGTGTGGCCTCCTTTGCAGGCTGACTGTGGCTCAAGGACTCCCTTATCAACTTTGTGGAGGCTGAGCATGGTGGCTCACACCTATAATCCCAGCACCAGCCTGGGCAACATGGCTAAACCCTGTCTCTACTAAAACTACAAAAATAAGCCAGGCATGATGGCTTGCACCTGTAATCTCAGCTACTTGGGAGGCTGAGGTAGGAGAATTGCTAGAACTGTGACCGGGGAGGTGGAGGTTGCAGTGAGCCGAGATCATGCCACTGTACTTTAGCCAGGACTACAGAGCTAGACTCCATCTCAAAAAAAAATAAAAAATGAGAAAAATAACATTTCTAATACAACCTTGACTTGGTTCTTTCTTAGATTTTTTTCTTAAGAATTCTGATTTCTGTCTAATATCAACATTTGCAATACAAATAGAGACTTTTCTTTTAAAATTCAGGCCGGCATGATGGCTCACACCTGTAATCCTAGCTCTTTGGGAGGCGGAGACAGGCATGTAATCCCAGCTACTCAGGAGTCTGAGACACAAGAATTGCTTGAACCTGGGAGGTAGAAGTTGCTCTGTCTCAAAAAAAAAAAAAAAATACAAACACAAACACAATGCAGACCAGGAGGAGAAGCCAGTCAAGGGAAAGACAGTCACTGCCATGAGTAGATAGATGATTGCTTGAGCCCACAGATGCATTGGTCTGGTGGAGAGAAAGGGGTAGCATCTGTCCATTAGTTCCCATTCTGTAAATCCAACTCATTCATGTAACTTCCAAATGGCTTTTTAGTGCCCCCCCCCCTTTTTTCTGAGACGGAGTTTCGCTCTTGTTACCCAGGCTGGAGTGCAATGGCGCGATCTCGGCTCACCGCAACCTCCACCTCCTGGGTTCAGGCAATTCTCCTGCCTCAGCCTCCTGAGTAGCTGGGATTACAGGCACGCGCCACCATGCCCAGCTAATTTTTTGTATTTTTAGTAGAGATGGGGTTTCACTATGTTGACCAGGATGGTCTTGATCCTGGCCTCGTGATCCCCCCGCCTCGGCCTCCCAAAGTGCTGGGATTACAGGCTTGAGCCACCGCGCCCAGCCTTAGTGCCCTGTTCTTAAACATGAATAGGCAGTCGAGGATCATCAGATATTTGAGAAAAGTCTATAACATGGAAGACAGATGCCAAACAACAAACAAGTAGAAAAGTAACTTGGAGGAAACAGGGACTATTCTTAGGAAAAATTTCTGGCTGAGTGTAGTGGCTCCCATGTGCAATTCCAGCATTTTGGGAGGCCAAGATGGGAGAAGTGCTCGAGACCAGGGGTTTAAGACCAGCCTGGACAACAAAGCAAGACTTTGTCTCTACAAAAAAGTTAAAAAAAATAGCAGAGTGTGGTGGTGCACACCTGTAGTCCTAGCTACTCAGGAGGCTGAGGTGAGAGGATCACTTGATCCCAGAGGTCAAGGCTGCAGTGAGCTATGATTGTGCCACTACATTCCAGCCTAGGCAACAGAGCAGGGCCCTGTCTCAAAAAAAAAAAAAGAAGAAGAAAGAAGAAAGAAAGATAGAAAGAAAGAGAGAAGAAAGAAAGAAAGAGAGAGAGAGAAAGACAAAGGAAGAAAGAAAGAAGGAAGGAAAGAAAAAGAAAGAAGGAAAGGAAGAAAGAAAGAAAGAAAGAAAGAAAGAAAGAAAGAAAGAAAGAAAGAAAGAAAGAAAGAAAAAGAAAAGAAAAGAAAATGAAAATTTCTAAAAAGCCAATCAGTATCCTCAGGGACAGAAGATGTAGTACTCATAAAACAAAAATAGAGGCCGGGCACAGTGGCTCATGCCTGTAATCCCAGCACTTTGGGAGGCCGAGGCGGGTGGATCACGAGGTCAACAGATCGAGACCATCCTGACCAACATGCTGAAACCCCGTCTCTACTAAAAATACAAAAAATTAGCTGGGCATGGTTGCGTGTGCCTGTAATCCCAACTACTCAGGAGGCTGAGGCAGGAGAATTGCCTGAACCCAGGAGGCGGAGGTTGCGGTGAGCCGAGATCGCGCCATTGCACTCCAGCCTGGGTAACAAGAGCGAAACTCCATCTCAAAAAAAAAAAAATAAAAAAAATAGAATGCTTTAAGAAAGAAACATTCACAGAACAAAAGAGAGCTCTTAGAAATTAAAAATGCATGTTTTCCAGAAGTGTGTAGAGAAAGAAAAAAAAGAAATTAAAAGGCATAATTTTTAAAATGAAAAATTCAATTGGGTGTAGTGGCTCACACCTGCAATCCCAGCACTTGGAGGGGATAAGGCAGAAGAACTGCTTGAGACCAGGAGTTCGAGATCAGTCTCGGCAAAAAAGTAAGACTCTGTCTCTACCAAAAAAATTAAAAGTAAAAATTAGCAGGGTGTGGTGGTACATGCCTGTAGTCCTAGCTACTCAGGAGGCTGAGAGAGGAGGATCACTTGAGCCCGGGAGTTTCAGACTGCAGTGAGCTGTGATCACACCACTGCACTCCAGCCTGGGCAACCGAGCAAGAAAGGAAAGAAAGAAAGAAAGAGAGAGAGAGAGAGAGAGAGAGAAAGAGAGAGAGAGAGAGGGAAGGAAGGAAGGAAGGAAGGAAGGAAGGAAGGAAGGAAGGAAGGAAGGAAGGAAGGAAGGAAGGAAGGAGAGAAAATTTCAAAAAACCTGCCAATATCCTCGGAAACAGAAGATGTACCCATAAAACAAAAATGAAATACTTTAAGAGAGAAACATTCAGAGAAAAAACAGAGATCTTGGAAATTAAAAGTATAATTTAAAAAATGAAGACTTCAGTTGGGTATAGTGGTTCACTCCGGTGTTCCCAGTGCTTTGGGAAGCCGAGGTGGGAGAATCACTTGACACCATGCATTTGAGTCCAGCCTGGGCAACATAGCAAGACCTCCTCTCTACAAAACTTAAAAAAAAATTATAATTAGCCAGGCGTGGTGTACAGGCCTGTGGTCCTAGCTACTCAGGAGGCTGAGGCAGGCAGATCACTTGAGCCCAGGTGTTCAAGGTTACAGTGAGCTGTGATCATGCTATTGAACTCTAACCTAGGCAATAGAGTGAGACTCTCTCTTAAAAAAGAAATTAATAGTTGGGTTGGAAACAAGAGTTGAGAATACATCCTGAAAGTAGAAAATAGAAAGTGGTCACTCCCCTGACCACTCCCCTTCCCATGCTCAGCACTGCAGATTCTCCAGAAGGGGAAAGACTTTGTTTCCCAGGACTCCTTACAGCTTTGCCCACTGCATTCTCCAGAAGGGGCATTTATGAACTCTGAGGAAAGCTGAATTCAGGCAGTTACCCAAACTATGACTGTCTTAGCATGCTCAGGCTGCTGTCACAAAACACCATATACTGAGTGGCTCACAGTTCTGGAGGCTGGGAAGTTCAAGATCAAGGTGCCAGCAGATCTGGTGTCTGGTGAGGGCTGCTTCCTGGTTTGTGCATTGTCTTCCCATTGTATCCTCACATAGCAGAGAACAGAGAGAGGAAGCAAACCCTCACATTTCTTATAACGGCACTCATCCCATCACAAGGGCCCCACCCTCATGACCTAATGATCTCCCAAGGCCCCATCTCCAAATACCATCAGCTCTGGAATTAGGGTTGTAACATATGAAATTTGGGGGACGAAAACAGTCTATAGCAATGATTGAGTCTTTTTCTAATAGTGGCACTAGTCTTTTTCTTTTTGACACAGCTAACTTTGTGCTTGTTTTTGAGTTCTTTACATATAAATAGCATATCTTTTAGAAATTCATATACATGGCTGGGCGTGGTGGCTCACACCTGTAATCCAAGCACTTTGGAGGCCAAGGCAGGCAGATCACCTGAGGTCGGGAGTTCATGACCAGCCTGACCAACATGGTGAAACCCCGTTTTTATTAATAAAAAAAAAGAAATTCATATATATATTTAAAGACCTTGATATGCCACCCTTTGAGCTACAACTGGGACAACTGAGAGAGGGGGAAGTATTGGTGTGGGATGAAGAGCTACGAGAGAGAGGCCACTTCATTTTTGTACCAGAAGGGCTCGTTGCTGGTTTCATTGAGAAGATATATGCAGATGAGGGCTTCAGTCACCAGAAATTCGTATGTTGGAGTTAACACTAAAAAGAAAAAGGAACAAGTGATTCTCCTGATGGAGGATGGAAAGGAAAAGTGACATGGGGTATTTCTAAAATACTGGTAAAATCTATCTAAGGCCAGGTTCACACCTGTAATCTTGGCACTTTAGGAGGCTGAGGGGGGCAGATCACTTGAGGCCAGTAGTTCAAGACAAGCTGGCCAACATGATAAAACACTGTATCTACAAAAAATACAAAAATTAGCCTGGTGCAGTGGTGCACACCTGTAATCCCAGCTACTCAGGGAGCTGAGGCATGAGAATTGCTTGAACCTGGGAAGCAGAGGTTGCAGTGAGCCAAGATTGTGCCACTGCACTCCAGCCTGGACAACAGAATGATACTCTCTCTCAAGCAAACAAAAACAAGAAAGATCTATTTTAGATGCAATCATTCACAGTTCATCTTATTATTATATAAACTGTACAATATGTTTATATATTTTTGTGTATGTATAATACATTTCATAACTTAAAACAGACTAAACTTCTCTGATAGACTTATCTCTTGTACCTTGAAGTCAAGAAATTTAGGGATAGAAAGAATATGGCTGGGCGCAGTGGCTCAGGCCTATAATCCCAGCACTTTGAGAGGCTGAAGCAGGCAGATCACCTGAGGTCAGGAGTTTGAGACCAGCCTGTCCAACATGGTGAAACTCCGTCTCTACTCAAAATACAAAAATTAGATGGGTGGGAGGCGGTCACCTGTAATCCCAGCTACTTGGGTGGCTGAAGCACAAGAATCACTTGAATCAGGGAGGCGGAGGTTGCAGTGAGCAGAGATCACAGCACTGCACTCCAGCCTGGGGGATAGAGCGAGACTCTGTCTGGAAAAAAAAAAAGAATAAAGCATGGCAAAGTGCAATCTGAATCTGGAACTTTGCCCTTAGTCCCACTAATGAACTTTGGTCCTGCAAATAATCCAGAACAGAGTTGATTGCACTGCACCTAGATAAAGAGGCAATGATTGCTTCACATTCCTTTCATTAAAACCACTTTCATATTTTTTATTTTGTAAATTACACACGTTTCTACCACGTTTTCTCTTGTGACCCCTTTCCCATATTATTTCTGTCATGTGACCTGGAAATATTAGAAATCCATGATTCCTCCCCACCTTGATGGTCAGTGAGTGTCTGATTCTTCTTGACTGTACATCTAAAATAGCTCTGTCATCACCCTTCTCTTTCCAAAACTCTGCCCTGGTTCTGGTGCAGGCCCTCCTGAGAATCTCTAGCTGGCTAGTACATCATGTCCAAGCAGGCCTCCCAGACTCCGATGTTGACCTTCTTCAATCTGTCTTCAATATCGCCACCAGAATTCAGCTTCTAAAATGTAGACTTCTTTTATCACGGTAAAATAAGCATGTGTTATATTTTACCATGATAAAAGATAATTTGCCATTTTAGACCAGGCACAGTGGTTCATGCCTGTAATCCTAACATTTTGGGAGAATAAAGCAGGAGGATCATTTAAGTCCAGGAGTTCAAAACCAGCCTGGGCAACAAAGTAAGACCCTGTCTCTACAAAAAAAAATTTTAAGTTCTTAATTTACCATTTTAATCATTTTTGTATGCATAGTGCACTTAATTTTTTAGTTACAGATTGTGTTTTAAAATAAACATTACTGTGTATATTTAAGATATACAATGGGCCGGGCACAGTGGCTCCCGCCTGTAATCCCAGCACTTTGGGAGGCTGAGGTGGGCAGATAACCTGAGGTCAGGAGTTTGAGACCAGCCTGACCAACATGGAGAAACCCTGTCTCTACTAAAAATACAAAAAAAAAAAAAATTAGCTGGATGTGGTGGCACATGCCTGCAATCCCAGCTACTTGGGAGGCTGAGGCAGGAGAATTGCTTGAACCCAGGAGGCAGAGTTTGTGATGAGCCGAGATTGCACTCCAGCTGGGCAACAAGAGCAAAACTCCATCTCAAAATAAATAAATAAATAAAATATACAACATATTTGATATATATAATAAAATCATTAATACAGTGAAACACATGAACATATTCGTCATCTCACACAGTTACCCGTTTCCCCCTCCTGTAGCAAGAGCAGCTATCTACTTATCTAACAAATATATTTTTATTTTATTTTATTTTATTATTATTTTTTTTTAAAAGACAGGGTTTCACCATGTTGGTCAGGATGGTCTTGAACTCCCGACCTCAGGTGATCCACCCACCTTGGCCTCCAAAGTGTTTGGATTACAGGTGGGAGCCATCATGCCCAGCCCATTAACAAAAATCTTGACTACAATAAGCTATTCTTAACTATAGACTTCATGCCGTACAATAGATCTTTCAACTTGTTCATCCTACAAACATACATTTTAATCATTTTTAACTGTACAATTTAGTGGCATTAAATACTGTCTTGAAAAAATTCTCAAACTGTTTTTCCTCTGCTCTCATACGACAACAATTGACACAGAAGACTTCTGTGACCAAAGGCGTGGGAGGTTTTCCCACACACCACACAGCAGACACCAGTTGGGTGTCCCCAAATTTAATTTTGATGCTATCTACCTAGAGATAGTGTCAGATCCCACAGCATGAGGCCTCAGTCCACAAGACTGCCCCTTACCCCCTAGTTACAAGTCTAGGCCTCCTGAACTTCTGACTGACTGACTTCAAGTTGGGATTCCCATGATCCCCTCTTTGGGTTCAATTAATTTGCTGGAGCAGCTTACAGAATTCAGGGAAACACATTTACCAGTTTATTATAAAGGATATGCAGAGGGGGAGGAACGGGAGAAGGGGAACGGAGGTTCCATGTCCTCCCTGGGCATGCCACCCTCCAGGAACCTTCCGGGTTCAGCTACACAGAGGCTGTCCAACCCCAGTCCTCTTGGGTTTTTATGGAGGCTTCATGATGTCAGGGTATAGGTCAGGACACTCTAGGGGACAGGAATCAATCAAAAAGGTGGAGGAATATTAGAGTTCTGCCTTAGAGCAGGTGGAAGGAGAGCAGGAGAAGGTCAAAGAGATTCAGTTTCCTGAGGCCTGACCCTGAGGATTAACATACTGGATATTATAGGAAGAGAGTGTAACAAGGTCTATTGGGTTATAAGCCAGGCACTATGAAAGAAAACCAACCAATATATAGCATAACACCACAAATACATTCCCACTTCCATCACCACAATCCAGCTTCAGAACTTTTTCATCATCACAAAAGGAAACTCTGTGCCCTTTAAGCAACAACTCCCCAACCTTCCTCCTCCAGCCCCTGGTAACCACCGTTCTACTTTCTGTATCCCTGATTTTGACTATCCTAAGTGTCTCATATAAATGGAATCATACATTTGTCCTTTTGTGTCTGGCTTATTTGACGTAGCATAACGTTTTCAAGGCTCTTTCACATTGCAGCATGAGTCAGAATTTCCTTCCTTTTGTAAAGCTGAATAATCTTCTATTTTGTGTGTATGTCCCATGTATATATTCCAATGTATATAATACATTTTAAATAAAATCTGTTTTATTCATCTGTTGAAGGATCTTTGAGTTATTTTTACCTTATGGTTATTGTATATAATACTGCTAAAACATGGGTGCACAAACGTCTCTTTGAGTCACTGCTTTCAATTCTTTTGGGTATTGTATTAGTCCGTTTTCATGCCGCTAATAAAGACACACTCAAGACTTGGGAAGAAAAAGAGGTTTAATGGACTTACAATTTCACATGGCTGGGGAGGCCTTTATGGTGGAAGACAAAGAGGAGCAAGTCACATCTTACATGGATAGTGGCAGGCAAAGAGTGACAGCTTGTGCAGGGAAACTCCCATTTTTAAAACCATCAGATCTCGTGAGACTTACTACCATGAGAACAGCATGGGAAAGACCTGCCCCCATGATTCAATTACCTCCCACTGGGTTCCTCCCATGACACATGGGAATTGTGGGAGTTACAATTCAAGATGAGATTTGGGTGGGGACACAGGCAAACCACATCAGGTATATACCTAGACATAGAATTGCTGGATCATATGGCAGTTCCCTGTATTGCTTTTTGAAACACCGCCATTTTGTTTTTCTTTCTTTGTGTTTTTGGAGACAGAGTTTTGCTCTTGTCACCCAGGCTGGAGTGCAGTGGCACAATCTCGGCCCACTGCAACATCCACTTCCAGGGTTCAAGTGATTCTCCTGCCTCAGCCTCCTGAGTAGCTGAGATTACAGGCATGCACCACCACACCCAGCTAATATTAAGTCTTCCAACCCAGGAACACAAGATGTCTTTACACTTATTTATATCTTTAATTTCATTTAACAATGTTTTGTGATTTTTCAGTGAACAAGTCTCTCTTTTCCTCAGTTAAGTTTATCCCTAAGTATTTTGCTCCTCTTGATGCTATTGTAAATGGAATTGTTTTCTTATAAGTGTACATTTTGGCTGGGCACAGTGGCTCATGCCTATAATCCCAGCACTTTGGGAGGCTGAGGCGGGTGGATCACCTGAGGTCAGGAGTTCAAGACCAGCCTGGACAACATGGTGAAACCCTGTCTCTACTAAAAAGACAAAAATTAGCTGGGTATGGTGGTGTGTGCCTATAATCCCAGCTACTCAGAAGACTGGGGCAGGAGAATCACTTGAACTCGGAAGGTGGACGTTGCAGTGAGCTGAGATCATACCACTGCACTCCCGCCTGGGCAATACAGCAAGAGTGTTGTGCCTGTAATCCCAGCAACTAGGGAGGTTGAAGCAAGAAAATTGCTTGAAGCGGGGAGGTTCAGGTTATAGTGAGCCGAGATCATGCCACTGCACCCCAGCCTGGGCAATAGAGCAAGACTGTCTCAAAAAAAAAAATAAAAGAATCAGGCATGTAAGTAAACCAATAGTGGAGAGGTGATAGTATAAGTATTGAAAGGGCACAGATTTGTTATAACAGAGGTAATAACTAAGGCTGTCTGAGATGGATTCTGTCAGGGAAAGTAGCAGAGTAGTGCTGGGATGCCTATGCAAGATTTCAAAGAAAACAAGATGAAAGGACATTCTAGCAGACCCATGAAGCTTAAAGACACAAAATGAAAACTGATGTTTGGGCAACTAGAAGCAGGCAACATCACTAGTGTGTAAAATTCAAGGCAAGTAATCGATTATGAAGGGAGATGCTGAGTATTTTGGCCTTTGTCATATAAGTAAAATGGGAATCTATTGAAGACTTTCTCTTTTTTTTTTCCTGTGTGTGTGTGTGTGCATGTGTAATTTTTTTCTTTTTAGAGATAGGGTCTCACTATGTTGCCCAGGCTGGTCTGAAACTCCTGGGCTCAAGCAATCCTTCTGTCTCAGCCTCCCAAAGTGCTGGAATTACATGTGTGAACCACAAGGCCCAGCCAATTTTCTAGCATATACTGCATATCACTGTACACAAGGATATATATGTATTTTTAATAGACACGATTCTGACAGCAGGACATTCCCTGGATAGAAGGAAAAACATTTAAATAAATAATAACTCATAACTGCTCCTTTTAATATACATCACTAGCAAAATAATGACTTCTATTTATCTTGTTTTCTTATTATTCACTGGGCACACACACAAATGGATATTTCTAAGACTAGACTGTTGGCCAGGCATGGTGGTGCATGCCTGTAATCCCAGCACTTTGGGAGGCTAAGGCAGGAGGATCGCTTGAGCCAAGAGTTCAAGACCAGCCTTAGCAACATAGTGAGATCCCATCTCTATTTTTTTAAATGTATATTTTCAATTAAAATAAATAAATAAACTAAGACTAGACTGTCATGTTTATTATGACAGCTGAGCATGAATACAACTTTTGGTCAATTCATAAAAATTAAATATCGCAGACTTCTGCTCCTTTTGATATGGAAGTTGATGAAGAGCCTGCTGGGTTTCTGGCACCAACGCTTATTACTACAACAACAGTTGTACTTCTAGGTGGACTGGTATTTGTCAAATTTTTGATGCAAATGAATGATGAACACATATGGAATCCATATAGAAAACTTTTGAAGAATAAGGACAAATTACCTTCCTCTTAAAACTTTTTTTCTTCTTTCCTTGGTTTTTTTTTTTTTTTTTTTTTGAGACAGGATCTTGCTCTATCACCCAGGCTGCAGTGCAGTGATGCAATTTGGTTTACTGCAGCCTCGAGCTCCCAGGCTCATGTGATCCTTCACCCTTGGCCTCCGAAAGTGCTGGGATTACAGGTGTGAGTCACCATGTCTGATCTTAATTTTTTTTTATAAAAACCTGAACAATGAAAAGAACAGAGAATGGATCATAGTAATTCCAATTGCAATGTTCATTCCCTAGAAGCATTTTATTTTACTTATTTTTTAAGGCAGAGTTTCTCGTCGCCAAGGTTGGAGTGCAGTGATGCAATCTCGGCTCACTGCAACCTCTGCCTCCCAGGTTCATGTGATTCTTCTGCCTCACCCTCATAAGTAGTTGAGATTACAGGCATCTGCCACCACATCTGGCTAATTTTTCTATTTTCAATAGAGACAGGGTTTCACCATGTTGGCTAGACTGGTCTCAAACTCCTGACTTCAAGTAATCCACCTGCCTCGGCCTCCCAGAGTGCTGGGATTACAAGAATGAGCCACTGTGCCCAGCCTATTTTTTTATTTGTTGAGACAGAGTTTCACTCTGTTGCCCAGGCTGGAGTGCAGTGGTGTGATCTCGGCTCACTGCAATCTCTGCCTCCCAGGTTCAAGTGATTCTCCTGCCTCCTGAGTAGCTAGGGTTACAGGCACACACCACCATGCCTAGCTAATTTTTGTATTTTTAGTAGAGATGGGGTTTTGCTATGTTGGCCAGGCTGGTCTTGAACTCCTGATCTCTAGCAATCCGCCCACCTTGGCCTCCCAAAGTGCTGGGATTATAGGCGTGAGCCACCACACCCAGCCCCCTAGAAGCATTTTCTATATTTATTATTATTAATAGTTTGATAGAGATAGGATCTTACTTTGTTGCCCAGACTGCTCTTAAACTCCTGGGCTCAAGCAGTGATCCACCCGCCTCAGCCTCCCAAAGTGCTGGGATTACAGGCATGAACCACAGTACCAAGCCTAGCAATATTTTGAATAATTCCCAAACATGCTAACTGAATGACAGACTTCAGGCATTTCTCTGATTTGCTTCGTTCTTTATATTTCCCATTTGTTTTGATCATTGTTAACTAGGAAGATTTGCTTGTCAGCAATTTGTGAGGTAGTTCTTTTTTTCTTTTTTTGAGACAGGGTTTCGCTCTTGTTGCCCAGGCTGGAGTGCAATGGCACAAGCTCGGCTCACCACAACCCCCGCCTCCTGGGTTCAAGCAATTCTCCTGCCTCAGCCTTCTGAGTAGCTGGGATTACAGGCGCGCGCCACCATGCCCAGCTAATTTTTTGTATTTTTAGTAGAGATGGGGTTTCACCATGTTGACCAGGATGGTCTTGATCTCTTGACCTCATGATCCACCTGCCTCAGCCTCCCAAAGTGCTGGGATTACAGGCATGAACCACTGTACCAAGCCTAGCAATATTTTGAATAATTCCCAAACATGCTAACTGAATGACAGACAGACTTCAGGCATTTCTCTGATTTGCTTTGTTCTTTACAAGTATATTTCCCATTTGTTTTGATCATTGTAAACTAGGAAGACTTGCTTGTCAGCACTTTGTGAGGTTGTTTTTATGTATAAAGGAATCAACTGTGAATAGCAGTGATTTCCAAGCTGTTAGTTTGTGGCTGCTCCAGCTTTCATGTAAAATTATGTTTCTTTTCTGATATGTTCCCAGTGTCATTATGTTAAGGGTATGATAAGGGAAACTTCAACATTTGTCAAAGACTCTCCTTAGATCAAAACCTCAGTCAGGCTCCTGAGTCCTCCCTGCACTAGGTCTGACCTTAGGCTTCTTTCTCTGCCCTATTGAATCCAATTTGAGCAAGAATCCTGATAAATTGGGTTTCGTGAAAATCTTCCATGCTTATGTCTGACCAGCCTTCACATTTTATCACCCTGATCTGCCTTTAGCAATAATCCTATAAGTCGGTTTAGCCAGAAACCCCTTATCCTTTATGTTTCTTCTTAGTAATTTTCCACCCACTCCCACCCTGCTCCTTGGTGATAAATCCTCACTCATCCTTGTTGGAGTCAGAGTTGAGTGCAATCGCTCTCCCCTACTGTGAGACCCCATTGCAATGGTCCTTATACCTGTCACCATGGCTCCCTTTGAATAAAGTCTGCCTTATTATCTTTAATAGTGTCATGAATAATTTTTCTTTAATAATTTTATTACAAATATTACACTGCAAATTAAGTATGTATATAACTTATGAAAATAGGACAAAAGGCCAGGCATGATGGTTCATGGCTGTAATCCCAGCACTTTGGCAGGCCAAGGTGGGTGGATCATCTGAGCCTAGGAATTCAAGACCAGCCCGGTCAACATGGCGAAACCCAGTCTCTACTAAAAATACAAAAAATTCACTGGGCATGGTGGTGGGTGCCTGTAATCCCAGCAATTTAGGAGGCTGAGGCAGGAGAATCACTTGAACCCAGGAGGTGGAGGTTGCAATGAGCTGAGATCCCACCATTGCACTCCAGCCTGGGAAACAAGAGCAAAACTCAGTCTCAAAGGAAAAAAAAAAAAAGAAAGAAAATAGGCCAAAAATGGATGAGATGATTGTTGGAATACCTACTTTGTTGAGTATTTTCTCTGGTGATTATTTTCACATTATATATATATATACACACACACACACACACACACACACACATATATATATATTACATGGGGCTTTGTAGTAAGATTCTAATGAATGTCATAAAAATGCTAATGTGTGGTTATATCAACATTCACCTTTATGGGGAGAATTTATGATTTCTACTGTTCTTACAACTATCATTGCACACTTAACATAACCTGAAAGCTAGAAGTGTCCTTGAAAATCATCATCATTTCAGAAAAATAACAGATGCTGGTAAGGATTCAGAGAAAAGGGAACTCTCATACTCTGCGGTTGGAATGCAAATTAGTACAGACACTATGGAGAACAGTATGGAGATTTCTCAAAAACCTAAAAATAGAACTACCATACCATGCAGCAATCCCACTACTGGGCATATAACCAAAGGAAAAGAAATGATTTCAAAGGGATACATGCAGCCCCATGTTTATTGCAGCACTATTCACAACAATGTCCATTAGCAGAAGAACGGATAAAGAAAATATGGCATATTTACATAATGGAATATTTTTCAGCCATAAAAAATAATGAAATCGTGTCATTCGCAACAACACGGATGGAACTGGAGGTCACTGCATTAAGTGAAATAAGCCAAACACAAAAAGACAAATATCACATGTACTCACTGGTGTGGGAGCTAAAATAGCTGATCTCATGGAAGTACAGAGTAGAACATTAGTTACCAGAGCCTGGAAAGGATGTTGAGGGTGAGGATGAAGGTGGCTAATTAATGGGTACAAACAGCCGGGCACAGTGGCTCATGCCTATAAGCTCAGCACTTTGTGGGGTGAAGGTGAGCAGATCACTTGAGCTCAGGAGTTTGAGACCAGCCTGGGCAACATGGTGAAACCCTGTGTCTAAAAAAATACAAAAATTAGCTGGGCATGTTGGCAAGCAACTGTTCTCCCAGCTACTCAGGAGGCTGAGGCAGTGACTGAAATTGCACCACTGCACTCCATCCTGGGTGACAGAGTAAGACTCTGCCTAAAAAAGGGGGTACAAACATGCAAACATGCAGTTATACTAAGTAGAAGTGTAATCACCAAGAGGTTCTTCCTGCCTGCTGCACAGACAAAATCAATTCACTGAGACCACAGCACTGCAGTAAAGAAAGAATGTCATTGGGCCAGGCGTGGTAGCTTACATCTGTAATCCCAACACGGTGGGAGGCCAAGGCGGGTGGATCACCTGAGGTTGGGAGTTTGAGACCAGCCTGACCAACATGGAGAAACCCCACCTCTACTAAAAATACAAAATTAGCCTGGTGTGGTGGCGCATGCCTGTAATCCCAGCTACTTGGAAGGCTGAAGCAGGAGAATCACTTGAACCCAGGAGTGGTGGGGAGCGGGCTGGAGGTTGCAGTGAGCCGATATCACCAGCACTCCAGCCTGGGCAAAAAGAGTGAAACTCTGTCACAAAAAAAAAAAAAAAAAAAAAAGAAAAGAAAAAGAAAGAGTGTAATTGACTAGAGGCCATCCACTTGTGAGAACTGGATTTATCACTCAAATCAGCTTCCCTGAAGGCTCAGAGGCTAGGGTTTTACGGACAATTTGGTGGGCAGGAGACTAGGGAAAGGGTGCTGCTGACTGCTTAAAGATGAAATCATAAAGGTGTGTGCTCAGTCCGCCTCTGGGTGGGGCCACAGGACCAGTTGTGTCATGAATCATGAGTCTGGGTGGGGTCAGTCTGAAAGACATCGCAAAAAAAACAATCTTAGGTTCAACAATACTGTTGTTATCTATAGGAGCAATTGGGAAGGTCATAGGACTCCTGTGCAGTAAGGGCTTATAGAAAATATACCTATGTTTTAGCAGAGTTCATGCCCCTCCCATAATGCTATTTCTGTGTCCTTTCATTAGTCTTAAAAATGCAATTTTCTGCCCCTGAGCAAGGAAGGGGTTAGTTTCAAGGAGGAATTGTTATTGTCCTTCTTTCAAGTTAAACTATAAACTAAATTCCTCCCAAAGTTAGCTTGGCCTATGCCCAGGAGTGACTAAGGACAGCTTGGAGGTCAGAAGCAAGATGGAGTCAACTATGCCAGATTTCTTTTACTCTCAAAATCTTGCAAAGGTGATTTCAGAAGGAATAAGTTACAATGTTCTGTAGCACAGCAGGGTGACTATAGCTAACAACAATGTATTATATACTTCAAAATAGCTAGAAGTGAGGACTTGAAATGTTGTCAACACACAGAATTGATAAATGCTCATGGTGATAGATATTCTAAATACCCTGACTTGATCATTACACATTCTGTGCATGTAACAAAATACCACCTGTACCTCATATTTACAAGTATTATATGTCAATAAAAAATAAAGTTATAGGCCTTCTCCCTTCAGCCCGGGCCTCCGGCCCCCGCGTTCTCCCCTCAGCCCGGCCCCCCGGGCCCCCTTCCCCACGCGTTCTCCCCTCAGCCCGGCCGCGGGGCGCTGCGCCTAAGCCACGTGGAGCCTCCTGCGCCCGGACGCCCGGCATTAGCACGTGGTCGGGGAAGTGAAAATCAATCGGAGGAGGCAGTTTTTACCCCCGGAAATAGAGGTTGACTCGAACGTCCACCACCGCGCCGTCCTCCCAGTTGCAGATAAAATATGACTGCGTTTTGTTTTATTTTTCCTGTTTCTGGCTGTTAATGTGGCTCTACTGCTAAAGGCAATACAACTCACCTTGAAAACAGCGGTCAGTCCACGCTCACCGTTGTCTACAGTGAAATGCAGCAGTTTGCGTAAGTAACACTTGAACAAAACCCAAATCGATGTTTAAAAACCTCCAGCCCTTTGGGAGGCCGAGGCGGGTGGATCAGGAGGTCAGGATATCGAGACCATCCTGACCAACATGGTGAAACTCCGTCTCTACTAAAAATGCAAAAATTTCATCCCAGCTACTCGGGAGGCTGAGGCAGGACAATCGCTTGAACCTGGGAGGAGGAGGTTGCCCTGAGCCGAGATCGCGCCACTGCACTCCAGCCTGGCTGACAGAGGGAGACTCAGTCTCAAAAAAAAAAAAAAAAAAAAAAAACAGAACAAAACAAAACAACAAAAACCTCCCAAACGTTGACTTGAAGCTTTTCTGCGTATGTACCTGGGAGCAGTTCTCCATTTATTTTTTTTAAGTCTGTTTCTGAATAAGCTTCAATTCTGAGGTTTGGCAATAAGAGATAATTTTCAGTGAAGGAAATATTTATTATTCCCTGATCTCCAGTAGGCACAGTAGGGCCCCTCCATTTGAAATCCGATTTTAATAAAGCTTCCTTGGTTCCTTACCTTACAAGGCGGACTTACCAGTCAAACGGCTTCTGGCCTGTCTCTACCTTGTCTTGCTGTGTGTGGTCTCTTTGAAACTACAGAGGCACATTCTCAGGTCAGGTTTCCAGCAGCCGTTTTTTTTCCCTTGGAGATAAAAATGTTAACATTTGGGTTTTCAATAAGAAATACTTCAATAACTGAGAAATGTTGAACAGAGCCTCCTCTCTAAGCCTCTAAGTGTCAATGTCATCGAAAGCCTGGCTTCCTCACTGCATGAAACACACAGTTGAAGCAGAGGATCCTTTCTCTGGGCTACAGAAACCCACCCTTCATCACTCCCTTTACGATTTGCACAGTGCATCCCATAACCTGGATCCCCTCCCCAACCACTGATCCCATCTGGTCACTGGGGTGTGGCTCTGGGAAACAGCATGTTTAAAAACCTAATTCTCCATTTCACACCGCACCTCTTACATGGATTATTTTTGCTCCCATTATCCTTCAGCTTTCCTTTCCACAGCCCTGAAGAAGTAAACCAGAATGAATGAACTTATCTGTTGTGACATGAACTCAGCTAAAAGGAAGTTTAATTTCTCCTAAAAGAGCTAGAGAACCAATTAAACTGAAATAAAAGTGGGCTGTCTTTTGAAATTGACCACAAAGAGGGTGGTGCATAGAAACAACGTTTTGGATTGCTGGAATTTTAGTCACAGTGATTCTTCTGCCAATAGCATCATGGCCATTAAAAAAAAATTGTATTTTGAAAAAAAAATAATAATAATAATAATAAAGTTATAAAATAAAAATAAGTTAAAAATTTTTTAAATCATCTTATCAGGATTAGAAAACTAAGGCCAAAAAAGGCTAAGGCCTAAACCACCAACTTGGTGGCTGAACCAAAATGAGGACTCGACTCCTCTAACTTTTGGTGGCATGCCCTTTTCACCACACAGACACCACCATCTTCACTGGCAAACATCGAGGTCATCTGGGTGGACGGCACTTTCTGAATCTGGGCAGTGTACAAGCCGGCAGCCTTGTCCCTGTCCTTACTAGGATTTTAAATCTAAGGCAGGCAATACATACTTTTTTTTCCACTTTACTTTCTTGACAGGAAGGCAATATTATAAAATGATAAATCCAACATGGATCAAGGTAAGTAACATAAGTACAAATACTATGTAATGAACAGGCTCCTTCCGGTAGTACTTTAGGAATGCATGTTATGTATGTAGGTGAAGGTAGAAAGGTTCAGTGGGAAAGCTTTGTTTAGAGCACAGGAAGAATGAAGAATCAGTTTATTTAATTCTTACAACCCTAGAAGTCAACATTATTCCTATCTTACAGATGAGGAAACTGAGGTACAGAGAGCTGAAGAAGCTTGGAAATATCACATAACTGCTAAGAGGCAGGACCTAGACTCGTGATCCATCCTCCACAGGCTTGACCACTGTGACAACATATCTCTTTTGTGATTTGCAACCTCCCTTATTTAATTCCATTAGGAATTTTTCTTAACCATATAACCATTTGTGCACGGCATATGATTAAGTTATCATAAATTAGTTTTGTGGCAATTTAAGAGTTTTGCTCTTGTTGCTCAGGCTGGAGTGCAATGCACGATCTCAGCTCGCCACAACCTCTGCGTCCCTCCCAGGTTCAAGTGATTCTCCTGCCTCAGTCTCCCAACTGGCTGGGATTATAGACATATGCCACCATGCCTGGTTTATTTTGTATTTTTAGTAGAGACGGGGTTTCTCCATGTTCAGGCTGATCTCAAACTCCCGACCTCAGGTGACCTGCCTGCCTCAGCCTCCCAGAGTGCTGGGATTGCGTTTTTATATTATGAACCCGCACCCAGCCTGTCTGGCAACTTCACTGGGCTACAGTAATCAGTTATCCAACCAAACATTAACCTAGACATTGCTGTGGGGGTACTTCTAGATGTGATTAAACATCCACCACCAGTTGACTTCAAAGAAAAATTAACCCAAGTTATCTGGGTGGGTCTCATCCAATCAGTTAAATGCCTTGAAAGCAAATCTGGGCTGGGTGTGGTTGCTCACGCCTGTAATCCCAGCTCTTTGGGAAGCCCAGGCAGGCAGGCCACTTGAGGTCAGGAGTTCCAGATCACCTGAGGTCAGGAGTTCAAGACCAGCCTGGCCAACATGGCGAAACCCCATCTCCGCTAAATATATAAAAATTAGCTGAGTGTGGTGGCAGGCACCTGTAATCCCAGCTATTCGGGAGGGGAATATCTGATTCCTGAGGCAGGAGAATCGCTTGAATCCAGGAGGCGAAGGCTGCAGTGAGCCAAGATCACACCACTGCACTCTGGCCTAGGCGACAGAGCGAGATTCCATCTCAAAAAAAAAAAAAAAAGTTTCCTTTTTTGATTTTTTTAAGAAAAAGCAATTGCTTTGTTTTCATAATTTCCCAGTTTTGTTCATGAATAAAGAGTTTCAGACTGGTCTTTGCAACCCTTGTTTCTATATTTATACTTGAAGTTGTTGGGGAGGAAGGTCCCAGCTTCTAAAGGATTTCATTTTTTATTTTTTTTGAGACAGAGTCTCACTGTCGCCAGGCTGGAGTGCAGTGGCACAATCTTGGCTCACTGCAACCTCTGCCTTCTAGGTTCAAGCGATTCTCCTCCCTCAGCCTCCTTTTGTATTTTTTAGTAGAAACCAGGTTTCACCATGTTGGCCAGCATGGTATGGATCTTTTGACCTCGTGATCCACCCGCCTCGGCCTCCCAAACTGCTGGAATTACAGGCATAAACCACCGTGCCCAGCCTCTAAAGGATTTTAAAATTGAAAGTCCTGTATCCCAGAAACCCCTCAGCCCTGTTCATGCTATTAGCCTCCTTCTGAATAGATGGGTATAACACCAATTACATTACAGGTTTATTTTTTTCCATTTTTTTCTTTTTTTTATTAAAAAAAATTATTTGGAAACCACCGTGTTACTTTTCCGTTTCTTTTTTTGAGACAGAGTTTTGCTCCAACACCCAGGCCGGAGTGCAGTGGCACAATCTCAGCTCACTGTATCCTTCGGCTCCCCAGGTTCAAGTGATTCTCCTGCCTCAGACAGCCAAGTAGCTGAGGCATTCAACCACGCCTGGCTAATTTTTGTATTTTTAGTAGAGAGAGGGTTTTGCCACGTTGCCCAGACTGACCTCAAACCCCTGGCCTCAAGCAATCCCCCTGCCTCGGCCTCCCAGGGTGCTAGAATTACAGGTGTGAGCCACTGTGCCAGGCCACATTGCATTTTTAATACAAGATTCCTGGCAATGTCAAGCACTCAAACCTTCCAAAACTGTGGTCACTAGACACATGTGGCTACTGGGCCTTCAAATATTGGCTAGTACGACTCACAAGCTGAATTTTTTATTGTAATTTTTTCTTAAGAGATAGAGTTTCGGCAGGGCGCGGTGGCTCACGCCTATAATCCCAGCACTTTGGGAGGCGAGGCGGGTGGATCACTAGGTCAAGAGATCAGGACCATCCTGGTCAACATGGTGAAACCCCGTCTCTACTAAAAATACAAAATTTAGCTGGGCATGGTGGCGCAGCCTGTAGTCCCAGCTACTCAGGAGGCTGAGGTAGGAGAATTGCTTGAACCCAGGAGGCGGAGGTTGCGGTGAGCCGAGATCACGCCATTGCACTCCAGCCTGGGTAACAAGAGAGAAACTCCGTCTCAAAAAAAAAAAAAGAGTTAGGGTTTCACCATGTTGGCCACGCTGGTTTTGAACTCCTGACCTCAGTTGATCCACCCACCTTGGTCTCCCAAAGCGCTGGGATTACAGGCATGAGCCACCACACCTGGCCAAGACATCACATTTTTAAGATATTGTACAGTAAGTAAGGCACGTCTATCAATAATTTGATTATTGAAATAAAATTTTGAAAATACTGCACTAAAACGTTAACACTAATTTCATCAGCTTCTTCTACTTTAAAGAGAGTGGCTACTGTGAAACTTAAAATTCCGTGTGTGGCTCACATTATACTCCTAATGGGCAGGACCGACCTGGCAGGCCTGGCAAATGCTAAAAGCCACTACAATGGTGGCATATGAGCTGCGTGACAGAAACGGTAATGTTACTCCTTTGTGAAGATTAGCAATGTTTGACATCAAGTAGGTGTTCAAAACACAGGACTATCTAACGCTGAGAATCACTCCTCCCGATTAGACAGTGTCGCATTTGTTTCTCTGAGCGCCTCAAGTTCTTTTACCGACAAGGAAGGCTGGCAGAGCTCTCAAAGGGATGAAGGAATAGAGCACTTGGGGCGTGGCTAGATTGTAAGCTGAAGTTTTAGAACTGTCACTTGGGGCTCGGTCCCACGCCCAGAAAACGCAAACAGTCCCAAGTTTCCACACTGGCCACGCCAGTCCGCGACCCATTACGGCTCTCAAGGCTACGCCGACCTCGCGGCCCACACCAGCGACCTTCCCCTGAAGCGTTTCCATTTCATTCCCTCGAGTCCGCAAAGCGCCCGGTGGGTCCCAAGCGCCCGACTCAGCCGCAAAGGCGGCCGCGGGGAAACACTCTTAGAAGAGGGTAGAGGCCCAGGCGCCAGCCGCCCGGGATCCGCAGACCCGGCAGGGACTAGGGTAGGCGGCGGCGAACAGATCCTAGCCCAGACGCCGGGCCCCCACGCAAAGGCCGCAGACGGATCCACGCCCCTCGCGCATCCCGGAGCCGGGCTGATGACGAACACAGGGCGCGACGGACGCACACGCCGCCCCGCGCCCGCACGACGGTACGTGCGGGGAGGGAGTCCCGGCTTGTCACCGGCGCAACTAGCGTCCCGCCTCCTCCGCTCCCTCGCTCCCGCCACCTTGGCAAGTCCGCGCCCGCCTCCCGCCTCCGTCCGAGGCCTCCGCCGCAGTAAGGCTCCCGGCCTCGCTGCTGTCTCTTTAAATGGTGGAGCTACGGGCCGCCCCTGCAGCTGCTCCCTGGGTGGCCCCGCGCGCCGCTTTTGAGGGGCGAGCCAAAATGGCGGCGGCTTTGGCTCTGTGAGGAAGACGGAAGAGGCGGCGGCGGAGGGAAAGCGATTTCCACTAGCCCGGGGCGCTCGGCCGGCTAAGAGCCCTCGGAGTTTCCCGGGCAGCGGTAGCAGTTGCAGCAGGATCAGGCGCCTGTCGGCTTCTGACGTTTGAAGCAGGCGGAGCGGAAGGGAGCCACTGGCCGCGGTGGCAGGGCCAGGTACAAGGAAGGAAAACATGGCGGCGGCGGCGGTGGCCTGAGGAGGCGGCGGCGGCGCGGGAAGCTGCTTTGCGGAGATCATGGCGGAGGCGGGAGCAGGGCAGTGACGGGAGACTCGAATTCCTAGCTCGGCGGGGCGGGAGGCTGCGAAGCGCTGCGCGGCCCCATCGGGGCTGCCGGGCGCCGGGCTCGCCGGGTCTGGACAATAGCACCGGGGAGCCGGAGGCGAGGAAAGGCGGCGGCCCAGAGCTTGGGCCCGGGAGCGGGCCATGCAGGCGGCGGCGCGGCCCCGAGGCGCCCAGCAGCGGCAGTGAGGCCGGGGAGCCCTCCGTTCGCGGGCGCCCTCACGCCTCGCCCCTCGCCTCTCCAGGGCCCCTTCCTGGGCGTCTACCGGCGGGGCCCCCGCCCCGGTCCCCGGGCGGCACGATGACCGACACCCGGCGGCGGGTGAAGGTGTACACGCTCAACGAGGACCGGCAGTGGGACGACCGGGGCACCGGGCATGTGTCGTCCGGCTACGTGGAGCGGCTGAAGGGCATGTCCCTGCTTGTCAGGGCCGAGAGCGACGGTGAGTGAAGCCGCTCGCGGCGGGACCTTGGCAGCCCCCACAGCCCTGGGCCACTTCCCTGGTTCTTGCGGGGCCTGGCACTCGCTCCACAAGAACGGAGGGACGGCTGGAGACGGCAGCCACCTCGGGGGAGGGCGGGCCCCAGGTACCCCGGTCCTGCGGGACCTCCTGGGAGAGAGCTTGAAATGTTTCCTTTCTGAGTGCCTGGTGGCATTTGGGGTATGAGGAGGGCCGAGCGTGTTTGAGCAGGGCCGCCCTGGAGCGCGGAGAGGTCGAGGACCTGAGATAGGGGGTGTGCTGTTGTTTCGCACTAGAGTGACCTTGAGAAAGGCACTCATTAATCCGATCTTCTGCCTTAGTTCACCCATCTGTACAGCAGGCATGAAACTTTGCTTGGAGCTAAGAAAGTTCTTGGACGTTTCACTTGCTGTGCTTTTTTTCTTCCTTTTAAACATCTTTCTGCTCCATATTTCTCATCCTGCTGCAGGTTGGTAACACTACACTGGCAACTACACTAAGCAGAGAAAACACTTTACCTTGCGAAGATAGATTTTTTTTTGTTCACCGGTGTTGGTTGTCTTTTTTATAGTAATGCAGGATATTGTGTGTAGCTCACTATATAAACATCTTGCAAATTTGGAATCATTGTACATGAGCTTTTTTTTTTTGATCGCTTAAATGAGTGTTCATAATTTGGTTAACAGGTCTAGAGAAGTTGGCAGATAATTTTTAAAACCTTTCAGATCTTCCCTACTGATTATGCTTCACATATTTTGAAGCAGCCCTCAAGGTTCAAAGACTAAGGTGTTTGAAAATAAGTGTTTCACATTTTTTCTTTTCTTTTTTCCACATGTTCTGAGTGTTTCATATTTTAAAAACACTTTTTCTCTCTAGGAATTGCCACAGTTTTTGGTGATATGCAGTGAATTTCACTTAAAATGCTCACGCGGGGTAAAACTTTTAGTCATATTGTTGCTTCCAAACGTGAAAGTAGTTCTCTCCCACCTATCTTGGTGCATTGGTTTATATTTTATAGTTGCTGACGATGTCGGTTTAGTATGATTGTGGTGATTTCGTATCAGAATTATTAACAAACTAATTTCAGGGAATTTTTTTAAATTGGACTCTGCCCAGAACTCCAATTCCATGAAAAATCAAGACCCACCCTGGGAACATTTGTGTTGGGTTTAAATTGAAGGTGGTAATCTGGAGTATATTACCCACAGATTATAAGGTTACCCAAAATAACTTAAAACTGGAGAGAAATTATTTCCTTTTGGGGGCATTTAAAAATTTTTGAATATGTTAAGTATGTTTTTCTGAGCCTGAGTTATTACTGGCTTCTTAAAATACAATTTGAATGTCAAGTGTTCATGTGGGTTTGTGACTCACATAGTAACCTACTCTAGATCTTTCACGCATTTTGAAAACTTTACAAGTATGTTGGAAGGTATGGGCTTTTTGTATCAGCTTCTCTTGAGATGAAAGCATTAAGATTTTTTTTTCTTTTTTTTGAGATGGAGTCTTGCTGTGTCGCCCAGGCGAGAGTGCAGTGGTACCATGGATCTGCAACCTGAACCTCCAGGGTTCAAGCGATTCTCATGCCTCAGCCTCCCGAGTAGCTGGGATTACAGGCATGCACCACCACGCCTGGCTAATTTTGTATTTCTAGTAGAGACAGGGTTTCACCATGTTGATCAGGCTGGTCTTGAACTCTTGACCTCGTGATCTGCCCACCTTGGCCTCCCAAAGTACTGGCATTACAGGCATGAGCCACCGCGCCCAGCCGGTATTTTTAAGGATAAAAGCTTAATGTCATATTATCAGAATTATGCTCTTCTGCCATGTTAATATAAAAATCTGTTTCTTTTTTCTGTGTGTGTGTGTGTGTGTGTGTGTGTGTGTGTGTGTGTATTTTTTTTAAAGATGGAGTTTTGCTCTTGTCGCCCAGGCTGGAGTGCAGTGGCACGATCTTGGCTCACTGAAACCTCCACCTCCTGGTTTCAAGCAATTATCCTACCTCAGCCACCTCAGCCTCCTCAGGACTGGGACTACAGGCATGTGCCACTACGCCTGGCTAATTTTTTTGTATTTTTAGTAGAGACAGAGTCACCATTTTGGCAACTCTGGTCTCAAACTCCTCACCTCAGGTGATCCACCTGCCTCCTCCTCTCAAAGTGCTAGGATTACAGATATGAACCCTGTGCCCCTACCTCCATTTATATTTTTACCATTTTAGAAATAGCCCCAAATCTCTCTTCCTCCATTTCATAGGTTGGAGGTTAAATGACTAAAACAAAATTACTTAGTTTTTATCTAGCAAGGAGAGAACTTAACTAAATTACTGTAAATACAGGTTGTAAGGAAAACTGAAACCAAAGAATGGACTTAGGCTGGGTGTGGTGGCTCACCCCTATAATCCCAGCACTTTGGAAGGCTGAGGCAGACTATTTCTTGGGGTCAGGAGTTTGAGACCAGCCTGGGCAGCATGGCAAATCCCCGTCTCTACAAAACATACAAACATTAGCTGGTGTGGCATGGGCCTGTAGTCCCAGCTGCTCTGGAGGCTGAGGTGGGAGGATCACTGGAGCCCAGGAGATGGAGGCTACAGTGAGCTGTGATCATGCCACAGCACTGGGTGACAGATGACAGGGAGACCCTGTGTCACACACACAGTGGACTTAGAAGAAATTCCAAGTACTTGTGAAGTACTGTCATTAATGTGTAGTTTCATGATTAACATTTCTTCTGATGTCTAAATAGGGATAATAATAAGTCACAATTTACTGAGTGCCTGCTATGTGCCAGAAAGTCTTTAAGCAGTTCTTAAATTGACTTATGTAATTCTCACAGCAATGCTCTGATTTAGTTAGTGCTATTAGCCGTATTAAACTCCCATATTACTGTCTACTTGCATTTGCTGCTTTATTCTTAGCCTGAAGGTTTATTTCAAAGAAAATGAAAATAACTTTTAGTCTAAAGATATTTTCAACTGTAGTTTATCTACAAGCTTTACGTGAATGTTTTTGTGTTGACTGCTAGTTTGGGTCAGCCATTATTGTGTGCTTGCTCCATTCTCCATCATAGGATAATTGACATTTTCTTTTTATTGTCATGAGCAAAATGGAAAGTATTTCTGATTTTCCATAATTTGAGTCATTCGTCCAACAGAAACTTAAAATTTTGAGCTTTTCCGTACTTGAGCTAGATCTAGTCATTATTGTGTTGAAGCTTTTCTTTTTTTAACTTACTTGTAGCTTCCCCCCCCCAAATTCTTTTGATTTTTAGATTATTTCTTTAAAACAATATTTGATTCTTAACACTTTTGAAATATTTTGTGGTCCATAAAATTAATAAGCTTTTATGATGTGTTAATCATCCACCTTTGAAATAGGCTATTTCCCAGTTCAGCTAATTTGGTGAGAAACTGACCAGTGCTAGGTAGGATGATAGGAGCTTTTGCATACCCTGAAGTAGGTGGTGGTATCTTTTTTGGGGCGGGGTGGGGGGAACAAAATCTCTGTCACCCGGGCTGGAGTGCAGTGGCATGATCTCAGCTTATTGCAACCTCCACCTGCTGGGTTCAAGCGATTCTTGTGCTTCAAGCTTCAGGCCTGAGATTATAGGTGCATGCCACCATGTGTTGCTGATTTTTGTATTTTTAGTATAGATGGGGTTTCACCATGTTGGCCAGGCTGGTGTCGAATTCCTGACCTCAGATGATCCTCCCCACTCAGTCTCCCAAAGTGCTAGGATTACAGGCGTGAGCCACCACACTCAGCCTCATTTTTTCAAATAGAATCTCTCATAAAAGATGACAACATATCCAAAGTCATTTATCTACTAAGATGGTATGAGTTTGGATTCAAATTCAGGCAATTCATTTTAAACTGTACACACTACTTAGTAATTACAGAGTATTTAGGAATTTTATAATGTGTGTAGATAGGCTGGTTAGTTTTAAATTTTTCTCTATTTGGTCTGTCTTTGAGGAAAGGGAAGCTATAATGTTATCTCAACTGAAGGTTCAGTTTT
The DNA here is from genome assembly GCF_049354715.1 of Callithrix jacchus. Lineage (NCBI taxonomy): Eukaryota > Metazoa > Chordata > Mammalia > Primates > Cebidae > Callithrix > Callithrix jacchus. Next base: position 126,346,921 of record NC_133509.1, on the reverse strand, counting down.
TATTAGGGGAGCTTATATGCTCATTCAAGAATCACAGAAGGGAATTTCTAAATGGAAGTACTTGTGGCCTTCATGTTACAGGGCTGTCTGGGTAAGTACTGTATGCCCTTTCCTTCCAAAACTGAGTAATTTGGCACTCATCATACCTTGCTATAGAAGAAAGGGATGTCCCACTGAGCTTCTGGGCCCATTTCTTGGCTTGCATCCTTATCCATAGCAGAAATAGGTTTCTGCTGGCAAAATAGGTTGTAAGAACATGTCCTTTTAGTTTTTGTTTTTTTCTTTTTTTTATTTAATTTTAATTTTTAAATTTTTGAGATGGAGTCTCACTCTGTAGCTCAGGCTGGAGTGCAGTGGTGCAATCTCAGTTCACTGCAGCCTCTGCCTCCTGGGTTCAAGTATTTCTCCTGCCTCATCTTCCCAAGTACCGGGGATCACAGGCGTGCACCACCATACCCAACTAATTTTTGTATTTTTAGTAGAGACAGGGTTTCACCATGTTGACCAGGCTTGTCTCGAACTCTTGGCCTCAAGTGATCGGCCCACCTCAGCCTCCCAAAATGCTGGGATTATAGGCATGAGCCACCAAGCCTGGCCTCGTTTTTACTTTTTACTTTATTTTTTCCAGGCAGGGTCTTGCTCAATCCCCCAGGCTCAAGTGACCCTCTCACAGCAGACTCCCAAGTACCTGAGATCATTGGCTCATGCCACTATGCCCAGCTAGATACCTTTATACTCTTAAATTGAGGATTCCCCCAATGTTCATTTGGATTATATTATTGATATTTACCATATTTGAAATTAAAACAGATTTTTAAAAACATTAACTCACTTAAAAATAATGTTGTAACATAGCATGTTAACAAAATAACATTAAGAAAAAATAACTTTTCTAAAACAAGAATTTAGTGAGAAGTGTCATTGTTTTATATTTTTACAAATCTCAACATCTGGCCTCATTTTTAAAAAACCAGAAAGATTCTCATCTGCTTCTGCATACAGTCTTTTGCAGTATCAGTATAGACTCTCTGTGAGAGAATGAATGGTGGAAAAGGCAGATAACCTTGTAGTACCATTTTGAAAATAATTTTAACTTTACAGGCCTCATTGTGTCCTCAGCCTTCGAGAATGGCTGGTATAGATGGTTTGTAGTGTTTTGTCATTACAGACTCTACTAATGAAATCTTTATCCGTATACCTTGGCACTTATCTGAGGATGTAGGGTAATTTCCTAGAAGAAGAGTGGTTGGCCCAAAGAAATGTGTTTAAATGTTGGGTAGGTGAAGATGATTAAATTTTCAGTCTTGTTACTGGTGTAAATGAGTATTAAGGACTCATCTTTCTGAGGAAGTCCAAGTGTACATATCAATTAGTAGACATTAGAACTTGTTTGGAATGATAGATTCCACAGTGACAGTTTTAGTTAGAAGTACTGATCATTCCTCTTAGCTGAGCAGTCTCTTGATTTCCATTCTCTGTATTTCCTTTCTCATATTTCAGGTTGGAAGTGGGGAGACCTTTCTTGAGTCTCAGTGTTGGGAGTTTTCTTAAATTGGAGTGTAGGATTTCCTTTCTTTGGTCTTTGTAACAGTGTCTTTCTCAGATGTGTGGGAAAAGGTATCTCGTGTGTAAGAGATTGCTCTTGGGAGATAAGCGCATCTGTTTCATTGGAGAGGATAGATGTGTTTCTCAAATGAGTTTGGGTGAATGGGGTCTGTCTTGAGTGTGTGCTTCAGTTATTAAGTTCCACTAGACATAACAGTTACCAGAAACATGTGTTGCTCCTAGTTAGAACTTTCTCTACCTCCCCCTTAATGTTCATGAGGTCTCCTGCTAAGGATCATCTTCATTTCTCTCCTGTCATCTCTGCTACCATGGTATTAAATAAATCCCTCTCCTAAAGTTGAACTCTGCATCTCCCTCCATTATACATTAGTAGGATAGAATTACTGTTTCTAATACTGTAGCTATAGCAACAAAATACAGACAAACTTGTTGGAGGGAAGGATTGTGTTAATTCGTATTAATACTCAACTGGACCTTTTATAGTTGATTGGTGAAGTGTTTATAACTTGGCTCAATAAAACCTATTAGGTGAGGCGGGGGAACCTAATAGCTAGATTAGGAGTAAACCTAGTATTGTGTCTTTTATTTATTGTCTTACTGAGCCCTAAGTTGAAAGACCGTTTCCCATGGTCTAGCCTCTATTGCCTACTTACCTCTTTGGGAATATGGTATTGGGGGATCAGAGCTGGACTTCCTAGACTAAAACTGTGTGATATGGCTGAAAAGAGAGTTTCAGAGGTTACTTCCCTCTAATATCCTGAATGGCCCAGAAAAAAAGAAATTTCCCAACACCAGAAGCTTCTAAAGTTCTTGTTTTATAGCCAGGACTTTGGAAGGGAATATGTCAGACTTTTTTGTTTGTTTGTTTTCCCTTTCCAATTTTCCTGATCCTGTAAACACTACTGAGAGTTTTGAAGAAATTGCAAAAGGTACTAGTACTTGAGACATAATTGCTAATTGGGATTGGGTGGCTGACAATGTCACACCACTGCACTGCTGTGGTTTTTAACAACTGTAAAAGGCATGTTTTTCTTGAAAGTACAACTTGAATAACAACCTCAGTCCCTTGTGCTATGTGTTTTTGACTTCTTAAATTAAAAAAAATTTTTGAATTGCAGTATACATCAAAAAAGTATGCAAATCATAAGTATTCAATTTGATGAATTTTCAAAAAATAACCAGTACATGGTTGAAGAAACAACATAACCAGTACTCTAGAAGCCTACTTCATGTTCCTCCCCAGTCACTATCCTACTGAGAGATAACTGCTAGCCTACTGATAGGTTAACTTTGCCACTTTGTGAGCTTTGTGTAAATGGAATTCTGTGGTAAATACCTTTATCTCAGCTGTCTTTTACTCAGGTTTGTAAAATTAATATCTGTTGTGTTCACACTTTGATTCATATATTAACATTGTTTGTGGTATCCATTGTATGAGTGTTTATACTTTATTGTTTCCTTTTTTTTTTTTTTTTTTTTTGAGACTGGGTTTTGCTCTTTTGCCTAGGCTGGAGTGCAGTGGCATGATCTTGGCTCCCTGCAACCTGCATTTCCCAGGCTCAAGTAATCTTCTCAGCTCTGCCTCCTGAGCAGCTGGGACTACAGGCATGCACTGTCACACTTAGCTAATTTTTTAAATGTTTATGTCGAGACAAGGTGTCCCTATATTGCCTAGGCTGCACTTTACCTGTTTTGTTTTTGTTTTAACAGTTTTTGCATACTATATAATTCACCCATTCAAAATGTACAATTCATTGTTTTTTAGTGTAATCACAGGTTTGTGCAACCATCACCACAATCTAATTTTAGAACATTTTGTCTCCTCTGAAAAAAATCACGTGCCCATTAGCAATCACTACCCATTTTCACTTCCTCCCAGCCCTAAAAAACCTCTATTCTGTTTTCCGTCTAAATATACCTGTCTAGGCCGGGAACAGTGGCTCACACCTGTAATCCCAGCATTTTGGGAGGCCAAGGCAGGCGTATCACTTGAGAGACCAGCCTGGCCAACATGGTGAAAACCTGTCTCTACTGAAAATACAAAAATTAGTCAGACATGGTGATGCACACCTGTAGTCCCAGCTACTCGGGTGGCTGAGGCAGGAGAATTGCTTGAACCTGGGAGGCAGAGGTTGCAGTGAGCTCGGGATCCCATCACTGTACTCCAGCCTGGGCAAGAATGAGACTGTCTCAAAAATATAAATAAGTAAATTAATTAGTTTACCTATCTGGACATATGTGGTATTTTGTGATGGTAAAATTCTTTAATTTCATGTTTTCAAGGTTTATATGTATTGTATAATTGCTTTAATTTCATGTTTTCAAGGTTTATACGTATTGTAATGTGTTACTCTGTGTAGCTGAATATATACCACGTTATATTTATCTGTTCATTTTTTGCTGTTGTAAATAACCTTGCTAGGAACATAAATGTACAAGTTTTTGTTTGGGCATACATTCATTTCTCTTAGATATATACTGAAGAGGGGAATTGCAAGGTAACTGCAATTAACTTTTTGAGGAACTGCCAAACTTTTCCAAAATCGATGCCTCATTTTCCTAGGAGCAATCATATGAGGCTTCCTATTTCTCCACAGCTTTGTCCCTACTTTTTATTGTCTTTTTGATTGTAGATATCGTAGTGGGTATTAAATCATATCTCATTTGTGGTTTTTGTTTTTGTTTGAGACAGTCTTGCTCTGTCTCCCAAGCTGGAGTGCAGTGTTGCGATCCCGTCTCACTGCAGTCCACTTCCAGGGTTCAAGCTATTCTTCTGCCTCTACTTCCGGAGTAACTGGGATAACGCGCTTGCACAACCATGCCTAGCTAATTTTTTGTGTGTCTTTAGTAGAGATGGGGTTTCACTATGTTGGCCAGGCTGCTTTCAAACTCCTGACCTCAAGTGATCTACCTTCCTCTGCCTCCCAAAGTGCTGGTATTGCAGGTGTAAGCCACCACACCCAGCTTCCTGCCCTCTGCTTCTGTTCCCACTTTGTGTGAGCCTGGCCCTTATTTATGGGTTTCATTGGCATTTCCTTAATGACTAATGCTGAGCATCTTTCCATATGCTTACTAGTTGTTTGTATATCCTTTTTGGATAAACTTCTATTCAAACTCATTGTCTACTTTTTAATATTGAGTTGTAAGAGTTCTTTATATATTTTGGATACAGGTTCTTTATCAGATACGTGGTTTCTAAATCTTTTTCTCATTCTATGGGCTTTCTTTTTACTTGATGGTATTATTTGCATCACAAACAATTAAAAGCTTTTAATTTTGATGATGCCTAATTTTTTCTTTTACATAGGCTGTACTTTTGTAAGATTGGCCTAGGCAGGCGGATCACCTGAGGTCAGGAGTTTGCGACCAGCCTGACCAACATGGAGAAACCCTGGTCTCTACTAAAAATTCAAAATTAGCCTGGTGTGGTGGTGCATGCCTGTAATCCCAGCTACTCGGGAGGCTGAGGCAGGAGAATCACTTGAACCCAGGAGGCAGAGGTTGCACTGAGCCGAGATCACACCATTGCACTCCAGCCCGGGCAACAAGAGTGAAACTCCATCTCAAAAAATAATAATAATAAGATTGATTCATAATGTACTTTATATGCTTTATGATTCAGTGGAGAATAATAGAATGCAATTTGTATTCTAGTAATTAAAACAACGAAGGACTACAAAGATAGTTTGGAGACTTTTATGCTTTTTTAAAAATTCTGTATTAAAATATATAGGATGGGGGTCTCACTATTGAGACCAGGCTGGCCTCAAGTGATCCTTTCATCTCAGCCTCCCAAAGTGCTGGGATTACAGGCTGAGCCACTGCACCTTGCCTTTGTTTTTTGAGACAGGATCTCTTATCATCCAGTCTAGAGTGTAGTGGCACAATCATGGCTCACTATAGTCTTGAAATCCTGGCTCAGACAATCCTCCTGCCTGTCTCTTGAGTATCTAGGACTATAGGCATGCACCACTTCACCGTGCTAATTTATTTTTTCTCTCTTTATTTATTATTATTTTTTTTTTTTTTTTTTGAGGCAGAGTCTCACTCTGTAGCCCAGGCTGGAGTGCAGTGATGCAATCTCATCTCACTGCAATCTCCACCTCCTGGGTTCAAGCGATTCTCCTCCCTCAGCCTCCCAAGTAGCTAGGATTACAGGCGCCTGCCACTATGCCCGGCTAATTTTTTTATTTTTAGTAGAGATGGGGTTTAACCTTGTTGGCCAGGCTGGTCTCAGACTCCTGACCTCAAATGATCTACCCGCCTCAGCCTCCCAAAATTGTTGGGATTACAAGTGTGAGCCACCACACCCGACCTATTTTTTCTTACTTTTATTTTATTGTTATTTTTGCAGAGGCAAGTCCCACTTTATTAGCCAAGTTGTTCTCAAAGTCCTGGCCTCAGGCGATCCTTCCACCTCAGCTTCCCAATTGCTGGGTTATAGGCATGAACCACACCTGGCCACCTGCTTGCTGCTTTTTCTTGTTATGAATGTATCACTAAAACTGCTCCTAATAACCACCAAAATAAAACCTGAAAATGGTGCATAAGGAGAATTGAAGGGGCACTTGAAGATATATATTTTGATTAATCTGGTCAAAAGTTGGAAAAAAGGAAGATTAAAACAGTATTTTCTCTAAAATATGAGAATGCTTATCTGAGCCTCCTAAGCCAAAACCAGTTTTTGTAAAGAAAGCCCAAAGAAATGGGGTTTGTAGGGAATATAAATGGAAAAAATATATATGGATAATGTTTAGATACCTTAAGTACTCAAAGGATAAAAAAGAGATTTTGGATTAATCAGGTCACCTGTCCCAGACATAGTGGTAGCTTGGTCTGAAGTGGAAAGCTGTTGATGTGCGTAACATACACAAATTGAGTTACCAGAATTTGGTTAATTTACTATGTTTGGTATTGGTACTGTTTTGAGCACGCAGTAGTGAATGGTCATTAAATCACTATTATTTGACAGCATCATAAAACAAATGAATTTTGATGTAAAAGCAAACTAAATTTGGAAATGTTAAGAGCACTCTTAGCCATCTAGCCACTATTTGGAATGGGTAAAGCAATTTTTAAGTAGAATATGAGAAGAAATGAAAGCTCTGTATAAGAGACAGTTGCAGAGGAAACTGCTTTTTCTCAAATGTTTTGGGCTAGAGTTTGTCTGCAAGTTGTACTTGCAGGTATAAACTAGAACTAGTAGATGAGAGGAGATGGATACTGAAAGTCATATAGTATATCAGATATTTTAACCAAGATCATCTGGCTTTACACTGTGCTGTTTAACTGCCTTGTGCTGCCCATAAATTGGTCGATTTCTATGTTATCCAGTCCTTACTCATCAGATTATCGTGTGTTTCCTGTTCAAAGTAAGCACATATATAAAACATTTATTGACTGGGTGCAGTGGTTCATGCCTGTAATTGCAGCATTTTGGGAGACCAATATGGGTTTATCATTTGAGCCCAGGAGTTCGAGAACACCCTGGGCAACACAGTGAGAACCCACCTGTTCAAAAATTTAAAAATTAATCAGGCATGATTAATTTTGGCTGGTACCTGTAGACCCAGCTACCCAAAAGGTGGAGGTTACAGTGAGCTGAAATCCCACAATTGCACTCCAGCCTGGGCAACAGATCCTAGACTCTGTCTCAGAAAAAAAGATTTTTTAGGTTACAAGTTGCTGTAATTAAACTTACGTTGTTTTAAAAATAATTTTTCTATGACTGAAGTTGAGTGTGCATCAAATGTTCAAAAAAGGAAATACAGCCGGGCACATTGGCTTGTACCTGCCATCCTAGCACTTTGGGAGGAGTGGGGAGTGGGAGGATCACTTGAGCCCAGGAATTGGAGACCAGCCTGGGCAACATAGTGAGACTCTATCTCTACAAAAAATGGAAAAAATATTTTTGAAGGATGGGCACAGTGGTTCATTTGTGTAATCCCAGCACTTTGGGTGACTGAGGCTGGTAGATCACCTGGAGGTCAGGAGTTCAAGACCAGTCTGACCAACATGGTGAAACCCCATCTCTACTAAAAATACAAAATAAGCTGGGTGTGGTGGCACATACCTGTAATCCCAGCTGCTTGTGAGTCTAAGGCAGGAGAATCTCTTAAACCCAAGAGGCAGAGGTTGCAGTGACCCAAAATGGCACCACTGCATGCCAGCCTGGGCGAGAAAGCAAAACTCCGTCTCAAAAAATAAAATAATATTTTTTGACTGGGCAGGGTGACTCACACCTCTCTATCTCAGCACCTTGGGATCATTTGAGTTCCAGAATTCAAGACCAGCCTGGCCAATACGGCAAAACCCCATCTCTACTAAAAATACAAGAATTAGTCAGACCTATAATCCTACCTACTCGGTAGGCTGAGGCAGGAGAATCACTTGAGCCTGGGAGGCAGAGGTTGCAGTGAGCCGCAATCACGCCACTGCACTCCAGTCTGGGCAACAGAGTGAAACGCTGTCTCAAAAAAAAAAAAAATGTATTTAAAGGAAATATGTATGTATGTAAGGGAATATAATTTTGCTGTTTTACAGTACCATAATGGATTATCTTTTTCTGTTTCCTAGGTTCTCTACTTTTAGAGTCCAAAATAAATCCTAACACTGCATACCAGAAACAACAGGTAAAATTTTGATGATATATTTTATGTTGCATATTTTCCTTTCACTTGGTGAGTAAATGAAAGTTTATCATCTGATTCCCTGCAGTGAAGAATTTAGAACAAATTACAACAGTTTGCCAGTCAAATTCTCAAATAGGATTTCTGCCAATTTCTACAGTGTTTAACATAATAATCTTAAATTTAAAAAGCTTGCCACTAGTTAAAATGGAGTTTTTGTTACACATATAGCAACTGAGCCCTTAAGTTTTCTTATTTTTACCTAACAAAAAAAGGTGACCATTGATGTGATAAGCTGCTACTAACACAATTAAATGGTGAAAATCCCTCCTTTTGCCATTGTAGACTGTAGTGCAGAAGGAACATTTTAGTATCTCCTTCTACAGCAGCACTGTGTAGATAGGAATCTGTCATATGAATCTGATTTACAGATTCCTTAATATGGTCTTATGATATTACAGTTTTGAAGGTAACTGTACTTCACAGTACAGTGTACTCAAAGTATACTCTTTCTTAAACCTTTCTAATATCCGAAGAAATATCAGAAAGTAAATCTCTCACTTAGTATCAACTAGTGCTGTTATTAAATGGTATTAATTCAGTACACACAACGCACACACACACACGCTTGCACTTCAGTACACCCACATACACAAAGATGAGTGCTCTGTATAGCCAGTGAAGTCAAGATCAGTTCCCTCATTGCCCTGAAGATGCAGGTACAAAATAGTTAATTTTGAAGAAAGAATATTACCAACTTGTTTATAAAGTGCTTTGCTTCATCATTGACCTTGAAAATACTAGCGAGAACTTAGTATTGGTTTTAGTTTTTCCATTAGATGTTGCATAAAGCTTGTGACTTGTTTTATATCACACAAATAGTGGATAGGAATGCTGTTATCAAATCATAAATATATTTAGTGATTTATTTGTCCACCAAACATTCATACAATATATTTTCTTAATGGTTTAATAGTCTAATACAATACCGTGATGCATTTAGTGTTCTTAAGAAAGCTTAAATGTGATGGAAAAATATAGAGCCTGGAATATTTGGCTTTGGTCTTCCATACTTAAATACATTAAATTTGTGTTTTGAAGTTGTATGCAGCTGAAGAGTAAAAGCATATCTTAAGAAAAAGGAAAGATTGAACTTGTTTTGAGAATGAATAAATTCATGTGTCTCAAGCCTATAGGTTGTTGAGTGATAAGATAATTTGGAGAAAAGTCACTGTAATCTTCAGGGAAATTAGAATTAGAAGAATTTCAAGGAAGATTCCTTGAAAATCTAGAATCTTCAAGGAAAACAGAAAGCAGTTTCTAAAATTTTATAAACTTGCTAAATTTGTCAAATGGGTGGGTAATTAAAAGCACATGTTTAGCTGTACCCGGACTTAAGCATCAGCCTGCAAATGGTTCTGAATATACATTATAACAGAATGTGATAGTGGCTTTATGCTTATCCTAGTAGCCTTTATTGAGCTGATAATCGTAAATATTTATCAGAATTTTAGGAGCCATCTAATTTGGGCGAGTTATTCCCCTTACTCCCAATACAATTGTTATTTTCCCCCAACTTTATTTTCATCACTAAGAAATAGTACCTATGTTATCAACAGTATGTATCTTTCCCATTCTAATGTTGAGGAAACTGAGGCTCAGAGAGGTTACTAACTATCTAAGCATCACCTACCACATAGATGGTGGTATTAGAATTTATACTGTGGCCTCTTTACCTCCTAAATTTCTTAGTATTTTTATTCCATGCTATTTTGAGGGACAGTAACAATTTTAATTTTGTCTTATGTGGAGCCTTATAATATAAAGTGCTCAGTATCTACTGAACAGATGACCTTGTAAAGTATTTAGGCTGCCAGAATTATAGATTAACTGCAAATTCTTCTGCAAGTTCTGTCCTGGTGAATTATAAAGGGAAACTAAAAATGAAACCTTACTAATTTCTGGCATGTTGATCTTAGAATGTTAATAGTTTTGAGCTTGAACTGCTCCTCAGTCTGGATCAGATTGCCTGCCTGGGGTTTGTGATATCTGGAAGTCCTTTAAGATAGTATAAAAAGGGGAGTTTGAGGTATTTTCCAAAATTCTGAATAAAAATTATGGACTTAGTGATGCTGCACAACCAAGTCAGATTCTTATTTATTTATTTCTGGCTGGCAGCACTTTAGTTCAGTGAGACTACTGGTCTCATGATTGACAGTTATATAAATGACTGAACAGAGTTAATATGCAGTTTAGCAAATCAATTTCTCTTTTTTTCTTTTTCTTTTCTTTTTTGTTTTTTTAAGAGATTGAGTCTTGCTGTGTTGCCCAGGCTGGAGTACAGTGACTATTCACAGGGGTGGTCATAGTGCACTGCAGCTTCCACCTCCTGGCCTCAAGCAATCCTCCTTCCTCAACCTCCTGACTAGCTGGGACTACAGGGATACACCATTGTGTCTCACATAGACAGATTTTTAAACATAGAATCCATCTGTGTTTCATTAAGAAGTGTCCTTGCTTGGAAATAGTGGCTCACGCCTGTAATTCCAGCACTTTTAGAGCCTGGCAGTTTGAGACCAGCCTGGGCAACATGGCAAACCTCCATCTCTACAAAAAATAAAAACATCGGACATGGTGGCACATACCTGTAGTTCTACCTACTTGGGAGGCTGAGGTGGAAGGGCCACCTGAGCCTAGGGAGGTAGAGGCTGCAGTGAGCCATGATGGTGCCACTGCACTGCAGCCTGAGTGACAAAGGGAGACACTATCTAAAAAAGAAGTAGTGTCATTGCTAGTGAGAAAGATTAGAAACCACTGCAATAGAATCATAGGTCCTTTAAGGAACCTTAAGCTAGTCTCAATACGGGAACCGTTATCATTCTGATGGATGCCCAGTCAGCCTTTGCATGGTTCTTTTTGGTTACTTACTATTTAGATTGAATTATTATTTTTTTTATGACATACTCAAATCCATCTTTTAATCTTCTAAATTCTCTTTGGACCAGCTTGAAAAAACGGTGACATGGTCCTTCAGATTTTGAAGACAACCATTAAATGTAACTCTCCCTAGTATCATTCAACATTTCTTCTGTGAGATTATTTATAGGCTGCTCTCAGTGAGAGGGGCCCTTTTTTAAAATGGTTGATTGCTATTAAACAGTATGTATATTTATTTATTGCCAGTAAGATTTGGAAGGATATGGATATATATGTGGGGGGGGGTTGTTTGTTTTTTGTTTTTTTTTTTTTTTTTGAGATGGAGTGTCACTGTGTCACCCAGGCTGGAGTGCAATGGTGCAATCTCATCTCACTGCAACCTCCATCTCCTGGGTTCAAGTGATTCTTTCACCTCAGCCTCCCATGTAGCTGGGATTACAGGCATCCACCATCATGCCTGGCTTAGTTTTTTGTTGTTGTTTTGTTTTTTTTTTTTTTTTTAGTAGAGATGGGGTTTCACCATGTTGGCCAGGCTGGTCTTGAACTCCTGACCTCAGGTGATCTGCCTGCCTAGACTTCCCAAAGTGTTGGGATTAGAGGTGTGAGCCACTGCACCCAGCCAAAAGCATATATTAGACATCATAATTATTTTGACTCTATATATTTTTTTTTTTTTGAGACAGAGTTTCACTCCTGTTGCCCAGACTGGAGTGCAGTGGCGCAGCCTCAGCCTCCCAAGTAGCTGGGATTACAGGTGCACGCCACCACGCCCAGCTAATTTTTGTATTTTTAGTAGGGATGGCCAGGCTGATCTCAAACTCCTGACTTCAGGTGATCCACCCGCCTGAGCCTCCCAAAGTTCTAGGATTACAGGTTTGAGCCACTGCACCCAGCCAAATATTTTTATTATACCATGCATATTGTAGAATATATACTCTGTACTCTGAGGAATATAAAGTGGTCTCAGTATTGTATGTGCAGTATCTTGCCGAGATTACATTTTAATAAAAACTGTTGAACTGTTTATTAAACTTTCATTATTAAGTTCAGTCTAGATGGCCAGGCACTGTGGCTCGTGCCTGTAATCCCAGTGCTTTGGGATGCCAAAGCGGGAAGGCCTAGGCCAGGAGATCAAGACCAGGGCCAAGACCCTGCCTCCATTTCTACAAAAAGTAAAACTAAGAAGTTCTGAATAGGAATGAAAGGGTGGTAGGTGCTAGGAGCTTGCTTCTTCTTGAACCACAGCACTTTGCTAACTTTTTTTTTAGAAAAAAACCTATGTGCAGGTAACTGCTCATGTACTACAAATTTAGTGAATAATTTTAAGGGCTTCATGGATCTCAGAAGCTCCAGGTGAAAACACCTGCTCGCAATAGAGAGAAGAGAGAAAGAGTTTTATTAACCCTATCGTCTTAACATGCCCTAGTTATTTTATGCTTAGATGTCCTCTTCGACATTTTAATGAGAGCATAAAATGTAAGTCATGATGCTTGGGTACCATTGGTATAATGTTTTGTTTTTATCTTCTGTAGTGCATGAACAGAATATATTTCATAGATTGGTTTAAGTTGTCCTTAAGGAAACACTAATTTTATAGATTGGGGAAGTAAAGTATAAAAAGTCATTGTTTTGAAAAAGAAAGACATCGATAATTGCCAATATTAGTGTTGGAAAAAGTAAAAATGAGCACTGTTTCAGTTCCTTTTGTTTGTTCATTTTCATTTGTGATAATGTATGTTAATCATTCAGACTCCTTTTATGTCTCCAAAGGACACTCTAATTGTGTGGTCTGAAGCAGAAAATTATGACTTGGCCCTTAGCTTTCAAGAAAAAGCTGGATGTGATGAAATTTGGGAGAAAATATGTCAGGTAATTTTTTTAAATAGAAAATCAGCATGCTTTCTCTTTTTAAGTGTTTAGTTTTTTTCCCATGCCTTTAACTAATGCCCAAGACCTTCAATAAATTTGAAATCAATCTTTTAAATCACTGCTGTCTTTGAAAAAGTTTGATTTAAAGGAAGGTATACTTTATTGACATTAAACTCTCTAGCTCATACCTTTGCGAACTCCAGTGTTGTATATCCAACTGCCTTTTTGAAATTTTCTCCTTGTGTGTTCACTAGCCTCTTAAATTTACTACTCCAAACCAAACATAATCTGCTCACATAAATCTATCTCATCTCCTTCTCAGTAAGTGCCATCCAGTTGCTTAAATCAGAAATTTGTGGATCATGTTTATCCTTCGGTCATCCCTTATATCCATTCAGTCCCACAATAATAAATCTAGATCCATTGGCTTATCTTCATTTTCACTATCATAGTTTTCCAAGCCCCCATCATTTTTTGCCTGCTTTTTTGGTTTTGTCTTGACTTATATTCCTAAATCAACATTGTAGCTAGAGTGATTAGGTAATCATTTTTTATTTCAAAAAGAGAGTACAGAGAGAGGAAAAACAAAGGAGAGAGAGAGGAAGATGATCTTTTTAAAAATGCAAGTCTGATCGCATCACTCTTTGTTTTTAACTTCTTGTGGCTCTTGAAAGAAAACCCACCCTTGTACTTGTCTTGAGCAGTGTGGCTCTTGACTGTTCAACCTTACCCAGCCTCTAAGCTTGAATGTTTTTAATTTACTCTGGAGCTTCCCTAGAAACATAATCGCAATATTTTGTGAATGTGTATTTCTATGTGCTCTAGTACCTAAATGCAATTGGCTCTTGTTATACACTCGCTTAGGCCATTTTTTTCTAGAGAAGGTTTCTCCATCTCTATGTTTACTTTATCTGGAGAGTAATCTTCACCAGATTCCCTAATTCCTTTGAGTGTAGCCCTCAAATCACCAGCACAAACATGACCTGGGAACTGATACAAATGCAAATTCTGAGACCATCTCCACCCCCTGACCCCAGAACCACTGAATCAAAAACTTTGAGTATGGTCCAATCATTGCTTTTTAAAATTCTATTTTAGGAATTCTTTTTTCACAAGCCCTATAGGCCAGACTTTTCTCTGTAAAGGACAAGATGGCAAATATTCAAGGGTTTGCAGGCCTTACAGTCTCTTGTCACAGCTAGGTCAACTCTGCTAATTTAGTTTGGAAGTAGCCATAGATAGCACATAAATGAATGAGAGAGGGGCTGTCTTCTAGTAAAACTTATTTACAAAAACAGGTAGCAGAACAAATTTGGCTGCAATTTGTCACCCTCTGCTTTTGGTGATTTTGATGTACCCTGACATTTGAGAGCCACAGCATTCACAGAAGATACAGTATCCTTAGCACAGTGTTTTTTTTTTTTTTTTAATTTTTTTTTTTATTTATTGCATTTTAGATTTTGGGGTACATGTGAAGAACATGTAAGATAGTTGCATAGGTACACACGTGGCAGTGTGATTTGCTGCCTTACTCCCCATCACCTATATCTGGCATTTCTCCCCATGCTATCTTTCCCCTACTTTCCACCCCGGGCTGTCCCTCCCCTATTTTCTCCTAACAGGCCCCAGTGTGTGATACTCCCCTCCCTGTGTCCATGTGTTCTCATCATTGTTCAACACCCACCCATGAAGTCCTTGCCTATGCCTATGTCTCACCTAAAGTGAGAACATGTGGTGTTTGATTTTCTGTTCTTCTGTCAGTTTGCTGAGAATTATGGTTTCCAGTTTCATCGATGTCCCTACAAAGGACACGAACTCATCATTTTTTATGGCTACATAGTATTCCATGGTGTATATATGCCACATTTTCCCTGTCCAGTCTATCATTGATGGGCATTTGGGTTGGTTCCAGGGCTTTGCTATTGTAAACAGTGCTACAATGAACATTCGTGTGTATGTGTCCTTATGGTAGAATGATTTATAATCCTTTGGACATATACCCAGTAATGGGATTGCTGGGTCAAATGGAATTTCTATGTCTAGATCCTTGAGGAATCGCCACACTGTCTTCCACGATGGGTAAACTAATTTACACTCCCACCAACGGTGTAAAAGTGTTCCTATTTCTCCACATCCTCTCCAGCATATGTTGTCTCCAGATTTTGTAATGATCGCCATCCTAACTGGCATGAGATGGTATCTCAATGTAGTTTTGATTTGCATTTCTCTAATGACCAGTGCCGATGAGCATTTTTTCATATTTTTGTTGGCCTCATATATGTCTTCTTTTGTAAAGTGTCTGTTCATATCCTTCGCCCACTTTGGAATAGGGTCGTTTGTTTTATTCTTGTAAATCTGTTTTAGTTCTTTGTAGCTTCTGGATATCAGCCCTTTGTCAGATGGGTAGATTGCAAAAACTTTTTCCCATTCTGTTGGTTGCCCATTCACTCTAATGACCGTTTCTTCTGCTGTGCAGAAGCTCTGGAGTTTGATTAGGTCCTATTTGTCTATTTTGGCTTTTGTTGCCAATGCTTTTGGTGTTTTGGTCATGAAGTCCTTGCCTATGCCTATGTCCTGAATGGTTTTGCCTAGATTTTCTTCTAGGGTTTTTATGGTGTTAGATCTTATGTTTCAGTCTTTAATCCATCTGGAGTTAATTTTAGTGTAAGGTGTCAGGAAGAGGTCCAGTTTCTGCTTTCTGCACATGGCTAGCCAGTTTTCCCAACACCATTTATTAAACAGGGAATCCTTTCCCCATTGCTTGTTTTTGTGAGGTTTGTCAAAGATCAGATGGTTGTAGATGTGTGGCGTTGCATCTGAGGCCTCTCTTCTGTTCCATTGGTCTATATCTCTATTTTGGTAAGAGTAGCATGCTGCTTTGATTACTGTAGCCTTGTAGCATAGTTTGAAGTCTGTTAGTGTGATGCCTCCAGCTTTGTTCTTTTTGCTTAGACATGACTTGGCTATGCGGGCTCTCTTTTGGTTCCATATGAAGTTTAAGGTGTTTTTTTCCAGTTCTGTGAAGGTCATTGGTAGCTTGATGGCGATAGCATTGAATCTGTAAATTACTTTGGGTGGTATGGCCATTTTCACGATACTGATTCTTCTAACCATGAGCATGGAATGTTTCTCCATGTGTTTGTGTCCTCTCTTATTTTGTTGAGCAGTGGTTTGTAGTTCTCCTTGAAGAGGTCCTTTACGTTCCTTGTTAGTTGTATTCCTAAGTATTTTATTCTCTTTGTAGCAATTGTGAATGGCAGTTTGTTCTCAATTTGGCTCTCTTTCAGTCTGTTATTGGTGTATAGGAATGCTTGGGATTTTTGCACATTGATTTTGTATCCTGAGACTTGGCTGAAGTTGCTTATCAGTTTCAGGAGATTTTGGCTGAGATGATGGGATCTTCTAAATATATAATCATGTCCTCTGCAAATAGAGACAATTTGACTTCCTCCTTTCCTAATTGAATACCCCTTATTTTTTTTCTTGCCTGATTGCTCTGGCTAGAACTTCCAATACTATATTGAGTAGGAGTGGTGAGAGAGGGCATCCTTGTCTAGTGCCAGATTTCAAAGGGAATGCTTCCAGTTTTTGCCCATTCAGTATGATATTGGCTGTTGGTTTGTCGTAAATAGCTTGTATTATTTTTAAGATACATTCCATCAATACCTAGTTTATTGAGGGCTTTAGCATAAAGGGCTGTTGAATTTTGTCAAAGGCCTTCTCTGCATCAATTGAGATAATCGTGTGGTTTTTGTCTTTGGTTCTGTTTATGTGTTGAATTACGTTTATAGACTTACGTATGTTGAACCAGCCTTGCATCCCCAGGATGAAGTCTACCTGATCATAGTGGATAAGCTTTTTGATGTGCTGTTGCAATCGGTTTGCCAGTATTTTATTGAAGATTTTTGCATCTATGTTCATCATGGATATTGGCCTGAAGTTTTCTTTTCTTGCTGAGTCTCTGCCGGGTTTTGGCATCAGGATGATGTTGGTCTCATAAAATGATTTGGGAAGGATTCCTTCATTTTGGATTGTTTGGAATAGTTTCAGAAGGAATGGTACCAGCTCCTCTTTGTATGTCTGGTAGAATTCGCCTGTGAACCCATCTGGACCTGGGCTTTTCTGGGAGGTAGGCTCTTAATTCTGCCTCAACTTCTGCCCTTGTTATTGGTCTATTCAGGGTTTTGACTTCTCCCTGGTTTAGGCTTGGGAGGATGCAAGTGTCCAGGAATTTATCCATTTCTTCCAGGTTGACTAGTCCATGTGCATAGAGTTGTTTGTAATAATCTCTGATGATGGTTTGTATTTCTGTGGAATCTGTGGTGATATCCCCTTTATCATTTTTTATTGCATCGATTTGATTATTCTCTCTTTTCTTTTTTATTAATCTGGCTAGTGGTCTATTTTGTTGATCTTTTCAAAAAACCAGTTCCTTGATTTATTCATTTTTTTTTTGAAGGGTTTTTTGTGTCTCTATCTCCTTCAGTTCTGCTCTGATCTTAGTTATTTCTTGTCTTCTGCTAGGTTTTGAGTTTTTTTTTTTTTTATCTTGCTTCTCTAGCTCTTTCAATTTTGATGATAGGGTGTCGATTTTAGATCTTTCCTTGCTTCTCGTGTGGATATTTATTGCTATATATTTTCCTCTAGACACTGCTTTAAATGTGTCCCCGAGATTCTGGTATGTTGTGTCTTCGTTCTCATTGGATTCGAAGAACATCATTATTTCTGCCTTCATTTCATTGTTTATCCAGTCAACATTCAAGAGCCAGTTGTTCAGTTTCCGTGAAGCTGTGCGGTTCTGAGTTAGTTTCTGAATTCTGAGTTCTAACTTGATTGCACTGTGGTCTGAGAGACTGTTTGTTATGATTTCCATTCTTTTGCGTTTGCTGAGGAGTGATTTACTTCCAATTATGTGGTCAATTTTAGAGTAGGTGTGCTACGGTGCTGAGAAGAATGTATATTCTGTGGATTTGGGGTGGAGAGTTCTGTAAATGTCTATTAGGTTTGCTTGGTCCAGGTCTGAGTTCAAGTCCTGGATATCCTTGTTAATTTTCTGTCTCGTTGACAGATGGGTGTTAAAGTCATAAAATATTGACAATGGGGTGTTAAAGTCTCCCACTATTATTGTGTGGGAGTTTTAAGTCTCTTTGTAAGTTATTAAGAACTTGCTTTATGTATCTGGGTGCTTCTGCATTGGGTGCGTATATATTTAGGATCATTAGCTCTTCTTGTTGCGTTGATCCTTTTACCATTACGTAATGTCCTTCATTGTCTCTTTTGATCTTTGTTGCTTTAAAGTCTATTTTATCAGAGACGAGAATTGCAACTCCTGCTTTTTTTTGCTCTCCATTTGCTTGGTAAATCTTCCTCCATCCCTTTATTTTGAGCCTTTGTGTATCCTTGCGTGTGACATGGGTTTCCTGGATACGGCACACTGATAGGTTTTGGCTTTTAATCCAATTTGCCAGTCTGTGTCTTTTGATTGGGGCGTTTAGCCCATTTACATTTAGGGTTAATATTATTCTGTGGGAATTTGATCCTGCCTTTTTGATGCTAGCTGGCTGTTTTGCCCATTAGTTGATGCAGTTTCTTCATTGTGTTGATGCTTTTTACCATTTGGTATGTTTTTGGAGTGGCTGGTACTGATTGTTCCTTTCTATGTTTAGTGCTGCTTTCAGGAGCTCTTGTAAAGCAGGCCTGGTGGTGATGAAGTCTCTGAGTAATTGCCTGTTCGTAAAGGATTTTATTTCTCTTTCACTTATGAAGCTTAGTTTGGCTGGATATGAAATTCTGGGTTGAAAGTTCTTTTCTTGCCGGGCGCGGTGGCTCATGCCTGTAATCCCAGCACTTTGGGAGGCTGAGGCGGGTGGATCACGAGGTCAAGATATCGAGACCATCCTGGCCAACTTGGTGAAACCCTGCCTCTACTAAAAATACAAGAAATTTGCCGGTCATGGTGGCACATGCCTGTAATCCCAGCTACTTGGATGACTGAGGCAGGAGAATCTCTTGAACCCAGGAGGAGGAGGTTGTGGTGAGCCAAGATTGCGCCACTGCACTCCAGCCTGAGCAACAAGAGCAAAACTTCGTCTCAGAGGGAAAAAAAGAAAGTTATTTTCTTTAAAGATGTTGAATATTGGCCCCCACTGTCTTCTGGCTTGTAGGGTTTCTGCTGAGAGATTTGCTGTGAGTCTGATGGGCTTCCCTTTGTGGGTAACCCGACCTTTCTCTCTGGCTGCCCTTAGCATTTTCTCCTTCATTTCAACCCTGGTGAATCTGACGATTATGTGCCTTGGGGTTGCTCTTTTTGAGGAATATCTTTGTGGTGGTCTTTGTATTTCCTGCACCCAAATATTGGCCTGTCTTGCTAGGTTGTGGAAGTTTTCCTGGGTAATATCCTGAAGGTTATTTTCCAGCTTGGATTCATTCTCTCCATCACATTCAGGTACACCTATCAAACGTAGATTGGGTATTTTCACATAGTCCCATATTTCTTGGGACTTTGTTCATTCCTTTTTACCCCTTTTTCCTCTAATCTTACCTTCTCGTTTTATTTCATTGAGTTGATCTTCGACCTCTGATATCCTTTCTTCTGCTTGGTCAATTCGGCTGTTGAAACTTGTGTGTGCCTCGTGAAGTTCTCTTGTGTTTTTCAGCTCCATCAGTTCACTTATATTCCTCTCTAAGCTGTTTATTCTCGTTAGCATTTCGTCAAACCTTTTTTCAAGGTTCTTAGTTTCTTTGCATTGGGTTAGAACATGTTCTTTTAGCTCAGAGAAATTTCTTATTACTCACCTTCTGAAGCCTGTTTCTGTCAATTCACCATACTCATTCTCCACCCAGCCTTGTTCGCTTGCTGGTGAGGAGTTGTGATCTCTTGGGGGAGGAGAGGTGTTCTGGTTTTGGGTGTTTTCATCCTTTTTGTGCTGGTTTCTTCCCATCTTTGTGGATTTATCCACCTGTCGTCTTTGTAGTTGTTGACATTCAGATTGGGTCTCTGAGTGGACATCCAGTTTGTTGATGATGAAGTTCTTTCTTTCTGTTTCTTAGTTTTCCTTCTAAAAGTCAGGCCCCTCTGCTGGAGTGGACTGCTGAGGTCCACTCCAGGCCCTGCTTGCCTGGGGATCACCTGCAGCAGCCTACGTGCTTTTGCTGGTAGCTGCAATCCTGAGATGCTCCTAATTGTCCATCTGTGAACCTCAGCTGCCACAGCCCAACACGTGGCGCTGGCACGCTCCCGCCTCCCCGTGCCCACACTTCCGGAGGGAGAGAGAGCAGGAAGGGAAAGCAACACAGTGTTTCTTTAACTTTGGTATTTATTTCAACCATATATTCTACTCAGCTGTGCTTTTTATAAATTAACCTGTTAAGCTGTCCCTTTCCTTCTCTGAAACAGAAAAGACTAACATTTATATATGAATACCATCCATCTTTAGCTTTTCTTGGCTTTCTGTCCAACTATTATATTTATAGCAATTTCTCTAGATTTTGTCTTGTAGAGTTCTCCTAAGAAAAGAGAGGTGACATTAATGAGTTCAGACTATGTTAATATCATCTGTTATTCAGACAAATCTTGTTCTCCTCGCTTTCATCTTTCTGAATCAAACAGTCTCACTCTGGATACAGTCTTCTATTATGCCAGTATTTAACTCAGACCTGAACTCAATATTTTTTTCCTGAGATGGAGCTTCACTTTTGTTAGCAGGTTGCAGTGCAGTGGTGCAATCTCAGCTCGCTGCAACCTTTGCCTCCCGGGTTGAAGGGATTCTCCTGCCTCAGCCTCCTGAGTAGCTAGGATTACAATAGAATGCCACCAAACCCAGCTAATTGTATTTTTTTTAGTAGAGACGGGCTTTCACCATGTTGGCCAGGCTGGTCTTGAACCCCTGACCTCAGATCATTTGCCCGCCTCAGCCTCCCAAAGTTCTGGGATTTACAGGTGTGAGCCACCACGCCCAGCTTATTGTCTGATATTTACTCTACTTTTCCTTGATCTTTAATGCCATAAAGCTTTCCATCATCTAAAGTTGGGCACAGATCATAGTAGTTGGATGCTTTCTCTGTAATAATAATACTATCGCTAGCTGTTTTATATTCTTTCCTGGTATTCCCTCCCAAATTTTACATAGTTTGAGTATGTTCAAGGTGTTCTCAGTCACTCTTCTTATGGGTTCTGTCTGAACTTCTCAATCATGTTCAGGGTCCTAGATCAGTCCAAGAAAGTCATTATATTTTGCTGAGATATTAAATGTTTCTCTGTTTCTTGAACCATGTTCACCAATTTTTGTCTCAACTCAAAAATATGTCATTCTTAATAAGAGAACTCCTCACTTTTCATTTGGTTTGCTAATCAAAATCTAATTAACAAATTCAGGACCAGTGTGAGACCATGCCAGATACAAACCACGAATGTGACTTGCTTCCTTTCAGTGCTGCTGTCCACGTGGTTACGGTAAAGACCATATTACCTTGCAGCACGTTTCAAGGAAAGTATTCTAGGTCATCATCTCTTCTAGTATCTTTCAATGTTTCTCTTCATTGCACTAAGCAATTTAAGTTCCTTGTCTTTTTTCATATAAGGTCTACTTTTTTCCATCCCTTTGCCATTCTACTTAGCCTCCTGCTTGCTTTAGTGGTCACTGTCCCAAATTCTAGGGCCAGCTTAACAAAATTCGTTTCATTTCAAAGTTTATCCTTGATCTTTCTTTACAAAGAAGGGAAAAAAGCCTTTAAAATGTATTCAAGGCTGGGCATGGTGGCTCACGCCTGTAATCCCAGCACTTTGGGAGGCCGAGGAGGGGAGATCATGAGGTCAGGAGTTCAAGACCAGCCTGGCCAATATGGTGGAACCCATCTCTACTAATAATACAAAGCCGAGCGTGGTGGTATGTACCTGTAGTCCCAGCTACTCAGGAGGCTGAAGCAGGAGAATAGCTTGAACATGAGAGGCCGAGGTGGCAGTGAGTTGAGATCGTACCACTGCACTCCAACCTGGGCAACAGAGTAAGACTCCATCTCAAAAGAAAAAAAAATGTATTCAGTAATGTAAGTTACCTTTATAATAAGAACCCCTACAGTGGCATAAAATTGGGTTTTATGACACATTTTCGGGCTTCTGGAGGGATCATGAAGGCCACAGGTTAGGGTGCATAGAAAGGAAGATGTGTTCCTGGTTTGGTTACTTAACCTTCAGCAGACCTTTTTTGGAGATAACTCTACTACATATAGGTTGTATTTACTTTATATGTGGTTTCATTTTATGTAGGTACACTTGTATTCCACCTGGTGTTTTTTAAATTCTATTTTTGGGCTGTCAGTATTTATAGCAAATCAGTGACTCACTTTGGTCCAAAGCCTGTTTGTTCATGCTCTTTGGCCCTTGGTATCTACAATCAATTGATGTTAAATATTTTCCTTTTTGCTTATAATTATATATTTTTTCTGTGATCATAACATTATGATATTTGGTATTTATTTGGTTTTCACCTCAGAGTTAAATATTAAAGAGCTTCGTGGTGGCACCTGTTCTTCAGCACAGTTCTAGGACTGTTTCTAAGACTTGCCTTTGTCTGCTGGAAAAGAGGGTCAGGGATAGGAGATGTTAGTGGCTGTTTTAGCATCAAGCTTTTATGTTGTGGGTCTGCTGAGGGCTGTTTCGTAACAGTCTCACTTAGTTTAGCCTGTCCTAGAAAGTTGTTCTTGCCAGCAAACCTTATACTTTATAAAGAAGCTCATTCTGTCTTTGAACTTTGACTAACTTCCTTAAAATTTAAAGTGTACTTTATTTGGAGAAATGTAACGTAGAAAAGTAGACAATTTTGTCTTGAAAACTATTGTTATAGGTTTCTTACAACATCTCTTATATTCATCTTAGAATATCATTTAGTGTTGTTGGTCAGCTATTATATATTTTGTTAGCAATCAAATTTTTTTTTCATAGGTTCAAGGAAAGGACCCTTCGGTGGACATCACTCAGGACCTTGTGGATGAATCTGAAGAGGAGCGTTTTGATGATATGTCATCTCCAGGCTTAGAATTGCCATCTTGCGAATTAAGTCGCCTTGAGGAAATTGCAGAACTTGTGGCATCATCTTTACCTTCACCTCTTCGTCGCGAAAAACTTGCACTGGCACTAGAAAATGAGGGTTATATTAAAAAGCTCCTGGAGCTTTTTCATGTGTGTGAGGATTTGGAAAATATAGAAGGACTTCACCACTTGTATGAAATTATCAAAGGCATCTTCCTCTTGAATAGAACCGCTCTTTTTGAAGTTATGTTCTCTGAGGAATGTATAATGGACGTCATTGGATGTTTAGAATATGATCCTGCTTTATCACAACCAAGAAAACACAGGGAATTTCTAACAAAAACAGCCAAGTTTAAAGAAGTGATTCCCATATCAGATCCTGAGCTGAAACAAAAAATTCATCAGACATACAGGGTTCAATATATACAAGATATGGTTCTACCAACTCCTTCAGTCTTTGAAGAAAACATGTTATCAACACTTCACTCTTTCATCTTTTTCAATAAGGTAGAGATTGTTGGCATGTTGCAGGTGAGTCAGAGCATTCCTTTTTTCATACTTCAAGAGATGTAGCAAAAACAATTTGCTCCTTTAAGTACATACGTTGAGTTTTAATTTTGTTCATGTATAACGTTATTTGTGAGATATTTTAAGAGATTATGATATACAGTAATACCACGAGACCAGAAGGTTATTGTATCTGGGGTAGGAGAAGTATTAAATATAGTTTGAAGAAATTACAAGGGGATGTGTTTTTGATTTTTGGATAGGGTCTTGCTCTGTTGCGTAGGCTGTATAGGGTAGTAATGTGATCTCAGCTCACTGCAGCCTCCACCTCCACTTTCCTGGCTCAAGCAGTCCTCCCACCTCAGCCTCCTGAGTAGCTAGGACCACAGGTGTGCACCACCACGCCCAACCAGTTTTTTATATTTTTTGTAGAGTTGGAGTTTGTTGTCATACTGCCCAGGCTGGTCTCAAACTTTTGAGCTCAAGCAATCCTCCTGCCTTGGCCTCCCTAAGTACTGAAATTACAGGTGTGAGCCGCTGCACTCAGCCTGATTTTTTGTTTTTTGTTTTTTGTTTTTAGTAAGCATGGGGTCTTATTCTGTTGCCCAGGCTGGAGTGCAGTGGCACAGTCATAGCTTATTGCAAACTTGAACTCCTAGACTTGAGCCATTCTGCCACCTCACCCTTCCAGTGCAGCCTAGCTAAGAATACAGATGCATGCCCACCTTTTAAAAAATGCTTTGTAAAGATGGGATCTCACTTCATTGCTCAGAATGGTCTCAAACTGCTGGCTTCGAGCAATCTTCCCACCTTAGCCTCCCAAAATGTTGGAATTACAGGTGTGAGCTACCATACCCAGCTACAGGGGGATAATATTAATGAAATGGTTGAATGCTGAACTTCAGGTTTGTTAATCAATGAATTATGCACAGAATAGAACAGATTGGAAGAGGAAAGAGTGAAGCATGAAGTCAAGAGAAATGTCACTAAATACGGAATGCAAATTCTAATGAGAGTTGTGGGCTAAGTGCTGTGGCCTGTCTCTACCAAAAAAATTTAAATGAATTTGTAAAAATCACAGGTAATGATAGTAGAGGTCTAGTTTCAGGGTCTAGGGAATGTAGCAGAAGAGGCAATTATAACTGCATGTATCCCTACCAAAAGCCACATTTTGGTAATGGGCATGCGGGTGGGTGAGTTAAACTCGTGTGAATTTGAGTTTTGGCTCCATCTGTTACTTAATAACTCCCAGTAGCTATGTGAGTTGGGCAGCCTTCTTAACCTCTTAAAGCTTCAGTTTCCCCATCTGAAGAATGGTGACATTAATGCCTACCCTGTACAGTTGTCTGAAAATTAACTGAAGTTAATGTAAAGAAAGTGTTTAATATAATGTAAGACTCATGATAATTAAAAAAAATACCTATTGATAGTTGCATATTAAAATGTAAATTTTTTTCTTATAGTATGCCCAATCTCTCTGATCTGGTGTTTTAGGGTATTTGCATCATAGTCCCCTAGGGTGCAGTATCCTGAATTCTACACAAAACACAGAGTCAAAGTCTCTAAGAGCTAGATGATAATTTCATTTGTAACACCCCTAAAATTAGAAAACCTCTCACTGTGTCATCCAAATGTGTGAATGTCTATTCTAACTGAAATAAAAGTTTACCCTAGTGGCTCACACCTGTAATCCCATCACTTTGGGAAGCCAAGACAGGAGGATCGATTAAACCCAGGAGTTAAAGACTAGCCTGGGCTGGGTTCAGTGCCTTACACCTGTAATCCCAGCTCTTTGGGAGGCTGAGACAGGTGGATCACCTGAGGTCAGGAGTTTGAGACCAGCCTGGACAACATGTTGAAACCCCGTCTCTACTACAAATACAAAAATTAGCTGGTCATGGTGATGGACACCTGTAATCCCAGCTACTGGGGAGGCTGAGGCAGGAGGATCTCTGGAACCTGGGAGGCAGAGGTTGCAATGAGCTGAAATCATGCCATTGCACTCCAGCCTGGGCAACAGGAGCAAAATTCCATCTCAAAAAAAAAAAAAAGACTAGCCTGAACAACAATAGACTCCAAGAAAAAAAAATTTAAAAATTAGCCAGGTATGGTGGTGCATGCCTATAATCCCAGCTACTTGGGAGGCTGAGTTGGGAGAATTTCTTGATCCCCCAAGTTCAAGGCAGCAGTGAGCCATGATCATGCCATCGCATTCTAACCTGGGCAACAGAGTGGGACTCTATCTCAACAACAAATAAGTTTATGTCGTACAAAGAAAGATTTGTTATTGGCACACATGCTCACATCCATGTTGTTTTTGAATCTTTGATGCCTATGATATTGTAAGAATAACAGGTTGGGAGGCTGGGGGCGGGTGGATCACTTGATCTCAGGAGTTCAAGATCAGCCTGGCCAACATGGCAAAACCCCGTCTCTATTAAAAATACAAAAATTAGTTGGGCATGGTGGCAGGTGCCTGTAATCCCAGCTACTTGGTAGACTGAGACAGGAGAATCATTTGAACCCAGGAGGTAGATGTCCATCCCTCTATCCCAGCTAATCTGGAAACAGATGCAGAATCACTTGTACCTGGGAGGTAAAGCTTGTATTGAGCCAAGATTGTACCACTGCAGATAAATGTATTATGACTTGGAAGATCTTTTAAGACTTTACCTCAGGTCTTCAAGTAAAATAATTACTTGAAATCTTAATTTATTAAGTATAGAAAGGAAGCCAATAAATGTAATGGGAGCTGTTTGGTAGCACACATTACATATGAAACAATATGTTTTAATCTTCGTGTCTGTTCCTGTTTAGAAAGTTTTTTATTTCTTAAGTAGTAATAGCTAGTGATGGGCAAAAAAAGGAAAAGTATGAATTAAAATAGAAAAGGCCATTTTACCTATAACTGCTTTCCTAGAGCTAGTAATAATTCTAGTTCATATTGACTGATTTGACATGTTTTCCATTCATTTAAGATACACGTGTAAACAAACAATATAGGCAATGTAGTCTGCTAAGTACAATAGTAGTCCTCTATACAGCATCTCGTGATTGATAATGGAGGAAGGAGTAGGGTTCTGGTTCCAGTTTCTTTTTGTTCTTTAATGAGGAGCTAGTTTTCCCTAGCTAATGGAGCCTCGCTGTTCTGGTCCAATTTTGATTCCTAATTTCCTTGGATAGTCCTGAGTTCTCCTGATCATTTTCTTTAGCTTCATATGGTTCTGTTTTGTTATGTGGTGATTTGTCACTTATGTGTTTTCTTGGTCTTCATACATGCAAAATGCCAGTTTTACTCATTAAGTATGAATAATTTCAAGTTGTCAAATCTTTGCTTCACTGCAATATGCTGTGTAAAATACTGGCTGCCAGTATGTCTGTTTTTCTTGATGACGGACACTTCTATCCAAAGTGCTGCTGTGAACATTTTACAAATGTTTTAGCAAGAAGTGATTGAGGTACTGTTTAGTGCAGGTTCCTGCCCACTTGTGTAGCCCCACGCACACATAATATCACACCCTCTTGTTAAGATTGATTTATTCCTTTGTAGTACCATAAACATCCTTATTTTCTCTACTTCTATACCCTCAACCTCAGCAGTTCAGAGAATGCCTTTTTTTAACCATTTGATATCCAGTTGGTAGAATATAGTATATTAGGGATACGTCTTGAAATTGGATCCTATTTGGGTAACAAACATGGTGAAGATCATATTAATGAGGTATGACCTGTTTGTACATTTTAGAAAAAGTAAAGAGGGAAGTAATAACCAAACTAATTTAGTAGGGCCACAAAAGATTTTTCTGGAGTATTCACAACAGTGAATGTGGAGCTGGTAATCTAGTGTGTGTGTATTTAGAGTGAGGCATGTCTTGGGCTGGAGTGGTATTGACTCTACTTCCACTTGCTGAGATAGTATGTAATTAAAATAAAATTTGGGTCAGGCATGGTGGCTCATGTCTGTAATCCCAGCACTTCAGGAGGGCCAGGCCAGTGGATTGCTTGAGGCAAGGAGTTCCAAGACCAGACTGGCCAACATGGCAAACTCCATCTCTGCTACAAAATTAGCTGGGTATAGTGGTCTATGCCTGTAGTCCCAGCTACTAAGGAGGCTGAGACAGGAGAATTGCTCGAACCTAGGAGGCAGAGGTTGCAGTAAGCTGAGATGGCACCAGTGTGCTCCACCCAGGTGACAGAGCAAGACTGTCTCAAAAAACAAAACAAAACAAAAACCAAGATCTTGATGAAAAACTAGTGGTGAGAAACTGACCAGGCAATCAGGAAGGGTATTGGGCTTGGGTAAATTTTAAAATCCGTGTCTCAATTATAAAATGAGGAAGTAATACAAAAAGTTTTAAATTTTACTTTTTAAATAATTGAGTTATCCTCTGTATCTTTAAAATACTAAAGTAGCTTTATCTTCATTTTCATTCTCATTTGAGAGATTGTAGAACCTACCTTTTAAAAGTTAAGGTTATAAAACTTATAAAAGTGAGGGGTCAACAAAGGATGGTGCATGCCTACTTTTGTAAATAATGTTTTATTGAAATACAGCCATACCCATTCATTTACAGGTGTCTGTGACTACTTTCATACTACTGGAGCATGGTTGAGTACTAATAGTAGAGACCACATGGCCCACAAAGCTCAAAATATTTACTATCTCACCTTTAAATAGGCTTAGAAAATAGAGTCTTGCCAAAATTGTATTCTTTACTAGTTTGGTTTTTCCTTCTCTTGAACAACAAAAGAGCATTGCCAATACTACTTTTCCTTTTTTCAGTTATTGTCATTTAAATTATAGTGTCCTGAAATTATATTTTAGAGCGGGACACGGTGGTTCACGCCTGTAATCCCAACACTTGGGGAGGCTGAGACAGGCAGATCACAAGGTCAGGAGTTTGAGACCAGCCTGACCAACATGGTGAAACCCCATCTCTACTAAAAATACAAAATTAGCCTGGCATGGTGGCACATGCCTGTAATTCCAGCTACTTAGGAGGCTGAGGCAGGAGAATCGCTTGTACCTGGGAGGCAGGCTGTGGTGAGCCAAGATCATGCCGTTGCACTCCAGCCTGGGCAACAAGAGTGAAACTCCAACTCAAAAAAATTTTTTTTGTATAATCTTAGCATTAACATAATTGCATATGTCCTTTGTTTCACAGGAAGATGAAAAATTCCTGACAGATTTGTTTGCACAACTAACAGATGAAGCAACAGATGAGGAAAAAAGACAGGAATTGGTAAGAAATTAGAAATTATGAAAGGCATAAAAATAAAACAACAAACGTTTTATATTGACAATCTTTTTTTTTAATTTCAGGTTAACTTTTTAAAAGAATTTTGTGCATTTTCCCAAACGCTACAGCCTCAAAACAGAGATGCTTTTTTCAAGACTTTGTCAAACATGGGCATACTACCAGCTTTAGAAGTCATCCTTGTAAGTTTGTGTCTCCTCATTTTTAGTTACCATTTTGTATCCTAAAATTAATATTTTAGTGTAACATGCAAATATTCTTTTATAGCCAATATTTAATATTAGCTGGGTAGTTCATTAACTTAAAGAACCTATAAAATTCCAGTATTAGACAGTTTTCACACAGTATTGAAAAAATACAGTTAAGGAATTTTCCATAATTTGATGATAATTTGTCAGCTTTGCAATTTATTAGCTGAAATGTTAAAATATAAAGGCAAACAGAAATAAATGATTTAGAAAGTATAATTTTATCCATACAATAAGAGTTTTATATGCAGACGAATTTTTTTGACTTTTCTTTTACATTGCAGTTTTTTTTGTTTGTTTGTTTGTTTTGAGATGGAGTTTCGCTCTTGTTACCCAGGCTGGAGTGCAATGGCACGATCTCGGCTCACCGCAACCTCCGCCTCCTGGGTTCAAGCAATTCTCCTGCCTCAGCCTCCCGAGTAGCTGGGACTACAGGCGCACACCACCATGCCCAGCTAATTTTTTGTATTTTTAGTAGAGATGGGGTTTCACCATGTTGACAAGGGTGGTCTTGATCTCTTGACCTTGTGATTCACCCGCCTCGGCCTCCCAAAGTGCTGGGATTACAGGCTTGAGCCACCGCGCCTGGCACATTGCAGTTTTTTTAATATGCTGTTTTGTTAGGTTTGGATACTTACATAATTATAGGTGTTGTATCTTTATAATTATAGGATAAATAAATGCTTTTTTTGTCTGCAGGGCATGGATGATACACAGGTGCGAAGTGCTGCTACTGATATATTCTCATACTTGGTTGAATATAATCCATCCATGGTACGAGAGTTTGTCATGCAGGAGGCACAACAGAATGATGATGTAAGTAAGAAGTTAACAGAGCAAAAAATAACCAGCAAGGTAAATATTATTTGTACTAATAGTAAGTATTTATACATAGGAAGCTATAACTGTATTTATTCATTTTTAAGATTTAACTGTTGCTGTTTGGGAAAAGTGTAGCCATAATATCAAATGGCTTAGTGTTCCCTAAATTGGTTCCTGCCTCAGTTTATCAGTTTGTCATATAGCAATTACTTATGTGTGTTTAAATTGCCTTTTAAAATTTTATGTTAGGGTTTTTTTTGTTTTCAATTCTGAAGTCAACTTGCTATGTTGTTTTATTTAGTCAATCAGTTCTTGTATCTAGGGAATCCTGAGTAAGTTACTTAGGAGAACATTGACTTTAGGGTAGGTTCTCAAAATTGTCAAGAATGAAGAAATGAAGCACGGTTCCTTAAAATACACAGGGCACTATTTCTTTACTGCCTAGCCGTAAAGAACAAGCTGTTATATTGTTCACAAACACTCACATATTCGCATCTGAGATACACCAGATTTTAAAGTAATAGAGAATATATCCTGGTAATGTGAAGGGTGCTTCTGGATCACAAAGTGTGTGATGTGTGAGAGCACTAAATGTGTGTGTTCTTTATTTTAAAATAATTGAACCAATGATTCTGATTTTTTTCCTGCTTCTTCTATATCATTTTGGAAGCAACTTTTTTACTTAAGAATGAATAAGATAGTCTGCCCTTAGCTCCTTCTTAAGGGAAGAGGGGGGAAAAAATCTGAGCAGAAGGATGCCAGCCTATGGTATTTTTACAAAATAAGAAAATAGACTGTCTTACTTTTTGAAAAGATCCTAATTAATGTGTTGTGACGTCAAAAGGAAATGGAATGCCATATAACTGCTGTTTAAGGTTTTATATTTAAAGTATAGTTCAGGATAAGTACAAAAAAGCACTAGTTTGAACTGTTGAATATTATGTTTTTCTTTTGTAAAATATTCATGTCAGCCTCAGCAACATAGCAGCACTCTCCTTTACTACAAAAATAATTTTTAAAAATTAATCAGTCATGGTGGCATGCACCTGTAGTCCCAGATACTTAGGAGGCTGAGATGGGAGGGTCTCTTGAGACCAAGAGTCTGACTCTGCAGTGAGCTATGATTGTTCCACTGCATTCCAGTCTGGGTGACAAAGCCAGACCCCATCTCAGACAAAATTCTTGAGAACCAAAATATCTGTATTATTGTAAATAAAGGCTGTTCTTGTTGGTCCCATTAACCCATGAGCTGAACATATGAACATATATTGATAACCTCAAAAATACTTAACTCACACAGTTGAACTCTCTTTCTCTCTCTCTCTCTGTCTCTCTTGCCACAGAATAACATTTCAATCTGTAGGACTTTCGATTCCACTCTTCTTGATTATCATTTTTATATACTGTCTGCATTTTCTCTGTCCCTTGTCCTTCCTGCCTTTGCATACACACAGGCAAGAGCAGGGGTTTTCTCACTGGATCCCTATCAATTTTATTTACTACTTAGGCAGGGAATACCAGTCATGATAGGACCTCAGGAAAACTAGCCATCTATTACCTTTGATATTTAGAATGTATATAATCTATTTGTTCTCTGCACTCTGTAAATACCAGTCTCATTTTCTCCAATTTCAGGCATTCAGATAACAACTAATTTTTTCCTAAATTTATTTTAAAAGGAAATTTTATAGCAACTTACACAAATGGAGAATGTATATCATTGGCTATAAATAGAATGACTATAAAAATAAAAGAAACGAAAGTAGAATGATCTAAATCCTACCTAAATATTCTTATGTTAAAACTATGGTTGTAAAATCCATTGGCTTTCTTCAAAAGGTAGATTACATTATTAAAAAGTTATAAAGATCTATTATCGCCAAACTGAAACTTTGCTTTTGATTTAAATCAGAGAAATTTAAAGATAGTAGGCAAATTTCTTTTTGGTACTCCTTAAAGCTACATCCCTATACCACACTTTAAGGAATAAAACATTGTCATATGTCCTCTCAGATAACTGATAATAAACATTTCACTTTACAGTTAACAAAACAGCTAGAGCCTGGGTATAATGCTATAGTATGTGTCTTAGTTTTTGCTTTTTCCATTCTTTCTTATAATAAGTGATCCTTAGTATGTCTGTTTTTCTCTCCAGGATATTTTGCTCATCAACCTCATTATAGAACATATGATTTGTGATACAGATCCTGAACTTGGAGGAGCAGTCCAACTTATGGGCCTGCTTCGAACTTTAGTTGACCCAGAGAACATGCTAGCCACTGCCAATGTAAGCGATGAGTATTTTTCCTCTTTTTCATAGCTAGTATATTGTGTATTGCTGGTAGGAACCAGTGCAGTTAAAGTTCATGGAAGTGTTTTTGATTCCTTAGAAAACAGAAAAGACTGAATTTCTGGGTTTCTTCTACAAGCACTGTATGCATGTTCTCACTGCTCCTTTACTAGCAAATACAACAGAAGACAAACCTAGTAAAGGTAAGATAATTCAGGTTGGTAGTTAAGTTCTCTGTTCTTGAATGCTGAATTTAAAGTTGGTGTTAAGTAAATGTTTTTAGGAGGCAGTTAGAGGGAGGTAGAGGCTGGAAGTACAAACCTTTTAAAAAGTAGCAGTCTTTAACAGTTCAAACCATCAGGTTAACATCAGAGGTCTTAATAATGTTTATTTGTTTGTATGTTTTATTGAAAGCAACCTGGAGTATTAATAATGTATTTTGAAAAGAAAGGTTCATGATAAAAATTTCCCTAAAAGTACTATACCCAGATAACAGAAACATGTAAAAGAAGAAATAAGATCATTTTTGTTTCTTTCCGAATTTTAAAATGATTTTTTGTTAAACAATATTTGCATTCAGTTTGCGTCTACACTGGTGAAATATAAACAGAAGGCAGTAGCTATGAAAAATTCATTTTTAATTGTTTGTACTCCAGATATATAGACAGAGCTAGGATTTTTGCACAATATTAAGCTATTTTTATTTATATTAAAGATACATTAGGGTTTGTTTTTTTGCATTTTACCCATTAGAGCTTTAGCTTTTGTGCGTGTGTGTTTAATTTAGGAAGTACTTTTAAGGTATTCATTGGGGGAATTCCTTATTTAAGCTTTAGGAGTTAATACATTATTTTGTTACTTGATTTTTTTTTTTTTTTTTTTTTTTTTTTTTGAGACAGGGTCTTGCTCTGTTGCCCAGGGTGGAGTACAGTGGCACAGTCTTGGCTCACTGCAACCTCTGCCGCCCAGGTTCAAGCAATTCTCCTGCCCTAGCCTCCGGAGTAACTGGGATTACAGGCGCCCGCCACCATGTCTGGCTAATTTTTGTATTTTTAGTAGAGATCAGAGTTTTCACCATGTTGGCCAGGCTGGTCTCTAACTCCTGGCCTCAAGTGATCTGCGTGCCTTGGCCTACCAAAGTGCTGGGATTATAGGCATGAGCCACCACACCCAACCTTGAATTCTTAATGTAGCATAGTTAATTTACAGCATAGCGCTCACATAAAATACATTAAATTTACTTTTTGTGTAACTCCAGAATCAAGTTCATGAAATGTGAATATCCATTTTTCTTAACTGTTTTATTCATACTGGGTAAAGCTTGAGGCGTCTTTCCAAACCACATGTTCTATTCCTCCAACCTTTAATAGATAAGAACTCATTGTGATTTTGTGGAAGGACTGTGTTATTACCTTAATGTGGGGGAATGAAAGAAACTGAGCCCTTCAGAGGCTTACTGACTGGTCAGGAGTAAAGATAAGTCAATAATTATAATTCAGTATAGACTCATTACAAGTAATAAAGGAGGCAGAAAACACATTGTTTACCTCCTTCCCAAAATCAAAGGAGCAGGGAGAGAGAGCAGTTGCACTAAAAATGACATGGTGTCTGGTAGAACCTCATATGCTATGTGTACATCTGTTGGAGAATATTCTAAGACTCTTGGTAAAGGGTCCTTGAATTTCAGAATAAAGCAGATACTCTAGATTTGTATCCTAACTCTGCCTTACTAACATTTCCAACTTGGGTCTACTTAGTTAATAGATTCATAATGTGAAACCAATTCCCTATAGGGTTGTTAAAATTAAATGTAAAAAATAAAAAACACCATTCTGGTACATGGTAGGCATTCAGTAAATGCTGATTTCCTGCTCCCTAATGTTAAAATATATGGTGAGTAGCAGGGATTTTACTTGATTGGAATTTGATTTCTTGTATTTTAGAAGAAAAAATGTTAGCCATTAAATATAATTAATTGTGTTTTGTTTCTTTAGATGATTTTCAGACTGCCCAGCTATTGGCACTTGTATTGGAATTGTTAACATTTTGTGTGGAGCACCATACCTACCATATAAAGAACTACATTATTAATAAGGATATCCTCCGGAGAGTGCTAGTTCTTATGGCCTCAAAGCATGCTTTCTTGGCATTATGTAAGTGTTAGAATTACTTATCGTCTTTGTATATTGTCATTTTGGTATTTTTATATTTTATTGCCCAAATGAAAAGACCTAATCACAGGTCAAGAGACCTAGGTGGTAATACTAGCTCTGCCACTGATTATATAAATGGTTTGCAACGTTGAGCTGTTGTTTTTCTTGACTCTCTTCTAACTCAATATACAGGAAGGGAGTAGAATGTATCTATCTACAGTGTTATATTCCATTATTAAAACAGCACCTTTGATCATTTTACCTTGGATATTTTATAGCAGAGGTGGCAAGCTACAGCTGAGGCCAGATCCAGCCCATGGCCTGTGATTGTATAGTCTACAAGCTGAAACATGTTTTGTTTTTAAGAGGTGGCCTGAGAAGAGGGAAATGAATATGCTACAGAGACCATATATGTGGCCCACAAAGCTTAAAATATGTACTAGGTGAACCTTTATGAAAACATTTGCAGAGCAATACAGTCTTAAAACAAGATTGTTCTTAGACATAAGTTTTTCAACAATTAACTTTCACAGTGTTCTTAAGACCCTGGTTTGTTAGAGAAAACCATGTTTCTGAATTGAAAATAGGTTAATCCAGAATGTTCTTTATCAAGCAGCAGCCAGACATCTCAGGTAATGAGTTTCTTTATGTAAGTGGGCTTTATTGGTAAGTTGTTAGACCAAATTTAGGGGGCACCCTAGAGGTTCTGTAAGAGATTTTTTGCTGGTAACTTATTTTTGCCTTGTGGGTTTTAAAGGTAAGTGTGATTGTTTTGTTGTTGTTGTTGTTTTAAGCAGTTGTAGTCATCCACTAGAGACCTGAACATGCACGCGTGCGTGTGCGTGTGTGTGTGTGTGTGTGTGTGTGTGTGTTGCTAATCTTGATTTCTAATTGTTTTGCTTAGTTGATTTTTCAAAAATCCTTAAATCATAATTACAGATTATTAAAATAATTATAAATTAAAATTTATAAATAAACAGCAAGGCACAGTGGCTCACATCTGTAATCTCAGCACTTTGGGAGGCCGAGGTGGGCAGATCACCTGAGATCAGGAGTTCAAGGCCAGTGAACATGGTGAAACCCCGTCTCTATTAAAAATACAAAAATTAGCCAGGTGTGGTGGTACACGCCTGTAGTCACAGCTACTCGGGAGGCCGAGGCAGGAGGATCCCTTGAACCTAGGAGGCAGATGTTGCGGTCAGCTGAGATGACACCGTTGCATTCGAGTCTGGGCGTCAGAGCCATACTCTGTTTCACCTGCCACCACCCCCCAACGAAATGATAAATTTTATAAAAGCAACATTGCTTTATTTTAAAATTCATTAAACTTCCTATCACAGTGACATTGTATTCATTTTTCTCATATACCTATCACAGATTGAGAACATCCAGGCCAAGTTTAGCAGGGGAGTTTATAGCTCTTTGACTTCTTCTTTCATGTTGACAATAGAGGGTTTTGTGCAAGTGTGGAAAAGGGGGTTTGAGAACAGAATGGAAAAACTAAGTAAAGGAATAAATATAGTTTTACCAAATATATTTAAAACCATACATTGATTCAAGTATGTGCATTTTTACACATTATCTCTGAAATCAAGATTAGTCTTACAGTTAATCCATTTATGCCTAGTGTTCCATTATTGGAATGCCAAGCTTGTGGGAGTTTTATATCCTGCTCCAGGTCATCGCCAAGGTCTGATGTTCTACAAAAAAATTTGCAACTTCTGGCATAAATGAGTTAATGGCATTCATTATAATTGGTAGTTGCTCAATGGCATCTTAGATTTGATTATTGTCTCTACATCTGGTGTACTAGGAAAATGAAGTTCGTTATGACCTGGACTTGGCCATGAGGGGAATCAAAATACAACAGTTATAAACACTATATTAAGATGTGTTTGGAAGCATAGTGGAAATAATTTATTATAATTTAATGAAGCAGATGAAAATTTTCACAAAAGTAATAAAACTTTTTTTGAGACAGTCTCTCTTTTTCACCCAGGCTGGAGTGCAGTGGCGCAATCTCAGCTCACTGCAACCTCTGCCTCCCAGGTTCAGTTGATTCTCCTGCCTCAGCCTGCTGAGTATTAGCTGGGATTACAGGTGTGCACCACCATGCCAGCTAATGTTTGTGTTTTTAGTGAACCATGGGAGAGAATCTTTTAAGCAAATGAAAGTTTATTGTTGGAAACTAAGTATGTTAGCAAAATCTTAGTTATGTTTCATTGTTGATATTTTCCAAACTGAGTCAGGTTATCATTAAATCTGACTCTTCCAAATGACTTCTTCGTCTACCTCTCTTCCCAGGGTTGAGGATATAAGTGTCTTCCTAACAAAGACACCTGTCATTAGGAACAAGCTTTTTTGAACTGGCTTTATTGTATGCAGTAGGAGTTTTTGTCAAAGATTTCCAAGAACTAAATATAAATTTCAGGAAATATATTTGTGGTTCTTCTGAGAAAAGTGTACATTGAAGTATTCGGTATAGTATTTTAAAGGAGGGTTTATCGATATTTTAGTTTAGTTGCACACATATAAATGCAGACAGTAATGAGCAGTTAAATGTAAACAATTTGGGGATTTAGGGAGCTTTTAATTTTTTTTTTTTTTTTTTAAGACGGAGTCTTGCTCTGTCACCCAGGCTCTGGACTGCAGTGGCACAATCTCGGCTCACTGCAACCTCTGCCTCCCGGGTTCAAGCAGTTCTCCTGCCTCAGTTCCTTAGTAGCTGAGGTTACAGGCATACACCACCACACCCAGCTAATTTTTGTATTTTTAGTAGAGACAGGGTTTCACCATGTTGGCCAGGCTGGTCTTGAACCCCTGACCTGAGATAATCTGCCCACCTCACTCACTCAAAGTGCTGGGATTAGAGGCGTGAGCCATCACACCCAACCTAATTTTTTTTATTTGCTGCTGCTTAATTAGTATACTTTGTCATATTTAAAGACAGCTAGTTAAGTATGTAGGTGGGTCCGGCAATCCTTTCTAAACCCAGTCTTTACAGGCTAGATATCGGTTCTGTCAGTTTCCTTGGCCTTATGAAGTTTCTTGGATCTTACATTGTAGCCCATTGGCACATACTTTATGTTGTTTGAGGGTGTTTTTGTTGTTCTTGTTAAAAATATGGAAATCTTAAAAAGGAATGAAATAAAGCTTTATTGTAGAGGCACTTACTCAGCTATCATTAGTTACAAGGTAAAAAGCCACACATGAAATCTCATATAAAGTAAAGATGAATAGTGGTTTTTAGAGATGGTTGAAACTAAGCACAAGAGGTTCCTGGAATGTTAATGAAGGTTAGAGATGTGAGTGGAAGCAGAATGTGCTTTACATTGAAAAATCCAGTGGCAGTGCTAACTTGGCCTATCTTAAAAGCTTTCTCCACTCTACTTTGAATGACTTGACTTCCTGGATCTTTCTGGTAAAGTTTTGAAAGCAACTTTTTACTCAACAGCAAAGAATAGTGAGTGGTTGGATATTTTTGATACAGGTTTCTATTAAGGGATGGATTTGAGTGGTGATAACACAAAGTTCTTGATGTGAAAATGTAAGAGCAAATGGAAGTAAGGACTAAAACAAAAAGACCACTAGAACCGCATTCTGTCTACGCCAGCAGTTTCTGGATAGAAGTGCTCTTGAAGAAGTGCAATGGTGCTATCTGCATTCCCTTGTCTTAGTGAATTTCAGGAAGGGAGTTTTTTACTCACGTAGGAACTATAGTCAGACAAGGGGTCAGTGTGTGTATGGTAGGACACAAGTCTTCACAAAGCCCAAAAAGTTGGAGTACAAATTCTTAAAATAGTAATACTCCTGCCTTAATTACTAAAAGTTTAAAATGTGGTCTGTTAGCATGATCTCTAAGTACTGATTTTTATTCCTAACAAATGGAATTGCCTCAGTAAGTTCCTTTGCCAAATAACCTTAAAAATCCAAACTGAAAATATCATTTTGGGAAAATAAACCCTTGTCAGGCTTTGACTTACCACACAGAAAGATGCCTCTTAGTGTTTAAAATGTCTTAGTTCACCATGATTATGTTTTTAAAAATATTCCGTAGTTTAAAAAATAAAATGCAATTACTATTCTATAAACTATTTTGAAACTCCCTGCCCAGAGTGTTTCTTAAGAAAGATACACTCTTAAATAAGTTGCATTGTTAAGGCAGTTAATAATCAACTGTACCTAATTGGGCATTCACTTGTGGACCTCTTTTCTGCCAACTAAAGAAAAATTGAGCTGCTTTACTCCTCTGCCTTCCCACCCAGAAACCGTGTCAGCATGGTTGCCTGGCTACCTGCTCATGAAGGACTTGATTAATAGCAAATTGGCAATTTAACGAGCCACTTCTATGATCTCCAAAGAAATCAAAATACAAACACAATATTTAATCTTGCCAACCGAAGACGATGTGACTGCATGAAGTGAGTATGCTTTTTTGCACTGTTTACAATAACTGGGGCATTAACTTACTGATGATTCCATTTAGGTAAAGAGGGCTTTGTTGAAGTCTAGCTGTCTGAGTATATTTGTATCTTGATGAATGGTGACTTAAGTAACTCCCCATACCTCAAGATGTAAATATACCTTTTAATCTGTAAGTTAAAGCCTAATTAATTATGAAAATGAAAACTGGAAAAAAATTAAAAAGCATACTCGCTACAATAAGCATAGAGGACCACATTTTAAATAACATCCTCTCAATTTATTTCTAAACTATGGCAAGGCAAATTTGGGGTCATGCAGATTTTTGTGGGTTTATGGCCTTTCTACAGCCACATCCACAAATAAATAAATTTTCACAAACTATGAAGCAAAATAAGAGTGTCCAAAAATATTGAAGATCAAATTATACAGTGAATTGCCCTAATAAAACATCGTTTTTTTCCTGTTATGGTGGATATAAAAGATCATGCTGAATTTTTTTCATCTCAAATAGTGTGATAGGCGCATTTGTTTGTCTTAGCTCTTATTCCAGATGTAAATTACAGTTTGGTCATTAGTAACTTTTATTTTCAGGATTTTTCTTCTGGCTTTCCAAGACTTGTGTTCTATGATGACATATACTACTTTTAGAAGACATTTTTCTGATAACACTTTCTGATAATCCTTATCTTTAGGTTCATAGTTCTGGAAGTACAGACATCACTACACAAATATTGATATGCATTAAACAGGTTTTTTTGGTTTGGTGGTTTCTCTGTTTGGTAAGTCTAAAGTATGGAAGAGTGGTATGTGATTTAAACAACAGTGCCTCTGTGTTTCAGGTGCCCTTCGTTTTAAGAGAAAGATTATTGGATTAAAAGATGAGTTTTACAACCGCTACATAATGAAAAGTTTTTTGTTTGAACCAGTAGTCAAGGCGTTTCTCAACAATGGATCCCGCTACAATCTGATGAACTCTGCCATAATAGAGATGTTTGAATTTATTAGAGTGGTAGGTTCTGTATTTTTAATTAGAATTTTCGTTTTAATTGTTTGAGAAAAATTGAATTTGCATTACCTAGTATTTTGGCTTATTTGAGATTATTATATTTGGAGAGAATTTTTTAAATAATGAAACTACCAAAAGCCTTTGAGAGATTTGATTCAAGCTACATCTTAACCTTTCAGCAGCTCCAAATCTTGTTTTGGCGGCGGGTTCCAGGACAGAGTCTCACTGTTGTTTCCTAGGCTGGAGTAAGGTGATGCAATCTTGGCTCACTGCAACTTTTGCCTCCTGGGTTCAAGTGATTCTCGTGCCTCAGCCTCCCGAGTACCTGGGATTACAGGCACATAACACCACACCCAGCTAATTTTTGTATTCTTAATAGAGATGGGGTTTCACCATGCTGGTTAGGGTGGTCTTGATCTCCTGACAGTGTCAGCCACCATGCCCAGCCAGCTACAAATCTTTTATAGCAGGGGTCCTGAACCCTTTGGCCACAGACCAGTCCATGGCCTGTTCGGAACCTGGCTGCATAGCAGGGGGTAAGCTGCAGGCAAGCAAGTGTTACTGCCTGAGCTCTACCTTCTGTCAGATCAGCAGCAGCATTAGATTCTCCCAGGAGCATGAACCCTGTGGTTAACTGTGAGGTGGAACAATTTGATCCCGAAACCATCAATCACCCCATGGAAAAATTGTCTTTCACAAAACCAAAAAGGTTAAGG
This sequence comes from Callithrix jacchus, assembly GCF_049354715.1. NCBI lineage: Eukaryota > Metazoa > Chordata > Mammalia > Primates > Cebidae > Callithrix > Callithrix jacchus. Next base: position 126,306,468 of record NC_133509.1, on the reverse strand, counting down.
ACTGCTGCTTTGTAGGATGGTCACAGTAGTCATATTAAGAAAGCAAAACTATACTTGACAGATAAGCATTTGAATGTGTTTTTCTTAACTTACACATTTCTAAAGAGCAATTTCATAATACTGTTCATTATCTAAGAATGTAATAAGCTAGTGGTTCTCAAACATGGATGCTATGCAAATTTATCTGGCATGCTTTTTTTTTTTTTTTTTTTTAAAGAGTTGGGGTTTTGCTATGTTACCCAGCTGGTCTCAAACTCTTGTGCTCAAACGATCCTCCCACCTCAGCCTCACAAGTAATTGAGACTGTTGGTGCATACCACAGTACCTGGATGTCTTTAAAAGTTGGGGTAAATAATATACAATATTAAATTCGCCATTTTAACCTTTTTTAAGTATACATTCACATTATTGTGCAGCCGTCACCATCATCCATCTTCAGAACTTTTCTATAAGATGTTGTTTTGTTTTGTTTTTTGTTTGAGACAGAGCCTTACTCTGTTACCCAGGCTGACATACAGTGACGTAATCTCAGCTCACTGTACCCTTGTGCACCCTCCACCTCCCGGGTTCAAGCAATTATTGTCCCTCAGCCTCCCAAGTAGCTGGGATTACAGGCGCCCACCACCACACCCAGCTAAATATATATATATGTGTGTGTATGTATTTTGTTTCACCTTTCCTGTATAAACAAATAATTTTTATATTTTTAGTAGAGATAGGGTTTCACTGTGTTGGCCAGGCTGGCCTCAAACTCCTGACCATAGGTGATCTGCCCACCTTGGCCTCCCAAAGTGCTGGGATTACAGGCATGAGCCACTTCGTCCGGCCTGTGACATGCTTTTAAAATACAGATGGCTATTGTGTGTTCTCACTTATAAGTGGGAACTAAACTTTGAGTACACATGGAAATAAAGAAGGAAACAACAGATACCAGGGCCATTTTGAGGGTAGTGAATGGGAGAGGTGAGCATTAAAAAACTATCTATTGGGTACAGTGCTTATTACTTGGGTGATGAAATAATCTGTACATCAAACCCCTATGACATGTAGTTTACCCATATAATAAATATGCACATGGACCCCCGAACCTAAAATAAAATTTCATTAATAAAATACAAATGCCCATGCCCATGGCCAGGCACAGTGGCTTATATGTACTTTGGCAGGCCAAGTTGCGAAGATTGCTTGAGGCCAGGAGTTAGAGACTAGCTTGGGCAACATTTCATGACCCCATCTCTCCAAAATTTAAAAACAAAAACAAAAACAAAAAAACTTAGCCCCATATGGTGGTATGTGCCTATAGTCCTAGCTGCTCGGGAGGCTGAAGTGGAAGGACTGCTTGAGCCCAGGAGTTCAAGGCTGCAGTGAGCTGTGATCATGCAACTATACCTCAACCTGGGTCCCAGAGTAAGAACCCATCTCTAAATCACATACCCATCCCCCATATCAGAATCAAAATCACCTAGGGCAAGACCTGGACATTTACTTTGTAAAGACATAGATAACCCGGAGTGGTGGCTCACACCTGTAAACCCATCACTTTGGGAAGCCGAGGTGGGTGGATCACCTGAGGTCAGTAGTCAGGACTAGCCTAAACAGCATGGAGAAACCTCATCTCTACTAAAAATATAAAATTAGCTGGGCTTGGTGGCATATGCTGTAATCCCAGCTACTTGGGAGGCTGAGGCAGGAGAATTGCTTGAAGCCAGGAGGTGGAGGCTGTGGTGAGCCAAGATCACACCATTGCACTCCAGCCTGGGCAACAAGAGCGAAACTCCATCTCAAAAAAAAAAAAAAAAAGACCCATAGATAAATTGGGGACTACTATAGTAGCCGATGTATGTTACTCCCATTTTTTTGGTTTGACCATCTCTTAAGATTATATAATTTTATGAAATTAACCTATTTTTGGTGAGTATGAATTTATTAAGCCTCATCTTGCTAAGATGACATTTTTTCATTACTATTCTCTTCTGTAGGAAGATATAAAATCATTAACTGCTCATGTAATTGAAAATTACTGGAAAGCACTGGAAGATGTAGATTATGTACAAACATTTAAAGGATTAAAACTGAGGTTTGAACAACAAAGAGAAAGACAAGATAATCCCAAACTTGACAGGTAAATTACCATATATTTGAACCTATTCATTCAGCATCAAGTTGTATGGTAGTGGCTTTATTGTTTATTTGATATTCTTTGGCATGACAAGGAATTGGGAAATAAGCAGATAGCAAATAGAAATTGTAGTTTCCCATAAAGGTCAACATAAATGTTTTCCTGAAGATTTAGCTGTTTTTTAGTATAATACTGCAGACCCTCAGGCATGTATCAAGGTAGATAATGAACAAAAAGCCCAAACAGCGGCAGTGAGGCTTCATGTGTTCCAGAGTATTATATTATTTGCTTTGAATTTACAAGTTACTAATGTTACAAATTATTCTTTAAAATCTTGTACATTAAATACCTAGATTTACTTTGATACTATATTTTAATATCTGTAAATTCCTTGTTAATTCCAAATGTTAACAAGTTTAATAAGGCATCTGTAACAGAACAGTTAAGTCCATATATGATTATATTCTTTCTTCTCTACTCTTAGTATGCGTTCCATTTTGAGGAATCATAGATATCGAAGAGATGCCAGAACACTAGAAGATGAAGAAGAGATGTGGTTTAACACAGATGAAGATGACATGGAAGATGGAGAAGCTGTAGTGTCTCCATCTGACAAAACTAAAAATGATGATGATATAATGGATCCAATAAGTAAATTCATGGAAAGAAAGAAATGTATGTTTAAAAAAAATGGGCAAGAATATATGAAGGCTTTCTCACTCTAGATTTATTCTTACTTCTTGAGAAAATGATGTATTTGCTTTGAATATGTGATGGCATAGGTTTTAAAGACTCCATTGCTTTATGGGATGTGACTGAACAGCAGTGTTGTGCAGGCATAGACTAAGTTTTCTTAATTTGAGTCGATTAAGGAATACACTATTTCAGGAAGGGTAGGAATACTGAATATGATTCTGAAGGTTTCATTTCTTCTCTGAAGTAAGATCCAAGGAATGGAGTTGTATTTAGTATTTTGGTAAGCTTCGTTTATAAATTGAACTTCAGTGTTCTACCCAACAGAGTAAGCTATAAGCTAGTTAAATGTGTTTTAGTGTTACCTCACTTGGGGAAATTTTTAAAGAATGAGTATGGGGGACAACTATTGACACTAGTCTCATTTTTAGTAAAAGAAAGCGAGGAAAAGGAAGTGCTTCTGAAAACAAATCTTTCTGGACGGCAGAGCCCAAGTTTCAAGCTTTCTCTGTCCAGTGGAACAAAGACTAACCTCACCAGCCAGTCATCTGCAACAAATCTGCCTGGTTCTCCAGGATCACCTGGATCTCCAGGATCTCCAGGCTCTCCTGGATCCGTACCTAAAAATACATCTCAGACGGCAGCTATTACTACAAAGGTACATTTTGACTCATAGTTTGCCCCCCGCCTTTTCTCTAATTTAAGCTTTCTCAGCAATAATTTTGACTAAGATTCCCTTTGGTTACTGCCACCTAGAACTGATTCATCGACTCCCCCCTACCACCACTTGAACTTATCTAAAAGTTGAGAAATTTCTGAAAGTTTTTATGACCAATGCAAAAGTCTGCATATCATTATGAATTCTTACTTTGGCATTTTGCATTTTAGAAGTACGACTTCAAGTTTGTATGTCAAAACATTTACAGAAATGTTAAGGTTTTCAGTTATTCTTTAATAAATTTTCCTAGCACCTAGATAAAGGCTTTGCGGGGAAATGATAATCTGAATATCTGGATACTCCTAACTTTACTTTGCCAGTTAAGTTTTGTTTTTAAGGAAACCATCTACTACTGTCACTAATATTTCATATAAGAAAGGAACAAAATCTTAAGAAAAATGTAGAAAAGATGCAATCTCAGAGTAAAACCAACTTTTGGGGCTCCTTATGCTGCCCCCCCCTTTTTTCTTTTGAGATACAATGTAGATAATTGGGCTAGCAGACTAGCATTTAAAAGACTGGCATTTGGGAATCACTGACCTAAATTGGGAATGTAGTGCCCATTCCATCTTTTTTTTTTTTTCCTGGAGTGAGTAGGAGACCCCTGTGGCTAAGAAGTGAATCTGAGACATGCTGAAAAGAGGAGGCAGGCTTGAGAGCAGAGCAATGTGAATTTTTCTTTTAGATGTGAGCATCTAAAGTGAGCTGCAGTGGTTTCTGGTGAAGGAGCCAGGGCTAAGAGGAAACCCAGATGAAATAATGAGAAAGAGTTGGGGCAGAACTGCTTTCTTTATCTTTTGCAGTTTTCATTTTGATACTTTTTGGGGGGACAGAGTCTCAGTCTCGCCCAGGCTGGAGTGCAGTGGTGTGATCTCGGCTCACTGCAACCTCCACCTACATTAAAGCAATTCTTGGGCCTCGACCTCCTGGGTAGCTGGGATTACAGACGTGTACCACCAGGCCTGGCTAATTTTTGTAATTTTGTTAGAGACAGGGTTTCACCATGTTAACAGATCAGGCTGGTCTCCAGCTCTTGTCCTAATGTTATCCCTCTGCCTCAGCCTCCCAAAGTGATGGAATTATAGGCATGCGCCACCACACTCAGCCTCATTTTGATACTATTTTAGACTTTATGTTTAAAAAAATTTTAATGTGCTGTTAAGTCTTGAAACATTTTCATTCATTTTCTAACTCCTGGGTAATTTGCTAGAATTATAAACTACTTAAAATTTTTTTTGCCTTAGATCAGGTGCAGAGGCTCATGCCTGTAATCTCAGCACTTTGGGAGGCCAAGGCAGGTGGATCATCTGAGGTCAGGAGTTCAAGACCAGCCTGCCCAGCGAAACCCCGTCTCTACTAAAAATACAAAGATTAGCAGGGCATGGTGGTGGGCGCCTGTAATCCCAGCTACTTGGGAGGTTGAGGCAAGGAAAATTGCTTGAACCTGGGAGGTGGAGGTTGCAGTGAGCAAAGATCACACCATTGCATCTAGCCTGGGTGACACAGTGAGACTCTGTCTGAGGGTGGGATGGGGGAAAAAATGAGTTTTCTTGCTTTAATTTTAATTAACTCAAAAAAGTTTTCCCTTATGTAAAAAAAGTATGCCTGTTTATTACTGAAAATTTAGACAATACATAAACATAATGAATTTATGTTTAACACAGTCCCACCACCCAGAAATAACCACAATTACCATGTTGAGTTAGGATCTGGTTTCTTTCTCCAGTCATAAAACACCAGTGTTGTTACATGTGTTTTGTTTTCTGTTGTCTGATCCTTATTTCTGAACAGGGAGGCCTCGTGGGTCTGGTAGATTACCCTGATGATGATGAAGATGATGATGAGGATGAAGATAAGGAAGATACGTTACCATTGTCAAAGAAAGCAAAATTTGACTCATAATAATGGCAACGGCCTAGGATCAGTACCTGTTGAAAAAAACTGGTTCTCCACCCCTCCCCCATACAAAATCCACAACAAAGCGCAGTGGTCTCTTGTGAATGACTGACACAGATCAGCCTCTTACACTTGACTTCTGCTCATCAAGTGCCAATTCAATGGAGCAGGAGGAGGGGATATCATACATTTAGGGGAAAAGACAAGCCTTTGAGCTCTCCAGCTTGGACCACACATTGCCCTTTTCTCAGGGAAGGAAATGGAAACAAAAAGCCAACAGGGCAGGGGTTTTGTAAGTGGAACTCTGGATTGACTGGTCAGTTGCTACAATCAGAATATGCTTTCTTGGACCATGTTTGACACTTAGAAGAATGGGCCTTTCTGCCATAATTCTTCACTAGTTAAGAATGCCAGCAGTTTCTTTGTATAAAGAGACCTGCCTTTAAAATCATACATTCTGAACATTTTAGTCAAGCTACAACAGGTTTGGAAAACCTCTGTGGGGGAGGGGCGAATATAAAGTTTTCCTCTTTTTTATCTGTTCCCTTTGCCCTTCAAACTGCAGATTTTTTTTTAAAGTGGGGATTTGTCCCTACTTGATTAAAGATTGAGTGGAATTATAGATGTGGTCATTTGTGTCATAATTTTTTTTTGTTTTATTTTGTTTTTGATTTTTTTTCCTCCCCTGAGTGTATGCTTAGTTGTTGAATATATATATTTGGGACCATTAAAACTTTTTTTGATGTAATATAACCTAACGTTGTGCTGGTACCTGTTTTACCATGTGTAATTTTTGTTTTACATCACAGTTCTTAATTTGTTTAGAGTTTTATGAAAGATGGTATAGTTTTTATTGACAAAAGCAAAGTAATCTTACAACTATGTGCATACAAAAGCAATACTATTTTGTGACTAAATATTTTATATTAAAATTTACATCAGCAACTGTCGAGAATTCAGGGAAATAGAGTGGAATTTAAAACTTCAGCAGTTTTGTTAAATCTAGAAACATGAAATTAGTATTCCAAAGAGATTCTGAAATTTCATATCTTGGGGAAATGACGGTACATTAAATCAAAATTGAGGATGGATGATTTAAAAATAACATTTGACTTTTGAATAATAAAAAGAAAAGTGAAGAGTAAGAGAAATTGTAGTAGTTGTATGTTTTGTTGTTTTTGTTTTTAACTACTCCCTTTGGAATACCAGTTTGAGTTGTAAGTGGTGGTTTCTAAATAAATACCTGGCCAGAGGACCATCACCTGTCACCTTATTAAAACAGTATTTTTTAAATAGGTTCTTTTTGTTGTCTTACATGTGATCAAATTCTTTCAAGGAAAATGAAAATAAATCTACTTACCCTCACTTTTTACAGTGAAGAATTTAGAACTTATTGAATATATTTTCAAATGTGAATAAAACTTCATATCCAGGAAAGGATGCTATTTTAAGTATCATATACTTTAAGTGAGTATCTAGCAAGCGCTGTGTGCTTCTCTGTCTTGTCTTGTTTATTCCTCAGTAAATTCTAATGGTGGTACCAAAAACAAGACTATATTGAATAGCTGCATAGAAAACCAGAAAGTGTCAACTTGCTACAGTCATTAAAAGTTTTATTATTGGCTGATAATTTTTTTTTTTTTTAACAAAAACGTTGAGTGCATAATTATGAGTAAGCATATCTCACCAGAGTATAGATCTACTTCGGAGTCACAAGTTTTGGCTATTAAGAATTTAAATTAATCAACTTATCTTGCAAATAAAGAGAAGAAAAACTCTTAGGCTCTAAGTCAGTGTCTTCCTTTTTTACCTAGAAAGTCCCAGGTCAGGTAATGTTTCTGTCTTAAACCTGCAATTTAAAACTGACCTTTTTGGGTGATTCTTGAAACACTTGTCTTGGTATTCTGCAGGTTCTTAGAGGGAAGCAGCATCACTTGCTTTCATTTTGTAGTCCAGTATATTAACTGCTAGCCTTCCATAGTTGAGATGACTTTTTATTGATGGACATTTGTATACCCTTAGTTATTAGTGATTATGGTTACTGAAATAGATACTTAACACAAGTGTTTCTAAAAGAGTAGAAGAAATTAGGTCAGAAATACCTTGTCATGTTATGAAGGAATACTGTTAGAAAGCAATTGCTAGAAATACAACACTTGACAGAGTTCTATATGATTCAAAAGTCCATGCTTGTTTCACTCTGTCACCCAGGCGTGTAGTGTAGTGGTATGACCATAGCTCACTGCAGTCTTGACCTCCCAGGCTAAATTGATCCTCCTGCCTCAGCCTGCCAAGTAGCTGGGACCACAGGCATACCACCTTGCCTACTAGCTAATGGTAGAGATGGATCTCCCCATGTTGTCCTGGTCTCCCAAATGCTGGGATTATAGGTGTGAGCCACTGTGCCTGACCAAAAGTCCAAACCCTTAATCATAGATATCATCTTGGTAACCAACATGAATGTGGTCAAAAATTATTTTTCACTAACGATACCAATTGGTTCTTTTGGTCATTTTGCGGTGTTTAAAATGAAAACATTTTCACGTCCCAGAGTGAACTCCACAGTTTCTAATTATCACAGGAAACACCTTGACATGTATTAAAAAGATGTCGAGATGGCTTTTTTTTTTCTGCCCAATTGTGCCTAACTTTTGTAATTGTACAAAAATTAAATTTTGCATCTAATTTTTTCCAGAACTCCAATTTGCAAGTCAATCTTTTTGAATTTGGAAATGCAGGGGAGGTATGGAGCAGGGGAAAACATTCTCTACTATTTGTTCTTAATTGATATGACAACTGGTCTTTGTAAAGGCTGCAAGATTAGAATGGCAGTGGGTTTAAACTGAAAGATTCAAGTGGAAAGTTTTTCAGGTTGTCACCAGATTTCTGATATTTAACCATAAATAACTGCTAAAACCGCATTGTCAAAGTTCCTTTTGGAGGAAAATTTACAGCTTCATATCTTATTTTGGCTCTGTAGAATGATAAATCTGGAAGAAAACTGTAGAGATCCTCTTTTCAGCTAAGTATGTTAACGCTGGAGTTAGTTGTCTTGTTTCTTCAAATAGTTCTTGATAGACACACAGCATTCCTTGACCTTTCTCAGTCTGCTGGATAAAGGGTTCTTCCGTGGACTCACAGGAAATAGTGGTTACTTCAGCATGATGCCACATGGGCTTTTGTTTATTTCCTCTGCCTCCTACCATTTCAAAGAAAGTGCTCTGGTATAAGTTACATCCTACCTGCAGGTTCATTGGATCCTTTTTTGTTTTCTATTATTTGACACTGAGGCAGCATTAGCTACGAACCACTGTTTTCTTGATGTCTTTCTCTTGGTTTCTGTAATCACTTATGTTTTAACTTTTTGAGACCGGGTCCTACTCCTTGCCCAGGCTGGAGTGCAGTGGGGTGAGCCCAGCTCACTGCAGCCTTGACCTTCTGGGTTCAAGCAGTTCTCGTCTAAGCCTCCTGAGTAGCTGGCACTAGAGTTATGTGACACCACACCTGGCTGATTTTTGTGTTTTTTGTAGACTAGGTTTCACCATGTTGCTTAGGGGGGTGGTGATTGAGAGACAAGGTCTCACTCTGTTGCCCAGGCTAGAGTGCAGTGGCACAATCATCACTCACTACAGTGTTGAACTTCCGGGCTCAAGCAGTCCTCTTCCCTCAGCCTCTCTAATAGCTGGGACTATAGTAGCTGGGACTACAGGTGTGTGCCACCATGTTTTGTTTTGTTTTTTTTAAGAGATGGGATTTCGCTATCACCCAGGGCAGTCTCACATGTTTGGCCTCAAGTGATCCTCCCACCTCAGCCTCCCAAAGTGCTGAGATTACATGCATGAGCCAGCATGCCAGACCTGTTATATCTTTTGATGGCTCCATTCTTTACCCTTCAATGCTGGAATTCATTAGGCTTCCACCTTTGTGCACTCAACTTCCCAAGTTCTGGCCAGACCACATTTCTTATGAATATAATAAGACATAATCATGCCGTGCCCTAAAGGATCTGCCCTTAACCTGTATTGTGCCCCTTTTCTTGAGTGCTCTTTTCCCTGCCTTGACTGCTGATGAACTTGAATTCTTTCAACATTCAAAAGTGATCCCCTGATATCCCACTCCTTTCTTGAAGGAAGGGGCTATATCCTTTTCAACTTTGTATCCCTAGCATCTAACATGACAGCAAACCCACAGGCAGATTCTGGGTAATCTGGGTAAGTGAAGGAAAGACTGAGTAATGTGCACACAGAATACACATTAGGAAAGCCTTAGCTGATGCTCTTACACAGTCAAGAGTTTGACTTATTCTTGACCACAGAATTCCCCATCCCTTGTACCCTCAGGGTAATTTTTTTTTTTTTTGAGACACAGTCTTTGGCACCAGACTGAAGTACAGTGGTGCAATCTCGGCTCACTGCAACCTCCACCTCCTGGGTTCAACCACTTCTCCTGCCTCAGCCTCCTGAGTAGCTGGGGCTACAGGCATGCGCCACCACGTCCAGCTAGTTTTTGTATTTTAGTAGACACGGGGTTTCACCATGTTGGCCAGGATGCTCTTGATCTCTTGACCTCGTGATCCACCCACCTCCACCTCCCAAAGTGCTGGGATTACAGGTGTGAGCCACCGCGCCTGGCCTGGGTAATTTTTTTTTTTTTTTTCACATGAACAGCTGGAAAGAGACCTTAGGGTAATTCTAAATGCCCAAAATACTCCCTTGTTAGGATAACATTTGTTGAATCAGCAACACCTATAATCGCACTTACTTAGGCTTTCCTGGTTTATTTATCTCTGCCCCCAGAACCTTTAACTCCTTAACTCAGTGTTCATTTGGTCATAGGTCTTTACTCCTAGGTAGGACTTTTATCACCAGACCTAGTCATCAGCTGGTTGGTTCCTCAATACCCGGGCCACAGACTACTAGCAGTCCATGGCCTGTTAGGAACTGGGCCACACTGCAGGACATGAGCAGCAGGCAAGCCAGCAAAGCTTCCCCTGTATTTATAGCCACTTCCTAGTGCTTACCTCACCACCTGAGCTCTGCCTCCTGTCAGATCAGCAGTGGCATTAGATTCTCATAGGACCACAAATCCTATTGTGAACTGCACATGCAAGGGATCTGTCACTGTCTCCCATCACCCCCAGATGGGACAGTCTAGTTGCAGGGAAACAAGCTCAGGGCTCCAAGTCATTCTACATTATGGTGAGTTGTATAATTATTTCATTCTATATTACAGTGCAATAATAATGGAAATAAAGTGCGCAATAAATGTAAATGCACGTGACCCGAAACCATCCTTCCCTCTCCTCTCACCCCAGTCTATGGAAAAATTGTCTTCTATGAAATCAGTCCCTCGTGCCAAAAAGGTTGGGGACCACTGCTAAAGGAAGTTGAAGAAAGAGTGATACTTTATTAACCAACCTCCAAGATAATTCTGATTGCCTCATACTGTGAAAAGTAAGAATCTCTCCAAAACTAAGAGCCCAGAAATATTTGGCCTTTGGAATGCTTGGGGTGGCTTTCAACAAAGGTAGAAAATAAGGAATTAGTGAAAGCCTTTCACCCAAAAGCCCCAATTGAAGCCCTTCAAGGGCCTACTTTGGAAGACTGGAGTGGGGTAGGGGATTAGGGTGCAAAATAAAAGGCTAAAGCAGCACTCGGGAAACCCCACGATATGTATTCCATACTTGTATGTTGATTGATAAGTTGATTCTAAGAACATATTTCCTGGTAAAACAGCAGTGAAAAGTTGTGGACAAAGTGGAACAGCAAGAGCAGAGAAAGGCCTGGGTTTAAATTCTTACTCTGTTATTAAGATCTTAGGCAAGTTCCAGAGGGATGCCAGATGGCCGATTAGGAGCAGCTCAGGATTGCAGCTCCCAGCGAAAGCATGGAGGGTGAGTAGACGCCACATTTCCAGACAAATTTTTATTTCCCACAAACCAGGAGATTTCCAGGCGGAGGAGCTCCATGGATCACCAGCGCAGCTGTTCTGGCTGGCACAGCAGGTCTCTGCACAAAAAACACGGGTCTGGGCACAGTTTTAGCTGGCGATTGGAGCTACTGGGAGCCAGAGTCACCCATTCAACAGATAAAAAGGGGACTGAAACAGGGAGCCACGCTAGGAGATTCCCGGGCCAAAAAAAGCGCCATGAATCTCCGCACAGCTGTTTCAGCCAGCTCAGTGGGTCGCCGCATGGGAAATCATACAGATCCTGGTGCCTTTTCAACAGACAATTGGAATGCCTGGGAGACAAGAGTTGCCCATTCAACTGAAAAAAAAGAGGGGGGTGTCTAAAAGAGCCAGGTGATCAGGCTCAGCTGGTCCCACCTTCACAATAAAACAGCAATCTGAAACGCTCTGGATTGAGAGTTTCAGACCAAACACAGCTGAACCTGGGACAGTCCAGCTCTGTGGGGGAGGGGCATCCTCCATTACCGAGGCAGCCTGCCATTACAGAGAGAGTCTGCCATTACACAGAGAGTCTGCCATTACAGAGAGAGTCCGCCATTACAGAGAGAGTCCACCATTACAGACAGAGTACGCCATTGCCAAGGCAGTTGTAACTATACCCATATAAACAGGACTGCAGGGAAGTTCACATGACAGCTGGGTGGAGCCCACAGCAGCTCAGCAAAACCTCTGCAGGCAAACTGTGACTAGACTGCCTCCTCGCTGGGCAGGGCAGCACTGAAAAAAGGCAGCAGCATGACAGTAACTTATAAATAAAGCCCTAATTCCCTGGGACAGAGCATATTGGGAAAAAAAAAAAAGAAAAAAGTGTTTGTGAATTCTGCTGTAGCAGACTTAAGCATACCTGCCCAGCAGCTCTGAATGAACAATGGAGCTCACAGCTCAGCACTTGAGCTCCTATAAAGGATGGACTGTCTCCTCAAGCAGCTCCCTGACCCACGTATATCCAAAGAGTCAACTCATAAAGGAGAGCTCAGACTAACATCTACCGGGTATCCTTCTGGAACAAAGAGAGCAGAAGAAACTGGCAGCAACCCTTACTGTTCTACAGCCGCTGAAGGTGATCCCCAGTCAAGCAGGGCCTGGAGTGGACCTCAGCAGTCCACTCCAGCAGAGGGGCCTGACTTTTAGAAGGAAAACTAAGAAACAGAAAGAAAGAACTTCATCATCAACAAACTGGATGTCCACTCAGAGACCCAATCTGAATGTCAACAACTACAAAGACGACAGGTGGATAAATCCACAAAGATGGGAAGAAACCAGCACAAAAAGGATGAAAACACCCAAAACCAGAACACCTCTCCTCCCCCAAGAGATCACAACTCCTCACCAGCAAGCGAACAAGGCTGGGTGGAGAATGAGTATGGTGAATTGACAGAAACAGGCTTCAGAAGGTGGGTAATAAGAAATTTCTCTGAGCTAAAAGAACATGTTCTAACCCAATGCAAAGAAACTAAGAACCTTGAAAAAAGGTTTGACGAAATGCTAACGAGAATAAACAGCTTAGAGAGGAATATAAGTGAACTGATGGAGCTGAAAAACACAAGAGAACTTCACGAGGCACACACAAGTTTCAACAGCCGAATTGACCAAGCAGAAGAAAGGATATCAGAGGTCGAAGATCAACTCAATGAAATAAAACGAGAAGGCAAGATTAGAGGAAAAAGGGGTAAAAAGGAATGAACAAAGTCCCAAGAAATATGGGACTATGTGAAAATACCCAATCTACGTTTGATAGGTGTACCTGAATGTGATGGAGAGAATGAATCCAAGCTGGAAAATAACCTTCAGGATATTACCCAGGAAAACTTCCACAACCTAGCAAGACAGGCCAATATTTGGGTGCAGGAAATACAAAGACCACCACAAAGATATTCCTCAAAAAGAGCAACCCCAAGGCACATAATCGTCAGATTCACCAGGGTTGAAATGAAGGAGAAAATGCTAAGGGCAGCCAGAGAGAAAGGTCGGGTTACCCACAAAGGGAAGCCCATCAGACTCACAGCAAATCTCTCAGCAGAAACCCTACAAGCCAGAAGACAGTGGGGGCCAATATTCAACATCTTTAAAGAAAATAACTTTCTTTTTTTCCCTCTGAGACGAAGTTTTGCTCTTGTTGCTCAGGCTGGAGTGCAGTGGCGCAATCTTGGCTCACCACAACCTCCTCCTCCTGGGTTCAAGAGATTCTCCTGCCTCAGTCATCCAAGTAGCTGGGATTACAGGCATGTGCCACCATGACCGGCAAATTTCTTGTATTTTTAGTAGAGGCAGGGTTTCACCAAGTTGGCCAGGATGGTCTCGATATCTTGACCTCGTGATCCACCCGCCTCAGCCTCCCAAAGTGCTGGGATTACAGGCATGAGCCACCGCGCCCGGCAAGAAAAGAACTTTCAACCCAGAATTTCATATCCAGCCAAACTAAGCTTCATAAGTGAAAGAGAAATAAAATCCTTTACGAACAAGCAATTACTCAGAGACTTCATCACCACCAGGCCTGCTTTACAAGAGCTCCTGAAAGCAGCACTAAACATAGAAAGGAACAATCAGTACCAGCCACTCCAAAAACATACCAAATGGTAAAAAGCATCAACACAATGAAGAAACTGCATCAACTAATGGGCAAAACAGCCAGCTAGCATCAAAAAGGCAGGATCAAATTCCCACAGAATAATATTAACCCTAAATGTAAATGGGCTAAACGCCCCAATCAAAAGACACAGACTGGCAAATTGGATTAAAAGCCAAAACCTATCAGTGTGCCGTATCCAGGAAACCCATGTCACACGCAAGGATACACAAAGGCTCAAAATAAAGGGATGGAGGAAGATTTACCAAGCAAATGGAGAGCAAAAAAAAGCAGGAGTTGCAATTCTCGTCTCTGATAAAATAGACTTTAAAGCAACAAAGATCAAAAGAGACAATGAAGGACATTACGTAATGGTAAAAGGATCAACGCAACAAGAAGAGCTAATGATCCTAAATATATACGCACCCAATGCAGGAGCACCCAGATACATAAAGCAAGTTCTTAATAACTTACAAAGAGACTTAAAACTCCCACACAATAATAGTGGGAGACTTTAACACCCCATTGTCAATATTTTATGACTTTAACACCCATCTGTCAACGAGACAGAAAATTAACAAGGATATCCAGGACTTGAACTCAGACCTGGACCAAGCAAACCTAATAGACATTTACAGAACTCTCCACCCCAAATCCACAGAATATACATTCTTCTCAGCACCATAGCACACCTACTCTAAAATTGACCACATAATTGGAAGTAAATCACTCCTCAGCAAACGCAAAAGAATGGAAATCATAACAAACAGTCTCTCAGACCACAGTGCAATCAAGTTAGAACTCAGAATTCAGAAACTAACTCAGAACCGCACAGCTTCACGGAAACTGAACAACTGGCTCTTGAATGTTGACTGGATAAACAATGAAATGAAGGCAGAAATAATGATGTTCTTCGAATCCAATGAGAACAAAGACACAACATACCAGAATCTCAGGGACACATTTAAAGCAGTGTCTAGAGGAAAATATATAGCAATAAATATCCACACGAGAAGCAAGGAAAGATCTAAAATCGACACCCTATCATCAAAATTGAAAGAGCTAGAGAAGCAAGATAAAAAAAAAAAAAACTCAAAACCTAGCAGAAGACAAGAAATAACTAAGATCAGAGCAGAACTGAAGGAGATAGAGACACAAAAAACCCTTCAAAAAAAAAATGAATAAATCAAGGAGCTGGTTTTTTGAAAAGATCAACAAAATAGACCACTAGCCAGATTAATAAAAAAGAAAAGAGAGAATAATCAAATCGATGCAATAAAAAATGATAAAGGGGATATCACCACAGATTCCACAGAAATACAAACCATCATCAGAGATTATTACAAACAACTCTATGCACATGGACTAGTCAACCTGGAAGAAATGGATAAATTCCTGGACACTTGCATCCTCCCAAGCCTAAACCAGGGAGAAGTCAAAACCCTGAATAGACCAATAACAAGGGCAGAAGTTGAGGCAGAATTAAGAGCCTACCTCCCAGAAAAGCCCAGGTCCAGATGGGTTCACAGGCGAATTCTACCAGACATACAAAAAGGAGCTGGTACCATTCCTTCTGAAACTATTCCAAACAATCCAAAATGAGGGAATCCTTCCCAAATCATTTTATGAGACCAACATCATCCTGATGCCAAAACCCGGCAGAGACTCAGCAAGAAAAGAAAACTTCAGGCCAATATCCATGATGAACATAGATGCAAAAATCTTCAATAAAATACTGGCAAACCGATTGCAACAGCACATCAAAAAGCTTATCCACTATGATCAGGTAGACTTCATCCTGGGGATGCAAGGCTGGTTCAACATACGTAAGTCTATAAACGTAATTCAACACATAAACAGAACCAAAGACAAAAACCACACGATTATCTCAATTGATGCAGAGAAGGCCTTTGACAAAATTCAACAGCCCTTTATGCTAAAACCCTCAATAAACTAGGTATTGATGGAATGTATCTTAAAAATAATACAAGCTATTTACAACAAACCAACAGCCAATATCATACTGAATGGGCAAAAACTGGAAGCATTCCCTTTGAAATCTGGCACTAGACAAGGATGCCCTCTCTCACCACTCCTACTCAATATAGTATCGGAAGTTCTAGCCAGAGCAATCAGGCAAGAAAAAATATAAGGGGTATTCAATTAGGAAAGGAGGAAGTCAAATTGTCTCTATTTGCAGAGGACATGATTATATATTTAGAAGATCCCATCATCTCAGCCAAAATCTCCTGAAACTGATAAGCAACTTCAGCCAAGTCTCAGGATACAAAATCAATGTGCAAAAATCCCAAGCATTCCTATACACCAATAACAGACTGAAAGAGAGCCAAATTGAGAACAAACTGCCATTCACAATTGCTACAAAGAGAATAAAATACCTAGGAATACAACTAACAAGGAACGTAAAGGACCTCTTCAAGGAGAACTACAAACCACTGCTCAACAAAATAAGAGAGGACACAAACACATGGAGAAACATTCCATGCTCATGGTTAGAAGAATCAGTATCGTGAAAATGGCCATACCACCCAAAGTAATTTACAGATTCAATGCTATCGCCATCAAGCTACCAATGACCTTCACAGAACTGGAAAAAAACACCTTAAACTTCATATGGAACCAAAAGAGAGCCCGCATAGCCAAGTCATGTCTAAGCAAAAAGAACAAAGCTGGAGGCATCACACTAACGGACTTCAAACTATGCTACAAGGCTACAGTAATCAAAGCAGCATGCTACTCTTACCAAAATAGAGATATAGACCAATGGAACAGAAGAGAGGCCTCAGATGCAACGCCACACATCTACAACCATCTGATCTTTGACAAACCTCACAAAAACAAGCAATGGGGAAAGGATTCCCTGTTTAATAAATGGTGTTGGGAAAACTGGCTAGCCATGTGCAGAAAGCAGAAACTGGACCTCTTCCTGACACCTTACACTAAAATTAACTCCAGATGGATTAAAGACTGAAACATAAGATCTAACACCATAAAAACCCTAGAAGAAAATCTAGGCAAAACCATTCAGGACATAGGCATAGGCAAGGACTTCATGACCAAAACACCAAAAGCATTGGCAACAAAAGCCAAAATAGACAAATAGGACCTAATCAAACTCCAGAGCTTCTGCACAGCAGAAGAAACGGTCATTAGAGTGAATTGGCAACCAACAGAATGGGAAAAACTTTTTGCAATCTATCCATCTGACAAAGGGCTGATATCCAGAAGCTACAAAGAACTAAAACAGATTTACAAGAATAAAACAAACGAGCCCATTCAAAAGTGGGCAAAGGATATGAACAGACACTTTACAAAAGAAGACATATATGAGGCCAATAAACATATAAAAAAATGCTCATCATCACTGGTCATTAGGGAAATGCAAATCAAAACTACATTGAGATACCATCTCATGCCAGTTAGGATGGCGATCATTACAAAATCTGGAGACAACAGATGCTCGAGAGGATATGGTGAAATAGGAACACTTTTACACTGTTGGTGGGAGTGTAAATTAGTTTAACCATTATGGAAGACAGTGTGGTGATTCCTCAAGGACCTAGAAATAGAAATTCCATTTGACCCAGCAATCCCATTACTGGGTATATGTCCAAAGGATTATAAATCTTTCTACTATAAAGACACATGCACACAAATGTTCATTGCAGCACTGTTTACAATAGCAAAGACCTGGAACCAACCCAAATACCCACTGATGATAGATTGGACAGGGAAAATGTGGCACATAGACACCATGAAATACTATGCAGCCATAAAAAACGATGAGTTCGTGTCCTTTGTAGGGACATGGATGAAACTGGAAACCATAATTCTCAGCAAACTGACACAAGGACAGAAAATCAAACACTGCATGTTCTCACTCATAGGTGGGTGTTGAACAATGAGAACACAGGGACACAGGGAGGGGAGCATCACACACTGAGGTCTGTCGGGGGGAAATAGGGGAGGGGCAGCGGGGGGTGGAAAGTTGGGGAGTGATGCCAGATATAGGTGATGGGGAGGAAGGCAGCAAATCACACTGCCATGTGTGTACCTATGCAACTATTGCACCTGGCCTCTTGTTTGTTTTTTCAGACAGAGTCTATGTCGCCGAGGCTGGAGTGCAGTGGCAAGTTCTTCACATGTACCTCAAAACCTAAAATGCAATTAAAAAAAAAGATCTTAGGCAAGTTTTTTTAGCCTTGCTTCTCTCATTTGTGATAGGAATAATATCCATGAAACAACATTGAGGGCTGTGGAATAGACGTATCTATAAAACAGCTATCCCAGTGGTAAGTACTCAATAGGTAGTAGCTATTTAATATGTTATATTAATATAGTCTAAACAAGCCTGAAAATCATCTGCTTTTAGGAGTCATTCATAGTCTATACAGTGAGAATTAATATATTGGTTAAGATTATATATCCATAAACGGCTGAGTGAGGAACTTGGCAAATCTCTCCCCAAAAAGCAATGTTAAAACAGCAAAATTGGCTGGGCACAGTGGCTCACACCTGTAATCCCAACACTTTGGGAGGCCAAGGCAGGCAAATTTCTTGGACTTGGAGACCAACCTGGGCAACATGATGAAACCCTGTCTACAAAAAATTTCGGGCATGATGGTGTGTCTGTAGTCCCAGCTACTCAGAAGGCTGAGGCAGGAGGAGCACTTGAGTGGGGAAGGCTCAGGCTGCAGAGAGCTGTGACCTTGCCACTGCACTCCAGCCTCGGCGACACAGACTCTGTCTCAAAAAACAAACAAGAGGCCAGGTGCAGTGGCTCATGCCTATAATCCCAGCACTTTGGGAGGCCAAGGCAGGTAGATCACCTGAGTTTGGGGTTTGAGACCAGCCTGACCAACATGGAGAAACCCTGTCTCTACCAAAAAAATAAAATAAAATAAAATAAAAAAGAAAAATACAAAATTAGCCAGGCATGGTAGTGCATGCCTATAATCCCAGCTGCTTGGGAGGCTGAGGCAGGAGAATTGCTTGAACCCGAGAGGTAGAGGTTGCGGTGAGCCCAGATCACACCACTGCACTCCAGCCTGGGAAACGAGCGAAACTGTGTCTTTAAAACAAACAAACAAACAAAACAGCAAAATTGCCAAAACCAACCATTTCATTCAGGACTGCAGAAATCAAAGGTATAGAACGAATTAAGAAAAGTCAGGAATCTTGGTGGGCCAGGCATAGTGACTCACACTTGTAATGCAAGTACTTTGGGAGGCCGAAGCAGGCAGATCACTTGAGGTCAGGAGTTCAAGACAAGACCAGCCAAGATGGTAAAAACCTGTCTCTACAAAAAATACAAAAATTAGCTGGCCGTGACTGTATGTGGTATGTGCCTGTAGTTCCAGCTATTCTGGAGGTTGAGGTGGGAGGAACACCCCAGCCCAGGGGGTCAAGCCTGCAACAAGCTGTTATCGTGTCACTGTACTCCCACCTGGGTGACAGAGTGAGACCCTGTCTCAAAAAATAATTATCTTGGGTAAGAACACTGGGAGTCTAGTATTTTGGCCTGGAGCTGCTCCCATCCCCCAAAACCACCTTCCTTCCCCACTCCCAACCCCTCAGTTCAACCAGCTAGGTAGGTCTACGAAGCAGGATAGCCTTAAAAACAAGCAGCTTCACTGCTGGAAGTGGCTGACTTGATTTCGAGTGGAGGAAAAAACACACCCTTGGTTGTTCATGGAAGCAGTAGCTTGACCAAGAAGAAAAAAAAGACTCAGATTATTAACATCAGAGATAAAAGACATTTTGTTGGGACATTACTACCAACCTTGAAGGAATACTATGAATAGTTGTATCCCAGGAAATTTGGTAACTCAGATGAAATGGACACATTCTTAGAGACAAACTTCTGAAACCTATTTGAAGAGATCTATAGTGAAGAGATTGAATTAGTAACCCATAAAACTACCCCCCCACACACACACACACAAACCCTGGAGCCCAGAGGGGCTTCATTACTGAATTTTACCAATTCTTCACAAACTCTTCCAAAAAACAGAAGAGGAGGGATTACGTCCCAAGTCATTCTGTGAGATCCGTATTACCCTAATAACAGAATCCAGACAAAAAGGTCACAAGAAGAGGAAACTACAAAATAATACCTCTGCATATGGTTGCAAAAATTGTCAACAAAATGCTAGGACACTGAATCCAGCAACAAAGAATTTTACATAATAACCAAGTGGGATTTATCCTAGGAATACATGGTTGGTTTAACATATTTAAGTCAACGAATGTAATAAACCATATCAAAAGAATAAAATACAAAACCACATGATCATTTCAATAAATGCAGAAAAAGCATTTGACAAAATTCAAAATCATTTGATGATAAAAACACTATACAAACTTAACCAGATAAAGAGCATCTAAGAAAAACCTACAGTTAACATAATAATGGTGGAAGACTAGATATTTTCCACCTAAAATCAGAAACAAGAAGTGGCTCTTGTTTGTAATCCCAGCACTTTGGGAGGTCGAGGCAGGCAAATCACGAGGTCAGGAGTTCGAGACCAGCCTGGCCAACATAGTGAAACCCCGTCTCTACTAAAAATCCAAAAAATTAGTTGGGCATGGTGGCACACGCCTGTAATCCCAGCTACTCAGGAGGCTGAGGCAGGAGAATTGCCTGGGCCCAGGAGGCAGAGATTGCAGTGAGCCGAGATCGCGCCATTGCACTCCAGCCTGGGTAACAAGAGCGAAACTCTGTCTCAAAAAAAAAAAAAAAAAAGAAATTAAAGTTTGTTCATTTGTTTGTTTGTTTTGGGACAGAGTCTTGCTCTGTCACTCAGGCTGCAGTGCAGTAGTGTGACCCTGGCTCACTGCAACCTCTGCCTCCTGAGTTCAAATGATTCTCCTGCCTCAGCGTCCCAAGTAGCTGGGATTACAGGCGTGTGTCACCAAGCCTGACTAAAATTTTTTTTTTTTTTAGTAGAGACAGGGATTCACTATATTGGCCAGGTTGGTCTCAAACTCCTTACCACAAGTTATCCACCCGCCTTGGCCTCCCAAAGTGCTGGGATTACATGTGTGAGCCACTGTGCCTGGCCTGGTCTTAACATTTAATCATAAAAAGGTGTTTTCAGAACCCCAGAGTTAGGACCCCCATTCAAAGCCTGCATCAGGTCCTAAAAATGCTTTGTTCTGTCCTGCCTCAGCTACAAGAGCAAAGATTACAGGAAACTTTTCAGTGCCAAGTCTCAAAGTCACTTCCCTGTTGATTTTTAAAACAATCCCTTTAAACAAGTAAGCCATTGTGGAAAATGTGCTCCGTCTTAGGTGTTAAACAATAAACATTAGTCTTGCTTATTGACTGTTACACATGACTGTTACACATGCTGCAAGTTTGAAATGTGGAAATGAACCAGCAGGGGCTGGGGCTCAGAGAAATCTCCCTCTTGGCTTCTTCCTGCCAGCTGTCTACTCTGCTTCACTTGGCTGGCCTTGTACATTTCAAACCTGTTTCTTTTCCATTACCCAGATACTTCTGGTACCAGATACTATTGAACACAATTATATTGTGATATGTTCTTTAACCCAGCACGTTTACAGTAAACCTACCTGGCCAGGCACGGTGGTTCATGCCTATAATCCCAGCACTTTGGGAGGCTGAGACCGGCGGATCCCTAGGTCAGGAGTTTGAGACCAGCCTGACCAACATGGTGAAACCCCGTCTCAACTAAAAATAAAATTAGCCGGGTGTGGTGGTGCACGCCTGTAATCCCAGCTACTCAGGAGGCTGAGGCAGGAGAATCGCCTCAACCCGGAAGGTGAAGGTTGCAGTGAGCTGAGATCGCACCACTGCACTCCAGCCTGGACAACAGAGTGAGACTCTTGTCTCAAAAAAAGAAAAAAAAAAAAAAAAAAAAAGGCAGGGCACAGTGGCTCACACCTGTAATCACATCACTATGGGAGGCCAATGCAGGCGGATCACCTGAGGTAGGTGTTCAAGACCAGCCTGGCCAAAATGGCGAAACCCTGTCTCTGAAAAAAAAAAAAAAGCTATGTACAGTAAACCTACCTTTACCAAACTGAGGCTTGTGCTGGAGGCCAGCTGGCTATGAAAGGGTGAGTGAAAGCAATGCTTTCCTGAGCGCTGCTTCAACTTAAAGGTGCCTAGGAATCAACCAGAGACCTTGTTCAAACACAGATTCTTTTTTATTCTTGAGATGAACCCTCGCTGTTGCTCAGGCTGGAGTGTAGTGGCGCAATCTCGGCTTACTCCCAAGTTCAAGCAATTCTTGTGCCTCAGCCTCCCAAGTAGCCATGATGCCTGCCACCATGCCTGGCTAATTTTTGTTTTTTGGGTTTTTTTTTTTTTTTTTTTTTGTAGAGATGGGGTTTTACTATGTTGGCCAGGCTGGTCTCAAATCCCTGACCTCAAGTGATCCACCTGCCTCAGCCTCCCAAGTGCTGGGATTACAGGTATGAGCCACTGCGCTCACTCAAATGCAGATTCTGATTCAAGTAGGCCTTAGGAGGGTTCTGAGACTGCATTTCTACCAAGCTTGTGGCTGATCCACAGACTAGGCTTTGCCAAGCAAGGGGCCATGAAAAAAAGCTGGGTGGGCTCCTCAGGATTGGTGACACAACTCAGTCTTCTCCACCATCCAAACCCCCCAACCCCTCCACATTCAATCACAAACCCTCCTCTCCACCTCCCCTGCTCTAGTTTGGACCCTGATCACCCTCACAGGAATTATTGCAAAACTCTACTGATTTATCTCCTTGCCTTTTTTCCTCTTTAATCCTGTGTTTGAGGTTGCACAGAGATCTTTCTAAGATGCAAACCTTGTCCAGGGATGGTGGCTCATACCTGTAATCCCAGCACTTTGGGAGGCTGAGTCGGATGAATCATCTGAGGGCAGGAGTTCGAGACAAGCCTGGCCAACATGGTGCAATCCATCTCTACTAAAAATACAAAAATTATCTGGGTATGGTAACACACACCTGTAATCCCAGCTACCTGGGAGGCTGAGGCACAGGAATTGCTTGAACCCGGGAGATGGAGTTTATTAGTCTGTTCTCACGCTCTAATAAAGACATACCCCAGACTGGGTAATTTATAAAGGAAAGAGGTTTAACTAACTTACAGTTCCACATGGTTGGGGAGGCCTCACAATTATGGCAGAAGGTGAATGAGGAGCAAAGTCACATCTTACATGGTGGCAGGCAAGAGAGCATGTGCAGGGGCAGCTCCCCTTTATAAAACCATCAGGTCTCATGAGACCTAATCACTGCCATAAGAAAAGTATTGGAGAAACCACCCTCATGATTCAATTACCTCCATCTGGCCTTGCCCTTGACACGTGGGGATTATTACAATTCAAGGTGAGATTTGGGTGGGGGACACAGAGCCAAACCATATCATTCCACCCCTGGCCCCTCCCAAATCTCATGTCCTCATATTTCAAAACTAACCAGGCCTTCCCAACAGTCCCCCGAAGCCTTAACTCATTTCAGCATTAATCCAAAAGTCCAAGTCTAAAGTCTCATCTGAAAGAAGGTGAGTCCCTTCTGCCTAAGAGCCTGTAAAATCAAAAGCAAGTTAGTCACTTCCTAGATACAATAGGGGTGCAGGCACTGGGTAACTACACCTGTTCCAAATGGGAGAAATTGGCCAAATTCCAGGGGTTACAGTCCCCATGTGAGTCCAAACTCCAGCAGCGCAGTCATTAAATCTTAAAGCTCCAAAATGATCTCCTTGGACTCCATGCCTCATAGTCAGGTCACACTAATACAAGAGGTAAGTTTTTTTTTTTTTTCACCCCCCACTCCCCACCAAGAGGTAGGTTTTTATGGTCTTGGGAAGCTCCAGCCTGTGGCTTTGCAGGGTACAGCCCCACTCCCAGCTGCTTTCATGGGCTGGTGTTGTGTCTGTGGCTTTTCCAGGTGCATGCTGCAAGCTGTTGATGGGTCTAGTAACCTGTGATCTGGAGGACAGGGCCCTCTTCTTATAGCTCCGCTAGGTGCTGCCCTAGTGGGGACTCTGTGTGGGGGCTCTGGCCCCACATTTCCTTTCTGCACTGCCCTAGCAGAGGTTCTTCCTGAGGGCTCTGCCCCTGCAGCACACCTGTCTGGACATCCAGGCATTTCCACACATCCTGTGAAATCTAGGCAGAGGCTCCCAAACCTCAATTCTTAACTCCTGTGCACCCTCAAGCCTAACAACAGTTGAAGTTGCCAAGGCTTGGGGCTTTACCCTCTGAAGCAATGGCCTGAGCTCTGTGTTGGCCCCTTTAAGCCACTGCTGGGATGCAGGGCACCAAGTCCCAAAACTAAACAAAGCAGCAGGGCCCTGGATCAGGCCCAGGAAACCGTGTTTTCCTCCTACGCCTCCAGGCTTATGATGGAAGGGGCTGCCATGAAGACCTTTGATATGTCCCGGACACGTTTTCTCCATTGTCTTAGTGGTTAACATTTGGCTCCTCGTTACTTACACAAATTTATGCGGTAGGTTGAATTTCTCCTCAGAAAATAGGTTTTTCTTTTCTATGGCATCATCAGGCTACCAATTTTCTAAACCTTTATGCTCTGCTTCCCTTTTAAACAGAAGCTCCAATTCCCAGCCATATCTTTGTGAATACATACAACTGATTTTTTAATTTTTTTAGAGACAGTCTCACTTTGTCACCCGGGCTGGAGTGGCACAATCTTGACTCACTGCGACCTCTGCCTCCTGAGTTCAGGCAGTTCTTGTGCGTCAGCCTCCCAGGTAGCTGGAATTAAAGGTGCATGCCACCTTGCCTGGCTAATCTTTGTAATTTTAGTAGAAATGGGGATTTGCCCTGTTGGCCAGGCTGGTCTCAAACTCAAGTGATCCACTGGCTTTGGTCTCCCAAAATGATGGGATTACAGGTGTCAGCCACCACACCTAGCCAAGACTGAATGCTTGTAACAGCACCCAAATCTCTTGAATGCTTTGCTGCTTGGAAATTTCTTCCTTCAGATACCCTAAATCATCTACTCTCACGTTTAAAGTTTCACAGATCTCTAGGGCAAGAGCAAAAATATGGCCAGTCTCTTTGCTAAAGAAAACAAGAGTGACTTTTACTCCAGCTCGCAACAAACTCCTCCTCTGCACCTGAGACCACCTCAACCTGGACCTTACTGTCCATATCACTACTGGCATCTTGGTCCAGCCATTCAATAAGTCTCCAGAAAGTTTAATACTTTCCCACATCTTCCTTTCTGAGCCCTCCAAGTTTCTAGGAGGTTCCAAACTTTCCCATATTTTCCTGTCTTCTCTGAGACCTCCAAGCTGTTCCAACCTCTGACTGTTACCCAGTTCCAAAGGTGCTTTCACACTTTTGGGTGTCTTTACAGTAGCACCCCACTACCCGGTACCAATTTACTGTATTAGTCTGTTCTCGCACTGCTAATAAAGGCATAGCTGAGCTTGGGTGAATTATAAAGGAAAGACGTTTAATGGACTCACAGTTCCACATGGCTGGGGAGGCCTCACAACCATGGCAGAAGGCAAAAGAGGAGCAAAGTCACATCTTACACGGCGGCAGTCAAGAGAGTTTGTGCAGGGGGACTCCTGTTTATAAAACAGTCAGATCTCGTGAGACTTACTCCACCATGAGAACAGTATGGGGGAAACTGCCTCCATGATTCAATTACCTCCACCTGGCCCTGCCCGTGACATGTGGGGACTATTACAAGTCAAGGGAGATCTGGGTGGGGACATAAAGCCAAACCATATCACAAAGGTTGCAGTGAGCCAAAATTGCACCACTGCACTCCAGCCTGGGTGACAGACAGAGTCTCCGTCACAAAGAAAAAAAAAAAAAGAAAGAAAGAAAAGAAAAGAAAACCTAGTCAAGGGCCAGCCCAGCTTTAGCTAGCCCTTTTGATGGCTCCTGCCTTTCCTTAAGATAAAGTCCAAACTCCTGAACTGAGCGCTTTGGCCCTCTCACAAGCTGGCTCCTCCCCTACTCCCCCAAATCCCAATATCATCTCCTCCTTCTGTCTCGGCAAGGTGGGGCTACTTGTGGTTCCCACGTGCCTTTCCACATGGTGTGTCCTCTGTCTGGAATGTCCTTACTGTGGAGTCCTAGTAAGGGAAAAGGAGCTAGGCTGGTGGGACCAAGGGAAAGCTAAAAGAGAAAGCAGATAAGCTGTAAGTCAGCCTTTGTGTGTGGTCCAGGACACACAGCCCTCCCTCACAAATAACTCACAAACTTCCTGCACTTAATTTATCAGCAGACCCTCGGTTAATAGAAAAATGCAAGCTAGGCCGGGCACAGTGGCTCATACCTGTAATTCCAGCTCTTTGGGGGCCTGAGGCAGGCTGATCACCTGAGGTCAGGAGTTTGAGACCAGCCTGACCAACATGGAGAAACCCCATCTCTACTAAACATACAAAATTAGCCAGGTGTGGTGGTGCATGCCTGTAATCCCACTACTTAGAGGCTGAGGCAGGAGAATCAGTTGAACCTGGGAGGTGGAGGTTACAGTGAGCCGAGATTGTGCCACTGTACTCCAGCCTGGACAACAAGAGTGAAACTCCCGTCTCCAAAAAAAAAAAATGCAAGTTAGCTCACTGCAACCTTGGTGTTATCAGCACTGCAGCACAAGCACAAGCACCAGACCATCACACCATACAATCCCCAGCACCAGACCATCGCACCACACAATCCCCAGCACCAGACCATCGCACCATACAATCCCCAGCACCAGACCATCACACCATACAATCCCCAGCAAGCCGTTGTCTGAGTCAGATCTTCTCTTGCTGACCTGACTGTTGCTCTCTTGCAACATTTTCCTAGTTTCTCTTACAAATCTGCCTTTCTTTACCTGCTAGTATCTTAGTAAATTCTTTTTACCACCATCATGACAGTGGCCCCAGAAAGTTGCCACATGCAACACTTCCTATTTGCAAGACAAGCTTTTATTCAGGCTTAAGTACTCTGGCCAAATATTACATCCTCAGCAAAGCCTTTTACGATTCCCCAAAAGAAGTTAAGGTATAAATACACTCTCCACTGTACTATTTCTGTACCTTACATATGCTTTCCAAGATGCTGTCCCTCCTATGCACCAACGAGCTCTTAAAATCAAGGGTCACAGCTAGTCTTCATTATGTTGTCACTGAACACATAGTTCTTTTTTATTTTTTGAGATGGAGTTTTGCTCTTGTTGCCCAGGCTAGAGTGCAGTGGCGCAATCTCAGCTCACTGCAACCTTCATCTCCCGTGTTCAAGCAATTCTCCTGCCTCAACCTCCCAAATAGCTGAGATTATAGGCATGCGCCACCACGCCCGGCTATTTTTTTTTTTTTTTTTTTTTTTTTGAGACAGAGTAGTCTCACTCTGTTGCCAGGCTGGAGTGCAGTGGTGCGATTTTGGCTCACTGCAACCTCCGCCTCCTGAGTTCAAACCATTCTCCTGCCTCAGCCTCCTGAGTAACTGGGATTACAGATATGCGCCACCACACCCCCACTAATTTTTGTATTTTTAGGAGAGACGGGGTTTCACCATGTTGATCAGGCTGGTCTCGAACTCCTGACCTCATGATCTGCCTGCCTCAGCCTACCAAAAAGTGTTGGGATTACAGGCATGAGCCACCACTCTTGTCCTAATTTTGTATCTTTAGTCTCTACTAAAGATGGAGTTTCTCCATGTTGATCAGGCTGGTTTCAAACTTCTGACCTCAGGTGATACACCTCCCAAAGTGCTGGGATTACAGATGTGAGCCACTGCGCCCAGCCCGAACACATAGCTCTGAGCTAACACAAAGCTTTTTTTTTTTTTTTTTTTTTAATTAGAGATGGGGTTTCTCCATGTTGGCCAGGCCAGTCTCAAACTCCTGACTTCAGGTGATCCGCCCACCTCAGCCTCCCAAAGTGCGGGGATTACAGGTGTGAGCCACTGTGCCCGGCCAGACACAAAGCTTTACCATACAGCTCATGTCTTCAGTACATGTAATCAGAAGAGAGAGCATGAAATCATTCGGAATGCCTGGCTTAGTCCCAGATCTAAATTTGCTCAGCTGATTTAGGCAGATCACATTAATTAACCTCTCTTTTCCATTGAGATGTTATGATAAATGACAGTAGAAGTGAAAATGCTTTGAGAAATATCCAGTGCTATAATTGTAACAATTTAATAATTTCAATGATCAAAAGAGCTACTTTTCCCTGAACACTTAGGCTATACCCAGGTACTTTACATAGGCTGTTTCTAATTCTCAGGCATTCCTGGGAGGGAGGCAGCAGGAGCTACATTGCTTGGACAAGAAAACAATTGCTAATGTTGAAATATTAAGAAATTGGTTTCAAGTCACACTGCTAGTAGATGGCACAGCCAGGACTCAAACCCATCTCTGCTGACCCCAAATTTATGCATTTTCTAATAAGGTTTCATGTAAGGTTTTCTTATTACATAAAACTATATTGTATGGCTGGGTGTAGTGGCTCATGCCTATAATCCCAGCACTTTGGGAAGCTGAGGCAGGTGTATCACTCGAGGTCAGGAGTTCAAGACCAGCCTGGCCAATATAGTGAAACCCCCTCTCTACTAAAAATACACAAATTAGCTGGGCATGGTGGTGTGTGACTGTAGACCTAGTTACTTGGGAGGCTGAGGCAGGAGAACTGCTTGAACCTGGGAGGCCAAGGTTGCAGTGAGCTGAGATTGCACCACTGCACTCCATCCTGAGTGAGAGTCTATCCCGCCCCCCACAAAAATAACTATATTGTATTATCCAGCCTCAGATGCATCTAACATCATAAGTGATCAAACTTTTATTATTTTCATTAGTCTGCATATAACAGTGACTCATGCCTGTAATCCCAGTACTTTGAGAGGCCAAGGCAGGCAGATCACCTGAGGTCAGGAGTTCGAGACCAGCTTGGCCATCATGGTGAAACCCAGTCACTATTAAAAATACAAAAAGTAGCTGAGCGCACTGGCAGGTGCCTATTATCCCACCTACTCAGGAGGCAGAGGCAGAAGAATCACTTGAACCCGGTAGGCGGAGGTTGTAGTGAGCCGAGATCGTGCTGCTACACTCCAGCCTGGGTGACAAGAGCGAAACTCCATCTCTAAATAAATAAATAAATAAAGGTTCAAATGTATCTGTGATTATTTTTCACTTTTTTTTCAAAAATGAGACAGTATCTTGCTGTGTTGCCCAGGCTGGAGTGCGATGGCATGATCATGGCTCACTGCAGCCTCTACCTCTTGGGCTCAAGTGATCCTCCCACCTCAGTCTCCCGAGTAGCCGGGACTACAGGTGCACCCCACCACACCCAGCTAATTTTTAGATTATTTTTTGTAGAGACAGGGTCTCACTGTATTTGCTCAGTCTGGTTTTGAACTTCTGGACTCAAGCAGTCTCCTGCCTTGGCCTCCCAAACTGTTGGGATTACAAGCATGGACCACCACACCTAGCACTCTGTTTCTTGAGAGCAGGTTCATGTCTTGTTTAAAGTGCTGATCCTGTTTAGCACTTAGCAGAAATTCAATAATGTTTATTTTTTAATTTTTATTAGTCTTTAGGTTCAACCATATGAAATTGCCATTTTTTTAGGCCCAAATTTGACAAATACCAGCAATTTCATATGATTTAACTTACATCCTTAAGAAAAAGTTAAAGGAAAATAAAATGGTTGAAAATATGTTCACTCAAGCATCCTGGTTTCCAATATCATGTGTATACTTCAGCATTTCCATGTTTTAGTGTATTATTTCCTATTCTTTGAAAAAAAGTTTTGAAATAGTTTGAAATTTTCCCCAAAATATGTTTCACATTAACGAGGAGGTTGAAACACAGATACTCTCCTATGCCTTGCATCCCAAAGGACCCCAAATCCTTTATGTTTTTCCTGAATTTGACAATAATATTAATTTCCAATATTTTAAGAATGTTCCAGCCCAGCATGGTGGCTCATGCCTGTAATCGCAGCATTTTGGGAGGCCGAGGCAAGAGGATCACTTTAGCTCAGGACTTTGAGACCAGCCTGGGCAACATAGCAACCTCATCTCTACTATGAATTTAAAAAATTTTTTAAAAATTATCCGGGTTGGCTGGGTGCAGTGGCTCATGCCTGTAATCCCAGCACTTCGGGAGGCTGAAGCAGGTGGATCATCTGAGGTCAGGAGTTCGAGACCAGCCTGGCCAACATGGCAAAACCCCGTCTCTAATAAAAATACAAAAAATAGCCCGGGCAGGGTGGCACACACCTGTAATCCCAGCTACTAGGGGATGCTGAGGCAGGAGAATTGCTTGAACTCAGGGGGCAGGGGTTGCACTGAGCTGAGATCGTGCGTGCCACTGCACTCCAGCCTGGGCAACAGAGCAAGACTCTGTTTAAAAAAAAAAAATTATCTGGCCATGGTGGGGCTCATCTGTAGTCCTAGCTACTCAGACTAGGCTGAGGCAGGAGGATCACCTGAGCCCAGGAGACTGAGGCTGCAGTGAGCTATGATTGCTTAGCCATTGCACTTCCAGCCTGGGCAACAGAGCGAGACTCTGTCTCAAAAACAAACAAACAAACAAACAAATAAATAAATGTAAATAAAAGAATGTTCCAAAATGTCAGATCTATGACAGAATATAGAACTACCATAGAACATAATCTTTTGTGGCCATGTATAGTGGCTCGCACCTGTAATTCCAACACTTTGGGAGGCTGAGGCAGGCAGATTACCTGAGGTAAGGAGTTTGAGAATACCCTGGCCAACATGGAGAAACCTCATATCTACTAAAAATACAAAAATTAGCTGGGCGTTGTAGTGCACATCTGTAGTTCCAGCTACTCAGGAGGCTGAGGCAGGAGAATCGCTTGACCCTCGGGAGACAGAGGTTGCAGTGAGCTGGTCAGGCCACTGCACTCCAGCCCGGGCAACAGAGCAAGACTCCATCTCAAAAAAAAAAAAAAGCCATTCCCTCTCCCCACCCTAAGTTGTAGGAGCAATTTTAGCTCCTCTCAGGTAAAGCGGAAATGCCATTAGCTAACACTGCTGAGTCAGTATTTTCCGAGAGGGTAGAAGTTCTTCTCCTTTATCAGAAGAACACAAAATAGTTTCTATCCAGGAAGCAACGTATTAAGCAATGGATACATTTATAGCCAGAGATGAACAAGAAAACTTTAAAAATAAAGAGTTAAGGGTCAGATGGATGGAGTGAAAGCCAAGGGGTGTTTCCCTCACATCCTCAGGAAGGATGGAGTGGTCATTGGAGGGTCTGTGTGTTTGCTCCCTGAAGCTTGTGTTCAAGTCCGCTGGAGACTTTGGGGAAACAATTTTATTAAAGCAGGGGTAGCAGAATGGAGCAGGCAAGGAAGAGACAGTGATGATATATCTCTGTAAAGCTTTATGGCTTCCACAATCTTTTTACATGCATCATCTTGAGCTCTAAAATTGTCTTGTCAAGTCATATGGGGAATATGGTCTTAACCTAATTTTGCAGATTAAGTGACTTCTAGGAGGTAACTTGTCCAGGTCACCCAGTCCTTTGAAGCCTGACAACCCTGCTACCTGGGGCATCATCCAGTTTGCCTGCCTCGTTGCCTCCTAGGGAATAAGGGAGCTGAGTTAAATCCTCTTAATCCTGGTGGCATGGTCAAGCCAAGGCATGGTGGCAGATACAGCAATGATCATGAACAAACGCAGCAGCTGACTCCAATCAGACATTCCTGACATGGCTGTGGCCCAAGGCCTTGCCAATGTCCCCAGGGGAAATTTCCCTCGCCATGATGGGAAAAGTCTCACAACTGTCAGAAAGCATTTGTCCATTGTATTTCTTAGTGTGAGAGAGTAAGCTTACTCAATAAATAACTTTTTTTTTTTTTTTTTTTTTTTTGAGACTGCGTCTCGCTCTGTTGCCTAGGATGGAGTGCAGTGGCACAATCTCAGCTCACTACAACTTCTGCCTCCTGGGTTCAAGTGATTCTCCTGCCTCAGCTTCCCAAGTGGCTAGGACTACAGGTACATGCCACCACACCGGGCTAATTTTTTGTATTTTTAGTAGAAACAGGGTTTCACCATGTTAGCCAGGACGGTCTCGAGCTCCTGACCTTGTGATCTGCTGGCCCTTGGCCTCCCAAAGTGCTGGGATTACAGGGGTGAGCCATTGCACCCTTTTTTTGGGGGGGGGACAGTCTTGCTCTGTCACCCGGGCTGGAATGCAATGGTGCAATCTCGGATCACTGCAATCTTCACCTCCCGGGTTTGAGTGATTCTCGTGTCTCAGCCTCCTGACTGGGATCACAGGTGTGCAACATCACGCCCAGCTAATTTTTGTATGATTTATTTATTTATTGCATTTTAGGTTTTGGGGTACATGTGAAGAACATGCAAGATTGTTGCATAGGTACACACATGGCAGTGTGATTTGCTGCCTTCCTCCCCATCACCTACATCTGGCATTTCTCCTCATGCTCTCTCTCCCCAACTCCCTACTCCCCTGCTGTCCCTCCCCTATTTCCTTCCGACAGACCCCAGTGTGTGATGCTCCCCTCCGTGTCCATGTGTTCTCATTGTGGTGACATGTGGTGTCTGATTTTCTGTTCTTGTGTCAGTTTGCTGAGAATGATGGTTTCCAGTTTCATCCATGTCCCTACAAAGGACACAAACTCATCGTTTTTTATGGCTGCATAGTATTTCATGGTGTATATGTGTCACATTTTCCCTGTCCAGTCTATCATCAGTGGGTATTTGGGTTGGTTCCAGGTCTTTGCTATTGTAAACAGTGCTGCAATGAACATTCTTGTGCATGTGTCCTTATAGTAGAACGATTTATAATCCCTTGGACATATACCCAGTTATAGGATTGCTAGGTCAAATGGACTATCTATGTCTAGGTCCTTGAGGAATCAACACACTGTCTTCCACAATGGTTGAACTAATTTACACTCCCACCAACAGTGTAAAAGTGTTCCTATCTCTCCACATCCTCTCCAGCATAATTTTTGTATTTTTTTGGCCAGGCTGGTCTTGAACTCTTGGGCTGAAGTGATCCACCCACCTCAGCCTCCCAAAGTGCTGCCATTACAGGTGTGAGGCACTTGCGTCTGGCCTCAATAAATAACTTTAAAGATCCCTCATCCTTGCCTTTCCAAAAAAATTAGGAAAAAAAAAAAAAAAAAAAAAAAAAAAAAACAAACTTTGGCCAAGTCTGCATTCCTTACTTTCCAGAAGAGAAGCTTCCAGGCAAACAGCAGTGTGAGCACACATCATACCTATTTTTGCATCAACTTACATTATAAGCAATAAATTTTTTAATAAAAATTTTTTATTTCAGATAAATTAATATTTCCATAACTAGGATACACACTTAATTAGCAAACACACATTCTTGAGTCCATTATTTAATTTTTTTTTTTAGATGAAGTCTTGCTCTCTGTTGCCCAGGCTGGAGTGCAATGTCACAATCTTGGCTCACCACACAACCTCCGCCTTCCAGATTCAAGTGATTCTCCTGCCTCAGCCTCCCGAGTTGCTGGGATTACAGGCATGCACCACCACGTCCTGCTAATTTTGTATTTTTAGTAGAGATGGGGTTTCTCCATGTTGGTCAGGCTGGTCTTGAACTCCAGACCCCAGGTGATTCCCCCGCCTCGACCTCCCAAAGTGCTGGAATTACAGGCATGAGCCACTGCGCCCAGCCAAATGTAGAATTTTCTTTCCAGCATTTTACTACCATAAATATGCCAGACTTCTTGCAACATTTGCTAAAATCTTGAACTTGTCAGAAGACTTCTCTCTGACCTTTCCCCTCATTATTTTGGGAATCAAAACATCTTTTTCGACCCGTCTGAGATGCTGCTCCAAAACTTGTGGTGTCTTCCCGTTGTTTCTGGTATAAAAATCAAACTCTTTGAAATGGTTTACAGGACATTTCATGATTCACAACGGAAACTCCTCCACAGCCATGGCACACACTCCTCTTCGATCTCAATTCTTCTTTCTTGTGGTCTTTGCTTAAGCCAGTTTTTCAAATTTCACAGAGCAACCCATTAGCGTTGTTAAATTAATCTAGGGTTGAATGCCATCTCTGCGGGTGGAGAAGCAATTAAGGAACTCTTCTAATGAGCTTCTGGTGCACAACAAAACCATGTAGTCTCGAAATTTTACTTCCTCCGCAGTCCCCCATTGTCTTTTATGCTACCCCTCTTTCCATAGCCTCCAGGGACCCCTAACCGCCCTCTTGGCTCCCAGGCCATAATCTCACAACCCTCCCAGCCCAACGGGGTCCGCCAGCACTGGGCTGTAATACTATGCGCCACCAGCAGATGCCGCAGCCCCAACACTCCACAAAGCCAACTTTCAAAATTTCCACCCAGCCGGTCGGCAGCCATTTAGTGCTTGCTGTATACTTGCCCAGCGCTACGCAGAGCGCTTGGGGTCAACCCTGCACTAGTTGGCCCAGCTGAGAAATGCGGCCATCGTGAGGGTTAAATGAGTAAAATGGTCCACAGTGCTTTGAACAATGACCTGGTGGTGTGAAATTATTACCAGGCCGAAACCAGCCTGGAGCCGTGGCCTCGCTCCTGCCTCGTGCTGTCTCGCACGGGGGTCCGGCCACCGACCTTGCCTTCCGGCCAGTTGGAGCCTTTGCCCTTTCCCCTGTCGCCTGCCACTAAGCTGCTGCTAGGAACCCGGGCTGGAATTTAGCTCCCCTCCGGCAAAGTGGCGGGGGCGGGCCTGGGTCGTGGAGGCCACAACACCTGCTTCCTGCAGGAACTTCTAGAAGGCAGGCAGCCCGGAAAATGGTACGGTGGGGCGCGAGGGACCGCGCCCCTGCTGCGTAAACTCATCATAAAGTTTCCTCCTTTGCCCTCCGGCCCGGCCCCAGGGCTGGAACCCGTTTCTCGCGCCTGGCACGACCATGAGGAGGGCGGGTTTGCGGGGCCTCTTGGCGGCAGTTGGGGCTGCACCTGCCAGGAGTGCGCAAAGGCGCAGGACCGAGCTCCCCAAGCCCGGAGCGGGCTGCGGCCTGGGGGCGACCTCGGAGGGCAGGGCGTCCCCGCAACCGGCGCGTACCAGTGCTCGCGCGCCCCAGCCCGCACGTGGCGCTCCTGCCCCCGCTGCAGGCGCACGCGCGCAGGGAGGCGCCACGTGCTGGGGCCTCACGTTCGGGGAGGCTGTGTGCTCCGCCAGGGCGCGCGGTCCCACAGGCAGGGAACCGGGCTCCGCGACCCACCCGCCGCGGGCTACCAGCGCCCTCCCAGCTCCCCGCGCAGCAGCGTCCCGCGCCCGGGCTCCTGGCTCCCGGGCTGGCACCGCGAGGCGGCGCGCCGGTCGCCCAGGGCTGCTGAGGGGCGGGGCCGCCCGCATTGTTCCTCCCCGAGCGGCGGGCCCTCCCCTTCCCCCAGCCCCGGGCGGGGCGCGGGGCCGCCAAAGCCGCGGAACGTGGGCTCGCGCGCCCCGCCTTTGTCTCCCGGGCGCGAGCCGCCGCAGCCCCGTGCCGCCGTTCGTTGCGGATCCGTTTTGTGCCACGGCGCGGGGGCACCGGGGCGCGGGCCGGGGGGCACAGAGCCGGCGGGTGCAGCCTCAGCATGGACGTGACGGTCTCGGAGCTCCTGGAGCTCTTCCTGCAGAGCCCGCTGGTGACCTGGGTGAGTGCGCCTGACTCCCCGCCCCTTTGTTGGTGCACCGGCTCCTCTCTCGCCTGGCGAGGGGCGCCGCAGACCGACCCGGCCGGGGCCCCGGGTGGCCCCGGGACGCGGGGGACGCAGCAAGTGGCTCCTCGCCGGGTCTGGGCCGAGTCCTGGAGTCTGGAGCTTTCTAACTCTGGAGCCGGCGCCCCCGTTGTGCGTCCGGCGCGGGACCCCGCCGCGCTTTCGGCCGGGCCAGGAGCCGGGCGGGTGGGTACACCTGTTCCCGCCGGGGCGCTAGGCTGGCGGCCTCGGGGCGGACCGGGTCTTAGTGGTCACTCCTGTCCCCCGGGCTTAGCCACTCCCGAAAAGGACCCCATTCTTCCCAACCAAATCTCTTGTAGTTTCTGAAACCCTGCAACCAGCCGGTGGATGGCGGTGACGGGTGGGGAATGGGGGGCGCCGAGTGGGAACGTGAACAGACTGGGGTGGGCGCACTGATTTACAATGGATTTGTGACGTGAGACATTTATTGAAAAGTCCTTTTGTTTTCCGCTTTGGAACGCTGGAGAAAAGTGGCGAGGAAGTTTTCCTTCTCCCGTCTCGTGTCTGTTGCCCGGCGCGGGGAGGAGAGAGAGGCCCTGGGAGAAGGCCGGGCTCGGTGCCTGCTGAAGGGTGGGGGAGGCGTGGGTGACCCCTTTCTGCTCACACGGGCCCGGCCCGCCTGTGCCTGGGAGCGATCTGGGCCGTTTGTGCGCCTGGGGTAACTTCCTGCCTTTCTCTACTCGTTTTCCTCCCCGCAGGTGAAAACTTTTGGCCCGTTCGGAAGCGGCAACCAGGACAACCTAACTATGTACATGGATTTAGTGGACGGCATCTTTTTGAACCAAATCATGCTGCAAATGTAAGTTACCTTCTTCGCGGAGGAAGGAAATAATGGTGCGTGAGAAAGTTTAAGAGAGTAGAAATACAGAGTAAGGTTTCATGGTTGGGTGGGTGGAGGGTGGGGGAGGTCGCTGAAGATGGAGACCCTGGTATGTTGGACATTCGTAGGTGTTTGAAGAACTCCAGGACCGTGGGTTGGGCAGTTCGTTTGGTGAAGGGAATTTGGAATTGAATGACTGTCATTTACCTGGTGTAGATAGTGCAATTGACTTCAGACTCAAGGACTTAATTGTGGTTTGAGCGATGAAATGAAAAAGTCCCCTTTGGAGGGCAAGGAGCTGTAACGGAGAGTGTCTGGTTACAGGAAGTGTCGGGGTGGGCCAGGCATCCGAGGGAGACTATAAAGTTTCATTTTAGATGAGGTCGCTTGAGTTTCTGAGCTCCTTGACATTTCATCTTCCTTTTGCAGTTGTCCCAGAGCAAGTGCAGTTGATTAAGTCCCAGTGTATGGACTGAGTTTAAAGTCATAGTGTTCGGAGGGGCCCAGGGAGTTAGAGGTAATGGTGCTGTTCGTTTGGAAGCATGCAGCCTAAACAGGGTCTTGGTAGAAGCCACGCTTGCCAGCGAGTACATCCGACCACATCCTTTCCTGTTGCTGAGTTCTGCACAGCCTGTCTGATTGACAGCTTGCCACAGTGTAGGTGTTGGCTCCTACCTTTGCATTCTGTTTTTAACTCAGAACCTGCAGGGAACTGAGTGTCAGTATGATTCACAGGCACGTGAAGCAAAATAAAACATCCTCATGTTCTCTGTGGATCAGCCTTGTGTGCTCACCTATTCACCTACAACTGAGCAAGTTGTCTCATACTGGAGCATAAATCCATTAGCTAATGAGAAATCAGCTTCGTTTGTGGCTCACACAGGCAGAGGAGCAGTTTGTTTTGGCATATCCAGAAAGGGCTAAATAAATTGCCTTAAATGGCCTGTTTAAAAAAAAATCAAGAACCTTGCTCCTTTTGTTTTAATAGGTCACTTGATGTCATGCTGCTTAATGTTTTGTTTTTTAAAGGTACACAGCTGTGGATGTAGGAAGAAAAGTCACTACCAATCTTACCAGCCTTCAGTGTTTGATTAGATTGAACAACATAAATCTGTTGCCAGCTTTGGCAGCACTTCTTAGCTAATGTGGTTGAAACTGTTTCCCAGGGGCTGTCTCGTGTCATATTCCAGCTCTGGCCACTCTTCCCTCATTCTGTTAGACCCTGAAAATTACTGGATTCCATTGGTGCAATGACTGGTGAAACTTCAACCTGTCCTTCCCCAAGCGCAAGGCTGTTTAATTAAAAAAACCAGCAGTGTCCCCAGTCTTTTCATTCAGCTCCTACACCCAGGCAGAAGGGGTAACAAAAGCACTGGGACTGTTTCTCTTTCTTTCCTGACCTTTGGAATTCCTGAAGTGTTTCCCACTTGCTTGTAAATCAGGAAAGCCGGTTGGACCATTCTTTTGAGAAATGCCAGCTCATCACTTGTTCAAATTTGGGCATTTGGCCCTTGGCTAAATTCAGGGGAGGGACTTCTCCCCTTCCCTGGGCAATTTGAGATGTTCTCTCTGTGATATGCCGGGGTAATCATTCCAGAAGTGGGAACTGGTAAACTGAAGCTCATAAGACTTCAAGAAGTGCTCCTGGGTCCCTCTGGATGGCTTGGGTGCAGAGGAAGGGGCCATGGGGAGGCCGAATGGCTGGCTTTCCAGAATGAGGAAAGAGAAGAGAGAGTTGGATGGGCGTGGTTTCCTGCATGGGTGATCAGAATACCCCAGTTCCAGGTGATAGTAGTCAGAACAGTGTTTTTGCGTCTGGAAGTGATGAGGACTGACTGGAAAGGACCCAGGGGGACCTTTTCAGAGTAGCTGAAATGTCCTGTAGAGTGTCTGGAGTATGTTTCGTTTTCCAAAGCTCCCCGAATTATAACTTGATGCATTTCACGCTGTGTAAAATTACCTCAATTAAAAAATAAAGGCAAGAGCCCTGGCCCGGGTAGATTACCCAGCTTGGATTCAAACCCTCAATCTCCCTCTTACCAGCAGCGTGACACTGGGCACATCACTCAGTGCCTCAGTTTCCTCATCTGTAAAATGGGACACAAAGTACCTTCCTTAAGAGATGGTTGTGAGGACAGAATGAGACCAGGTGTTAACATTTAGCTATTTGTCTGTGTAGGTGCCGTCTCAATCCAGAAAGGAGATGAGGCACCAAGTAAAAGTTCTATTTTATTTTTTTTCTGGCCTGCCTTTGCCCCACAGTCTTAGATTCTTGGATTACCCCACAGTTCTCAGCCCTTAGCCCTCTATCAGTGAGGTCTAGGGCAGTGTTGGACTCTGGGACCCAAGTCCTAGCCCCGCATTTAGACTGTACTGCACTTGAGCCTGTTTTCACTTCTACCAAATGGCGACATGTCACTAACCAGCAGGTCAGGGGTGAGGCTGTTCTGCCTCATCTCCCATGCCAGGAGCTCCCAGACTGCTATTTGCCTGTTTTGATTCCTTCCTCCCAAGCTGGTAGGAGCTGAGGAAATGGCATTGAGCAGTACTACTAACAGCTCAGATAAGAGGCTGTTAGCTAACACCTTGGGGCCGCGTGGAGGTTGGCTGGGGGTCACGTGACTGCACCTGGCCATTGTCTCTGGCAACCTGAGAAGGCTGTTCCAATCTCTTGGCTCCCAGACTCCTGGTGACATCAGCACCTGGAAGCAGGGAAGCCCGGCAGGTTCAGCTTTCTGGGGAGGCCCTGGGCTAGGAGAATTCGTGAATGAAAGTGAGGCATTGGGTGGCCTGGAGGGACAGGCCTGGGAATGTCTGCTTAGTAGCTCTTCTGCCCCCATGGGGTCTCCGGTACCTAGCAGCACCCAAGAGAAAACCAAGTTTTCTCTGGTTAACGTTGGACACATTTTTCATTCTCTCGTGGGAAAATTAAGAGCTTTAGCCCTAGCATCAGGCAGACAAGTTCAAATCAGCACTCTGCCACTTGCCAATTCCTGGTGTTGTTATGTTGGGCAAATGACTGAAACTCTCCTCTCTTTTTTTTTTTTGAGATGGCGTCTCGCTCAGTTGCTCAGTCTGGAGTATAGTGATGCCATCTTGGCTCACTGCAGTCTCCACCTCCCAGGTTCAAGCGATTCTCCTGCCTCGGCCTTTTTAGTAGAGACCGGTTTCCCTGTGTTGGTCAGGCTGGTCTCGAACTCCTGACCTCATGATCCGCCTGCCTCAACCTCCCAAAGTGCTGGGATTAGAGGCATGAGCCACCACACCAGACCCTGACTGAAACTCTCTAAGCCTCAGTTTGCTGATCTGTAATAAGGCAATGGTGTTTTACTGATTTGGGGGAGGTTTAACTAAAATTATGTACATAGAAAAAGTCCAACACATGTCTGTCGTTGTGCAGATGAGGCCCAGATCTGAGTGTGTGTGTGTGTATGTATGTGTCCCCATACCCTCAACGCAGTACATCTGTACTTGTGAGGATAAACTGCCCACTTGTATGCAGTGGCTGAAGCTGGAACTTGGTACTAGGGCTAACAGCTTGTGCCCTTTAAGTTCAACCGTATTTGTTCAGTCTTGTTTGTGACCCCTGGTGCTAGCTGCAAAATTCAGGATACTGTGTTAATTATTCATTAGGGGAGAAACATCCTTAGGGAAATAGAGTTTCTTCACCTTCCAAAAAGCATTTGAAGAATAACTTTTCCCCCAATGCATTGAAGGAGAGTTTATGCTCCCATTTTGCAGATATAGACACTTAGGATAAAAAGGCAGATTTTACTTGTTGGTTGAATGAATTTGTATTGGTGCAAAAATGTTGGGAAAAAATGATTTTTACTTATGAACTTCAGTAATTTCCATCTTTTGACTGCAGTATATGATGCATGGGGGCTTTGAGTCCTTCCAAATTACACAAACAATTTATGTTCATCCCAGGAGAATGGGAACATACACAGATGAGAAAAATAAAAGTTGCCTGTGATCTTACCATGTGGAAGCAGCAATATTAATACGCTGGTGCCTTCCAATTGTTATCTGTGATATATATTAATACATGTCCTTAATGTATAAATATTTTATACAAACGTAGGAACTCATGCTATTGTTTTTTTAGCATGGGTCCAAATACAACGTATTTTTATACAAATACGTGTATAAAGCCATTTAGCTTGTTTGTTTTTTTGTTTTTGTTTCTGACATGGAGTTTCGCTCTTGTTGCTCCAGGCTGGAGTGCAATGGCAGGATCTCAGCTCACCATAACTTCCGCCTCCAGGGTTCAAGTGATTCTCCTGCCTCAACCTCCTGAGTAGCTGGGATTATAGGCATGCGCCACCACGCCTGGCTAATTTTGTATTTTTAGTAGAGACGGGGTTTCACCGTGTTGGTCAGGCTGGTCTCGAACTCCTGACCTCAGGTGATCTGCCCGCCTTGGCCTCCCAAAGTTCTAGAATTACAGTCATGAGCCACTGCATCCAACCTAGCATGTTTTTTAACCTATAATAAATTATGGACTGTATCAATACATAGTTTCTTGATTTAGCTTTAAATTTAGGAAGGTTTTGGAATATTGGAATACAACCAAAAGCTGGGAGCTGGCTTTCCCAAAGGAAGGGGGCAAGATTACTGTTAAGCTAAGTTATAACTCTTTTTTTTTTTTTTGAGACGGAGTTTCGCTGCTGTTACCCAGGCTGGAGTGCAATGGCGCGATCTCGGCTCACCGCAACCTCCGCCTCCTGGAGTCAGGCAATTAATTCTCCTGCCTCAGCCTCCAGAGTAGCTGGGATTATAGGCGTGCACCAACATGCCCAGCTAATTTTTGTATTTTTAGTAGAGACGGGGTTTCACCATGTTCACCAGGATGGTCTTGATCTCTTGACCTCGTGATCCACCCGCCTCGGCCTCCCAAAGTGCTGGGATTACAGTCCTGAGCCACCGCGCCCAGCCAGTTATAACTCTTTAAAACTCTAGCAAGAGTTGGTTTCCTTTCTTCTTCTTTTTTTTTTTTTTTGAGATGGAATCTTTCGCTGTTGCACAGGCTGGAGTGTAGCGGCTTGATCTCGGCTCACTGCAACCTCTGCCTCCCAGTAGCTGGGATTACAGGCGTATGCCACCACGTCCGGCTAATTTTTGTATTTTTAGTAGAGATGGTTTCACCATGTTGGCCAGGATGGTCTTAAACTCTTGACCTAAAGTGATCCGCCTGCCTCACCCTCCCAAGGATCTGGGATTACAGGCATGAGCCACCGTGCTTGGCTGGTTTCCTTTTTTCTAGTTGGAAGTGTTTATGGAAAGGAATCCCTGGCGGGGGGGGCCCACATTTTGGACTTGGAACTCCCTATGTTCCGAGGAGCCACCAGATGTATCCATATCTGTGTCCTGTCCTCTGACATCCTAATTCTAGAGTGTCGAGCTTTTATGTTTTAGGACTATTACCTAAAGACGATTGTTGTTCTGAATGACAACTTTTGGGGAAGTGCATGCATGTAACGGTCATAAAAGCATCTTCCTGTGGTACAGACCCAAGTACGGTCCAAGTTTGCTGATGCAGACGTGAGCTTCATAGAACCACCGTCTTTGAGGGCCGGAAGGATCCTGTAGCCATTTTGCATGTGAGCACACTGAAGCCCAGGGAACTTTGTCTAGGCTTGGGACCTAGACTAGAACCCACGTCTCCTGACTCCCATTTCCTACAGCATGGAAAGGTGGGAGTCACGGGGGTGCTGGGCAGAGGGGAGACTGAGCTGGGCCTGCCTTAACGGTAGTTGAGGCTTTTGTTTTGATTAGTGTTCTAATAGCCTCTCTTTACCTAGAGAGCCCTGGTTAAAGGAGGCAGTACTAACAATCATGACACTTAGCTTAATTACTCATACAGTAAATGTCAGGGTTTTTTTGTTTTTTTTTTTTTTTGAGACGGAGTCT
The DNA here is from genome assembly GCF_049354715.1 of Callithrix jacchus. Lineage (NCBI taxonomy): Eukaryota > Metazoa > Chordata > Mammalia > Primates > Cebidae > Callithrix > Callithrix jacchus. The sequence goes on along the minus strand of NC_133509.1, from coordinate 126,264,082 downwards.
CTCTCTGTTGCCCAGGGTGGAGTGCAGTGACTCTCTTTCAGCTCACTGCAACCACCACCTCTCAGGTTCAAGAGATCCTCCCGTCTCGGCCCCTCTAGTAGCTGGGATTACAGGCCCGCACCACCATGCCCATCCAATGTTTTGTATTTTTACTATAGATGGGGTTTCGCAGTGTTGGTCAGGCTGGTCTCGGACTCCTGACCTCAGATGATCCACCTGCCTCGGCCTCCCAAAGTGCTGGGATTATAGGCATGAGCCACCGCTCACAGCCAGGCTTCTTTTAGAGTGTTGTTTCAGTGAGCTATTTCTTCCCAGAACTGGGGAGAACAATAGCAGGGATGGTCAGAGGCTTCTGTACTGTGATGTGAGGGGACTCCGAGGTTCCTGACCCTGAGTGTATGCTATGCCTCTGCACGTGCTGGAGCTGTCCACACTGTGTACTGAGGCTTTCCGCTCTAGGCACTCCTGTGGTGGTCCCATCTGACTTCAAAGAAAGCCAGGACTCCAATGACAAAGATGGAGAAAGGAAAACAAAACACAACACAGAAAAAGCGCTGCATGTTCTCTGGGTTCTGGTATTTCAAGAAGTGCATTTGTCACTATGAAATTGATTTTCATCTTTTAAGGTATCTACAGTAAAGGAAGGAGAATTGTACCTTTAAGAGAAATTACTTTATGATGCCAGGAACACTTCTGCAGCTAAAATGCCTTTGCAGTTTAAGTTCTGAATGCCTCCTCTTTTCCTGAATTAATTTCCACAGAACTCTTAACCTTTATCTTCTCAGTTATGCATGACTCCAAGAGAAACATGTAACATGTAAATGACTTGGCCACACTCCATCACTGTACTTCCAGAAACATTTGAAGCGATTTCGATTTTTAGGTTTTTTTTTCTTTGTCAATTTGCTACTAATTATTGGCTTTGAATGAGCCAGATGGCATTGAGGTTGATTTCCTTAACTCCCCACGCCAACCCCCAAGAGGCTCAGCACCTTCATCACGGGGCCTAGATGACAGAAGGAACTGTGGAGACAGTCCCTCTTCTGAATTAGGCATCCTTCGTGGTGTCTTGGGACTGTAAGATGGAAGGGTGGCCTTTGTTATGAAAAGCAGTCCGCAGTCTATGGAAGGGTGGATGCGAATTCAGTAATGCGGAGTGCTGTCATCTAATGGGAAACGTTTTCTGACACTGAGCATTTTGAGACATGTCCTGTATATAGATGAGGGAGGGACATGTTCATCACTTGATGTAGATTTCTAGTGTCATCACAACCAGACCCGACTTTTGCCTGAGGTTGGAAAATAAATGACACTTTGGGGATTTCCCACATGAATTAATTGTGTCTCTTAGCATTTCTTACAGGGTTCATTGTACACCATAGAGTGTCATAGATTGATCATGTCAGTTTCTTAAGATAGGATTTTTGTTCCTGGATTGTAAATTACAGGGAGGACCAGCCCAAGACCAATTTGCATGACAGAGGGAGACCTGTGTTTAGCGGAACATTATGATTTCATTGGTGTGTTAAGTGAGAAAATGTATCATTTTGGCTGGGTACAGTGGGGCTCCTGCCTGTAATCCTAGCACTTTGGGAGGCCGAGGCTGGTGGATCACCTGAGGTCAAGTTTGAGACCAGTCTGGCCAACGTGGTGAAATCCTGTCTCTACTAAAAATATAAACATTAGCTGGGTATGGTGGCACACACCTAATCCTAGCTACTTGGCAGGCTGAGGCAGGAGAATCACTTGAACCCAGGAGGCGAATGTTGCAGTGAGCTGAGATCGTGCCACTGCACTCCAGCCTGTGCAACAGAGCAAGACTCTGTCTCAAAAAAAAAAAGAAAATGTATCATTTTAGGCTGGGCACGGTGGCTCATGCCTGTAATCCCAGTGCTTTGGGAGTCTGAGGCAGGAGGATGGCTTGAGGCGTTCGAGACCAGTGTGGGCAACATAGTGAGACCTTGTCTCTCTAGAAAATAAAAAATAAAAAGTTAGCTGGGCCTGTAGTCCTAGCTGCCTAGGAGGCTGAGGCAGGAGGATCCCCTGAGCTCAGGAGTTCGAGGCTGTAGTGATCTATGATGGGTGCCACTTCACGCCTGACTGGGTGACAGAGTGAGACCCCGTCTCTGTTAAAAACACAAAAACTCCCATTTTTTTCCCCGTCTTTCTTGCTATTTCATGTATTTTTCTTTGTTCAGCTTTTATTTTATTTCATTTTTGAGACAGAGTTTTGCTCTGTTGCCCAGATTGGAGTGCAGTGGTGTAATCTTGGCTCACTGCAACCTTTGCTTCCCAGGTGCAAGTGATTCTCCTGCCTCAGCCTCCTAAGTAGCTGGGATTACTGGTGCCCATCACCATGCTTGGCTAATTTTTGTATTTTTAGTAGAGATGGGGTTTCACCCCGTTGGTCAGGCTGGTCTTGAACTCCTGATCTCAGGTGATCTGCCCACATTGGCCTCCCAAAGCGCTGGGATAACAGGCGTGACCACTGTGTCTGGCCTTGTTCAGCTGTTAATTCTTTTAATCTTTAAATATATTTTGGCTAGGTTGGTTTTATACAATATAACATTTGGGGTCTGCACTGATATGTGATTGTTCTTTGTGGAGCTAGGAATGCTGGGAATGGAAACGGTGTTGACTGAGGGCCTGCGGTAGGCCAGGTACTCGAGTCGTTGCACAAGGGCGAGGTGGCCCACCTGAAGTCCTGGCTTAGCAGTGGCAGGATTAGGATTTGGCTTGAACCTCACTGCCACAGCACAGCCTCATGGTCACCTCGGGACTGGAGGGCAAGATGCTGGATCATGGCTGGTTGTTTCTGTCCTCCTCCCATTGGGTGGGGGGCTGGCATAGTTTGCCTGTGTGGGTGAGCAGTTCAGCCAGCTGTCTGTGCTCAGTCCAGAGACCATTGGGAGGGGGGCACCATGGGCCCTCTGGACATTGAGTCTGGAAGCTTAGAACCAGCCCTGGCTGGGCACAGTGGCTCATGCCTGTAATCCCAGCACTTTGAGAGGCCGAGGCGGGTGGATCACGAGGTCAAGAGATTGAGACCATCCTGGCCAACATGGTGAAACCCCATCTCTACTGAAAATACAAAAATTAGCTGGGCGTTTGGCAAGTGCCTGTAGTCCCAGCTACTTGGGAGGCTGAGGCGGAAGAATCGCTTGGACCTGGGAGGTGGAGGTTGCAGTGAGCTGAGACTGCACCACTGTTCCCTAGTCTGGCAACAGAGCAAGACTCCGTCGCAAAAAAAAAAAAAAAAGAACCAGCCACATCCCTTTAGTTCCAGATGTCTGAGGAGGGGGCTGAGGGTCAGGGAGAGGCCTGGAGGGCTGGTGTGGGAGCCTGTGAGAGTTGGCTCTGGAGAGCCGAAGGATAGCCACGCTCAGCACAGTGCATGCTGTGGCTGGGAAGGGAAGTGTGGCAGCTGCTGGGAGATGCAGTTCTGTTCTTACCAAGGACCAGCTTGGCCGGGAGACCCCTACCCAGGTGGCGCTGAAGGCAGTGAGAGGCAGACACCCAGAGAGAACAATAAAGTGGGTGTATCTGGGGGGGCCAGCAGCCGTCTGAGCTGAGAGCCTCAGGGGCTGATGGCATTCCAGGCTGAAGGCCTGGAGCAGATTCTGATCATACATTTATTCTCTCTGAACAGATGATCATTATTAACAAACAGGTGTTCTGTATTTTCTTATAATTCAAGAATATACCAGGTAGGCAGCTGTTACCCGCTTGCCACTGGCCATAGACAAACTAAATGGTATTCTTCTCGAGGAAGCACGGGGGCAGGGGCAGATAGCTCAAAGAATTGTTTTCACTGGTATATGATATTTATACATTGTCCTGCCACTTTGGAATGTCCCAAATGGTTTTCCACTTGGGGAGGGGGTTGGCTAGGTTTTCCTTGCCACTGTTCTTCGCAGCAAACAGTACGTTCTGTCATATACTCAGCATTCATTAATATTCATAAACTTGATATTTCTCAACACATTCTCTTGTTTCTTCCCCTAGAGATCCCAGGCCCACAAATCAACGCATCAATAAGCACGTCAACAATGATGTGAACCTTCGCATTCAGAATTTGACCATCTTGGTGAGAAACATTAAGACCTACTACCAGGTAAGGGCAGTTCTGCCGTCAGGAGTGGTGATGCGTGTCCGTCAGGGTAGTTGCTGGAACGGTTTTCCCGCAGGAGGCCGGGAGGAAACGGTGCTTACGTCTAGGCGTCTACTTGCTGACGGCTGGTGTGCTTTCACGAGAACCCTTTGTTGGGGTGTGTGAGGGCGAGGTGTTGCGCTGCTTTCCCTTGCTTGATGAGTGTTCTTTGGGCTGTGTGTAGCATCGTGCTGTATGCTGTGAAGGCACCAGAGAGCGGCCTCGGTTTGCAGCCTCTGCCCTGAGAATGAATGCAGTTGAATGGGGATGTGCTGGAATGTGGTCCCTGAAGGTGACCCTGATGTGGTTGTTGTCCACAGCCCCTGGCTCAGTGGCTCTTTGCACAGGAGTCATTCAAGGGTTGGTGGAGAGGAGAAACCACAGAAGGGCTGTGAAGACAGGACTAAGAATGTAACTGACCCGCCTCTAGGCTGCAAGCAGGAGCACTCGGCTTAGGGAGCGTCTGTCTTTCAAGTGCTTACTGCGTCCGATCTGTGTGGTCAGTGGGTCAGGCAAGTGGGCCTGATGGGGACGCGCTCTTTAAAAACCCATCCCAGTCTTGGGAAGGCCAGTTGAGAATCTCTGATGGTGTTAGTGATCTCTGTATGGCCAGCACGGTGGAAATGGACTGAAACTGTGTACCTTGGAGACCTGGTTTTCAAACCTTTCCTTAGCATTGAAACTTTCCCCCCGGTGTGATTTTTCTTGAGACCCCAGGTGAAGCCCAGTGCACTGTGCTCAGCTGTCTCCCCTGCCTCCAGGGCATCTGTCTGGGTTCCCGGGACTCCAGGGGACACAGATGGAGACCTGCTCAAGAACAGCTGCCTCCCAAATTCACGCCAGTGCTTCATTCAGCATGTGACCAGACTCCGCCTGAGACCTGTTCTTGCATGTGCCTCTCTGGGCTGGAACTTAGTCCTGGTTCTGGGATTTGGGAGCATCTTTGGATGTTGTGAGGCCTCTATGGACATGAGGAAGGCCTCTGGCCAGCTGTGATGCCCTTCTGCCCTTTTTCCGTGGTTGCTGGTTCTGGGGTCCGCTGAGGGACTGCTGGGTGGGCTGCCAGGCAGAGTGCGCACTGTGGCATTGGGGCTGTGCTGGGCCCAGTTCCTGTTGAGGGCTGTGGTTGCTGCTGGAGCTCTTGCTTCTGTTTCAACACAAATTTGAAACTGAACGTGAGAGGGAGGGAGTGGACCATGGGCTGGGTTTTCCGACATGGTTGTTTGCATCCTCCTCCCGTTGGGTGCGGGGCTGGCATAGTTTGCCTGTGTGGGTGAGCAGTTCAGTCCGCTGTCTGTGCTCAGTCCAGAGACCACTGGGAGGGGGGCACCGTGGGCCCTCTGGACATCGCATCTGGAAGCTTAGAACCAGCCCCATCCCTTTAGTTCCAGATGTCTGAGGAAGGGGGGTGAGGGTCAGGGAGAGGCCTGGAGGACTGGTGTGCGAGCCTGTGAGAGCTGGCTCTGGGGAGCGGAAGGGGAGCCACGCTCAGCGCAGTGCATGCTGTAGGCAGGAGCGTTTCTGCTTTGTCTCCCTGGCAACAGCCATACATGGGGGCAGTGGGGCAAAGGCAGTGGTGCTGCCAGTGACCTGGGCGTCTGTGATGAGGGTCTGGTGGCTCTACCAGCTGCTCAGGAGGTACGCAGGGGATGGGCCCTGTCTGCAGGTGCCATTCGTGACCAGCAGATGCTTTCAGGACTGTGTGCTAAGTGCCAGGGGAAGCAGAGGGTGCTGAAAGTTCAGGAGGCAAGGCCCCTAACCCAGCCTGCATGCGGGGAGCTTCTTGGAGGAGGTGATGCCCCTAACCCAGCCTGCATGCGGGGAGCTTCTTGGAGGAGGTGATGCCCCTAACCCAGCCTGCATGCGGGGAGCTTCTTGGAGGAGGTGATGCCCCTAACCCAGCCTGCATGCGGGGAGCTTCTTGGAGGAGGTGATACCTGAGTGGCATTTCAGTGGGCAAATGAGTTTCCAATTTGGAGGGTCATGGGAGGGAATGGGCAACACTGGCCAGAGCCAGTGGCATAGCACTGGACAGTGTCTCTGCGTCCCTCTTCCCCGCCCCCCTCTGCACTGTGAGTTTTGGGTGAGCTTGGGTGTGCTGAAGGTCTCAAATGGAGGTGAGGTGTCTGCAGCTTTTTGTGAGTAGCATGGGGCAGTCGGGCTCTTGCTGCAAGCTGTTTGGCCATGAAGATGCCATCCCCTGGCCCTGCCAGCCCAGGAGGACTTCTGCTGTTGGTGACCAGCCACTCTGAGGGTCCACGTCTGGGCTGGGCCAGAGGGACTTGACACTTGAGACTGTGGGTTTGAGAAGGAATTCGCTGCTCATGGGGTACTATGCAGAGTTCCAGAGATGGGAAATAGCCACACAGAGTAAAAGATGGCCAGCCCACCCTGGGGTCCAGAAGGCCTTCCCGGTGGAGAGAGGACCCTGTGTCCCTGCTCTCCCTCCTTTTGTGCTGGGAGCTCTTGGAGGACCGGGCTGGTGTGTGTTGACAGTCTCGGCCCAGCTCAGAGCAAATGGTCGGTAAATGTTTGCTGACAGCACTTGCTACTGGCAGGGAGAGGTCACTGCCTGTCAGTCCTGCCACTTGAAGGAAGCTGACAAGACGCGTGTGTCCGGAGCCGGCACGCTCCGTGTGGACCGTGTTCTGGGTCATTTTTTTCTTTCTGATGTATGACAAAATAGAGTTCTTGTCGTACAGGTCGTACTGTATGTACTCTCTAAACAGCTTGGAAAACAAGCAAGTAGCATGAGAAAAGACCGCCCGTCAGCCCAGCAGCCAGAGACAATCACTGTTAACATTTGTAGTATTTCCTTTCAGTTCTCGAGTGAATAGTTTTTGTTTTATGCCTTTGTGGTTGTGGCCATATATACAGTGGCGTATCCTGCCTTTTTTCCCCCCTCTCACCTAATGGTGTAGCACAAACATAACCGGTTATTATAGTAAAGGGATATTCTAGGACATCTCCGTGAGAGCTGCAGCCCAGCTTCTTTTTGGGACAGTAGCCCCAAAGGTCCTGAGAGCTTGGAATGAAGTGAGACCGACATCGTTCTGTTGGGGTTCAGGGGTTCAGGGGAGTCCTCAGCTCCCCTGAGAGGACGTTTCTCCAAGGTTCTTGGTCTCCTGCTCTCTCAAGAATGAGAGGGGACCAGGTGCACTCGCACAGTAAATACTGGACCCCAAACAGTGTTGTGGAAAAGTGATTTTATTCAGGTAGAGAAAGGGAAAAAAAGGAGGAGAGAGAGAACTTAGAGAGAGAGAGAGAGAGAGAGAGAGAGAGAGAGAGAGAGAGTGTGTGTGTGTGTGTGTGTGTGTGTGTGTAAGGGGACCCAAACGTAGAGTCCGAAGGGGTGTGGAAGAAGGGGACTTTTAACCTGGGAGGAACCCCCACCACCTCCAAGACCTCTGGCCAATGAAAGGAGTTCCTTAGAACTTCCGCTGGAGTGATTGACTTTTTGAGTCTTCCCACACCTGGAAAATTAAAACAGAAACCATTAAATCTCCCAGATGGAGAGAGATGGATGGAAGGGGGATATGGCGCTGGGAAGTTCTTTCCCTTAAAACTACGCCCCCTTGTGGACCAAGGAAGAGAACACCTTCCCTCAGTTCCTTACTCTGACTGGGGTGGCTGCATGGGTGGGCCTCCCTCTCGCCTGTGGCTTTTCGGTAGACACATCAAGGTCTTGTGGTCTGGCTCTGGGTCTGGTTTGCCAGGAGATGGCTCTGTGCTCCTAACTGTCCCCTTCTCTGCAGCATACTGGAGCAGTGACAATCTGGCAGACTGGGCCTCTCCTAAGGAGCATGGCTGGGTTACTAGGATGCTCAAGTTGACCTCTGACCTGGGAAGGCAGAGGGCATAGGTCAGCAAGTGGGTGGAAACCAGTGTGGCTGAGATCCTGTCCCAGCACCAGCATCTAAGCCAGATTCTCTGCCTTCCTGGCTTACTGCATTGGACTCTTCTGGGATCGGGGCCCTGGAATCTGCATTTTCAAAAGTTCCCCAGCTGCTTGAGTCTCACCATCCCAACAGGATTGAGAATCAGTGGGTGAAAGCGATGGTTCTCAAAGTGTGGTCCCCAGATCTGCAGCCTCACTGGGAACTTGTTGGAGATGCAGATTGTTGGGCCTGGGTGTAAGTCGGGAGTCTGTATTTTAACAGGCTCCCAGGTGATTCTGAGGCACATGCCCATGGGAACCACTGGAACCACTGGGTTAGAACATTTCTGGCGATTTCTAGAAGAGTCACGTTGAGCTAGATCTCCTGGGCAGAAGGAGCTCAGTCCCACCAGGAGACCTTTCTCCATATGTACACTAGATGCACGTCTCATCGCCCCAGGACAGGAAGGAGGGTCTCAGCCTGGAGGGATGGGAAGGAGAGGATGCAGTGACCAGGTTATCAGAGGGAGCAGGGAGTGTTGAGGGAGCTGCTGGGAAGGGGCAGAAAAAGCCAGAGTAGGACAGAGCCTTGGAGAGAGAGCACTGGGGCAGTCTCTGCATTTTGGAGAGGAAAAGGCTGGCCTGTCCAAGGTGGGAGCACTGGCTCTAGAACAGCACCCTCAAATGGGACATCTGCTGAGCAGCCTGGACGGCAGGTGAGGCTGGACCGGAGCCAGCCTCAGCCTGGCTGGCCAGGGTTACCCTGTGTCCCCCCATGCTTGTTTTACTCATTCCACAGCCAACGTCCTTTTCAGCTGGCTTTAAAATTTTTTTATTTAATATTTTGAGACCAAGTCTTGCTCTGTCACCCAGGCCGGAATGTACTGGCGTAGTCTCAGCTCACTGCAACCTCCTCCTCCAACTGAGCTCAGGCAATCCTCCTACCTCAGCCTCCTGAGTAGCTGGGACCACCAGCATGCACCACCAGGCCTGGTTACTATTTGTTTTTCTAGTAGAGACAGGGTTTCGCCATGTTGGTCAGGCCGGTCTCGAACCTGGGAGCTCAAGCAGTTCTCCTGCCTTGGCCTCCCAAAGTACTGGGCTTATAGGCATGAGCCTGTAAGGCACACAGTGTTTGGCCTGGCTTTTTTTTTTTTTTTTTTTTTTTAAATTTTTTGGATTTACATAATGGTTCACTTTTTTTATTAAGAAACCTTGAATATTTACAGTAAACGCAGATAGTGGAGTCAGGCTGAAAATGAGGCTGTTGCAGCAGAAGTGCACCCCGTGCAGCAGCGGCTGGCATGTCTGTCTGTGCTGTTGGCCTGTGCCTGGCATCCCATCCCTGTTCCCACCCTGGACACCTCAGTCTGGTGCCTTGTCCCGAAAGATCCTAATTGTCATGTGACATTGCTGAGTTTTCCTTGGCTTTGTGTGGTGGGAAGCCCTTCAGACGGTGGCCTGGATATACTCCCGTGTGTTGATGGAATTTGTATTTGATGTATTTGTCATCAAGTCCTCATGTGGATACCTTTCCCAGTGAGATCAGGACCCTTGGCTGGATGTGGGGACTTACCCATAGGACTTACTCTAAAATGAGGCATTTGCTGTTTCTTTTCATGCCTCACCTCGCAGAGGCTGCAAGGCTGTATTCCCGCTGTCTCTCTGGGCAGGCTGCTCTCCTTCTCTGGGCCTCCTGAGTGCTCTCCGTCAAGTGAAGGGGTGGGCCTGAAATACTCCAGTTGCATGGTGACCAGAAACGGCGAGATTTAGAGTTTACAATCACCTCAAGGAAGTTTAGCTTTCTGGGTTCCTTGAACTCAGCTCTCTGACTTCTGGCCTCTAGCATGGGCACAAGGCCAGAATATTCCTTATCTCAAGCGAAACAGCAGAATAAATACAGCCCAAGTGCCTTCGCTTCTCTAAGCCCTTTTCTTTTTCCTTTATTGCTTTGAAGAATTAAAACGGTACACATGGTCATAATGAACACTCACATACCTGTTGTTCACAATGAATATGAACATAGGGTTCTATTTTTCCATATTTGCTTGAGACCTTTTCTTAAGAAATAAAAATGTTCTGTTAAGATAGACGTTCCCGGGAGCCAGTACTGAGTCCTGTTGTCCTCGCCCCTCGTGGGGTTAGCGCCTGCCGTTAATTGTGTGGTATCCGCTTAACATGTTTGTCCTCTTGCTCTGTGTGTGTGTGTTGTATATATGTGTGTGTGCACACTAGACACACTTATGTACACACACACACATAGAGCTTTGCGTGGTCTTTAGAGCAGACCTCCATGAATGGTAGCACCCTGCCTGTAGGTTCTTCCTCTGCTCAGCCTCGTTTCTGAGATGTCAGCCTCTGTGGTAGTTGCATTAGATAAGCATGCTCTGTTTACCAAAAATTACAATTATCTCTAAGAAGTGTGGACATTTCATTTGAAGAAGGAAAATCTTTGTGTTTTTTATTGTTGTTTGAGACAGTCTCGCTCTGTCTCCCAGGCTGGAGTGATGATCATAGCTCACTGCAGCCTCAACCTCCCAGGCTCAAGCAATCCTCCCGCCTCAGCCTCCCGAGGAGCTGGGATCAAGGTGTGCACCACCGCGTCTGACTAATTGTTTTGATTTTTAGTAGAAGCAAGGTCTTGCCAGGTTGTCTAGGCTGGTCTCAAACTCCTGGGCTCAAGGCATCCTCCTGCCTCACCCTCCCAAAGTGCTGCGATTACAGGCATGAGCCAGCACGGAAAATCTTTTGTCAAAAGCAGGAATAGAAGGAAATGTACATTTGACATTGTTGTTGGAAACAACACATTAGACGTGTGGTCCAGAGGGTTTGGTCTGCCTAACTGCTTTGATGGGCAGGGACCGGATTCAAGGGAACGCAGAGTCACTCAGGCCGTGGCTGCACGTACAAGACGCATTTGCTTTAGGGAGGAATATATTGTAATGAATTTGCAGAGGAGAAATTAGTTTCTCTCCTTTTCACTTTAGAGGTTAAAGAGGAGAGCTGTATTTTTGATTTTGTAGTTCGTGTCCACATTGTGAGGAAATTAAAAATAATATTTTTGATTATAAAAATATTTTCTTACTATGGATTAGGAAATGGAAAGAAAGTTAAATTCACCTGTTTTCTCAACACCTAGGGGTGCCATTGCTAGCATTTCGGTACTTGTGCTTGCTCTCGTGTGTGTGTGTGTGTGTGTGTGTGTGTGTGTGTGTGTTTTGGGAGACAGAGTCTTGCTCTGTCGCCAGGCTGGAGTGCAGTGGCACGATCTTGGCTCCCTGCTGCTTCTGCCTCCTGGTTTAAGCCATTCTCCTGCCCCAGCCTCCCCAGTAGCTGGGACTACAAGCTTGCGCCACCATGCCCAGCTAATTTCTGTATTTTTAGTCGAGGCGGGGTTTCACCATGTTGGCCAGGATGGTCTTGGTCTCTTGACCTCATGATCCACCTGCCTCAGCCTCCCAAAGTGCTGGGATTTGGGATTACAGGTGTGAGCCACCATGCCCGGCCCGTGTGTGTGTGTGTGTGTGTGTGTGTGTGTGTGTGTGTGTTTTTCTAAAGTGTGGCTCGTATCATACTGTTTGTAACCTGCCTTTTTTTTTTCATTTACCATGTAGTGGGCAAGCATTTCCCCACCATTAAATATTCTTTCCTAATACGAATTTTGTGTCTGTGTAACGTTTTGTCCTGTGGATGTAACTACTGTGGTTGTCTCAGGATTATAAACCTTGCTGCTGTGAATGTGCTTGGTGCAGAAGTCTTTCAACAAGTGTTATTTCCTTAGCAGGGAATTCCTAGGTCAAGGGACATGAATGCTTTGAGAATTTTTGCTATTTATTGCCCAGATGGCCTTATTTGTAGGTGTTCGCCTTTTCCTTTGGTCAGTTGCTCATTTGTGTTCTTCGCCCACTGTGATTGTTTGCTAAAATGCAGCTATTTTAACAAATTGCTGTTGCAGGCTGAAGATTCTGGAGTCCCTGCCAGGCCCGTGAGGTCCTGAGGTTGTGTTTGCTCGTCTGGATGGACTTGGTGTGTGCTGGAGGATCTGAGTGCTCTTTGGGGGTCTCTCCACAGCAGGACTGCCTGAGGGAATCGTAGGGGGGTTAGGGAACAAGGCGGCCATTAGGGGCAGGGAGGTTTTGTGGCCCCGACCATCCGGAGGTCACAGTCAGCTTCCATCTGAAGGTTTGCTGTCAGTCAATTCAGAGTTTGGAAGGGAATCCCCCAGACTGCTGGGAGGTGTGCCTGAGGAGGGCAGTGGTCTGTGGGAACCCCCCCATCCAGTCCCCGATTCCCTTGCTAGAGCTTGTATAATAGAAGGAAATGCAAATGTGGGAGCTTTGGTGGCCCAGAGGTGGGTGGGACTCACCAGGTTACCAGCTCTTCCTCTTTCTGTTTCTCTTGTCCTCTCCATGCCTGAGATGCTCACGTTTTGTGGGGTGGGAGAGCGGCCAGGTAGACCAGCTGCAACATCTGTGTACATAGGACATGGGATATGGCCAGACAAGGCCCGGGGAGCAGGGATCCTGGAGAGCTTTCTCAGGGGAGATGCCTGCCTGAGACTGGTGGGGTTGACTGGCAGGGAGGGGGTGTCCTCTGGGAAGAGAGGCACCTGCCGAGCTTTGGAGACATAAAGCAGCCTGAAGGTTGGGGCATCTCTTGGGGGTGATGGGGGTGAGGCCATGCTTAGGTGCTTAGGAACCTGAATTTTTTTTTTTGGCGGGGAGATGGAGTCTCTGTCGCCCAGGCTGGAGTGCAGTGGCCCCATCAGCTTGCTGCAACCTCTGCCTCCAGTTCAAGTGATTCTCCCTCCTCAGCCTCCTGAGTAGTTGGAATTACAGGCACCTGCAATCATGCCCAGCTAATTTTTTTTTGTATTTTTGTAGAGACAGGGTTTCCGCTTGTTGGCCAGGCTGATCTTGAACTCCTGACCTCAGGTGATCCACCCGCCTTAGCCTCCCAAAGTGCTGGGATTACAGGCGTGAGCCACCACACCTGGCCTAGGAACCTGAACTTCTAGAAGAGAGAGCTTAGGAAAGAAAATGCCTGCTCCCATTTGGAGAATGCACAGGTGTTGGGAGGGTTTGGCAGGTCTCGGGGGCCTGGAGCAAGGCCACCGTGGCAGAGGGGATGAGCTCTGGGAGACTCCATGGGGATCCAGCCGGGATGTGGGAGTCCTGGCGTGAGGGGTCCCTGGGATCCTGATGTGACTTGGGGGCGGGTGTTGGTGTTGCTCTTTGGGTGGGCCTGGGGCTCTGGGTGAGGAGAAGTGGGCTTGATGGGGAGCATGCCAGCTGGGTGTCACCAGTGTCGGACTGGTAGATCTGAGCGTTCCCGGCTGGGAATGCAGATGGGAGCCATGGGAAAATAAGCAGGCGTGGGGGATGAGAACTGCCCACGGCCGAGGAGGTGGGAGCAGGCCCCAGGGTTAGGGCTGGGCAGAGCTCATGGGACTCCCCAAGGAGACAGGAGCCCCCCAAGTGGGAGGGCCAGAGGGAGAGTGGTCAGCAGAGAGGAGAAGCAGCCCTGAGGAGAGAGGGCATCAGCACAAAGGGCTGCCCGAGGCCCAGCAGACCACTCAGCTGCAGGCCGCTCGGTGCCCACCTGGAGCAAGCACCCTAGGGGAGCGTGAACGGCCATCGGCCCCCGGAAAGCTGTGCTCTGCAGCAGACCTATGCACCCCCTGGGCTGCAGGCTGGTGGCGGTAGCTTGCTGGTCAGCCAGACAAGACGGCTGCAGCTCTCAGGCCCACTACAATTCCCTTTCCACACTTAACAAAAGGCCTGCACTCCCAGCTTGCTCCCTGTCCTGCTGCCTCCTGCTGCTTGTGTTTCTTTCAATTATTCATTTTACCTTTTTATTTATTTTTGAGAGAGGGTCTTGCTCTGTTGAGCACACTGGAGTGCAGTGGTGCAACCATAGCTCATTGTAACCTCAAACTCCTGGGCTCAAGCGATCCTCCGGCCTCAATCTAGGACTCAACCAAGTAGCTAGGACTACGGGTGCCCACCACCATGCCCAGATAATTATTTTGAATTTTTTGTAAAGATGGGGTCTCGCTGTGTGGGTCAGGCTCGTCTCGAACTCCTGGGCTCAAGCAACCCTCCTGCCTTGGCCTCCCAAGGTGTTGGGGTTACAGGCGTGAATCGCCGTGCCAGCCAATGTTTGTGTTACAAGCTCAGTGGTTCCGCTGTTGGCCGGGCTGAGGACCTGGTGAAGTGCTGAACGCCCAAACCTCTCGGGAGGCAGGTTTGGTTTCTCTAAGCTGTTAGAGTGCCAGTTGGACTTGTTTTCCTTTCTCTCCTCTCCTTTTTGTTGTTGGAAGAAATGCTGTGCAGGCCTATCAGATAGCAGCGAGGAACTGTGGGACTCAGATATGCCCAAATCAAAAGACTGAGCGATGAATGGGAGGGAGCCTAACCTTTACTGAGTGCCCGTGCTGGGGGCTTTGGGGGCTTTAGAGCCTTTTCATTTTTCACTGTTACTTCGGTATGATAAGGAAGAAATTACTGTTCCCACTCTACAGATTGGGAAACCGAGGCTCACGGAACGAGACAAGGAAACAGCCCCAGAAAGGTGCACGTTTTCTTAATCATCAGCTGCTAGGAGAAGCTTCTTTCTAAAAGCCAGGCTTTCTAGAATCGTGTAGGGAGATAACTTGCTGCAGGTGCTCCGGCTGCCTTGCGAAGGTTGGCAGGGCCAGTCAGGATCTGCACCCGTGGTGGGGCAGGGATGCTGCTCGTGGTGTGCCCCCAGCTGGGAGCATAGGCTCCCGTGATAACCAGGTTTCACACTTCCCTGGAGCTCAGGGGAAGGGACTGGGTTGCTTCAGGCACCTCTGAAACTTCCGGGGTTTGGCAGAGGGTGGAACGGGGAGCAGCTGTCCTCAGATTTCACCTCTCACCCCAGAGCGGCAGGAAGCGGCGATTCAGGGCTAATTGCTCGGGGTGTGGAGGCGAAAGGTGGGTTTGATGTAATTAGCAGAGTTGGAGATTAGCCAGGGCAAGGTGATGGAGGGAAAGTGAGTATGTGTGCGTGTGAGAGTGAGTGCACATGAGTGTGAGTGTGTACATGTGTGTGCATGAGTGTGCGTACCCAGTCTCTGTTCTCTGAGGGTTCCTTCTCCAGGACTTGAGTCTAGACCTTGATTTGCTGGAGCTTCCCTCCCATCCCAGGAGTGGTCACCCTTTCCTCTGCCTCTGCAGGAAGGAGGCGTGGCTCAGGAGTCTTGCTTTCTCTCCTGGTGTTGGGGGTGCCACCCAGGCCCCTGTGGCTGTCCCCTTGCCTGTGCCTGTTGGGTACAGCACCGAGCCCAGACGCTCAGAACATGCATCCTCACAGGGCCTGCCTGGAGACGTCCCCACATTGACACATCAGGACTCCCTCCCGGCCCCGCTCCCTCTCCTAAATGGCGTTTGTTCGAGAATCCTGTTTCTCACAGGATTTACCATGTCAAGTATTGACTTTTTCACCATTTGTTCAAGTCGTTTTCTTTCTTTCTTTTTTTGAGACAAGGTCTTGCTCTGTGTAGCCCAGGCTGGAGTGCAGTGGTGCGATCACGGCTCACTGCAGGCTCCACCTTGACCTACTGGGCTTAAGCAATCCTCCTGACTCAGCACTCCTCACCCCCACCCCAGTAGCTGGGACTACAAGCATGCACCACCACTTCTGGATAGTTTATGTTACTCATTTTTTGTTGAGATGGGGTCTCCCTATGTTGTCCAGGCTGGTCTCAAACCCCTGAAGTTGTTTCTTTCTTTTTTTTTTGAGACAAAGTCTCGCTCTGTCACCTAGGCTGGAGTGCAGTGGCGCAGTCTCGGCTCACTGCAACCTCTGCCTCTCGGGTTCCTGTGATTCTCCTGCCTCAGCCTCCCAAGTAGCTGGGACCTACGCCCGGCTAATTTTTGTATTTTTAGTAGAGACGAGGTTTCATCATGTTATTCCAGATGGTCTCGATCTCCTGACCTCATGATCCACCTGCCTCGGCCTCCTAAAGTGCTGGGATTATAGGTGTGAGCCACTGCACCTGGTTGTTTCTTAATCCATGGTCATTTATTTATAGAGACGTGTGTTTATGAGCCCATCTTGGGAGCGCAAAGTGAACAACAAAGCTTCTGGGAGTGGAAGCTGAGTGATCCCCTGATTGGAGGGCAAGGGGTCTGAATTTGTGCTTCCAGAAAAATTATGGCTAAAAACTATGAATTTGAAACTTGCAGAAGCCAAGAGTGAGTGGTGCTTGGTGTTCCTGCTGCTTGGTATTCCCAGTGGGTACTTGCTGTGCTCATTGTTGGTTAGGTCTTGTTCAGCTGCAATTGAAAACGGCGCTTCTGGGTGTGGAGTGTTCCGGGAATCGAGTGATTCGGGTGTGAATGAAGGTTGGAAACACAGCTTACTTTATGGACATACCCTGAAAGCCGGAGTGGGAGGAAGTGGCGGGGGGACCAGTTCCTTTTGTGACAGAAAGGAGAGAAATGGATTTCTCAAGCTGTTAAAAAGGAAAAAAACCCTGAGGTTTCTCCCTGGCCTTGGGTTTGGTGTTAAATGCCAGGATCAGCATGTTTGCTGTTCTCACTGGTTTGTCAAAGGAGTTTCTGAAGAACTTGCCCAGGCAGGCCCTGCCTCTCCATGAAGCCGGCTGCGTGGCTCCCCTCCAGGGCTAATACGTTTTTGTTATTCAGCTGCTCTTTTGGGAAAATCAGAGCTTCTCTGCTGCTTCACCTTGGCATCCAGGGCCTCTTTGTCCTTACGGGTAGAATTGTAGTCTTGGCCGGTCGTGGTGGCTCACGCCTATAATCCCAGCACTTTGAGAGGCGGAGGCTGGGGATCACCTGAGGTCGGGA
Source organism: Callithrix jacchus (assembly GCF_049354715.1). Lineage (NCBI taxonomy): Eukaryota > Metazoa > Chordata > Mammalia > Primates > Cebidae > Callithrix > Callithrix jacchus. The sequence goes on along the minus strand of NC_133509.1, from coordinate 126,247,218 downwards.
GTTTGAGACCAGCCTGTCCAACATGGAGAAGCCACATCTCTACCAAAAATACAAAATTACCCAGGTGTGTTGGCACGTGCCTGTAATCCCAGCTACTTGAGAGGCTGAGGTAGGAGAATCGCTTGAACCCAGGAGACGGAGGTTGCAGTGAGCCGAGATTGTGCCATGGCACTCCAGCCTGAGCAACAAGAGCAAAACTCCGACTCACACACACACACACAAAATTGTAGTTTTGTTTTTCAGTAATGAGGGGAATGTTGAGGTAAGGAGGATGAGAAAGTGCTGGTCTGAAATTGGTGAGTTCAGCCAGAACTGTAGAAGTTGAAGGGGCTACACTCTGTACCCCCAGTTCTGAGTTGGTGGTATTTGGGTGGGGAGGCAGGGGTTTCAGGTAAAGTATTGAGGCTGCCAAGTTCCACCGTGAGGTTTGGGATTGGGTTTCCAGGAGGCTAAGGGTTGAGGGGTGCATGTAGGCGTGCTCTCTGGGGGAGAGATGGGGTACCAGGCAGCTCCAGGGAGAAGCCTCCTGTTGCTTCCTTTAGCCGCGGCAGGGCAAGCCTGGCTCAGGGCCTGGTGTTGGCGAGGGAGGGAGCAGGGTTGCCTTCTCAGCTGGGGGAGGAGGAGGTTGGCCAGTGCCTGGGGGAAGTGGCTGAGCCAGCTCTGTGGGGTGGCTTCTTTGGTTACCCGAAGGCCAGGAAAGTAGAGCCAGAGAACTAGGTGGGATGGGGGGCGGGAAGGCAGGAATGGTGAGTGCTCTACCCCGGTGTCAGCTTGGATCTGTGGTCTAGAAGCTTGTGTGTCACTGTTCCCGGCAGTGTGACTTAGCATCATCCAGCCTTACCTGTAAGCAGGGGTAAAAATTACCTTAGAGGTGGTGGTGAGGCTCAAATGAGATCAGAAAACGTTTCTTGAATGAGTGAATAATAGTGGCAGCCCCTCGTCCCAGGCTGGCTCTGTAGGGGGTGCGTTGGTTCACCTGGGTTCTGCAGGCGGAGGGGCAGTTACTTGCAGATAGAGGACTTGGGAGGCAGGAGACACATCCAAATAGAAATGGACAAACAACCACGAGCCTCACCATCTGCAGAGGCACAAGGTTGAATGGCGGGTTCCTTTGAGTGCACCCCTTAGATTGGTGGCGTTGGGTAAGTTACTTCGTCTCTGAGAGTCTTTCTTATCTGAAGAGTAGAGATATTAATAGTGGCAGCCTGGGAGGGTTGTAGGAGGGGTTCTGCGAGGGCCTTGTACTCGGGGGACATGTGGGTGGGAGGGGAGGATGCCCACCCATCTGGGAGAGGGGTGATGGGCAGCGCCCGGCTCCAAGCTCCCTCCTTACGCCACATTGTTCATCTGTACTGAGCAGATTATCCCAGGACCCCTCCCGGAGTAATGCACCCTGATTCATTCGGATTAGTCTTGCGCGTGTGCACGTGTGCCTGTCTCTAGCACTGCACGTCTTTCTCCTGTATGATCATTTTATTTTAAGCTGAGTGACTTACACATATTATCTCATCAAAGGAAGCCTCGCGCTTTTATCCCTCAGCAACAGAATTCCTTAAAAGCAGGCAGAGTCTTTTTGTTTGTCACCGCACCAGCATGGAAATCTGTCTGCCATCAGTCAGCACGCGTTAATGACGAGATACATAACGACAGAGGCCACCATTCAGTGGAGTAAATAATTCAGAGAATAAGTCATTACCATCAGGGAACTCGGTGTCGCACCAGGCCTGGGCCGGGAATCCTGTCTCTAGGTTAAAATGACACTGCTAAGGCCCCGCCCCCAACCTGCCACCCTTTCTAGACTATTGAGTAATTGGAGGATGGGGCCTGCCTTGTTCCTCTGTGTCCCTGGCACATGGCAGGGACCCAGGCCCTGACTGTCTAGGGGTAAAAGGGGGTAAACCGGGATGGAGGCGCAGTTCTCTGAGGGGGCTGGGCTGGAGCTTAGGGCTCCCCTACTGTTTTCACGCAGACCTGTAGGCTTTTCATGTGGTGTTTGCTTTGTTGATGGAAATGCCATATGTCAGGTACCGGGAGGCTCAGTCCCTGGGGGGTGGAAATTAAATTGATTGTTTTCAACTTTGTCTAGCCAGCTTGGCTCCCTTGAGCTTTCTAAGGTTGAGGCTTAATGACTTTAAAATTTTAAGAGTAAAATTTTTGCCACCTTTCCAACCCTTAATAACCAAACAGGGTCACCTTCCTGTCCAGTAAGTCAGATTTACATGCCTTTAAAGTGTGGAATTCTGGCTGCTGAAAGGACAGAAACTCCGGAGCAGTTTCGGTACTTTTTGTGCTCGGTCAGTCTCCTAGCACCCTGTTTTTGGGGTGAGAATTTGTGGCATTCAAATTTTACAGAGTAGAGCTGACGAAGTTGAGTATTTCAGATGCAGTGGACTAAGCTGTAGAGGTGAGTATCCCAAGCTTAGATGCCGGAAGAAAGATGCAGTGGTTTCTGAGAACTCTGGGCGATTTTGATAACCACCTGGAGCAGTTAATCCAAAACAGGTTGTCCAGACCTTCAGTGGGAACCAGATGGGGGCTGAGGTGTGGGCCATCTGGGAAGATCCAGGTGCTTTTGTCCGTCCCCCTTCTCCCACCTGACCCTTGTTTCTTCTTCTGGGAGGTAGAATTTGCTCAGGTCACCTCTGCCTCATCTGCCTCTCCACCTGCAGGGCTGGGGGTTGGGGGGCGCTCCCATCCTTCTTGCAGACAGAGCAACTGGCACCTGGATCTGTCATCTCCCAGCTCAGCCTCTCCGGGGCGGCTCCTCTTGTCCTCCAGGGCCACCCTGACACTGGTGTGATCTAGGGCAAGTGGTCCAACCCCTCCTAGCCTGGTCCTCTTTTGTCAGATGGGGGTGATGCCTGCACCCCCCTCCCTGGGTTGCAGCAATTCCAAGACAGCCAGTGAGCGATTGGTGCCTAGGAAATGCCCAGCCCAGTGCCCCAGGAGCCCGGTGCCCATGGGCCGTTTCCAGGAGCAGACTCTGGTCCTGTTGCTCCCTCCCCTCCCTCACACTTCCTGCTCCTGCAGTTTCTCCTGCCCCAGCACCTTCTGTGAGGCCTTGAGGACCCTCTAGAATTTTATTTTTATTTATTTATTTTTTTTGAGAAGGAGTCACCCAGGCTGGAGTGCAGTGGCGTGATCTTGGGTTACTGCAACCTCCACCTTCCAGTTCAAGCTCCTCTCCTGCCTCAGCCTCCTGAGTAGCCGAGTAGCTGGGATTGGGATTACAGGTGTGCACCACCACACCTGGCTAATTTTTGTATTTTTAGTAGAGATGGGGTTTCACCATGTTGGTCAGGCTGGTCTCAAACTCCCGACTTCGTGATCCACCCACGTTGGCCTCCTAAAGTGCGGGGATTACAGGCATGAGCCACCACGCCCGGCCTGGAATTTAATGTCATTATCGCCATCATCACACCCCTTGCCGTGACTTGTTTTCTGTGTGTCCCACCCCAAATTGCAGGCTCACTCAGGGTGGGGATTCTGGCAGCCTCTGCACCTCCTAGGAGGTGCAGTGAGGGGGCTCATTGAGTGAGGAGCACGGTGAGAGTAAGGGGTGGCAGTGAGGGGCTGTCCTTGCCGGGATCCCTGGTGTCATCTCTAAGAACTCCACAGGGCCAGGTCCTCAGGCTGGGGGCTGGGCCAGGCCAGCTCGACTCTAAAATGTTCCTCCTTTTATGCATCCCTGGTAGGGAAACCCTGGGTCATTATTGGCTCTGGGTTTAAAAGAGGTAAATTGATTTTTAAAGGCAAAACCATTTTGACAAGCCTTTTGATCTCATTCCTTTTAAAGAGAAAGTAATTGGAAATGTGACTAGCTAAAGCCTTCCTCCTTTCTCTTTCCCCTTTAAAGTGTTCTCCTCCTCTAGTCCTAATTGAGGGGTCCTTCCCTGCTCTGGGTGGTTGAAGTCAGCCCCTCAGAGCGCCATGTCCACCAACTCCTACCTCTAGGTTTCCTGATAGGGTTTTCTTTTTTTTCGGGGTGTCGGGGGTGGCATGTGGCAGGAAAGGTTGATTCGAAGCCAGAGTTTATAGAGCATGTTAAGTTCTGGGTCTGTTTGAATTCCTCCTAAGTCTCAGGAAGGGAGAGCTGGAGCCATTGGAGGTGGCTGTGTTCGTGGGAACAGGGTCAGTGGGAGCAGCTGTCGTGGTGGCTCTGGGGACTGCCACCCTTGGGGGCCCTAGAGGGTCAGGAACAACCAAATGGAGCCTGGGAGTGACTCATGAGGTGACTTTGAGATCCAAATGTATGTTCAGATTTGGTTGGAAAAAGTTTAAAAAGTAGCTGAATCGTGTCACTGTACCTCCAGCCTGGGCGACAGAGCAAGACTGTCTCAAAACAAACAAAAAAAACCAGAAAGTAGCTGGAAAGCTCCAGAGTAGAGTAAAAATTTTAAAAACAAGAAAAAGGAATAGAGTACACTCAGGAAAATGTGACTTCTGGTCTTTTAGGAAGCTGTCTTGTTTTAGAAATCTTCTGACTTTTTTTTTTGAGATAGGATCTTGCTCTGTCGCCCAGGCTGGAGTACAGTGTCATGATCTCGGCTCACTGCAGCCTCAGCCTCCTGGGCGCAAGCCATTCTCCTGCCTCAGCCTTCCCAGCAGCTGAGATTACAGGCACGCACCACCACGCCTGGCTAATTTTGTATTTTAGGTAGAGACAGGGTTTCACCATAAGTGACCTGCCCACCTCGGCCTCCCAAAGTGCTGAGATTACAAGCGTGAGCCACTGTGACCGGACTACTTCTGATTTTTAAAAAGCAAGAAACACAGGGAGTTACTTGTTTATGGGTACAGAATTTGAGTTTTGCAAGATGAAAAGAGTTCCAGAAATGGACAGTGGGGATGGTCGCACAACAGCATGAATGTATTTAATGCCCCTGAGCTCTACACTCACTTCAAACTTTACCATTTTAAGATTTTTTTTTTTTTTTTTTGAGACGGAGTTTCGCTCTTGTTACCCAGGCTGGAGTGCAATGGCGCGATCTCGGCTCACCGCAACCTCCGCCTCCCGGGCTCAGGCAATTCTCCTGCCTCAGCCTCCTGAGTAGCTGGGATTACAAGCACGTGCCACCATTTTTTTTTTTTTTTTTTTTTTTTTTTTTGTATTTTTAGTAGAGATGGGGTTTCACCATGTTGACCAGGATGGTCTCCATCTCTTGACCTTGTGATTCACCCGCCTTGGCCTCCCAAAGTGCTGGGATCACAGGTGTGAGCCACCATGCCTGGCTAAGGTTTTTTTTTTTTTTTAGGTTATGTGTATTTTACCACCATTAAAAATGGGCACCCAGTGGGACTTTTTTTGGGGGGGGGGTGGGCAGGAGGAGTTTGTACTGAGAGGATGATGGTAAACCGAAAGAACTGTGTTCTGCTTTCCCTGGGTCCAGCATGAGGCTCAAAACACAGGTGCCAGTGAATGGGCTAGCTTCTTATGCTTCTAGAACATTCTGGTTTGTGACAACCATTGTATTAAGTGCTTGGTGTTGAAGGCAGTGGGTGTCGGGACTACTGCAGCTGAGAATCCGTATTTCCCATTTCAGTCTTGACCTTCACTAGGTGGCATTTATTCCCATCTCCAGGATGAGGAGACGGAAGTTCAGGGAAACCAAGGACCCTGGGAACCTTATCCTAGAGCCCAAGATCTTACAAGGAAGTGGCAGAGCCTGAGGGCTGAATCCCTGTCCTTCCTCTCTGAAGACCCCTGTCCTCTACGTGCTCTGGTTCTGATAGGTGATGGGAGACCAGGTAAAGGAAGTAGAGTGTTTCTACCCCATTCTCTGGCCTTTGGAATCTGTCGTTTGGGTTTTTTTCCTTTGTAACTCCCTTAGGTTCTGGGAATCCTGTAATAGAATGGGACTAGCCACTGGCTTTTTGCCTGTGTACCTGGAAGGCTACTTTGGAACGGCCACCAGCACTGGGAGGATGCAGTGGGCCTGCCATGGACCTTGCCTCCTGGTGACCCGCAGTGCTGACTTGGAATGGTTAGTTAGAAAACCCACAGGCTGGACGGGTGAGCTCCCGGGGCAGCCTGCATGTCATGGCCCATGTCGGTGTGATGGGAGGCTTTCATGAATAGGAGCGCCGCCGAGATGCCAGCTTGGTTTTCTTCATTTATCACAGAGCACGGGGCATGCTTTTGGTGTTGCACCGAGTGAGAAGAGTCCTCACCCTCTCTAGTCTGATAACGAGATGGAGATGCCAAAAGCATAAATTAAGCGAATGAAGGGTTTCTGTGGAGCATATGGCCATGTGCCAGCCGCTGTGCTTAAATCTGTGTCAAGGAGCGGAATCCAGCATCTGCGAAGAATGTGTGTGGCAGTCATCATGAGGGGCTTGGAATCCCCGCCCAGCCTTGAAAGTAGCAACTTGCTGCCCCACTGAGGGGACAAAGTAACCATGGCTAGTTGAGCAGGACTTGTCAGCATTTCTTATATTTTCTCTTTCGTTCCTTCCTTTGCCCCCCCCCCCCCACTTTTTTTTTTAATAGTTATGTTGCCCAGGCTAGTTTCAAACTCCTGGGCTCAAGCGAACCTCCTGCCTTGGGCTTCCAAAGTGCTGGGATTACAGGCGTGAGCCACTGCACCCAGCCAAAAACCCCTTTTCACTTGGAGTCAGCATAGGGGTCTTTCCACATGAAAGCACTTCCTCTCAAGTCCCAGCAGCCAAGGTACTCCTGTTGATGGATAGTCTAGGGTAGCAAGGCTTTTTAGAAGTTCATGCTTAAGCAGGACTAAACTGTCAGACAGGGAAGCATCCCTTTTTACTTGAAACCTTTGGGTTCAGTGACCTCCACTTTGAACTTGGAATCACATCTTCAAGAGCAGTTGTTGACTTTCCCCTGGGGAAGCTGGGAAGCCCAGGAGGAGGGTGGAGCAGAGATCAGGGCCCGAGACCCTCTATTCTCTTCTAACACTTGGACTTGGAGGAAGCCTGGGTGGAGCCATTTTTCCTTCTCACAGTACTTGTCCCTCCCTGGTTTGTAAACTGCCCCCACTCCAGTTGACCAGTAGTGCTGAGGCCATAAGGGCCAGGCAGGCCTTCAGATGAACTCATTTGCTTGTCATTCAGGTGGGGGACAGGAGTGTCTCTGTGTACTTGTCTCACCCGAACCTCATGTTGGCTGGCATGCAGACTACTGTTCTGACTTAGGCTGAGCACAATCAGGACCCTCAGTGCTTTATTTTCTGTCTTTTGTTTTTGTCCCATGAGTGACACCTGACAGCACATTCAGGTGCTTCGGGGTTCCTTGCGGAGCCTGTGGCCCTTCCCTGGGAAGGGAGTCTGTGGCTTTTGTGGGGACGGCTGAGGGCTATTAATACCTGGGGATATCCTTTGCACCAGACCCAAGGCGAGGGATTCACGGCCATCCCTGCAAGTGTGCTTGAGTCACGGCCCATGGTTACAGTGGATCTTGGTCTGTGTCTGGTTGAAATGTCACATGTTTGAGTGTTTCGATCCTTTTTTAGTCATTTTCTGTTTTTGCAAGTGGCTGATGGCTTGCTGTGTGTGTTTCTTGTTTACACATCAGTTTGAGAGCTTACTGTGAGTGTCTGAGTTAAGCCCTGGACAGCAGACGTGGTCACCATCTGCTCGAGGCTGCTATAGCTCAGGTCATCCAGAAAAGAGGGATCTGGCATTGCTATGGCAGACACCCTAGCCCTGGACATTTTCAGAACAGGCACTGCCTTGTACCTGCCTGGGCCTCTGAGTGCCAGAGGCCTGAAGGCTGTAGCGTCAGTGTCAGGAACGTTGGGAAGCAGGGCTGAGCTGCCTAGAGCCACAAGGCCCAGTCCCCTCATTTTACATGGGAGGCGGAGTGGGGGTAGCTGAGGCCACACACTGAGTTAATAGCAGAGCTGGAGCCCACTCCTGTGTGACAGATGACAGAAATCTGGTCATACATTGGTTAGGGCCCTTCACCCTCTGACTCTTTCCCACTTGCTGGCCATGGCGCAGCGGGGATATCCCTGGGACGTGATAACTGCTCCTCTGTATTTAGACGAATGGTGATCTAATTGGGGAGGTTTCAGCACAAGTCCTGATGGCGTGTGGCTTCGCTCAGCTGTGGAATGTTCAAACTTGTAGGGACCTGAATCCCAGCCGCAAGGCAGAACCCGTGGGGAGCCATTACAGTGCACTGTCTGGACCCTGCCCCTGCAGAGTGAGGGCTTCTGATTTAACTGGCCCAAGTGGGCTTGGCTGTCAGTATTATTTAAAAGCTGTCGTCATAGGTGATTCCCATGTGCAGCCAGGGTTGAGCACTGCTGATCCCGTCCAAGCCGCTCCTCATTTAGCAAACATGAAAATCGAAACATGGGCCATTGAGTGGCTCTGTCTATGCCATCAGCATCCCGGCTTTTGTCTCTCAGGCTGCTCCCCCACCTCCTTCCCTCGTTTCCCTGTCAGGCGTCAGCCAGGAATCTTCCCGCGGCTGCATAAAGCCTTGTGGAAAGTCCCTGGAGTGGTGACAGCTGGCATGTGCACTTCTTGTGGTCAGATCGACTGGAGGAAGCCTGTCTCGTCTGCCTCCTAGTGCATTTGTCCAGGGCCTAACCTGGCAGGCAAGAGAGTTCACGTTTGTCAGTTTGCATCTGGCTTTGGAAATCTGGGGGCAACAGAAAGAGAGCTCTTATAGGCGGTAACGGTCATTGCCTTCCTGGGAGCCATCTTGTCTGTATTGTGTGTGGTTGCTGCCACACATGCTGTGGAGGTGGCTTGGCCTGACTGGGCCTTTGGAAGGACACTCAGCGGCGTGTAACCGTCATCTGAGCCAGTTCGCCAAACCTCCACGGCCCAGGCGTTGGCACTCTCCATGACAACCCCTAGAGGTTCTGTGGTTGTGGGAATGGAGCTGAGCAGTCCAGTAACACAACCCAGCCTTAGAAACACCTTCCCCAGCTTCAGCCTTGAAACTGTCAATTCTGCAAAGGAGTTAAATGATCTTTGCATAAACCGTGTGTGTTCAGAACCCCGTAGTTGATCTTCTTTTCCCAGTAAAGTCCTCACATTAGGCTGTGCGTTTTGGACGTGGGTGGTGGCACCAAAAGCTGATTCTACTTTGGGCAAGACACTCTGCATCTTTATGCCTCATTTTCCTCATTCATAAAGTGGGAATCACAACAGGTTTAGACCGAGGATAAGTAAGTTAATCTATTTATAATACTTAGAACAGTGCTCAGTGCTTAGTAGACAAAGTTTTTTTTTTTTTTTTTTGAGAGGGAGTCTTGCTGTGTCACCCAGGCTGGAGTGCAGTGGCACAATCTCGGCTCACTGCAACCTCCACCTCCCAGGTTCAAGTGATTCTCTTGCCTCAGTCTCCCAGGTACCTGGGACTACAGGCACTTGCCACCACACCCGGCTAATTTTTGTATTTTTAGTAGAGACGGGGTTTCACTATGTTGGCCGGGCTGGTCTTGAACTCCTGACCTTGTGATCCACCTGTCTTGGCCTCCCAAAGTACTAGAATTATAGGCTTGAGCCACTATACCCAGCCTAGTGCACAGATATTAACAATTACCACCACTTTTGCATTTCATCACAGAGGATGCCCAGTACTACCTCATTGTGGTGGGTCCTGGCCACCTTCTCTGGCAGAGATGCCTTAGTTGGTCCCAAGTCCCTAATGTGGGACTGGATGGGTCATGGCCTGTGAATGCAGAGCCCAGGGTTGTCCTGGCTCTGGGCATGAGGAGAAAGTGTACTGGCCTCTGAGATGGAATCCACAAGTCTTCCTCCCATTTGAATAATCATGTCGGTCATGGCATGGGCATAGTGTAAAGTCTAAAAGGTGGCACACAAGCTGCATGGGCAGAAAATACACACACTGGCCCAGAGCATGGAGACTGTCAGCTTCCAGAGCAGGGCCGCGCCTTGGGGTGGCAAATGAGCTGCAGCCACCGTGGCAGGTGCACGATGATGAGCTGCGGTCCCTGTGGCAGGGGTGTGTACGTGCGGTGTGCGCAGAGGATGAGCTGTGGCCACCGTGGCAGGTGCACGACGATGAGCTGCGGTCCCCGTGGCAGGGGTGTGTGCGTGCGGTGTGTGCAGACGATGAGCTGTGGCCACTGTGGCAGGTGCATGACGATGAGCTTCGGCCACCGTGGCAGGGGTGTGCGCGTGTGGCGTGCGCAGACGATGAGCTTCGGCCACCGTGGCAGGGGTGTGCGCGTGTGGCGTGCGCAGACGATGAGCTGCGGCCACCGTGGCAGGGGTGTGCACGTGTGGCGTGCGCAGACGATGAGCTGCGGTCACCGTGGCAGGGGTGTGCGCGTGCGGCGTGTGCAGACGATGGGCTGCGGCCGCCGTGGCGGGTGTGCGCGTGCGGCCTGCACAGACGTGCACAGGCCCTTTTGCTTCTGCCATTGGTCTGCTCTACTTTTTACATTGTTGGCTCATCATAGAAAGAGCTCAGTCATACAAAGAGTATGAAGCAGATGGTTTAGGAATTACTGTCCCCACTTTACAGATAGGTAATGAGGCCCTGGGTTGTTAACTGGCTTGCTCAGGGTCACACATAGCGAGTGTCAGACCTGACATTGGAATACAGGCCCTTCTGCTCCTGCCCCAACGTTTTTCTCTGAACTATGTGGCCTCTGATATAAAAATGCATGTGGGTGGGTGCAGTGGATCACACCTGTAATGCCAGCACTTTGGGAGGCCGAGGTGGGTGGATCACAACGTCAGGAGTTCAAGGCCAGTCTTACCAACATGGTGAAACCTCATCTCTACTAAAAACACAAAAAGCCGGGCATGGTGGCATGCACCTGTAATCCCAGCTACTCAGGAGGCTGAGGCAGGAGAATTGCTTGTACCTGGGAGGTGGAGGTTGAGGTGAGCTGAGATCGCACCACTGCACTTTAGCCTGGGTGACAGAGTGAGACTCCATCCCAAAAATAAAAATGCATGTGGATAGTTCTCCTAGGAGGTGGAGATGTGTCTTAGGCAGTGAGCCCTGTGCCCCAGCCAGAACAAAAGCAGGCTTTTATTTTTAATTAATTAATTAATTGAGGGTTTTTTTTTTTTTTTTTTAAGAGGCAGGGTCTTGCTATAGTTGCCCAGGCTGGTCTCAAACTCCTAGGCTCAAGCATTCCTCCTACCTGAGTCTCCCAAAGTGCTAGGATTACAGGTGTGAGCTACCATGCCTGGTAAAAAGCAGGCTTTTAAAACCCTGGAATATCCAGCCCTGTTCAGCACTCCCTGCACTACTCAAGAGGGGCACCAGCTTTTGGTGTCCAAGCTTGGCCTTGCCACCCACCTTAGACCTGAGGCCCTTCTCTAGGCACAGGTTTTCTGTGGGCCAAGTGGGCATGGAAACCCCCACCTCCCAGGGCTGGGCAAGCTGCAAGACATCTGGCACTGTGTTAGTTCCTGCTCCTGGGAACTTGCTCACTGAGGCTGCAGGAGGTTCCCACCTTCATAATCTGTGTCTTCGTGCTGCTATCAGTCAGAACTGAGGCCTGATGGGGTGGAGGTGGTGGGGAGTACAGCCATGAGGGCATTTCTTGGGCGAAGTTACTTGTGGGGTGAGAGAACCCTGGGTCTCAGGTAGAGATGGAAAGGCGTGTTGGGGCCCTGCCTGTGGTTGGCTGGCGTTCATTGGTAGATTTCTTACGTAAAACCCCTGGCCAGTGGACAACACTTTCCACGTGGGCTCCACATGCTCTGGGGTCTTGCAGACCTGCGCTCCCAAACCTCAAAGCAAAACTACCTGAGGGTGCTCTGCTCCTGGTGGACCTTGTCCGTCTCAGAAAAGGATTGGTAGTGTTGGTCTCTCACCATGTGGCTCATTAGAAAAGGCTTCCAGTGATCTAAGGGATCACACTGCATTTCTTCATGGGAAGAATGTGTTTTTTTTTTTTTTTTTTGAGTTGGAGTCTCGCTCTGCTGCCCAGGCTAGAGTGCAGTGGCGTGGTCTCAGCTCACTGCAACCTCTGCCTCCCAGGTTCAAGTGATTCTCCTGCCTCAGCCTCCCGAATAGCTGGGATTACAGGTGCCTGCCAGCATGCTTGGCTAATTTTTGTATTTTTAGTAGAGATGGAGTTTCACCATGTTGGCCAGGCTGGTCTCGAACTCCTAACCTCATGATCTGCCCACCTTGAACTTCCAAAGTACTGGGATTATAGGCGTGAGCCACTGCGCCTGGCCGGGGGAGAATGTGTTTTGAAAGAAAACGAGAGAGGAAAATGTTTGTCGTCTTTAGAGGATAGGAACTGTAGTGTCCTTTGCTACTGGGCAGATGGTGACCTGAGAACCACACCTGTGCGTGGATTTGAGGGTCAGGGTTTGGGGCATCACCAGATGCAGCCAGGAGTCCTCCTTTGGGCTTCTCCAGTGACCGAGGGTGCATCAGTGGGCCTGATCCATCCTTGGGGCTGTCTGTGGGCAGGAAGGGAATTTAGGGTCCCGAGTCCAGCATCACACTGACCTTGTTAGCAGCACACTGACAAGCCTGGTCCACCAGCTGGCCCTGCACCATGGAGCAGCCACAGTGTGGAAAGAGCGGCTGATGAACATACGAGGTGTGTGCTTGGCGGGGGTAGACTGGCCACCCTTTCCTCCTGGTGCCAGTGTGTAGCGTGCTGCACAATAGCAAAAGTCATAGTCTTTCCACCTAGGAATTTTTGTTTATTATTATTTTTAAGAGATGAGGTCACGATGTGTTGATCAGGTTGGTCTCAAACTCCTAACCTCAAATGATCCTCCCACTCAGGCCTCCCTAAGTGCTAGGATTACAGGTGTGAGCCACCACGCCAGGCCTCCACCTAAGAATTTTTGGGTGATCTTCATAGCTTGGGTGTTGATGCATTGGCTTTTTCACCTCAGTCTAATTGGATGTACCAGTCCTCTTGGTACCCAGGTGTGGTGCCCTAGGAACATCTTCCGGGCATGGGCCAGTGTGCCACGGTACCCAGGCGTGGCACTCCAGAAGGCCGTGACCTCACGCTGCCTGCAAAATTGGCCTTTATACGCATATTCTCACTCATAGGCGGGTGATGAAAAATGAGAACACATGGACACAGAGAGGGGAGTACTAAACACTGGGGTCTATTGGGGGGAAAAGGGGAGGGCCAATGGGAGGGGGAAGTGGGGAGGGATAGTCTGGGGAGAAACGCCAAATGTGGGTGAAGGGGTGAAAGCAAACAAAACACACTGCCATGTGTGTACCTATGCAACTGTATTGCATGCTCTGCACATGTACCCCAAAACCTAAAATGCAATAAAAAAATAAGAATAAAAAAAAAATTGGCCTTTATAGTAGAAACAGAGGGAGGCTGCTTTCTGCAGGTGTCACAGCATCGCCCATTCCTGGAAAAGTATCCATGGAGATAGATTTGTTTCTGTCTCACGGTGAGAAAGAAGCCTCTTCTCTTCTGGGGCTATCACATTCCAGTGCAAGGACCTCTGCACTGGAGACTCCCTCCCAGTCGCAGCACCCAGAGGACAATAAAATGGTTTATGACCTGCAGGAGTGCTTGTGTCTTTCCCAGTGCTTCCTTTCCCCAGGAACGGGGCTGTTCCCAGGGGTGTCTGGTTTCCCACTGGCCATTTACCCAGCCCCACTCTATTAAGCAGCAGGAACTGGTTTTGCAAAGTAAACCGATACCTCTGTGGAGTAGCCTCAGCTAGCAAGGAGAAGACAGTTTAGTAAGTGCCTGGTGACCTCCGCGGACGCAGAGTGTCCCTGGCACCCCACCTTCTCCTCCCACTTCCTCCTGGCTCCTGGACACCTGAGTGCCACAGCAGAAAGAAGGAGGGCCTTTCTTGTTCCTTGGTGCTGGGGAGGAGGCTTTGATCAAAGTAGGGTTGTTTGGAGGAAACAAAGCCAGCATCGCTTGGGGGTCTGTGCATGGCCCCTGAGGTTCCTGGCCGGACCCCACGCTGCAGCGTGGCCAGCCTGGGCTTTGGGGCAGACTCCTTGGGAGATGAGCCTTTCTGTAGGATGGATGCCCTCCAACAGGCCTGGAATGGGCACTCCAGAACTGGCAGAGCCAGGGTGCGAGGGGGTGACTCTCTTACCTTTGAGAAGCAGGTTCCCCTGCTCCAAGTCTGCAGCAGATGGTGAGAATAGGGCTCAATGAGAAAGCTGGGGGCTGCAGTGCAGTTAGGCAGGAAGGCCCTGGGCTGGAAGGTGCTGGGAAGGGCTGCACTGGAGCCCTGGGGTCCTTCAGTAGGATCTGACTTTAAGATGAGGCTTTGAGGGAGGCAGGAGCAACCCCAGCCTTGGAGGTGGGAGGGAGAGTTAGTGACTGACAGGCTCCTGCTCTGTGGCCTTCTTGGTAAATAGGATGAGGGTCACAACCCAGGGCTTGACAGATTTCTGGGGCCTGTGACATGGGTTTTTAAAGAGGCACAGTCAGAGGACGCCTGGGCCCTGAGAGGCCCTAGTCTTTATGTTACAGAAGATAAGGCAGAGAATTTGGAAGCGGGTGCGTGGGTGCTGTTGGACGGGTGCGTGGGTGCCGAATGTGCAAGAGGACGAGGTCACCCCTGGAATTTTCTGTAGGAGGCCAGGTAGTCCCTGGGAGCATCTACGCATGCCTGTACATGCTTCTCGGGCTGAGGTCAGATTACTTTCATCCTCAGCTTTGGTCGTTTTTCCTTCAGAGGACAAACTAGGGGACATCTTCAGCTTTGCTGGTATTTTCTTCAGAGGACAAACTAGGGGACAGGAGACTCAGACCCCACCAGGAAAGTCCTGGTACCTTCAGTTCTGCCCACCCACACGTGCTTCTCTGGGAGCCTCTGAGTGATGGAGGTCACCTTTCCAGTGATGGGACCAGTGGCTTTCAGTGGGTTAAACAGTGTGGACCAGGGTACACTGCCTCACAGCCCTGTTTGCGGCTCAGTGTTCTTGCAGGAAGGGGCATCAGTTTGGCACTTAGAAGACTTGCTTAGATTTTTCCACCAGCAGTGTTACTGCACCCTTACAGGGATTGGTGGGCCACGTTGTCAGCCTTTGAAATTCCCATTTTCATTGGCTGGTGGTTAGTGGTTATAGCCACAGAAGGGAGGAAACAAACTGATACAGCGCGTGCAGATCGCAAACCCTCCCTGGGGTCTGTAGCTTCCACCAACACAGTGCTCTCTGCACGGTCTCCCCCGCCCCTTCCCTCTGTACCCTACTTCTGGGCTGGCCTCCAAACACATACAGAGGCCTTCATTTTAAGAGGCACATAGGGGGGAAAAACCCTAACTTTAGAGCATGTAATTGCGGTTATGTAAGAAAATGCCAATATTCTTTAGAGGCGCATTCTGATGGAGAAGCGGAATGACATGCTGCTGGAGTTTGCTTTAAAATTCTTTCCCTTTGCAGAGAAGGGAAAAAAGATAGATGGAGCCAATCTTGCTCGTTGTTGAATTGGAGGGTATACAGGGCTTATTGTACTGTCTGCTTTTATTTGCATGTGAGATTTTCCACAATGAAAATGTTTTTCAAGTGTATAGAATTCTGCTGACAACTTTTTGGCCTGCATGTCATTTTTGGTGCTCTTCTAAAAACTGGTTTACCTATTCAGAGATGCGGGCCTGACTCCTACACCAGCACTTTGTTCTTGGGTCTTTGCAGCCGCCTCCCAGCTGAACACTGGGGTGCTTTATGGAAGGCTTTCTGAGAAGCTGCAGTATGTCCAGCCACCCCAAGATAGCCGAATCCTATTATTCGGTTTTACAAAGGTTATTTGTATTCTTGCATAAATAGTAATGTGAGTTTTGCTTTTATCAAACAAATATTGATTGAACATGTGTGTGTGTGAAGAAATGAATGAGGTGGGGGAGGAGCCCTGACTGTGTCAGGACCCTGCCCCAGAAGCTGGAAAGGGAGTTCCCTGCAAGAAGAGGGACTTTTAGGATGGAGGCGCGTTCTCATGGTGGGCTTGCCCAGTTCCCAACAGTTTCACCCCCTTTTGATGTCCCATAGTGAGCCTGTATTCAGCCACAAACCCCTTTGCCTTTAGTAAAATCTTCCCATCCTGTTTTCAGGGTAGACCCTTTTCCAGTCACTGAACGTCTTGAGGGCAGACACAGTGTTTGTTTTTTTCATGTTGGCTTCAAGCAGACCCAGTGGAAGTGGACAGTGAACAAGGTACCCCAGCGGGAGGCCCAGGCACAGGGTGTGGCTGCCAGGCCTGGCCATGGAAGGCCATCATCATGGGCTATTCAGGGAATGGTACTGACAGCCAGCAAGGAGAAGGGGTGCTGGGGCCGAGTGGAAGGAGGCGAGCCTGAGGCCGGAGTTCCTCCCCCTGTGGCACCGCCAGCATCTTGCTCCTGCTCCTATTCCTGCTCGTGTGCTTACCTGGAGGCATGTGAATCAGGCAGTAAACGTGGAATGAGAAACACCGAGTCTAAGACCTTGCAACAGCACGTCGTGGGCCCAGTTCCTAGCTGCCCTGGGTGACCAAGGCTGGATCTTGTACAGACTGGCCTGGGAATATTTGTGTTTCAGCCCTTGACCCTGAACTTGACCCTCTGGAGGTGTCCATCTTGATGTCATCCTCTGATTGCAACCTCATCCTCTGACTCCCAGAGCTGCCTCCTCCGGGGCTTTTTGCCCTGAGGCACAGGAGGCTTTGGTGGCAGGAGCGTGGGGTTTGAGTCAGGTTTGCTCGGGGGCAAGACCCAGCCCTTCCACACATTAGTTTGTGATGCTGGATCATAGTGGGTCAGCTTGCTCCCTGTCAAGGCACCAGTACACGAGGGTGGGAGAAGGGATCAAAACTCTTGGGGCCTCCCGCGTGTCGAAAGCTTTTGCTGCTCTGTTTTGCATCAGCTGCTGGTGGGAGTGCAAATTGGTGTGGTCACTTTGGGAAAACTCTCCGGTAATAATACCGAAAGTTCCACATCCCCATACTGATTTCTCTTCTGAGGGTATCCCAGAGTAACGTCGGTGCACGGACGCCGGGGACTTCACAGCCCTTCTGTGCACAATAACAGAAACCTGGAAACCGCCCAGATGCCCATCAGTAGGAGAAGGGATGAATACACTAAGACACGATCACACAATGGAATATTATACAGCTGTCCAAACAGGTTAACTGCAGCATAACTCAGTGATGTAGATGGATTCTGGCAATATCATAAATATTAGTAAAAATAACATGTTCCCAATGATGACATACAGCACTGCCTTTTTAAAATAAAGTTAAAAGCAACTGAAATGAGTGTACTCCATAGGAAAATTTACAGATGCAGTAAAAGCTGCGTGACAGAGCGCGTGGGAATGTGTCAGCCTGATTCGGGTTTGGGTGTCTTGGGTGGGAGGAGGTGGTGGTGTGCCGGGGCCGGGGGCGGGGGGCGCCGTCTGGTTGACTGTAGGTTATTGTCCAGGCCCTCGCCTTTGTTTTGGCTGGTGGGTGTGCAGGTGGTTATTAAATTGTGAAAAGTGACTCTGTGGAAGTGGGCCACGTCCAAACCAAAGATGTGTGTCCCGAGCCAAGGACTGCAGTGAACAATTAACCCAGTTCCGTGCATGGCAGGCCCAACACTCCCCCTGCCTGAGCTGGTTTAGTGAAGGCTGTGGTGGCCCCACATTCCCTGGGCTGTGTGTGTGTGTGTGTGTGTGTGGGGGGGGGGTGGTTCCCTGGGGAGGGGGTGGAGTCTGCTCTTCCGGTCACTCTTTCTTCTGCTTCTCTTGTCACCCCTGTCCCCCCAGCTCAGGCTGCTCCACTTTGGGAAGCCTGATGGCTGTAGTGACCTCTGCCAGCTTGTGGCTTTGCACCTCCTCAACTACTGTTTCCTATCTGTGTCACACAATTAGTGCCTTGTTATATACAGCCTCACCCACTAATCGTTCCCACATGTGCGTGTGTCTCTAATGAGATGGTAATCTCCACAGGGCCAGAGGTCATGTTTTATCTCCTCTAATGTGGCAGATTTCTGCCCAGTTCTGTGCCCGCTCTCCTCTTCTTCCTGAATTAAAGAACCCCCAGTCTCCCTACAGCAAGGCATGGCCATGTGGCTGCATGACATATATGGAGTAGCCTGTGTGCTCCTGGGAAGCCTTCCTAGAAGGAGGAGGAGGCAGTGCACCTCCCTTCCCTCTTCCTCCTCCTTCCTTCCTGCTTCGAGGTGCAGCATACTGGCCGGAGGTCCAGTCCCCACAGAGGGGCAGCTGGACAGAGACTGGTCCCTGACACCCTGTGCTGGGGGGCTCACCTAGCAGCTTGGGGCTGCCTGTGTTCGATAAACTTCAGTCTTGTGTAAGTCATTATTTCTAAGGTCTTTGCTACTCACAGATGAACATAATTCTCAGGGGTGCAGCTTGTAACCCTCCCTACCATGGTTCTTAGCACTTCTGGGCACATGATGATTGTACTGTGACTCCTGTGGGTTACAAAAGTCAGTAGAACCTTGAAATGGCACCCAGGGGGGCTATCTGCATTTAGGAAGAGATCTGGACTCTCAAGAACTGCCGATGAGTCCCATGCTCGGGCGACTGGGGTGCACCACTTAACCCCCTGAACTCCATGTGTTCGCTGGTTCAGGAAGTGAATAACCATGCCTGCTGCCACCAGAGCTGAGTGGCCATTGATTGTCAGCCGTTCAGCACTGTCACTCCTGCCCTTGTGTGTGTGAACTGTCATCTTAACAGCGGGCCTCACGCTGGGAGCTCCAGTACGGAAGAGTAAGCTCATTTCTTGGCCTGCCACACAGGAATGGGTTGAAGGGCTCCCATGACACCCATAGCCACTGCCACCCCCTCCTCCTTAGAAAAGCTCAGGACAGACAGTCCAGGGTGGGATGAGCTTGTTTGTTAGGTGGGAGTGCTTTTTCATGGCTTCTGTTTCTCTTGATTTTTTCTGCTTTCTTCAAGACCACTCTCAGTGGTCTTTGTGAGAGCCACTTTGTGGCAGTGGGGGAGGGGGAGTGCTCGGGTGGGTGGGGAGTGGCCCCAGTCTGCCCACCCGGGGCAGTTCTTCATGATGCCCTGGGGCCAGCCCGCTTTCCTGGGTTCAAGTGGCCAGGGAGGGCCGTGGCAGTCACTTTGGGATATTAACCTCAGGGGCTTGGGAGTGAGCGCCTCCTCAGTGTGACTGAGGGGCAGACACCCTTCCCTACCTCGGCAGGCCTGGGTGTCCTGGGCAGCCATCTGGGGGCTGAGCCAGCCCTGGGCTTACCTGGGGGTGCATGGCTGCTGCGGTAGGGTGCCATCAGGGGGACCCCTGGGCCTCCCATAGACAGCAGCCACCTCCTGAGTCTCTGCCCTCTGCCTCTCCTGGCAAGTGCATCTCTCTCTGGATGCCCGGCCACAGGCTTCCTGGGATTCCTTCTCTCCTCTGCGTTCATGCGGGAATGTGTGTTTACAGCCTCCCTGTGCCCACCAGGGCTGCATTCTCTCCTGTGGGCTCTCCAGTGAGGATGGCGGATAAAGCCCTTCGCTCCCTTGCCTGTGGTTTCTGGAGGGCAGGGGTCCTATATGCCTCCCTTTAGCATCATGCTCTGGCTCCTGGCACATGCCTCGAGGGGACCAGGGCTCAGTAAACACCCGTTTGGTGAGTGAAGGAACACATGAGAGGATATAAAATCGAGGCCGTCACGAGTGTGCAAAGCACAGAGGATGGCAATGAGGGTTGGAGAGCAGGAGCAGACTGAGCCCCCACTAGCAGCCATACTCAGGTGCACCTGCCCTGCGAGGAGCACCTGGGTGTTTCAGGAGGTCACAGGAGAAAACCTGGCCTGTGATCGCCAGTCTGTTCCGGGGGCAGCAGCAGGATGACCAGTGTGGCCTTTCCTGGCCGCCGCAGCCTAAAGGGTCCTCTCCACCTCCCAGCTCCTTGGGTCTAGACCTCTGTAGACACGTGTGGGCTGCTGGCTGTTGGCTCACTGGGTTCGGGCCTCTTCTCACCAGCTGCCCTGTGAACTTCCGGGGCTGGAGGGGGTCTAGTTTCCAGCCCCAGCCTCGTCAGTACTAGTCATGTGACCCCAAGGCACATCTCTGTCTGTATCTCAGTTTATTCCTCTGTAAAATGGGCACAGTTAGGGCACCTGTCCTGCTGAATGCAAGAAGAGGCATGCCGTCTGGAAAGGGTCAGACTAGAGGGAGACATTTGCCCCCCACTTGCCCTGAAGGAGCCTCGCACAGGAACAGTGCTCCATGTGTGGGCAGGGCTGAGTCTCCCCTTGCCTTGTAGCTTGGGCTGGAAGAGTCCACTTGCTGCTGAGGCAGGCCTGGCACAGACTGCCATCGGCTTGGCTTGGGCATGGGAACAGCTGGTGAGGGTGCTTTTATTTGCCTGAAGTGTGGGCTCTCAGCTGGCCCTGCGGTGAAGCAGAAGCAGCTGGCCTGCCTCATGAGCAGGTGCTGGGGCGGGTCCGTGGGCCTGCGCCTCTCTGCCTCCTCGAAAATGCTCTTTGATTCCAGTGCCCACCCCCACTTCCCCACCTCACCCGCATCTGAAGAAAACCTTCCCTACTTAAAGGCAAAAGGAAGGAAGAAAAAGCTTCATTTGATTGTTTTTGGAGTCCTCAGGTCAGAGTCTCACACAGCAGGGGTCCAGTTGGTCTAATTGAAGGGCATTGTTTCTGTCCCAGCCTTTTAGATGCAGGCTGTTCACACAGTCTGTCTCTGTCTCCCACATACACACACGCGCATGCTAACCCAGGGGCCTGGGGCCCTTCATTAGCTCGTTTGACAAATGATGGCTGAGCCTTGCTGTGTGCCAGGTCCTGGGAGAGCCATGGGGAGCGGGACCATCCAGATCGCCACCCTCGGGAGCCCACAGCCCAGCAAGGAGACTTGAAGAGTGAGAGGCTGGTTTAGCAGAGGAAGCTCAGTCCGTAGCTCTGTAATTAGTGAAGAGAGTTCCGGGTCCCATGCCCACATCTCCTGGGCATGTTATACAGCATACGTGTTACGGCACCTGTCCCACTGGGCTCTGTAAGGGGGTGTCGCCACATCTTCATTCCTGGCTCTGACAGGCATCACTGACCGATCTTGGCTTTTTTTTTTGAGCCCAGACCTGACCTCAGAATCCTTCTTAACACAGAACTCTAGGTAACCACTGCCGGTCATCTGTGCCTGCGACCCAAGCTTAAACAACCACCGGCATCACAGGGAGTCACTTGTGTGAGAGAACTCCTTGTGCCTCCTGAGGCTTCAGAATGAGCCTGACCTCAAAGACCACTGCAGACGCCGCTGGACTGTTGGAATGGCCTCAGAGGTCGGCTGGGCCACCCCAGGCTCCATACTCAGCAGGACTTTGTGGCATGTTCTGGCTGGGAGCCCTTGTCCCTGGCTGTTCCCTCTGCCTGGAATTCTCCACTGCCACCCGTCCGCCTGGCTCACACCCTCACTGTACTCACATTTTGCTCAGCTGACGATTCAAAGGCCCTCTTTGACCACCTGTCTGTAAGAGCTGTTTTCTGCCACTTCCTCCTGTGCTCCTTTAGTTTTCTTCTTAACACACACGTGTGACATATGTTTACCTCTTTAGCCCGGTCATTTACTCCAGTATCCCAAGCAATCAAAAGTACCCGTTGATCAGATGCACGTTGTGTTAGCAGATACCTGGTGGACTTAACCCTGCTACCTCCTACCAGAGTTAGGATTAGTGGTAACAGACACGGTGTCTAGCCCAGCTCCTGGTTATTCGGCATGCTGATTTATTGCTGTTGGAAGTAGTGTTCTTTGCACTGTAGATGGGGGAGGGTGTGTTTAGTTGTCGGTCCCAAGGCCTCTGTTCTCACCAGACCCTTCCTCCCTGCAGCCAGTTCTGTGTAGCCAGCAGCTGGCAGGCATCTGCTGTGGGCCATGCTGTGCAGAGCCCGGGGGGGATTCAGAGGTGAGCAGGTTCCAGCACCTGCCCCAGGCACCCTGAGGATCTCAGTTCCCTGTGCAGGACTCAGGCGGGGACATGAGAGAGGGGCCTGGGAGCACTGATTGCTGAGGAAGTGAGCACTGCTGACGGAGGGGTTTGAGGAAGGATTTGAATAGGGAAGGCGTTGGAGGCGAGTGTTGCCAGACAGAGAGGATTTTGTTAGGTGGGGGTAGGCAGGGGACCAGCTGGGCTGCCAGGTCATCTCCAACCCCTGCCCCCACCCCCAACCTGGACAGCTGCTGCAAAGTTGATAATATCTGTTGAGATTTTCGCTTCCTGCCAAGATATTAGTCATTAGAAACTTACCATTTCTGAACCTTCCTCCTCCCCAGCTTTTCAGCTGTGTCCTGATGTGCCCTCCCCCGGCTTCCTGCTATAGAATAGATTCTTGGTGATAGAGAGTTTCTTGCCCTTGAGATGAAGTCTGATCTTTTGCTGCAAACTCCTGTAACTGAAAGTGACCAGTTTGCATGAGATGCCCGCCCTACTGTCTGTTTCATCCAGAAAGCTTTTTTGGAGGGGGAGCCGGGGCTAAGGAGGGTCAATTACAGTCTCATTTATCCACGCTGGAGAGTCCTGGTTCCCGTGTGTGCAGAATTTCTCCTTCTCTTTCTCCTTTGCCGTTTGCCCAGCACAAGTTCTGCTTCCCCAGGCAGGTGTCACCGATGAGCCATGCCACACTCACCCCTGGGGCCAGACCTGTCCCTGGTGTTCTCAGCGTGGTGTCCAAGTCACCTGTTGTGAGTCCAGACCACCATAGGGCACCGGCATTCATGTGTGTTTTTCTCAGCCCTCCTGAAGCCAGAGGGAGAAGAGAGGAGGTGTCTCGCCTCAGTTCTTCCTCCTTAGTCCTGAGCCCGGAGGTGGGGAGGCTGTGTGTGTTTGTTCCTGGGGACCTCTAGAATGGACCTCGTCCTCACAAACATGGGTGGCTGGGACCATCTTCCTTTATGGGCTCCCTGTGGTGACTGCTGGCTTCCTGTGTTTGCCCCTGCGGAGCTGCCCTGCATTGAAGCAGGAGGGAGGAAGGGGTGTCACCCCTGAGCAGGCCTGGAGCACAGTCCCCAGCAAAACCTGAGGGTGTAGGAAAGGTCTTAGGTTCAGCCAGCACCTCCAGGGGCCTGATTTTGTGCCAGGCCCACACTTGGTCATCACTAGGTTAAGTGGTGCCTGCCTGCCTGGGCACCTGCCTTTCTGGCCGCCTGGCAGGGGTTGATGCCAACGCCCAGCAGCAACATGGTGGTGGAGCTGGCAGAGGGGACGTTAAAGCTGCCGCCGCCATGGTTTAGATGCGTGCAGATGGAGCTGGGTTCGGACTCCCTGACAGTGGTTGTGTGCGCATCTGGTTCTCAGCTGTCCTTCATCCTGGGACTGTGGTGGGAGGATACACGGTGGGGGCACCTTCTATGTCTTCTTAACCTTATTCCTGGCCCTCCCTGCATTCACATGCCGCCCGCCCCCCATCTGCCTGGATGCTACCTGTTCCTCATTCTTCCCCATTTCAGCTTCTGGCCAGTTGCTCTTTGGAACCTTTCTGGATTCCCTGCTCTCCTCTGCTCCCAGTGCCCCCAGCTCTCAGCTCAGGTGCTTCCCATCCCTCTGTTAGGGTGCCTGACTTGCTGCTGGGATCAGGCTGTGAGCTCCCCAGATCAGGGTTTGGCCCTGAGGCACACGCTGGGCCCCCTCCTGGCCCCCACAGACTTTGTCCTCCTCCTCTATCTCCATTTCCTGTCTCTGAGGCAGCAGTCTTGGCTTCATACCCTCCGCCTCCCAGCCGGCATGCCATCAGACACCCGGCAGGTGCCTGGGAAATGCAGTGGCATAAACGAGAGAGGAAACAGCTGCCCTTCCTTGAGGAGCTCTCCCTGCCCTCCAGATGCCTGTCTTGGGACACTGGACAAGGAGGCCCAGCCACTAGTGCTTCAGTGCTCGTGCCCTGAGGCCTGGGCTCAGGTTGGGGCATGGGGGACGCCGGCTGCCCCCACCGCCTGCCTTTCCCAGTCTCACAGGTCCTGGCAGGCTGGGGTGGTCTGAGATGCCACCTACTGCTGGAGGCGCCCAGGTGCCCTCCGCCGTCCTGCTCTGACTTGTGCCTGGGAGTGAGGTGGCCTTGTCAGACAGCCGGATAAGGGCTGCTAGGGTGTGGCATGGCTCCAGCCCTACCCTGGCGTAGGTGCCTGCAGGCCTGGGTGGGTGAGCGGTGGAGTGGGACAGGGGACACTGTGTGGGCAGGCACCACGTTCTCCCAGCTCAGCTACTTGCAGGGACGAGGAAGGTCTTGCTTCTGCTGAGCTAGGGAGGATGTGCCCAGGGCAGATAGGTGCCCGCCCAGGAAATCAGCCAGAGCCACCCCTGGCTGGGGGCAAGAGAGGCAGTCTTGGTCCTGAGGAACTGTGGAGTGTGGTATTCCTGCCACCGCCTGGTGAGGCCGGCCGGGCCTGGAGAGTGCATGGCTCTTCCCGTGGGACCCCGACACTCACGCTGGCCGGGGGTGCCTTGCCTGTCCCAGCCCACCCTGCGTCTCTGTCCACACTCTCTCCGCCCCTTTCTTGCTTATCCATCAGCAGGAATACTGACTCTTCCATCCATCAGCAGAAATACTTTTCCGAGAAACTTAAAAAAAAAAAACGGCTCTACCCCCACCAAGTCCCAGTCATATGATCCCTCATGGCCATAAAGTCGGGGCCCTTGTATCAGCCCCCAGCACTGATGCTGTCGTTTTAGCCAGGAGGGGTGGGCTTCAGCACAGGGGACGGGGCAGCCCAGAACCGCTGCAGATGCTGCCCTGTGCGACAGGGCCCTCATCTCCACCCTGGCCTATTCCCTGAAGTCCTTCTGCCTCGCTGCTGAGGCATGCTGTGCACTCAGTAGACGCCGCTGAGTGGATACAAGCTTCCTGGTGTGGCATGAGGAGCCCTAGGGCGAAGTCCAAGGAGACCTGGGATTCCAGACCTGAATATGCAGCTGCGCCTCTGTCATTTTTTGCTCTGGGCCTCAGTTTCCTGACTCTGTGGATACTCTTTATGGCTCTCTTGGTTTTAAAATTCAGCTTCTTAGCATCCCTCTGCTGTTGGAGTCTATGCATGGAGGCGTCCACTGGCTGGCCCGCCTTCCCCTCCCCCACCCGTTGCCCCTGTGGCGGGGGCAGCCGGGAGCATCACTGCCGGAGGTGGAGGTGGTCCCGAAAGCCTGTTACACTGATCAGGCTTGCATTCCCTTGTGAAATGGTTCCTGAGGTACCGTTTATGGGTAGAGGTTCCCTTTAAGGAGTCAAATGCCATGCCCTGTCCGTGTTTCTAGGGCTGCCCCCCACCCTTCTTTGGCTCAAGGGCTCAGAAGAGGCCCTTCCTGGCATCAGATAAGACAACTCTGCCCACAGAGCAATCCAGGCATCACACAGCTCTAAAGGGAAGGTGGCAGGCACTCCTGGGTGTACTTGAAACATCCTCCGGTTCCCTCCCTGCCGGGTTCCCTGGGTTCTTCTGAATGCGTGGGCACTTGCCTGCTGGTGAGAGCTGGCAGCCGAGTTAATGCCATAAAGATGTGCTGTGCTGCCTCTCTTGCCGGGAGTGTCTCCTTTTCCAGCCCCTCCCTCCCCCCTTCTGAAGTCCCTTAGAGACAGTGGAGTCTGGGTCCTGGTACAGTTGAGGATGTGGCTCAGAGAGGGACTGTGACTTGCCTGAGGCCACACAGCAGAGGCAGGAGTTCACGGCTCTGCCCTCACGTGGTGGTGTCTGAGTTTCCAGGTGCTTCTTCCCAGTGGTTCTCCTCCTGGGTCAGCTCAAAGGAAATCTGTTTTCTTTTCTGTGAACAAAGAACCAGCTTGTTTGTTTCTGTGAATGCAGCCACGAGGACAGGCAGTTATGAAGTATTCTGTGGGAGGGGCTTTTCCGATGATATGGTAACCTCGGCTGGGCTGAGTTGGTAGCTGGGTACTGAGACATGGGGTGGCCTTATTAGGGGAGCCAGCACTCCTGGGCCTGTGTAGATTACAGTTGGTGTCAGGCCCTAGGGACCTCAGGATTAATCAAAATGAGGTGGAACAGATGGATTGAATCTATCAGTAGCTTTACATGACAGTCTTGTAATATAAAAGCACGTCATTGCCACTCATTTTGCCAGGACTCGCGCCCCAGTCAAAGGGGGGACCGTGGTAGAGAGGAGAGCCCCTGTGCAGATGGAGTTACAAGCATGTGGGCCGGCTTTGTGCAGGCAGTGAGGATGAATCACTGCTTGGGTTTCCTCTCAGTGGCTACATTAGAAAATGTGCTATGTTCCGGAGGTAAAAAAGAAAAATTATAATAATGAATAAAAAAACAATTGGCTGGGCACAGTGGCTCACACCCACAATCCCAACAGTTGGGAGGATCGCCTGAGGGCAGGAGTTCAAGACCAGCCTAGCCAACATGGTGAAACCCCGTCTCTACAAAAATTAGCCAGACATGATGGCAGGTACCTGTAATCGCAGCTACTTGGGAAGCTGAGGTGGGAGAATTGCTTGAACCTGGGAGGCGGAGGTTGCAATGAGATGAGATCCCATCACTGCACTCCAGCCTGGACGACCAAGTGAGACTCCATCTCAAAAAAAAAAAAGGAAAAAAAGAAAGGAAAATTGTGCTCTGGGTGTAGTTAGCAGCCCAGAAAGTGTTGGTTTTGGGGTCAAGTCCCTGTTACCCTCTGATGGGGTGACACCGTGGGGGGTGCGATTGTCTGGGGTTGGGCAGCAGGCTGTGTCATGAGTTGTTATTGAAGGTTTGAGGCAGACTTGTGCTGTAAAACGTGCCCTGGCTTCAGGGATCAGGGAAGACGGTGTCTATGGGGGAAGCTCTCCAGGCCTGAGGTTCTATCCCTGGCCTTGCCTCGACCCTGCTGGCTAACTATTGATGACATGGTTCTGCGGTTGCTCCCTCAAGCTGGAAATGCTAATAATTGTCCTGGCCACCTCGCATGAATGTCAGGGAGGAAGGAGGAGAAAGGAGATGGAACCTCTCCCTTGTCTGGTGTTTCTAGCGACAGAGCATGAGGTGGGGGGTGTTGCCGGTGCCAGGTCATCAGGTGGTGTTTGTCTTGGCCATCAAGTTGTTGAAATGCATTCAGGGGCTGCTCCTGGCCAAACCCAGGAAGAGCTGGTGAGATGTGGCCTATGGAGAGTTAATCAATGGGATGAGTGTGGACATTCCAGCACCTGCAAAGGAGACCCATGGACTATCCCTCCTGACTACACAGCATCTGGGGGTTTCCCCCAGCAGCCCACCTGCCTAAAGCACAGCCAGCCCCAGGCCGTTTCTGGAAATGTTACTGCCTCAGGGTTTAGACATCTCTCCTAGAGCCCTGGACTAGACACTGGGAACACTGGAATACGTGTAGGGCCTCTCCTGTCTGAAGTCACTTCTGTAGTTTAGGAATTTAAAATTAATTTAGTTTTGCTCAGTTTGCTTGTAAAACTATTGCATGTGGGATTTTACAGTTGGAAAGCATGGCATATTCAAACCAGCATTACCAGTTCACTTTGGAATGTCTTTAAAAATCTGTATTCAATATTCCACTTATGCAAGTTCTAATGAAAAATTCTAAAACAAATTCGAAGCTTTTTTTCCCACTCTGAAATGTTTTTAACTTTTGCTAACAGCTACAGGCTGTGAATCTTAAGGAATATGGTGTCAGATTTTGCCAGGTTTCAAGGCACGGGAATTAGCAGAGAAAACACTCTCATTGCAGTGATAGCAATCAATTTTCAGGTCTTGGTTCCCTTGTCAGCGTGGAAGAGACAAAGAAGACGCCTCCTCCACAATAGAGGTTTTTAAAAACTGTGGACGCAATATACATTTTGAGGAATATTTTCGATTTAATTTTCCCAACTGTCGGCCCAGCACATTGGCTCACACCTGTAATCCAAGCACTTTGGGAGGCTGAGGTGGGCAGATCATGAGGTCAAGAAATCGAGACCATCCTGGCCAACGTGGTGAAACTCCATCTCAACTAAAAATACAAAAATTAGCTGGGTGAGGTGGTGCATGCCTGTAGTCTCAGCTACTGCACTCCAGCCTGGAGACAGCAAGACTCTGTCTCAAAAAAAAAAAATAAAAAATAAAAAATTTTTTTTCAACTGTCACTATTAGCAACTTTTTGCCACTTTGGCGTGGGGAGCGATTGACACGCACAGTATAGAAAGTGCCACAGAAGGGGGCAGATGAAGCATTAGGAGTTTGGGGGAGAAAAAAATCGTTGACTGCCTGGAGGAGGGGGCGTTTTAGCTGAGCTTTGGAGGGAGGGAGGGTGGGGTCTGGCAGGTGGTAATCTGGGGATGGGGCTGTGGGAGGAGGGGCACCCCGTGGGATACGCAGAGAGTGTAGGTAGTTCAGTTTGATGCTCACGGTAATGGAGGGGTTGACTTGCTGTCCACACTTAGCAGTGAATACATTTCCTGGCTCTGTCCTTCACGTGTCATACTCCTAA
Source organism: Callithrix jacchus (assembly GCF_049354715.1). Lineage (NCBI taxonomy): Eukaryota > Metazoa > Chordata > Mammalia > Primates > Cebidae > Callithrix > Callithrix jacchus. The sequence continues at coordinate 126,218,944 of NC_133509.1, read as the reverse complement.
GCATTCTCTACACCCCAGCCCAGAAGCTGCCTCCTCTGGGAAGCCTTCCCAGACTTGTGTGGGCAGTTTGGCAGTACTTCCTGTGCTGTGCTGCCATTGCCTTCCTCTCTCCCAGCCAGGTTGCTCAGCTTGCTGTAAGGTGTATGCAGGGTGTGTCTTCTGAATATTTGAACCCCAGACCAGAGCTAAAGGTGTAGAAAGTGCCCCGGCTTTTTGCTCCAGGGAAAACAGTGTCTAAAGGTGTGCTGGGTGCACCTGCAAAGCTGATGTCACTCAAGCTTCTGCTGTTTGAGTCTTGACTGTGAGCATGTGTGGGTCAACAGTGGCATTCTCTGTGGTTTTGCTTTGGCTCTGTGGAAGGCTCTCTTTGCTGTCTGGGCCATCTTGGTCTCTTTGGCAACCATGAGTGTCACCTCCGTCCTTGGATGCCTGTGCTGAGCTTTCGTCTGAACTTTTCTGGGATTTTCCTGTCATTTATTCTGCATTAGCAGCTCCCATCACAGCCCCATGGAGGGGCATCCCTGGGCCTAAACGCTTGGCTTTTTAATATTCTTCCTTCCTGGTAAAACAGCAAAGCCGTGAGATTCAGTTTCATTTAGAAGGAGAAACAGTTCTTCCCATTTCTTCATGAAATCATTGTTCTTGGTCCGACAATTCTAGTGTTTCCAGTGGGTGCTGAAGCTGACCCCGCCACACAGGCACAGGGCGGTGTTTCCAGTGGGTGCTGAAGCTGACCCCGCCACACACGCACACGGCGGTGTTTCCAGTGGGTGCTGAAGCTGACCCCGCCACACACGCACACGGCGGTGTTTCCAGTGGGTGCTGAAGCTGACCCCGCCACACACGCACACGGCGGTGTTTCCAGTGGGTGCTGAAGCTGACCCCGCCACACAGGCACACGGCGGTGTTTCCAGTGGGTGCTGAAGCTGACCCCGCCACACAGGCACACGGCGGTGTTTCCAGTGGGTGCTGAAGCTGACCCCGCCACACAGGCACACGGCGGTGTTTCCAGTGGGTGCTGAAGCTGACCCCGCCACACAGGCACAGGGCGGTGTTTCCAGTGGGTGCTGAAGCTGACCCCGCCACACACGCACACGGCGGTGTTTCCAGTGGGTGCTGAAGCTGACCCCGCCACACACGCACACGGCGGTGTTTCCAGTGGGTGCTGAAGCTGACCCCGCCACACACGCACACGGCGGTGTTTCCAGTGGGTGCTGAAGCTGACCCCGCCACACACGCACACGGCGGTGTTTCCAGTGGGTGCTGAAGCTGACCCCGCCACACAGGCACACGGCGGTGTTTCCAGTGGGTGCTGAAGCTGACCCCGCCACACACGCACACGGCGGTGTTTCCAGTGGGTGCTGAAGCTGACCCCGCCACACAGGCACAGGGCGGTGTTTCCAGTGGGTGCTGAAGCTGACCCCGCCACACACGCACACGGCGGTGTTTCCAGTGGGTGCTGAAGCTGACCCCGCCACACACGCACACGGCGGTGTTTCCAGTGGGTGCTGAAGCTGACCCCGCCACACAGGCACACGGCGGTGTTTCCAGTGGGTGCTGAAGCTGACCCCGCCACACACGCACACGGCGGTGTTTCCAGTGGGTGCTGAAGCTGACCCCGCCACACAGGCACAGGGCGGTGTTTCCAGTGGGTGCTGAAGCTGACCCCGCCACACACGCACACGGCGGTGTTTCCAGTGGGTGCTGAAGCTGACCCCGCCACACATGCACGCGGCGGTGTTTCCACCTGAATCATTCCCAGGACTGTACTGTTTCTCCCACCTGTGGAGAAAATGGCCTTTGTGATGGAGCAGGCACAGAGGCTGAGCCGGCCCTGGCAGGATGTGAAGTCTTTGCAGGAGACCGTTACTTTGCCTCAGGTGTTGAGCGGGCCTTTTCTGAAGACCTTTTCTGGGTCTTCATGGGGCCTGTACCCTGGGAGTCAGCCTTTCCCCAGGACCCCTGTGCCCCATCACTGGTTGCAGGCCCCTTGGGTGCTCCTGGCTCTCATCCGTTCTTCCCAAGCAAGAGGCTTTGCTTCTCCCAGTGAGAAGCTGCTTGGAGGCGCAGCTTGCTTTTTGTGGGTATTTTTTAAAATGACAACCTACTTCATTCCTCAGCTTGGATAGTTGGTGAATTGTCTCAGAGGGAAGAGTGGACACACACACACACACACACACACACACACACACACACATATTTTAGATGATGTCTTGCTCTGTCGCCCAGGCTGGAGTGCAGTGGTGTGATCTCGGCTCACTGCAACCTCTGCCTCCCAGGTTCAAGTGATTCTCCTGCCTCAGCCTCCCCAGTAGCTGGGATTACAGGCACACGCCACCATGCCTGGCTAGTTTTGTATTTTAATAGAGATGGGGTTTTGCCATGTTGGCCAGTCTGGTCTTGAACTCCTGACATCATACGATCCACCTGCCTTGGTCTCCCAAAGTGCTGGGATTACAGGCATGAGCCCAGGCCATATATATATTTGTATATATACATTATAGGCATGGTCCCAGGCCATATATATATTTGTATTTTAAGTGGATTTGTCATGTTCACAGCTGAAATACCTGGCAAATAGATGCCTTGAGTGGTCTATCTGGTCTCTGTGGGAATCTTTCCAGAATATTTAGAAAATGCTGGGGAAACTTGCTTTTGTCCTAATCACTGTAATAAAGAAAATTCTGTCATTTTAGCGTAATATATTTCCTTGGAGGTTTCATTTTCTTTTTTCAACATACATTTCCTACTGTGCGTACAATTATGTGTCTTTTTACACCTTTGAGCATTCTTTGCTGCCTTCCTAAATGGGACGAGTGGCCGTAGCATCCAGTGCTCTTCTCTAATCTCTCACCTCTCATGCTTCCGTTTGAAGTTCTGGGGAGGATTAGGGCCTTTAAGAGTCTGTGATCGATGGGTTGGCTGCATAGTGAATGGTCGACTCAGAGTTGGGGTTCGCATGCTTGTTCTTGGAGTGGGGTTGAGGATGTCATTTAGGGTACTCCCAAACCAAGGGAGGGGGTCCCAAAAGAAAGTGGGGCTCAGTTTGGGGCCTCTAAGACATTTAGCCCGTGGTGAACATGGTTGAGTGGATGCACTGTTTCCAAGTCCCAGATCCAGATGGGCTGGAAAGGAATGAAGTGACGTGTCCCCTAACAGTGCAGGTGTTATGTAACGGCCTGTGTTTCTGTAATGGCCTCAACTGGACAAAACAGAAAATGAGCTTCATCTACAAGCTCCAGGAGCCACACAGGGTCATGTCGGGTGTGAGGGGCCACCGTAGGTGGAGAAGGGAGGCCCTCTTCCTTGGGTCCTTCAGAGCCCAGTCCCGTCCCGCCCCAGTCCCTGCTTGCTGCACCGGCTCCAGGCATCTGCCCGCCACCCATTCTGTCCTTGTGCCTCTTAGGAGGGCAGAAGCCCCAGCAGGGTGGCCTTTGCTTGGGAGGGGTGAGATGTGAGGGAGCTGGGGGAGAGGAGGAGAGCACTTAGGCTGGAGGGGACCATAGGGTGCCTGTGACCTCCTGGAGCCAGCAGTGACAAGTGCTTAGCATCAGGAGCTCAGGGAGGCCATTGGCCTGGACTCTGGTCTTGTTAGCAGTGGGCCCACCACCCAGCACGGGCCTCACTCCCTGACCAGACGCCTCTGCCATCTGACATCATCCTCCCCTGTTGGAGCTTCATCGCCTGTAAAGTCTGGATGGGACACCTGTATCCTGTGTTTTGGGGATAGTCTTTGTTTCTCAACAAGGACATTCATGCTTGTCCCCAGTGGGTTCAGAATCACCTTCCTCTTTGGTTCTGTTCTTAGAACTCTTCACCCAGGACCTTGAAAAGCCAGTGTGACCAACCTTGAGACCCTGCATGCCCAGGGCCACTCTCAGTTTGCTGCCTGTGTCTGGGTCGGGAGCTGACAATGGAGGCCTGTCGACACCGTTTGCAGACACAGCTGCTACCCCAGGACCTTCCTGCTGGGGTGACAGACGATTCCTGAGAGGTTCCTGGCCGGCCCCACCCCTCCCCCATGGGTGTAGGGCCTCCTCTAGGGCTACTGATAAGAGCCTAGATTTTGGATTCGAGACCAGGGTAGTGTCGGGTGGGTGGGCCCTCTCCCCTTTTTATATTACAAAGTGCTTTTCAGCCTTGCTCTCCCCCCACCCCTAGGAACTCCAGTGGCCCCTGCAGCACCCAGAACACAAATGCACCTGCCTCTGACCCTTTGTTCATTGACTTTTCTTTTGGTTTGTTTAAAGCATTTAATTGGCCGTGGAGTCATTCCAGGATGCAGTTGGCACACTGTCATTTATGAAAAGCCAAATCTTATGTTAGGATCCGAAAGCAAAGCTAAAGCAGAAGGGGGAGGAATGGGGAGGAGCGAGGGGTGCAGTCAACCCCGATTGCGGTGCCACACCCCACAATGTGCTCTGAAGAGGGTTCCCTGGGAGGGCGGTGCCCCAAGCCTGACTCTCCTCTCCTCCGTCCATCAGACCACAAGGACCAGTGACAAGACAGAGGCCTCAGCGAGGCTGTTGTGTGTCCCTTGTCCCTCAAGCTTGCCTTGGCACTTGTTTCCGCTGTTGCAAAGGCCAGAGTGGCTCAAGGAGGGCTCGTTGGCAAATTTGAAGCCCTGTCTGGAGCATCACTGGGCTTGCACTCTACAGCCTGGTGTGGTCCTGCCTCACACGTAGCTGGCCGGGGTGTGACCAGGTGCCCTGGCGGGACAGCATCAGCTGCGGCCTCCAAGTGAGCGGCTTTCTGTTCTGATGCCACGTGGGAGGGTCCCCTCGTCAGCAGCCTTCTCACGTCCCTGCCAGACTGAGGTCTGACTCTGAGGCCCCTCCACCCCACCACACTGTTGGCGGGGGAGGGCAAAGGTCTGGTGTTGGGGCCCCATAGCCACCAGCTGTGTGTGGCCTTCAGGGCCTGGAGACACTGCAGTGTAACTGTGGAAATGAATTTTTTATTTTAGTTCATTTAAATTTAAAAACTGGTACTCAGTTCAGTTGTAGAAAAACTTTTAAATGTGTTTGGAACAACCTAGGAATACAAATTTACCTTTTCTTTCTTTAAAAAGATTTTCTTAAAATTATTTTTTCTTAATCTCAGCATATTATACCTACAACAAATGTACTTTTTCAACTCCAGATTTCATGAAATCTGGAAACAGGTATTTCCAGTGAAAATTCAGCATATGAATTGAGATGTGCTGTAAGTGTAATATACACTGATTTCAAAGACGTTGTATGAAAAAAGAATGCAAAGCCGGGGCCAGGTGACCCTAGCACTTTGGGAGGCTGAGATGGCTGGGATTGCCTGAGTCCAGGAGTTCAAGACCAGCCTGGGCAATGTGGTGAAACACCCTCTCTACCAAAAAAAAAAAAAAAGAGAGAAAAAGAAATGTAAAAGATCTCAATACATTTTTATGTCAGTTATGGGTTGAAATGATTGTATTTTGGTTCTGTTGGCTTAAAGTTGAATATTTTCACCTGTTTTTACTTTTTTAAAGGTGGCTAATAGAAAATTTGAAATTAGTATGTCTCAATTATGTATATTGCTGAACAGCCGTGGTGTCTGAGCCAGTTTTTGCTGGAAATGTGATTGATGGTTCTTTAAGGGGGGCAGGTAATGGCTTGGGAGTGGCTTTGGCTATAGGATTCCATCTTGAGACCCATGGTGTTTTGAAAGGAACAACTCAGACAGGCATTGTTCATTCCTAAAACGTTATTTCTTAATTGCACAAATGACACGTTTCTTGTGGGAAAACTAGAAAGTACTGATTAGACCAAATTGAGCATCCTGTTTTGGAAGGAGAAGACATACATTTTCTAGCAATATTTCCAGCAGTATTTTGCTTAGATTAACATTCGCATAAAAATAACAATTTGCATTTTTTGCAATGACCTTCGGATTATTTCAGAAACAAAACAACGAAACAAGATGATTTCACATATTGCGTCTCACTTACAAACATGTTGACCCTGCTACAGGGCTGAGCTTGGACAAATGGCAGAAGAAAGCCAGCCAAGAGTTGGAAAGGGGACTGTGGATGCTTTGCTGGTGATGACCTTTGTTCTTCCTTGGGTTGGCTGGAACACTGGAGTATAGCCTTTTTTTTTTTTTTTTTTTTTTGAGATGGAGTCTTGCTCTGTTGCCCAGGCTACAGTTCAGTGTAGTGCAGTGTCACAATCTTGGCTCACTGCAACCTCTGCCTCCTGGGTTCAGGCGATTCTCTTGCCTCAGCCTCCTGAGTAGCTGACATTACAGGCATGCACCACCACGCCTGGCTAATTTGTGCATTTTAGTAGAGTCAGGGTTTCACCATGTTGGCCAGGCTGGTCTCGAACCCCTGACCTCAGGTGATCCGCCCACCTTGGCCTCCTAAAGTACTAGGATTACAGGGGTGAGCCACCGCACCTGGCCTGGAGTGTAGCCTTGAGGCCGAGAGGGAGGCCGATGTCGTTGGGCACCCTCCTTTCACTGAGTGAGTTAGCTGGAAAGTAGATTTCACTGATTTTACTTGTATATTTTGCCGGGGGGTGGTAGACAAAGGGTGTTAGAACCCTCTGGCAAACTCATGCACTTAAGAGATGGTTTTTTTCACATTGACTTTTCCCAAGCCCTAAAGGAGGGCTGAGGCTGTTCAGCAATTCACACTGTTGTCCAATTTGGAAAGATACTTACCTGCTGAGACACGTTTGAGAAAGCATGAGCCATCGCTGCATGTGACCCTGGATAATTGAGAAACGTGATTCCAGCATTGAATGGAGGGGGGCTGGTGTGTTCAGGAGTGGGGCGTACCTCATGGTTTCACATCTCCTCCTGCAGTGTGGACACGAGCCACAGAAAGACAGTAAATGGGGGGCCATAAAACCACATCTTCTAAGTTCTCTGCAGGTGTTGGCCTCTCCCGGCACGTGACATAGGCCCCCCATTCTAATCTGACTCAGAGATGGTCTGAGATATGCACCTGGGCCATGTGGGTTGTGTCATTTACCCCCTCTTCTTCTAGCGCTAGTTAGAGATTCTGCCTGTTACAAAATAGAGCCACTTGTGAAACTAGTTGTGTCTCAACAGAGACACTTTCCAAAAGGCCTAAGAGGAGTTTTCTTGGTGAAGAATTTCTGTAGTGGTCACTTTTCGAATAGTTATGAAACCCACTCTATTCTTTGTCTTCCGTAAAATTGGATTTTTTTTTGTTTTTGACAGGGTTTTGCTCTGTCACCCAGGCTGGAGTGCAGTTGTGCAACATAGCTCACTGCAGCCTGAAACTCCTGGGCTCAGGCAGTCCCCGGGTAGCTGAGACCACAAGGGCTCAGTGCCACACCTAGCTGATTCTTAATTTTTTGTAGATACGGGTTTTTCCTATGTTTCCCAGGCTGGTCTCGAACTCCAGGCCCAAGCCTCCCACCTCAGCCTCTCAAAGTGCTGGGATTACAGGTGTGTCCACTGTGCCCTGCCAGGACTGGAATTTTAAGATCTCCTTATTTGTGAATGACACGGTGCATCTGGGCATGGAAGACTGATTTGCCCTGAGAAATACTCAGGGATGTAAGTGGCGGGCAGGGCTGTGCGCAGGCGCACTGAGGAAAGCCTGTAAAACGGACCCAGACGAGCAAGCCTGACTGATAGCAGATGGCTGGGCCTTCTCTCCAAGCCCGTTGGTGTGAGGGCCAGAAGGCAGCTTGCTGCCTGTGCAGAGCAGTTCTGATGTATCCCTCACTAAGAAAGTCTGTGCTGTAAACGAGAGAAGTGTCCCATTTATAACTTGTAAAAGACATGCTTAGTGCTGGATCCTGAACCATCAGATTAGAAAGGCCCAGTAGCATCTCTTTAATATTTATTCCCTATTATTGTTACTTTTTCTTTTTGGAGACAATCTCCATCTGTTCTCCAGGCTGGAGTGCAGAGATGTTAGCTCACTGTACCCTCGACCACCCAGGTTCAAGCGATCCTTCCACCTCTGCCTCCCAAGTAGCAGGGACACCTGGCTAATTTAATTCGTGTGTGTGTGTGTGTGTGTGTGTGTGTGTGTGTGAGAGAGAGAGAGAGAGAGAGAGAGAGAGAGAGAGAGAAGATGGGGTCTTGCTATGTTGCCCAGGCTGGGTCTCAAACTCCTGGCCTCAAGCAAGCTGTCCTCTCACCTCGGCAGCTTAAAGCATTGAGACTACAGACATGAACTGTAGTGCCTGGCCTCCTTATTTTTGAATTGCTCAAGCCATATGATAAAAATAAGGATATCTTTTTTTTTTTCTTTTTTGAGACAGAGTCTCACGCCGTCACCCGGGGTTGGAGTGCAGTGGTGCAATCTTGGCTCACTGCAACCTCCGCCTCCCGGGTTCAAACGATTCTCCTTGCCTCAGCCTCCCAAGTAGCTGGGATTACAGGTGCCCACCTCCACACCTGGCTAATATTTTTGTGTTTTTAGTAGAGATGGGGTTTCACCATGTTGGCTAGGATGGTCTCGATCTCCTGACCTTGTGATCTGCCCGCCTATACCTCCCAAAGTGCTGGGATTACAGGCGTGAGCCAGTGCACCTGGCTGAAAAATAAGGATATCTTTTCTGTTTTTTTGTTTTTTATTTTCCCATGCTGTTCTTATGATGAAAATAAGGATATCTTTAAAAAAAAAATACTGCTATCCTAGCATGTCATACATCACCTTTTTTTCCCGAAAGCCTCTCTACCTATGCAGACATAATTTTAGCTTTTATTTTCTTTTTAAAATATACTTTTTCTTTTTTCATAACCCCATTAAATCTCTTGTAGACATACTTTTTATTTGCTAACTGTCAAGACAAATACAGTGAGGCTTTGGCTCCTGAGTTTGTGTCTTACGTGCCCCTTGCTGTCATTATTACCACCTTCGTAGTCACCACAGGGTGGCTGCGCACCCACCCGGGGCTTCATTAATCGCAATTTACTTAATCCCTCTTTATTTCTGTTTCCGGTTCCTAATGGTATCTTTTCCCCTTTGTGTCTGCAGGAAGTTCTCCAGCAGCTGATTGTAATGAATTTGCCCAATGTTTTGATGATTGGCAGAGACCCACTATCTGGTGAGTGAAAGCCGCCCCCTTCCCCCCCTGCAGTGCCCGGGCAGTGCCATCAGCTTCGGGCAGCTGTTGGCCGTAGAGCTCTGGATGCCAGCTTGGGCCAGCACAGTGAAAACACATGATCGTTTTGGTGAGATTTTAAAGAGTGAGGGTTCATTACCCTGAGGCATTCAGCCAAGAGCACATTTCCTCCTTAAGAATGAAGCCTTCCCAACCGCTCAGATGTGTGTGCCGAGGCCGACGAGGCCATGGCCTGTTCCTCCTGGGAAGGTGGGTCTGGGTTTAGGTGCCTGAGTCATTCAGCCCGGTGTACTTACCCCCTCAGTAAACGTGGAATCAGCTGACACCATCAGGGAGTGTGGCACCTTAGACAAGAGTAAGAATCTCTTTAGAGAACTGACATCTGTGTTCACTGGGTCCCACGAGGCTTCATTCATGCTCGGTGACGGAGCTCACTGATCTGTCTTAGGTCTCCCTGCTGGACTCGGCTCTCCTGGCAGGTACGGGTTCTAGGTCCCCGCAGTCTCTGATGCTCAGTGTGAGTTTGAAAGACCGAATGAGGCTGAGAGCAGTAGCTCATTCCTGTAACCCTAAAACTTTGGGAGGCTGAGGGAGGAGGATCACTTGAGTCCAAGAGTTTAAGACCAGCCTGGGTAACATAGTGAGACCTCATCCCTAATGATAACATTTAAAAAAGAAAGATCACACGAAATGGCCTCCTGGCATCCTACAGAAAGTCAGAACTTAGTCTGCCTGACAGATGACTCCCTGGGTGCGTTAAATGGAGTGATGCCTTGCCTTCCTTTCACGTTTGCGTGTGTTTACCTGCATCCATAGCTTGTGGACAGCAGCGGCTTCCCTGTTGCTTGGGGGCACTCTTTCTGGGCTCCAGCTGGCTGAGGTGTCCGCCATTTCTCTGCATGAGCCAGAAGGAGGAGCTTCCCGGGACCCCACTTAGTCTTCAGTGCTCTGGCCCTTGGGTGCTCACCGCCTTACGTGGGGACTCTGCAGAGGCCACCCCTGACCCTCCTGGTGGCCCGTGACAGCAAGTGCCCTCTCCCACTCCATGAGTTAGTAGCAGGCAGCCTTGGTTCTGCTCCCTTGCCAGCTCTGCTGTGGGGCCATGTGTGTTCCAGCTTTATTTCACAGCTCCCCCAGAGAAAGGCAGAGGTGACGAATGCAGCCCATGCTGGCCACAGCCCTGGGCTCCAGGGACAGTGGGGACTCTCACGATTTCTGATAACTTCAGGGAAGTGGCGTCTCTTTTGTTGAGCAGAACCGTGATACCTTCCTGGTTTATTTGGGGCTGGTGCCATGGGAGGGGATGAGAGTGATGCCTGCAGAGGCTGGCAGTGGCTTAGTCCTGCTGTTTGTCCACTCTGGGGACAGGGGAGGACAGGAGAGGAGGACAGTCACTCCTTAGCAAGCCTAGCCCATGCTTGGCACTGAACATGAGTTAAAAATGGAATGAAAGGCCAAGCGTGGTGGCGAGACCTGTCTCTACAAAAGATAAAAAAGCCGGGCATGGTGGCTGCACTTACAGTTCTAGCTACTTTGGGAGGCTGAGGTGGGAGGATTGCTTAAGCCCAGGAGGTTGAGGCTGCAGTGAGCTGTAATTGTGCCACTGCACTCCAGCCTGGGTGACAGGCAAGACTCCATCTTTAGTTTATTAAAATTTGTTTTGAAGGAATGAAAATGTGCTTCTGGGGTGTGGCTGCGCCCATATCTGTTTACAGTGAGGGAACTGAGGCTCAGAGGGCTTGGGTGCCATGCCCTTGGCCAGTTGGCCTGTAAGCAGAGAGGGTGATTGGAAACCTCTGTCCGCCCCCACACCTCAGCCCCTTCATCTGTCACACACGGACATCTACGGGTTAGGTAGAACTGTAGGCAGTTGCCAATATTCAGCCTTTTGTGACCAACAAAAATGGTAGTTGTATATGGTTGACCCTGATATGAAACACATCCTTCTCCCTGATTATCCTCACCCCTACCTTCAGCTCCGATGCCGCCTGTATAACTTGCCCCACTTCCTGCTGGCACTCCCCTCTTCTCATCCCTGCAGGTGGATGCCATCTGGAAGCCTGTCCTTTCTGTGCCCCGCTGCCGTCAGGCACCACCCAACACCACAGACAGAGATTGTCCATGGCAGAGAACGTAGTCCCCACCTCAGCTGATATTTTTAAAAACAGCTTTATTGAGGTGCCATTTGCATGCTCTAAACCATTGTAAGTGTATAGTTCAGTGATTTTTTTTTCATAAGTGTATATACAGAGTCGTAGAACCCTAACCACAATCCAGCTTTAGAACGTCAGGGGGAAGCTGGTTTTAGACTGTTGATAGGTGAATTGAATGTCCCCGGCACCACCATGGTATATACTCAGCCCGCATGGATCAAAGAGGTTCTGGTCCCAGCTCCAGAGGTGGAGTTGGAGACACTGGGCAGTGAGCACTGGGAAAGTGAAGGGTGGGAGTAACTGTCCATCACCGGGGCTCACAGGGCCCCCTGGGCTGCGCTCACTGACGCGCTAGACAGCGGCCTCGGCAGGCTGCACACGGAGGGCAGTGCGTCGGGGCTGGGGAACCGGGAGCTGGGTGCACGGATGGGTAGGTTTGACAGGGGCCCCAAGGTGCTCTGACAGCAGAGGAGGCTGACGGGGGACATCCAGCAGTAGGAAGAAGCAGACACCAGTGTCAAGGGCAGAGAGATGTATTTATGAAACAGCATTTTTAGTTTTCAATTGTAAAAATAGATGTGTGAAGCTTTCTTTTTTTGGTTTCTTTTTAAACAAATAACCAAGTCGGTGTTTTTATAATTTGTGTGGTTGCCAGGGGTCGGGTGTGCGTGTGCTTTTCAACTAAATCTGTCCCCCTCGCGTGTGAGGGGCTTGCTTTGTACTCCTTCTGGTGGATGCTGACGCTGTACTATTTATAACTTTATTTTATTTCTTTTGAGAGGGAGTCTTGCTCTGTCACCCAGGCTGGAGTGCAATGGCGCGATCTCGGCTCACTGCAACCTCTGCCTCTTGGGTTCAAGCGATTCTCCTGCCTCAGCCTGCCAAGTAACTGGGACTATAGGCATGTACCACCACACCCGGCTAATTTTTGTAATTTTAGCAGAGACAGGGTTTTACCATATTAGCCAGGCTGCTCTCGAACTCCTGATCCTGTGATCCGCCCCTCCCAAAGTGCTGGCATTACAGGCGTGAGCCACCATGCCTGGCCATTTATAGCATTTTATTGTGTGGGGTAACTTTTCTGTTTGGGGCACATAACATCACAAGCTCCCATATTCCAGATCCCAACACAGCACCGCTGTCCCCCAAAACAAAGATATTAAAAGACCCTGAGAGGCTATGCATTTGTCCCCTTTCTCTGACCTGAAAAAGGGAGGTGTCACAACTTAGTTTCTCTGTATGTCTCACTTAACCTCCCGTACCCGTAAGAATCTCTTCCTACCCTGGGTGGTAGTCAAGGACAGTGCAGTGACTAGGAAACAGTACTTCATGTACTTAAAATTGTGTTTGAAACCTCTCCTCGGCATCTCCCCTTCCTGGCCCAAACTCCTCCCCACCTTGCGCTGTGTCCACCCTGGGGCCGTCTCTGAATTTCTGCTCTGATGGTGCTGTGGTTTTGCAGCTCACTCTCAGCTGTACCCGCGTCCATGGGGAGGGGGTCTGTCTGGTGCCTCACTGCTATATTCTCTTTCTCTGAGCATGGCCTGGGCTCTGACTGGACCCTGCTTGAACCCCGTCCTCACTTTTACATGAGGGCTCTTAGCAGAAGAGACGGGCCCCCATAGCGGCGCAGCGTGCAGGCTTCTGGGGCGTGAGTGGCGTAGAGCGTCCTTTGCTTTGTTTCCCCTCAGTGCCCCCCTCAGCTACCCTGCGTCCTTCTGGCTGTTCCCCAGGGCAGTGTCCTCACCCCTGCCCCCTGCAGTCTGCTCCCAGCATGGCAGCCCGAGCAGCCTACTCCTCAAGTCAGCTGACTGTCACTTTGCAGCCCCCTCTGGGCACCAGGGCCTGTGCGCTGGCCGTTCTGGTTGCCAGCGAGCTATGTGAACACCTCCTGCGAGGTCCTGCTCAGTGTGGCCCCGTCGTCTTTGTCCCGCTCTGCTTTCCTCCCTCCATACCTTCCGGCACCTGTGACTATACTGTTGACTTACTTTTTCCTGCCTGTGACATTGCATACTCTTCCCCGTCTAGGGTGTATACTCATGAGGGCAGGAACCCTGGGATTTTTGTTGTTGTTGTCGGTGCATTCTGAATGTCTAGATCAGTGCCTGGCACGTGGTAGGTGCTCAGTAAATCTAGCATCCGCGCAGGGCGCCCACCTTTCTTCCTTTCTCCACTTTGTTCCTCCCTTAAGCTGGGGCCCCCAACAGGTGTTAACCACTTGCTGTCACAGATAAGAAGGCCATTTGTCAGTGGTCAGGGTCAAGTGAGATTCATTCTCCGCCTAGTATCATGTCTCTGTCTCCCCTAGGCCTGAGATGACCCCCTGAAAACCGCCTTCACCGTCTTGCCAGCTGCACAGCTATTAAACACCTTCTGTGGTTACTGATGAGTGTATTCTACAAGAAGCCTATGAGAAGCAGGAGCTCACGTCTGTGCTGTCTGAGCAACAAGGGAGGGTGTTGGGTGGAGCTAGACGGGCTCTGGGGTCCCTCCAGCTCTGGCTTCTCAGCATCGTTCTCAGCAGCCAGGCCTGTCACAGTGCCACATGCACAAATAAAAACTAGATTTGTCTGACAGGAAGCCAGGGTGTTAGCAAATTACTTTCTGCGATGAATCATAGGACAGTCGTGTTGGAAGAGAGTTGTTTTGTCTTCCAGAGTTTGCATTCAAGTGCAGTAGTGGCTCCAGACTCACATTGCCAATCCCACTGAAGCCGTTTAGAATGGAAGGGAACGAGCCATATAGATGCAGAATCCCAGCCCAGAGAGCAGAGGAGCTCATTCAGAGGCACACAGCATGGAGGTCCCCCTAGGTGAAAGATGGATTTAGCATCATAAATTGTACAGGTGGTTATTTTCGTGGATAGTTGGCCACTGGTTCCAAGCAAGAGGGTCACCATCACTGGTCTGCCCCGATGTTTCTTACTTTCTAAATGCCAAGCAGGGTTTCTGGGAGCCCAGGAGGAGCTGCGACTCCATATGTACACCTGCAGGGTCCTGTCTGTGAATACCACTGGAATCTTTGGGAATAGCCTTGGGGTTTCAGTAATTGCTCTTCTGTGGCCTGGCCCTTTGTCCTATGTTTTCTCCCTTTTATGATGGTTACAGAGGGAGAACATTACAGCCACAGAGGAAGCACCCTGAAGAGTCAGGGTTCTGTGCACACAAAATGCTCTGACCAACCTTCCTTCTTATCTGTATTTACTGCACTGGGTGAGGAAGCCAGAAGGCCAGACTTCTGACCTCCCCAAATAAAAGACTGGAACACCCTTGCATCCTTCCTCATCTAAGCTGGCTGCTTAAATCCCTCGGCCAGAGGCTCGCAGAAAGAGCTCAGTCCAGTCCCCCCCTTCAGCTCCCCTCCACTGGTGGGATGAACAGGCTACCTCTGCCCAGGAAGCCCCCAGTCTGTGTTGAGGCAGGAAGGGAAGACAGAGTCACAGCGACATTTATTCCAGGACAGAAGATGGTGCAAGAATGTGCTTCACAGCCAGTGCAGGGAGCCTGATGCATTCTGCTTAGGTCAGGAAGGCTTCCTGGAGGAGGCAATATCTGGGCAAGGGCTTGGACAGAGAAAGCAAGGAAAGGTGTTCTAGGTGGAACAAGCTCAGGGGGGTGGATATTGCTGGGAGTCCCATGAGGAGCCGCAAGCGTGGGGAAGGGAGGAGGTCTTCTGTGACCTCCTGGGGCAGGGAGGAGGTCTTCTGTGACAGCTGAGGTTTAGGTTTCATAGGCCAGAGGAAGCAGGCCTCCTGAAACTCCTTGGAATTTAATATTTAACCCTCTCAGTATTGACTTGCTCTCCTCCCAGGGTGTCCTTGGAGTGCTTTTCAGATCCCATGGAAACATCTCTCTCGTAACCCACGTGGTGTAGCCCTGCCTTCCTTCAGAGGGCCCCGGGAACTTGTGAGGGCTGGGTGTGCCTGAGGCTTGCTGACCTCCACCTTGGCAACCCAGGCACAGGCTCAGAGTCTGCCTTGTGCGGAGCAGTCCTCCTGCTGCTGAGATTGTGCTTTTAAAAATTAAAAGTGGGCGAGGCGGCTCACACCTGTAATCCCAGCATTTTGGGAGGCCAAGATGGGTGGATCACAAGGTCAGGAGTTGAAGACCCACCTGGCCAACACAGTGAAACCCCATCTCTACTAAAAATGCAAAAATTAGCTGGACATGGTGGCATGTGCCTGTAATCCCACCTCCTCAGGAGGCTGAGGCAGGAGAACTGCTTGAACCGGGACCCGGGAGGCAGAGGTTGCAGTGAGCTGAGATTGCACCGCAGCACTCCAGCCTGGGCTACAGAGCAAAAGCACTGTCTTCCCTGCCCTGCTGCCCTCCCCCATCCCGCCCTGGCTCCAGCCTGCTCGCTTTGTGGTGTGGAGGCCCAGGGTCTGCCACTCAGGCTTAATGAGCCATTCTTGTGTTTTTTTCCCCTACCCTTGTTTTCATTTTATTTCTCCTGGCCCATATTCTCTAATCCTGTGTACACATGTATATGTATGTATATATGTAACTTTCATGTTTGCAAAAGTTTGGGGCCTTCTAATTGGGAGGGAAGAAATAAGTAAAGAAAAAGAAAACGAATCTTGCAGGCATTTTGATTGTTCTAAAATTTTCTCTTTCATCTTTGAGAGAGAAGTTTTGGTAAAGCAACCAAATGCTATTTCAGACGACCCTGATTCTGTCCTGCTTCTTTGCTTCTGTGCTGCTTGTGGGATCCAGAAATGAGGCCCCCAGTTCGTGTGGTGCAGGGGCATGTGAGCCGGGAGTCAGGAGCCGGGGCTTTCCTTTCCCAGGAGGCTGCAGAGCTTGGCTGACACCAAGCCCAGGCGAGCGTCACAGCGCAGCCCACACGCCGGCCTCTGAGCACCCGCGGCTCTGCCTGGAGACCAGACTTTGTTAGTAAACTTCCTAGCAATGGCTCAGGCACAGAGAGGACGCGCTGCTGACCGCCACAGCCACACCATGGCTTCCAGCACGCTGGCTTTCTGTGACTGCCGCCATCTGCAGAGGAGGGAAGAGATGCTGTTTGTCAGAGGTCTTTAGGTTTGAGTTTTCTGCCTGGTGGTTGGGAGGGACCCTTTTCCATAGTGTCCCCTGCCTGCCCTTGCTCTTCACCCCTTCCAGGGCAAACTCGGGTCTCAGGCTGCAGGCTTTGGCTGATGCTGCTTTTCTATTCTTCAGTTGTTTGGTACTGGGAAATGGATTCACTCTCAGCTTCTGTAGCCGTGGCAGGCAGGTGGAGTAGGAGGTCATTTTTGGGGTGAGGGTGCTCTAAGGGACTATTTCAAATTATTCTACATGATCTGGGGGCAGCTGTCAACTGTGGTGCGTGGTGGTGCTGGGGGGGTCTGCGAGGGTGGGACCAACTTGATATGGGCAGCAGAGGGACACGAGGATGAAGGGCCACTGATCAGGGTGCCCCAGAGGCTACTGTACCGTTCTACACAGGCCTGCGGCTTAGTGCCTTCCAGAGTCCATGGTTGATCAGTGTTTGTGCCTGGTTATGTTAATGCGGGGGCAGGGGCACATGTGGTGACATGAGGATTTCACAGGGATCGCTCCCCGGAATGTAAGCCTATGTGTAGAGGTGTCTGGCTCCTTCCCTGTGGGTGGGGACATGTATGATGGAGGGTCCCCCTGTGCCCACCCATGGCGAGTTCTCCAGCTCTATTATTCCTCAGCACTGCCTGGAAAGTACCCCTGACTGTTAAAATAATAGTAAACGGCTCTTCCCATTGTAAGCCGAGCCCTGAGGAGGCCCTCAGAGCTGTGCCCGCATGGATGAGTGTTGGGGGTATGCCCATACACTGAGGAGAGACCACGGGGTCACGTTCGGTGCACTGCTGTTTCCATATCACTGTCAAAGCCTTGTGCGCATCTTTATGAAATAACTGGATTTTAAGTACAAAACCAGGGACAGCAGTTAGTGGTTCACACCAGCGTACAAGCCAGAAGAGAAGCGAATTATGAAGCACACGTATCTGTGCCGTAGAAGAGAGAAACTGAAATTGCTCTTTGCTGTTCTACCCAGGTGCTTGATGCTAACAGTTAACACCACTCAGTCAGCACACGCTGGTTGAATAACCTGCATGGGGCCACGGGGATCAGAAGCAAAGCCACATAGCTCCCTGCTTTAGAAGGAAGCATAAATAAGTTAAGAGATGGCAGGTGGTGGTGGACCCGGGGACAGATCTTAGTTCTGTGGCTCAGCCTTTCTGAGCTACATTCTTGTTGTTTCTAAGATGGAGCTAATAATGCTACCTTTGGGGGATTGCTTTTGGAATTAAGTCGGACGGTAGCATGCCGTATATTAAGGTGCAGTAATGGTGGCCTGTTGGCGGGAAGGGCGGAATTACCTCTGGAATATAGTCAGTCCTTCCAGGTTGTGAGGGTTGAACCCTGAGCCTGGCTGGTGATTTGCAGGTCCTAGGCCTCTGAGGTTGTGGGGAGCTGAGTTAGCAAGTCAGAGGAATCAGTTTCACTGTTTTATCTCTGACCTAGTCATCTGTGCAGAGAAACGACTGTGCCTTCAACCCCAGCAGAGGGTATGCAGTTTGGGGCTGGAGGGCCCCCTCTTGGAAAGGGATGCTTGCCTGCTATTGCCTAAATCTCCAACTTCACACCTCCATCGTCATTTATACACAACAAGGTTTAGTTTCTGTGTCCAGAAATCAGAAAGCGTCTTCTGTCCAGGTGTGGTAGCTCACGCCTGGAATCCCAGCACTTGAGAAGCCAAAGCAGGTGAATCACTTGAGGTCAGGAGTTCGAAACCAGCCTGGCCAACATGATAAAATCCTGTCTCTACTAAAAAATAATAATAATAAAAATTAGCCGGGAGTTGTGGTGCATGTCTGTAGTCCCAGCTACTTGGGAGGCTGAGGCAGGAGAATCGCTTGAACCCAGGAGGTGGAGGTTGCAGTGAGCCGAGATCACGACACTGCACTCCAGCCTGGGTGACAGAAAAAGACGCTGTCTTAAAAAAAAAAAGGTGTCTTCTGAACATTTGCATGCCTACATCTTAACCAAAGAGTGGAGTCAAAAAGGACTCTTCAGATTACGTACCAGTCATGGAAGGTTTTGTTCCATGTGTCAATGTCCAACTGGTAGTCTGTGCTGTGTTCAGAAGGATTCTGAGGTCTAGTTCCACCCCTAAGTCAGAAAGTTCTGTGATTGACTAATCATGTCTGCCATGGACTCAGGATTAGCAAGTCGGGGAATTTTTAAACCTTGATATATAATGTACATTTTAGAGGATGGTGTATTTTAATTGTCCGACTACGTTTCTGTCCTCACGTCTGCCCTTGCTAATGTGTGCTGTCATGCAGCTTCCCTTCTGTTTTGGAAGCTTATGACTGTTAGCATTCTGCAGTTTTGCGTATAGCTCATGTCGGCCTGTCAGCATTCCGTTTCTGCTAAGATAGGCTGGGGTGACTCTCTTTGTGTAAAGACTCCAGGAAACAGGTAATAAGGTCAGGGTTTCTTAGACTCGGCTGTTGACTTAGGCCATCCTGGGATTTCCCCTGGGGTTCTCCTATACTCGAGAGAGTGTAGATGTGGGTTAAGTGTGGAGTGTGTCTGGTCTGATGTTTCTCGATCCCTGCCCCCAGTGGTTGCTTGTGACTTTTTTGGTGTAGGAATCCATGTCGTTTTATAACCTGCCCCAGTTTCTCCCTCTGAACACCATCTCAAGTTAAGTGTAACCACAAAAGCACTTAAATTTTTTTTTTTTTTTTTTTAAGTGGAGTCTCGTTCTGTCAGTAGGCTAGAGTACAATGGTGCGATCTTGGCTCACCGAAGCCTCTGACTCCTGGGTTTAAGCGATTCTCCTGCCTCAGCCTCCTGAATAGCTGGGACCAGAGGTGTATGCCATCATGCCCAGCTAATTTTTGTATTTTTAGTAGAGACGGGTTTTCCCATTTTGGCCAGGCTGGTCTCGATCTCTTGACCTCATGATCTGCCCGCCTCCACTTCCCAAAGTGCTGGGATTACAGGCGTGAGCCACCATACCTGGCCAAAGCTCTTGTAATTTGACAAGCAGCGTGCTCTTTTACCTCTCAGCCTTCACACACGCTGTCCCCTGGGCCTGGAAAGCCCACACTTGCCTACCCAATTAGTCTGTCTCCTCCTCATCTATGGGACTCAGCTCAGAGGTTATTCCCTTTAGAATCCTTGCCCCGAGGCGTGCTGCAAATGAGAAGTTCCTTTCCCGGTTCCCATAGTATTAGCTTTCAGATTGCAGGTTTGGCTTCCAGCACATAGTAGGCACTTGGCAGGGAGCTGTCTGTAGGTTTGTTTCTTCTTGGCCTGCTTGCTTGTGTCACTGAGCCAGTTCTACTGGCAAGGATCCAGGAGGGAATCTTCTGCTGTGTTTTGAAACTTCAAAACCCACAATCTGGTAGATTTATGGAAATTGCGGGTTTTCTTACTACTGAAATCCTAAAAGAAATTGGGCATCAGCTTGTCATAGGAAATCAGAAAACTTCTGCTCCCCGCCCTGAGCGCTTTTAAAAAACTAATTTGTAGGAATCTGTAGGGTGGGGATCACGGAATGCATTTGCTACAGGCATAAGGTTCTGTTCACTCAGCCTGGTGAGATGCAGCACTGCTCTGCTTCATTTGAATGAGGGCAGAGGTGAATTTCTTAGTAACCTGTTAATCATCGAAGAGTTTATTTTTATTTTTTTCCATGAATATTTCTCTAAACTTAATTATCTGCCTTTAAAACCTTTTCCCTTCTGTTGCAAACCTTAGCAACAGGAATCCATACTTGTCTAATCAGTGCTGTGGATCAGATTCAGTGTTTTCTTTTTCTTTTCTTTTCTTTTTTTTTGAAAGAAAGAAAGAGAAAGGGGGAGAGAGAACAGGAATCTTGTTCTATTGCCCAGGCCGGAATGCAGTCTAAAACTAGGTATTAAAAACCTCTTTTATGCCAATAATTGGGCTTAACAGCGGAGACAGGAAGGAATAAGGGAAGAAAATAACAAACAGCCAACCAATATTTTATTTAAATCTGTGGAATGCTATGCAAATGCTGAAGAGTGATTTACTTCCAATTATGTGGTCACTTTCAAAACAGGTGTAATGTGATACTGAGAAAAATGTATGTTCCGTGGACGTGGGGTGAAGAATTCTATAGATATTCACTGAGTTTACTTGTTCCAGGTCTGAGTTCGAATCGTAGATGTCCCTGTTAATTTTCTATCTCATTGATCCGTCGAATATTAACAATGTGGTGTCAAAGTCTCCCGCTATTATTGTGCGGGAGTCCAAGTCTCTTTATAAGTCATTAAGAACTTGTCTTATGTATCTGGGTGCTCCTATATTGAGTGCATATATATTTATGATCATTGACTCCTGTTGTTGCATTGATCCTTTTACCATTATGTAATGTCCTTCTTTGTTTCTTTTAGTCTTTGTTACTATTAAAGTCTATTTTGTCAGAGACGAAAGTTACAACTCCTGGTTTTGTTTTTTCTTTTAGTCCTCCGTTTGATTGGTGAGTCTTCTACCAAAGCTTTGTTTTGAGTCTGTGTGTGTCCTTACTTATAAGATGGATCTGGATACAGCGTACCGATGGGTTTTGACTTTTTATTCAATTTGCCTGTCTGTGTCTTTGATTGGGGCATTTAATCCATTTAAATTAAGGATTAATATTGATATTTGTGAGTTTAATATTGTCGTTTAATGCTAGCTGGCTATTTTGCCCGTTAGTTGATATAGATTCTTCATTATGGAGATACTCTTTACCTTTTGGTACGGTTTTAGGATGACTGATACTGGTTGTTCCTTTCTTTTAGAATATAGCACTTCTTTTAGAAGCTGTTGTAAAGCAGGCCTGGTGGTGAAGAAACCTCTGAGTGCTTGCTTGTTTGTGAAAAATGTTATTTTTCCTTCATTTATGAATCTTAGTTTGGCTGCATATGAGATTCTGGGTTGAAAATTCTTTTCTTTGAGGATATTGAATATTGACCCTCACTCTCTTCTAGTTTGTAGGGTTTCTGCTGAGAGATCTGCTATGAGTCTGATAGGCTTCCCTTTATGGGTAACCTGACCTTTCTCTCTAGCTGCCCTTAGAATTTTCTCCTTTGTTTCAACCCTGGTGAATCTAACAATTATGTGTCTTGGGGTTGCTCTACTTGAGGAGTATCTTTGTGGTGTTCTCTGTATTACCTGGAGTTGAGTATTGTCCTGCCTTACTAGGTTAGGAAAGTTTTCCTGAATAATATCCTGAAGAATATTTTCCAGCTTGGATTCATTCTCTTCATAACATTCAGGTACACCTATCAAATGTAAATTAGGTCTTTTCACATAGTCCCACATTTCCTGGAGACTTAGCTCATTCCTTTTTACTCTTTCTTCTCTAATCTTGTCTTCTCATTTCCTTTCATTAAGTTGGTCTTCAACCTCTGATATCCTTTCTTCTGCTTGATCAATTCGACTGTTAAAACCTGTGCATACTTCACGGAGTTCTCATATTGTATTCTTCAGTTCCATTAATTCACTTATATTCCTCTCTAAATTGTCTATTCTTGTTAGGATTTTGTCAAACCTTTTTTCAAGGTTCTTACTTTCTTTACATTGGGCTACAACATGTTCTTTTAACTCACAGAAGTTTCTTATCCACCTTCTGAAGCCTGATTCTGTTAATGAAATGCACTCGTTCTCCATCAGGCCTTATTCCCTTGTTGATGAGGAACTGTGATCCCCGGTAGATGGAGAGGCGTTCTGATTTTGGGTATTCTCAGCCTTTTTACACTGGTTCCTTCCCTTCATTGTAAATTTATCCACCTGTCGTCTTTGTAATTACCGACTTTCTAATTAGATCTCTGAGTGGACGTCCAACTTGTTGATTCTCAGCGCCGGAATCTGAGCAACCCACTGCACTGGCTAAAACAGTGGTGTTAAGATTCGCGATGCTTTGCTGCCCGGGAATCTCCGGTCTGGCTTGCTTCTTGAGTCCCTTTTTCAATCAGCTGAATAGGCGACTCTGCCTTCCCAGAGCTCCAAATGTCAACCAAAAGGGGACCCAGTCCCGTTTACTCTGTACCAAGAACTGCTGCACCGGGGCACTGGCAAAACTGCCGCACCAGCCACAATAGTCGTGCTGGCGACCCATGGGGCTCCTCCGCTGGGAATGTCCTGGTCCGTGAGCAACAAAAATTCGTCTGAAAGTGTGGCGTCCTCTCCTTCTCTGCACTTTCACTGAGAGCTACAATCCTGAGCTGCTGGTAATCAGCCATCTTGGATCTCTCTCCAGATTTAGTGTTTTCTTGATGTCTAATGGGTGTTGGGATGAATGAGGGAATGAATGATTGACTCAGGGTTGTCATTGTCTGTGAGTGCAGGGTGCTGAGAGAGTAGAACCCTTTGCTCTGTCACTGAACAGCCTTGGAATGTAGTTTGTTTTTATTTTTCTTTTTTTGGAAATGGAGTCTTGCTGTGTCACCCAGGCCAGAGTGCAGTGGCACAATCAAAGCTCACTGCAGCTTCAACCTCCCAGGCTCAGGCAATCCTCCTGCCTCAGCCTCCCAAATAGTGCACCACCAGGCCCGGCTAATTTTTTTTTAAATAGAGATGGGGTCTCAGTTGGGTGCAATGGCTCACACCTATAATCCCAGCACTTTTGGGAGGCCAAGACGAGCAGATCGCTTGAGGTCAGGAGTTCAAGACCAGCCTGGTCAACATGGCGAAACCCCATCTCTACTAAAAATACAAAAATTAGCCAGGCGTTGGTGGTGGGTGCCTGTAATCCCAGCTACTTGGGAGGCTGAAGTAGGAGAATCGCTTGAACCCAGGAGGCAGAGGTTGCAGTGAGCTGAGTTTGCACCACTGCACTCCATCCTGGGTGACAGAGTGAGACTCCATCTCAAAAAAGGGGAAAAAAAAGAAAAACAGGGATAGAGTCTCCCTCTGTTGCCCATACTACTCTTGAACTCCTGAATGTAAGTGATCCTCCTGCCCCAGCCTCCCAAAGTGCTGGGATTATAGGTGTGCACCAGTGCGCCTGGCCTTAGAGTGTAGTTTTGAGCCCTCCGGTGTGTGCAGGGTTTCTGCTCTCTTCCTTCCTCTCAGAACATGGTCAGTGAGCCTCTCCGGCACTTGTCCGCCTTTTAATTTGCTGTTGTAATCTGCTTTGGGCTGGGGAAATGGATCACCAGAGTTGTCTAAATGACTGTACGGTATGATGGAATTAGCTCCTGAGGTCTTTGCTGTGAATAGAGTACATACAGATTTTCTGTGCTAACCCTGACTTCTGTTTGGGCTGATCTCAGGCCTTTAGTGTTTCAGCTCCTCTAGTGGGTACAGTACCAGGTGAGTAGCCTTTCAGAAAGTGAGTCTCATTGTAGGAAGACAAGCCAGTGATGGCTGGGAAGGGTCTGCGCTTCTAATACCCGGCATGGGCATGTGAGGAGCACTTGTCAGTGATCTGTGGGCTGACAGAAGGGAAAGGGGGAGGTGGGTGACGTGGGCTGAGCCGGCAAGCACCATCAGAAAGACTGATTGGAGGCCTTAACATTCATGTGGGCATTCCCTTTTTTGTCTCTTTGAGACAGTGTCTCACTCTGTCACCCAGGCTGGAGTGCAGTGGAGCGATTTCAGCTTGCTGCAACCTCCATCTCCCAGGTTCAAGGAATTCTCCTGCCTCAGCCAAGTAGCTGGGATTACAGGTGCCTGCCACCACACCTGGCTAATTTTTGTATCTTTAGTAGAGACGGGGTTTCACCGTGTTGGTCAAGCAGGTCTCGAACTCCCGACCTCAAGTGATCCTCCCACCTTGGCCTCCCAAAGTGTGGAGATTACAGGCATGAGCCACCCCACACCCGGCTTCTTTCTCTATCAAAACTAAAATTAAGTGGCTGATTAATAGCTCTGTGTTAATAAGGAAGTGAGTCACTGTAGTGATAATTAGTCTGTGGATTAGAGTGTCTTGGGCCAAATAAAAGACCTCAAGTAAAAAAAAAAAAATACTAAGACTTTGAGAATTTTTCTATTTCAAATACTGACGAATTTCTACATTTACTAGCAGAAGGATTTAACCTCAGAATATTGCTTTGCAACACTGAGTCTTATTCTTAGGTGCGTTCTCCATAGCAGGAAGTGGCCTTAGCCCCACCCCATGGCCCAGCCCATTAGTCTCTCCCTTCCCTGCTTTCAGGCTGGGGTGGGGGCGCGGGGTGGGTTTCTGGTTCAGTGAACTCTCAGTTCCCAGTTCTGAGGCTTGACAATGATGTCATTATCTCAAGGAAAGCCAATTTTAGCTATTTCTCAGTTGAGGGTCTTAAGAGAGATCGCAGGTTCACTGCTTATTCCCAAGGATCTGAAATGAACCGCAGCATTGGCTCTCAGGATGGCGTTTTGTTTTTTTTTAATCCCATCCGTCTTTGATACTTTGGGTCACTGTATTCCAGTGTGTGAGTTGGTTAAGTCTTTTAAGAGAAGAAAGCTATTTCTGGCGTTTCCTTTCATCCTCAAAGACAATAGGATTTAATGAAAAGACAGAACACATAGGTTTTTGTTGTTGTTGTTGTTGTTTTGAGATGGCATCTCACTCTGTCCCCCAGGATGGAATGTAGGGGTGCAATCTTGGCTCACTGCAACCTGCAACTCCCTGGTTCAAGTGATTGTCCAGCCTCCGCCTCCCGAGTAGTTAGGATTACAGGCACAGCCACCACGCCCAGCTAATTTTTGTATTTTTAGTAGTGACAGGGGTTCCATGGCCAGGATGGTCTCGAGCTCCTGACCTCATGATCCGCCCACCGAGCCTGCTCTCTCTTTTTTTTTTTTTTAAAGACAGGGTCTTACTCTGTTGCTCAGGCTGGAGTGCAGCGGTGCAATGATGGCTCCAGGCACTTTTTTTTAAAATGAAAGAGTCTCACTCTATTGCCCACGCTGGAGTGGCTCAATCTTGGCTCACTGCAACCTGTCACTCCCTGGTTCAAGCGATTCTCCTGCCTCAGCCTCCTGAGTAGTTAGGATTACAGGTGCCCACTACCTCACCCAGCGATTTTTTTGTATTTTTAGTAGAGATGGGGTTTGACCATATTGGCCAGGCTGGTCTTGATCTTCTGACCTTATGATCCACCCACCTCGGCCTCCCACAGTGCTGAGATTATAGGCGTGAGCCACCGCACCTGGCCTAGATTTTTTTTTTTAACCTGAAAGGGAACCCTGCACATTTCATAGATGTGGAAACTGAGGCTTAGAGACAGAGTATGGCTTGTGTGAGTCACACAGTTCCTGGGTGACCAAGCCAGTTGTCTAGAGCCCAGGTATTCTGCTGTTTAAGTGTTTGAGATAGATAAACAGGTGAAGATGCATTCAGCCTCAAGCACAATAAGAAACACAGCTCAGAATGACGAAATAGGATTTTTGGCCTATCTGACTGACAGAGTTGAGAAAGCGTGGTAAGGTAAGTGTTGGTCAAGGGTAGGAAAATGGGGATTACACATATTTCCCACGAAGAAATGCTAGAGCCTGTCTCCAGGGCAGTTCGTCAATATGAAAAGCTTAAAAAGGAATGCATAAAGAATTAGCTATCATGATACTCTTTATAACACTGTTTAGATTGAAATAGTTTAGTTGGGCATGGTGGCTCACGCCTGTAATCTCAGCACTTTGGGAGGTCGAGGTGGGTGGATCACCTGAGGTCAGCAGTTCAAGACCAGCCTGGCCAACATGGTGAAACCCCATCTCTACTAAAAATACAAAAATTAGCTGAATGTGATGGCACACACCTGTAATCCCAGTTCCTCAGGGGGCTGAGGCAGGAGAATTGCTTGAACCCAGGAGGCAGAGGTGGAAGTGAGCCGAAATTGTGCCACTGCACTCCATCCTGGGTGACAGAGTGAGACTCTGTCTCAAAAAAGAAAAAAAATTTGAACCTCTGGAAGGGGATTGGTTGAAAACATTAGTGGCCTCGCTTTACAAAATATGCAACCATCAGAAAGGTGTGGTGACTCACACCTGTGATCCCAACACTTTGGGAGGCTGAGGCAGAAGGGTCACTTGGGCCCAGGAGTTGAAGACCAACCTGGGCAACGTTATGAAACCCTGTCTACAAAAAATACAAAAGTTAGCCCGTTGTGGTGGTGCACACATGTAGTCTCAGCTACTGGGGAGGCTGAGGCGGAAGGATCGCTTGAGCCCAGGAGGTAGAAGCTGCAGTGAGCTGTGATTGCACCACTACACCCCAACCCGGGCAGTAGAGGGTCTCGGGACCCTGTATCCGAGAAAAAAAAAAAAAGGATGTCTTTATGTTCTCTAAAGTAAATTCCAGAATACTCCAGCCAAACAAACTTAAGAACAAAAGGGGGAAGGAGGAGGAGGGAGAGGGAGACGTGCAGAATGTTGATAGCGTGAGGCTGAGTGGATTGTGGAGGTTCATTATACTGTCCTCCCGTGTCTGTTTGAAATTTTGCGCAGTAAAATGGGTACGGTTGTACACAGCCTTACTTAGAGTCACTCAGTATTTCCTGTGGGAGTTGTTCTCTCCCGTCATGTACTTTGCTTACCTGATACTCTGAAAAGGGATGCTGATGTCACGGTTCATTAATTATCATGGGGAGATATTTATGACATAGTTGAACGGAGTGGGACTTCAAGTAGTTATGTACAGAATTCTCATTTTGGTTTAAAAAATAAATAAGGCTGGGTATGGAGGCTCACACCTTTAATCCCAGCTCTTTGGGAGGCCAAGGTGGGTGGATCACTTGAGGCCAGGAGTTTGAGACCAGTCTGGGCAACCTGGAAAAAACCCATCTCTTCAAAAAATACAAAAATGAGCTGGGCATGATGGCATGTGTCTGTAGTCCCAGCTACTAGGGAGGCTGAAGTGAGAGGATCACTTGAGCCTTGGGAGGCAAAGGCTGCAGTGAGCCGTGAGCTTGCCACTGTACTCCAGCCTGGGTGACAGAGCGAGACCCTGTCTCAAAATAAAATAGAAAGTAAAGAAAGCCACACACAGAAGCTAGATGGAGTGTATATACCTAAGTGAATGTCACTGAGTAGAGAGACGATTTTTTTAAGATTTATGTGATATTAAATGTGTTGCTCTCTTGATCTAGGGAAGAGCATGGAGGAAATCAGGAAGGTGCTGCTGCTGGTGCTGGGCTGTGCCGTCCAGGTAGGGATCGGGCAGGACTGCAGCGCAGGGACCTCCCCTAACCATCTCATATTGGGTTTGTGGGACTGGAACCAGCCCTTAGCTCAGGTGGGAGGATGCTCCTTTCAGTTCAGTATGACAGAACGCCACTGGGTTCCTGGAAGAGAGTGGCCATTGTTTTAGGTGGCAGCTGTTTCTAGTACTGGGGCACCTTGGGCAGGAGGCGAGATGGCGAACCCTCAGGCCAGGGGACCAGTAGCAAATTGCCCCCAGTGTAGGAACCGCCAGAGCAAGGATCTGCAAACGACAGTCTGTGGGCCAGATCTGATTTGCTGCCTATATTTGTAAATAAAGTTTTATTAGGGTGGGCGCAGTGGCTCATACCTGTAATCTCAGCACTTTGGGAGGCTGAGGTGAGAGAATCGCTGGAAGCCAGGAGTTTAAGACCAGCCTGGGCAACATAGTGAGACCTCGTCTTTACAAAAAATAGAAAACATTAGCTGGGTGTGGTGGCAAGTGCCTGTAGTCCAGGCTACTTGGGAGGCTGAGGCAAGAGGATCACTGAATACAGGAGTTTGAGGCTGCAGTGAACCATGATCATGCCGTTGCACTCCAGCCTGGTTGTCAGTGAGACCCTCTCTCCAATAAATAAAGTTTTATTGGAACAAAGCCTCATGCCTGCCTTTACATATTGTCTGTGGCTGGTTTCCCACTACAGTGACAGAGTTGAGTAGTTGTGACAGAGACCAAATGGCTCACAGAGCCTAAAATATTTACCATCTGCCTTTTTGCTCATGAAGTTTGCCACCCCCTGGCCTAAACCAGGGGTTCTCCATCTTACGTAGTTAAGAATCACCTGGATAGCTTGTTTAGAATGAAACATTCTGTATTCCACCCTGGTCTTTTCGATCTGGGAGGGGGCTTAAAGATGAGAGTTTCAAGAGCAGGCTCCCCTGGTGATTCTGATGTAGGTGGTCCTGGCAGCTACTAGAGAAGCATCAGCATGAGGGCTGCTAGGAGGACAAGAACCTTCTCAGTTATAAAGGAGAAGCTCGGGTGGGTAGTTCATTTTGAAACTGTGGTTCTGTGGCTGGGGTGGCCTCAGGTTTGCCCTTATTTGAACAGTGCTTCCATTAACACATGTAACCCTCCACAGTGTGAGAAGAAAGAGGAGTTCATTGAAAGGATCAAACAGCTGGACATTGAGACCCAGGCTGGCATTGTGGCCCATATCCAGGAGGTAGGCACGTGGCCTCGGGGAGGGCTCAGCCATGGACCACTGCTCCCATGGTAGCTGGGAGGCAAAACCTCTCTATGAGTGGAAACATTTAAAGAATACATCACCCATCATGATTTTGCTAATCTAAGGTTTCAGATGCCATAGACACATTGATTCTATTTGGAGGGATAGCCATCAATCAGCTGGCTAGAATAAAATGGGAGTAAAAATAAAAATTAAAAAAAAAAAAAAAAAAAACTCAATCAAGTCATCTTTTGTCTCCTTCTTTTTGCCTAATATGGACTCAGACTATTTTTAAGAGCTGTCAAGTAGTTTAGGCTCAGAATTTGATTTACAGGCCCTGAAAATGTATTCTGGCAAATGTCACCGTGCTCTGAACCGTTGATCTTTATAGAGAGTCTCTGCTTCTGTCAGTAACGTGGCAGAGACAAGCTGACACCACTTGAGAATCCAAACCAGCAAGTCCCAGAAAGGCTGTCTTGGGAGACTTGGCCCAGCCCCAACTCAGGCCCCCAGCGAGGAGTCGGGAGGCCTCTGCGCTGCGTGGCAGCGGAGTGGAGTGGGGGAGCCCCTGGCCTTTGAGGCCTGGCCTTCCCGGCCCTTGTCATTGATGCTGGCAGAGGTGGTATCAGCTAAGGAGGCGGACACCCTGGGGGGCAGTATCCAGGTGGAAATTTACTTTCCCGACCTCCACTTCCCCACTGCTTCCAAAATAGGCATTGTGCGCTTGAATGACCTTAGGGGAACGGGTTCAGCAGTCGGTGTCGTTGCACAGATGAGCTTGGTACACGAAGAGGGCTTGTGTGCCCAGGAGCTGCTGTGTGACTGGCAGAGGCAGCTGAGCATAGGACGCCCCGGCTAGATACTGGGGAGGGGATGTAGCTGGGACTACCGGCTTCCACTGCTGGCTGGGGTTGTGGGGCCTGGGCTTCAGAATTTGCTGGGTGCTTTTTAAATATTGGGGTTCTGGGCCCCATGAGAGACCCACTGAGTCAGACTCAGTGGGAGAAGGGGCATAAACATTTAAATAAAAAGCTCAGCGAATGGCTCTGGTACAGCCAGGTTGAGCCCCTGGAGCCCAGCCACACCACCCTTTATACAGGCCCTGAGATGTCCAAGAACTTTCCACAGCATTGGGTCTGGAGCAGGCCTAGAACCAGCCTCTCAATCCTGTGCCCTTAGGGTGCTCTGAATCATGGGATGAGATTTATCCTAATTCTCAGAGATCACCAGTATCCAAACTTGGCCTTTTCAGGTGGGGAGAGGTCAGAAGATGATGTCTCTTCAAATTCTGAGAAATTGAAGGGCCCTTGTTGACAGGGCCCTGTCTGCCTTATGGGTTTTATGGGTTTGTCTTTTCTTTAGAAAACAGGGTCTCTTCCTGTCATCTAGGCTGGGTGCAGTGATGCGATCATAGCTCTCTGCAACCTCAAACTCCTGGGCTCAAGTGATCCCATGCCTCAGCCTCGAAAGTAGCTGGGACCACAGGTGCATGCCACGTTGCCCGGCTAATTCTTAAAGTTTTTGTAGAGATGGGATCTTACTCTGTTGCCCAAGCTGGGTTGGTTTTTTTGTTTTCTTTTTTTTTTTTTTTTTGAGATGGAGTTTCACTCTTGTTACCCAGGCTGGAGTGCAATGGCGCGATCTCGGCTCACCTCGACCTCCGCCTCCTGGGTTCAGGCAATTCTCCTGCCTCAGCCTCCTGAGTAGCTGGGATTACAGGCACACGCCACCGTGCCCAGCTAATTTTTGTATTTTTAGTAGAGACAGGGTTTCACCATGTTGACCAGGATGGTCTCGATCTCTTGACCTCGTGATCCCCCCGCCTCGGCCTCCCAAAGTGCTGGGATTACAGGCACGAGCCACCGCAACCGGCTGGTTTTTTTTTTTGTTTTCTATACCTCCGTTGACTGCTCTGAATAAAGACTTCTTTGGGCGTGTTTCGGAGTTTTTGTGTTTCTCTTTTGAGGCCTGAGCGCTGTAGTATTTTTCTTCCAAAATTGAGAGAAGAGCTCAAAAGAGGTCTTGTGTTCTGTGGCACATCTGCGGGTGTGTGTCCAGAGGCTGTTCATGTAGACGGAGTTGTGCATCTCCACTCCCTGGCCGGGGAAAGAGGCACTAAGAGTCTGTCTTCTGTGGCCCCACAAGAATGAGATGCACCCTTCCCTGAAAATTGTTTGATTATGAATAGTGCCCCAAAACAACCCAAGATTGCTGTGTACACAGTATTCTTACATAAGATTAATAATGTTGCTCTGTTTGCCTAGATTTTATGAAGTGACATATGGTTCCTCTCCTCACCCTCTCACCCTGAAGCTTAGATTTGTAAGCTTTGTGTTCTGCACGGATGTCGCTCTGATGAAGACATCTTATCCCAGGACCTTTTAGGGAAATAATTGTAAGGAGTGCTTTCTGGTCCTCTTTGAAAATAGGCATCCTCTTTGACCCGGTTCTGAAAGCAGAAGTGGTTTGTGTGAACGGGGCTCTGCTGAGGGTTTGGCCACACTTGCATAGGGCACTTGCCGGCCACAGTAGATTTCTCACTGAGGGATTAGTAAGGTTGATTGGAAGGAGATGCTGTTTGCAGTGTGAGGGAAGTGGGCGTCTGTCTCTGCCACCCCTGCAGTGCCCTGCTGTGTGTGCCCGCAGGTGACTCACAACCAGGAGAACGTGTTTGACCTGCAGTGGCTGGAGCTGCCCGACGTGGCCCCGGAGGAGTTGGAGGCCCTCTCCAGGAGCATGGTGCTCCACCTGCGGAGGCTCATCGACCAGCGGGACGAGTGCACCGAGGTGCTTCTGCGGGTCGGCAGCCCGGGCATCCTGGGAAGGGGCTCTGGTTCCTCTTCCTCCTCTCCCTTCGTCTTCAGCCTGGACGCCTCTTGGTCCTGCTGCTGAGGGTGGGATGTACGACCTTGGCCTGGTTATGGCCCCTGCAGTGCATGGTCACCTCTGGCCTGTGGGAGAATACAGGGGATCAGGATGTGGAGCTTGGGTCCCTTCTTCATATACACCCTTTAGTTTCACTAAGTTTTTCACCTCTTTTTCAAAACCCATGCCACGCTTCTCTCGCCTTCCTCCTGGTTTCTTAGTCTACGCTGAGATCTCTGTCTTCGTTGGGTTTCTTGTTTGAGCTCAGGCGTTGTGCTGGTTAACCCCGCTTGTTCTCCATCCCCTCTCCTCCCACTTGGCTGCAGCTGATCGTGGACCTCACTCAGGAGCGGGACTACCTGCAGGCGCAGCACCCACCCAGCCCTGTCAAGACGTCCAGCGCCGACTCCACTCCCAGCCCTACCAGCAGCCTCTCCAGCGAGGACAAGCAGCACCTGGCCGTGGAGCTGGCCGACACAAAGGCCAGGCTGCGGCGCGTCAGGCAGGAGTTGTGAGTCCCCAGCTGCTTTTCCTCCCTTTGTGTGTGTTGCAGATATGTTTCTAGTGTGCCGCCGACTCCCATGTGTGGTGCTGCCAATGGCACAGCTCTGACGTGCACCCCAGAGTCAGCTGGGGTTTGCCCTGAGCTCACTCTTTGACCTCGGACTAGCTGCCTCCCCTTCCGAGGCCTGCACGGGGAAGGAGGGGTTCTTCCTGGTCTCAGTTCGCTCCAGTCCAGACATTGCAGGTTGTCCACAGAAGCAGCCTCCAGGCTGTGCTCAGCTCCAGTTGAAGGCCTGAACGGCCACACCTGGTGTGTTTTCATGACTGGAGGGAGGAGGTGCCCCTATTTCCCCTGAGTCTGGTGAGCCTCTTCTCCCATGTTTCCTGCAGCTGGTGGATGTCGCCTTGCCGGTGGGGTGGTATAGCTCTCCCTGGGGTCTCCTTACCTGCCCTACACACTTGGAGGGAGACCTGAGTGGCGGATGGACATAGTTTGAGGGCCGGTGTTGCAAACTTAGAAAAGAATTTTGAGTCAGTGACATTTTTGCAGGCCCTAAACTGGATCGCCTCCCCACCGCCCAAATCCCAGGTCCTTTCCTTTTCCCACTGGCCTTAGGAAGTGGCAGCCGGCTCCAGGGCTGCCTGTTGAGGAAGCTGCCTCCCACACTCTTCCTCCTTACCGCCTCTGCAGGGAGGAGAAGACAGAGCAGCTCGTGGACACCAGGCATGAGGTGGACCAGCTAGTGCTGGAGCTGCAGAAAGTCAAGCAGGAGGTGAGTCGGGGGCCTGAGCCTGTGTGTCCAGCGGGTGGCAGGGCTGGAGAGTCCAGTAACGGGGCCCGGAGGGTCAGGAGCACAATGACAGTGCTTTTAAGCCACCCAAGAGCCACTTGTCCTGAGCACAGGGATGATGCTGTTTCTTAGTGACAGCAGGTGGAGACCCCATGTGGTGGTGTGCACATGGAGGTTCCCAGACACCAGGAGCCGGCTTGTCCCTGGCCATCATGGAGACACCATGCAGGAGGGCATTGGCCTTTCTGGCCTTTCTAGAGGATGCCCTAAGCTAGCTTCTCCTTCCTTTGTCCACCTTCCAGAACATTCAGCTAGCGGCAGATGCCCGGTCTGCTCGTGCCTATCGAGACGAGCTGGACTCCCTGCGGGAGAAGGCAAACCGCGTAGAGAGGCTGGAGCTGGAGCTGACCCGCTGCAAGGAGAAGCTACATGATGTGGACTTCTACAAGGCCCGCATGGAGGTAGGTGCCCTGGCTGCAAGGCCCTAGACGGGGCTTCTGGAACATCCTCAGAAGCAGATTCAGACTGACTTCTCCTTGGTGGGTTGGGGGAGCAGAGCCACAGCTGTCTCAGCAGATGCTTCACTGGCACCTCAGCCTGCCTGGGCTTCCCAGGGCCCCCTTCTTGCTCCTCTTCATCTCACAGTCAGTAGGGGAGGGGAAGGAGTGTCACTGATGGATGTAAAGCAGTGATTCCTTTCTCCTGCCCCCACCCCATGCTCTTCTGATCTCCTTCTCTCCGGGTCCATCTTTTTAAAGACTTCATGCAATTTCTGTGGCTAATTTGCTAAAACTCAGTTTCCTCATATGTGGGGATAATGGGCAATTGGGCACAGTGACCTACGCCTATAAGACCAAGGTGGGAGGATTGCTTGAGGCCAGGAGTTTGAGATCAGTCTGGGCAATGCAGCAAGACTCTGTGTCTACAAAAATGTAAAAAAGTTTAGCCAGGTGTAGTGGCATGCGCCTGTAGTCCCAGCTACTCAGGAGGCTGAGGCAGGAGGATGGCTTGGACCTGGGATATTGAGGCTGCAGTGAGCTATGGTTGCACTGTTACACTCCAGCCCGGCGACAGAGAGGAACCCTGTCCCTAAAAATAAAATAGGAATACTGTTATGGCTCTGTGAGGTTTCAAAGATGAAAGGGCTAAAACAGCTATAGAGTAACTGGTGTTGGGCAAGCCCCATAGTAAGCATCAGCCAGTGGAGGCTGCTCTAGCCATTTTTTTTTAAATAATTTTTTCTGGGTTACATGTGCAGATCATGCAGGATTGTTGCATAGGTACATACATGGCAATGTGGTTTGCTGCCTCCATCCCTCTGTCACCTGGCATTTCTCCCCATATTGTCCCTCCTGTAGTCCCCCGCAACAGACCCCAGTGTGTGATGCCCCCCTCCCTGTGTCCATGTGTTTATTTTAAATCTTATCAGGGCTCTGGGAAAATGCAGATGAAGGGGTCAAGGCTACATGGAGACCCAGACCCAGGTGGCGTCTCTGATGCTTTGACCACTCACCCTGACGATCTCATGTCAGTGGCAGCTTCCAGGAGCCTCTTTTCTGAGGATTTGGGAATTTTTCCCATTGCCTTTCTAAGGGCAGGGGGAGCTGGAGGTAGTTAGAAAACATGAGCCGGGTGAAATCAGAATACCAACGCACATCGGGTGGACTTGTTCAAGGCTAAGAAATAATCCTGATGTCTCTACTGCCAGCCAGAAGGCTTCTCAGGCAACCCAAGGCAGAGTACAGTATTGCTTTCTCCCTGCCCTGGAGCCGGTGGGTTCGATGGGGAAGGCCGTGGGCCCAGGAGTTCCCAGTGCTCTGTGCTGCAGCTGGGTCCTGGAGGCCCTGGGGCGGGGTGAAGGGGGTTGGAGAGGCTGGGTGAGGGCCTGTCTGTTCCTCAGCCCCACCCAGAGTGTCCCCTGAGGAATGTGAGCCACACGGTAAGGCACCTTACCCCCTGCTGAGAAGGCATCCTGGATGCTGTACAAAGCTGAGCAACAGGCTGGGGACTGTCATGCACAGACCCCCACCTCAGCAGTTCCTCCTGCCCATGGGGGACCACGGATGGAACGTGACTCCCACATCTCACCCTGTACCCTGATTGGCAGAGGAGGGTGGGTTCGGGGATCCCGTCTCTGTGTTCGTTCCCGGCCTCATGGGAGCATCCTCACTCAGTCACACAGATGGGTCTGCTCAGCGCCCACCCGCGTGGTAACAGCCCTGCACCAGGAGCAGAGGACCTAGAAACACACATGCTGTGCCCTGTGCACCAGGGAGTGCTCGGAATTTAGACAGGTTTCCATGTTCTCCAGTGTCATGCCTCTGTGACGTGACAGCGGTATTTTGCACACTAACAACTTTCATAGTGGAAAATTACCACTGAAATGGCGCCTTAGATTTCATATTCACTTTTTAAATCATAAGATATAAAGAGAAATAGTGTTTGTCTGCGTGAGACATTTACCCAGTGATGGGTAGTGACGCACATGTGCGTTTGCAGACGCTGAGCCGCCAGCGCCAGGTGATGACCTGCGCATGCTCGATCGAGTCCAGGCCACTGTTGATTGAGTTGTACCCCCTCAGATGCCCACAGTGTCAGGACTCGGATAATCGGTGGAGGACGAAGGACACTCGTCCTCAGATTGGAGTAGTCACAGCAGACTTGCAAACCGCCTGTAGTCCTCATAGGATGCTTAGAACAATTTTGAATTCCCTCCCTTGTCCCTTTTCCCTTGAAACAAACCTTCCTGACTTTGCCTCCTTCATGCAGTGACATTCATTGAGCAGTGTGGATATAGTCATGGAGGAGACAGCTGGGCGCACAGGGCTTAGCCTTTGGGGAGGGAAGCAGGCGGGCAGGCACATGGTTAGGACACAGCATCGTCAGTGCTGTGCTGGGGTCAGAGGGGCGCCTCACCCACACATGGGCTGGGGCAGGGAAGGCCTTTGCTGGGGTGGGTGCTGTTGAAAGTGAGGCCTGAAATAGCTAGGAGTTAACCAAGCAGGGAGAGCCAGGCCGAGGGAGGAGCAAAGGCCTAGAAACCAGAGAATGCAGCGGGCAGGAGACACCTGAGGCCAGGGTCACACGGTCCTGAATGGACTGTGAGAGGTGAGGCTGGAGGGGCTCTCAGGGCCCAGCCATGGAAGGTGTGTGGTGGGCATTGTGCCCATCAAGCATTTTCATGAGGCGGGTGATGGGGGGCGGGGTTCAGAACGTTTGTGCATTCAGGCCACATGGACCCAGGTCTGGCCGATGCATGAGCTCTGATCCCTCCCAGTGCTTCCCTGAGTCCCACTGGATGAGGATCCTTGGCCCAGGAGTTTGGTTTGTGTCCTCGTGGGCTTGTTCTCAGCATCTAGAGCAGTTCCTGGCCCCTGGGAGGTGTTGGAGAGATGCTTACTGAGTGAGTGTATCTGGGGCTGGCTTTGGGCAGTGCTGCGTTTGCTGCTTTGTAGAGCTGGTGGTGGCTGCCATGCTTCGTTGGAGCCTCCACCTTCTCAGACACCTGCAGAAGCCAAGTGTGGGAGCACGGGCCTCTGGAACGGGCCTCCCCACTGAGCACGAAGGTGTGTTGGAGTTCATTTGGAATCCAGCTTAGAGACCTGGAGCTGAGCTGCTTTGAGATGGGAGCCAGGTACCTGCTGAGCCCTGCTGGGGTTGAGGTGAACTCTTGCCCCCAGGTATAGATGCCTGGGCCAGTCACTCCTGCCAGTGCTGAGTGGGCTTCGTGTCAAGGTCCAGCGCTACCTTAAAGCACAGGTGACTTTGATGGGCACTGGCAGCCCTGCCTATAATCCCAGCACTTTGGGAGGACAAGACAGACAGATCTCTTGAGCCCAGGGGTTAGAGACCAGCCTTGGCATTATAGCAAAACCCCATCTCTACAAAAAAATACCAAAATTTTAGCCGACTCTGGTGGCAGGTACCTGTGGTCCCAACTCTTGCGAATCTGAGATGGGAGGATTCCTTGAGCCCTGGAGGAGGCCGAGGTTGTGGTGAGCTGTGAGCTGAGATCGTGCCACTGCACTCCTGTCTGGGCAACAGAGTGAGATCTTCTCTCAAAGGCATCTGTGAATTGAGGTTGACCCGCAGGTGGTAAAACGTTAGATTAGAAAGTACGGCCGGGCGCGGTGGCTCACGCCTGTAATCCCAGCACTTTGGGAGGCCGAGGAGGGCGGATCAGGTCAAGTGATTGAGACTATCCTGGCCAATGTGGTGAAACCCCATCTCTACTAAAAATACAAAAAAATTAACTGGACATGGTGGTGTGCGCCTGTAGTCCCAGCTCTCCGGGAGGCTGAGGCAGTAGAATTGCTTGAACCTGGGAGGCAGAGGTTGCAGTGAGCCGAGATCACGCCACTGAACTCCAGCCCGGCTCCTGGTTACAGAGCGAGACTCTGTCTCAGAAAAAAAAAAAAAAAAAAAAAAAAAAGACCCAAGTACAAGGTATGTTTATTCAGAAACTAGGTTATTGAGATGGATAGATGGACGGGGTATGTGATAAAGCACATGTAGTGAGGATTCTAACTGCAGCATCAAGGTGGTGCGTGTATGGGGCTGTGTGATACAATTATTTCGACCTTTCAGGAAATTTTATATTTTTCATAATAAATGTTAGTGTTGAAAGAGGTGTTCCAAATAAAAGGTCAGCGGGACAGCAGGCACTTTGCCTAAGCTCACACCTGGTCAGCCACATCCGTTGTAAAACAGTTAAAAATATCGGTCAGCTTAAAGCTGTGAAGCAGCTTCCCCTGTGTCTCAGCTCTTCATTCCTCAGTTTCTCCAGATGTCGTCTGTGTCTGCCTATAGCAGGATCAGCTGAGGGTTTGTATTTGAAATGCAGATTTCGGCCTGGCGCGGTGGCTCATGCCTGTAATCCCAGCACTTCGGGAGGCCAAGGTGGGTGGATCACGAGGTCATGAGTTTGAGACTAGCCTGGCCAACATGGTGAAACCCCATCTTGACTAATAATAGAAAAAAAATTAGCCGGGCATGGTGGCATGTGCCTGTTTTCTCAGCTACTTTGGAGGCTGAGGCAGGAGAATCTCTTGAATCTGGGAGGCAGAGGTTGCAATGAGCTGAGATTGCACCATTGCATTCCAGCTTCCAGCTTGCTCGACAGAGTGATACTCCATCTCTAAATAAATAAATATAAACCAACTTTACTTTTAAAAAGTTAATATGTATATTATAGGAAACTGAAAAAGACAAGCAAAGAGCAAAGTCCTCCACGATCCCAAGCAGTTCACAGTTT
This sequence comes from Callithrix jacchus, assembly GCF_049354715.1. Classification (NCBI taxonomy): domain Eukaryota; kingdom Metazoa; phylum Chordata; class Mammalia; order Primates; family Cebidae; genus Callithrix; species Callithrix jacchus. The sequence goes on along the minus strand of NC_133509.1, from coordinate 126,180,968 downwards.
GCGTGTCCTTCTGGGTCCCGTGTGTGCACACAGCATCGTGTCACATGGTTGAGAGTGTGCAGTCTGTGTGAAGCTTTTTCACGCATCATGAATATTTACCATTTCGAAATCCCCGAGCTGTATGAGTATTTCGATAACCCAAATATACGCTACACCAACTCAATCTGTTAGGGAAAAATGTAATCCTGCCTTTCTTTGGACAGAGATTTCATAGAAGACAAAAATAGCAACAGGCTTCTAGATAAAAATATTGGCAGAGTAAACGTTAAAATACTGTATTCCCTTAAGGCTCAGTTTAAAATAAGACATTAAAGCAACAGAGTACACTAAGTGTATGTTTTGAGGAGAATTCATTAGCAGATCTGTATCATTAAAATATTAGCAAGAAGGTATATTTCCATTGAATTACTTAATGTATTCCTATAGTGCAGCCAAAAGAGATGCACATTCGTCAGTGGCTGTCATCCAAATGTAAATATGAGCATATCTGCGCGTGTCTCTCCCTTTTTACTTCTTGGAGTCCTCCCAAGCTGGAGGACTACGGTTGCAGATGAACAGAGTGCTTTTTTTTCCCCTGAGGCTCCTCACTCCTGGATTCCCTCCGGAAGGGGGAAGGGTTTGCAGAGCCAAGGGCGGAGTGTGGCCCAGAGGCTTTTTGTGTGGACCCTGAGCCCCAGCAGGCAGGACTCTATCTTGACTGTGTATACACAGAGCCTGGCACACATAAGGCACTTGGTAATCACGCCACCCTTTGCTCTGCAATAAGAAGGGCTGCTGTCTGGGGAGGAGCGAAGGAAAGGAATCGAGTTTTTCTACTCCTTGGGATTGGAGACAGGGCTGTTAGGTGAGATGAACAGGAGAGCAGAGGGGTCATTGTGTTCGTGTCAGCTCGAATTGGTTCGGCACTCACAGGGGCAGCAGGACAGACTGGTGCCTGGGTCCGCCCAGGCAGGCCGCCTGTCTAACCTGGAAAGCACATCAGTGCACATCACCGAGGAGAGCGCCCTGCCACCTGGGAGGACAAGATAAAGGACCCAGGCTTTGGGGCAAGGGCAGATTAATTTTGGTTATAAAACAAGGAACACAAATGTTCATGGTTTGTTATCAAAAGTCTGGCAGCTATTTTTGCTGCTAGCCCAGCTTACATAAGAGGTGAAGCAACAGAATGAAGAGCAAAATTGGCGTCTCTCGGTCCAGAACGAAGCGTGCTGGTGGGCGTGGGTGTCCCTGACTTCCCTCTGCAAACAGTAGTTCTGCTCAATGCTGCCCAGGGCACGGGGATTGCCCTCAGGGCTGCATGGGAGGAGGACGAAGGAAGAGAACTGGAAAGCTCTCTTTCCCCATATTTTAAAATTGGCTGAAAGTTTCTACTGCGGGCCAAGGGCAGACACATAAATGCTGTGTGCATCCTGAGCGGAGTGGACCTGGCCTTTCTCTCCCAGGGGCTGAGGCCTAGCTGGGCACAGTCTACATCCGGGGCAGAGGCCTAGCTGGGCACAGTCTACATCCGGGGCAGAGGCCTAGCTGTGCACAGTCTATACCCGGGGCAGAGGCCTAGCTGTGCACTCTCTATACCCAGGGCAGAGGCCTAGCTGGGCACAGTCTACCCCCGGAGTGGAGGCCTAGCTGGGTACAGTCTACACCTGGGCAGAGGCCCAGCTGGGCACAGTCTATACCCAGGGGTGGAGGCCTAGCTGGGCACAGTCTACACCTGTGCAGAGGCCCAGCTGGGCACAGTCTACACCCAGGGCAGAGGCTTAGCTGGGCACAATCTATACCCAGCTTTCCAGGTGTTGAGCAAGTCTTGTCCCCATCTGTGAAAGTGGGGGTGTTCTGGGCATGTCTGAGACCTTGGCATCCTGTAATACAGGAGCTTGTTTACAATGAGCTTATCCTGGGGTGCGCCTCTTCCCAGGGTGCCTCCCGAACAAGGGGCTGCCTCAGAGATGCTGGGGACCCTGGAACAGATCTCTGCAGTGAGGGGTCAGCCAGAGGGACAGGGAAGGTTGTTGGCCAGCACTGGCTAGTGAGGAGCTGGGCTAATGATCAGTCCCAGAATGGTGTCTGTTTTTCTGTCTTCTCTGTCTCTTGCACGCACACAGACGCACATGCACATGCATGTCGACCCCTCCTCCCAGGTGGACCTGGAAGGGTCACCTGCTGTGGCCTGGTCTGCCCTGCCTATGGGGCCTGGAGATAGGGCCCCAGCTCCCCCGCCCTCCTCCAACCTCCTCTGGCCCCAGGCAGCATCTCTGGCAGCTCTCCGAGGTCTCCGTCCTCCTCGGAGGAAAAGGTGCTCGGGAAGTTTGCTGATTTGAGTCCAGTGCCTTAGGGCCCCTGAGACTCTCCCATCTTTAACTTAAAACAGACCTTCCCACTTTGCTCCCACTCTCTACAGCTGCCTCTCCCTGGGCTCACCCGCAAAGGTAGACCTATATGAAAGCAGTGTCAGCTGTGGGCCCATTTCCCTCAGTCTGGGGCCACTTGCCTGCCTGGGCCCCCATTTACCATTTGGGACGTGGACACATCCAGCAAGCACTGCTCAACCCAGCCCCTCCCACCACTTCCTCCCTGAGCTTCCACGCCCCCTCCCACACTCGCACCCTCCCCTCGAAGGCCTACCCCTCTGTATGGGGCTCTCATTCACCCCTCGCCCTCTGCTGCTGCTCTGGGCTTTCTCCAGGGATGGCTCACCTGCCCTGCCCCCTTCCCTTAGCCCGGACATAGGCCTTTGAGTCCCAGGCCTTCATCTCTGGCTAAGGCTCTGCCCTGAGCTCCGGACCTCAGTGTACCCGCGTAGTCCAGAGACATCTCAAGGCTGGTGTGTTCAGAGTCACTGTCTTTCCTCCACACCTGCCTGTCCTGTCTCTGGCCTAGAGTCACATCCACTGGGGTGCTCAGGCCAGAACACTGAGCCACCTTGGTTCTTTGTCTTCCTCCACGCCCCCAGGGGCGCCTCCTGTTTATAAGCCTGTTTCTCACCTCCCAGCATGTCCTTGGTTGAGGTGGGTGTTGATGAGTGTGCCTCGGCCTCACTGGCATCCTTGATCGTTTATTCCAGAGTCTGCCAGTGGAGCGCCCTCCCTAAAGGTTTGGACTGGCTGCTCTGCCTCCATCTGTCCTGCTGTGGAGGCCTTTGCAGCTGCTCCCCGAGGTTCCTGGCTAAAATTCACACTGCATCCTCATCTGCTGCTCGCCCCTTCAGCTCCCCCAGGATGCCTGGGACTTTTGCACATGTGCTTCCTCCTCCCCGCTCACTCCTCAGACTCTGGGGCTAGGTCAGGGGTTGGGTGCTGAGCTGTGCAGGCCGAGTCTCCTAGCCTCCTGCTCCAGGTTTCCTAGAAACCCCTCCAGACTGCAGGCGGCACCCATCATGTGGCACTTCCCTGTTTCCCAACCAGAGCGGAAGCTCTTTGGAGACAGGGTCCGTGCCTTATTGACTCCCAGTCCTCTATGCCCCATGCACCTTCTAGTTCAGGGATCAGCAGATGGCAGTCCCTGGGCAAACCCGGCCCACGTGAGTTTTTATGAACACAGTTGCATTGGAATGCAGCTAACGCAGCTGTGGTCTCTGCGTGACCCCTCTGTGGCGTTGAGTAGTTGTTACAGAGACTTACAACCTGCAGAGCTGAAAACATTGCCTGACTTGGCCTTCACAGTCCCAAGGTCTGGCCCACATGAGGTGCACGATCAGGTCCTTCAGTGAATGGTAACTGCGTATCTGTGGAGCGTTCCCTGCCTGCCAGGAATGGTGTCAGCCCCTCACTGCATCAGTGCACTGAAGCCTCCTGGTGGCCCTGCAGGCTTAGAGGCCACTGCCAGTTCCTCCCCTCTTTCCAGATGAGGAAACTGATGATTTATTAATAGCTTGCCCAGCATGGCAGTTGCAAATCAGGGGGACCCAGGATGGGAATGACTTCCCTAAGACCTTGATGCCTGCCTATGAGTGAACATGAACTTCAGCCTTCACAGGAAGGAAAAAATAAAGGGAGTGGAGGGAGTGCTGATAGCAGGGTACTCCTAGGTGGGGCGAGGGGCTGCCACTGTTTCAGAGGCTGTGGAGGCCTGAGGAAGGGCTCCAGCCTCCAGCAGCTCGCTGACACGTCACATCATACTAAATCAGGGAATGTCAGAATTCAGGGCACTTAATAAGAACAGCTTGGACATGGGGGTCTTTTGCTCCCACCTGGGATTTTGTGTGTCCCTTGTTTCTTAACAACTGCTGAGGAGTTGTGATGAGGTTCAGCACACTCAGGCGTTGAACAGGACACACCTAATGTTTTAAGGTTTAAGTCCTCCGTGCTTCTCAAAGCAGGTGCAGTGTAAAAACAGGCAGGTCTTTGGTGAAGTTCAAGGGCTATCCATGAAGCTGGGTGAGCAGGTAGTGTTCCGAGTGTGGTGATACTTCCTAGGTGGGTAGGAGGTTTGCCCGCCCTGAGTCAGCAGACCCAGCCCCTCCACGCTGAGGTCTCCCTGGTGGCCTCCCGCTGCTGTGGCCACCTTAGGAAACCGTGCGGCATGGTGGTTACTGCCAAGCTCCCTGGTGAGGGACTGCTTGTTTCTTTGATTCTGCACCCCGTCTGGTGTTGTGTGCTCCCAGGGGGTCAGGAGGCACCCTAGTGTTTGCCATTAACATGATAGGTGCTCTTCGGGCAGTGCTGGAGGTGCTCTGTCAGAGTGAGTTAGTGATGGCAGCTGGCAAGTTCGTAGGTCTCAGGCGCTGTGCACGGAGTATTTCATACACATCATCCGAGCTTGGCTTCACCCTGTCCTCGGGCCCGTCCCATAAAGGAGGAATCCAGGGTTGAGAGCCCCGCAGCTAGCATACGTAGCAGCCTTGGGAATCAGGGCCTATTGGCTCCCATGCTTAATCACACCCCGATTGCAGTAGCAGATTAGAAGTGAGCTCTGGAGCCACCTGGACCAGCTCTCAGGCCTGGCCTGTGACTTCACGAGTGTGGCCCCCTCAGCTGTTTGCTGGGCTGGGTCAGGCTTTTAAATAGTCTCCGAGGTTACCTGTGGTCAGGGCCATGGTGGGGCTTTCTGGCCCTGGACAGCTACACAGAGGTGTGGAATCGGGCTTCCCACTCCTCCTCACTGGGTCCCCGGGGGAGCCCTGGGCTTGCTTCGGGAGATTGGGCACAGCTTCTTCTGGATCTGACTTCTCATTTCAGAGGTGGTGGTGGGGTGTGCAAGGCTGTCAAGATATTTCTCTTGCCTTATATATGGTGGAGGCTAAAATGGCTGGAAAACTGTGGCATGTTTGAATCGTGGTTAGAGATCTTCTGTTCCCTGCCATCTCCCACTCTTGGGCATCTCCGTGCGTTCCCAGCAATCTCTGCGTTCCTTAATACTCACCTCACGTGCCGCCTTTGACCTCCTTGTGGCATGAATTGGCCAACTGATGTTATTGAACACTTGTGTGAGGCTCACAAGAGCAAAAGCAGATCAGTCTTGCCCTGGGTTCCTGGTGTCGGGGAGGACAGGGCCAGGCTGCTGTCGCCTCAGAGCAGACCCAGGGAACACGAGGAGCCCAGAAGCCTGATCTGGGTGGGACGCAATGAATTCCCAAGCACTTCTCAGAGGGGGCAACTCAGGCTGGGTCTTGAAGGCTGAATAGGAGTTGGTTGTGAGGGTGAAGCAGTGGGCAGCCTGTTCTGTGGTTGCTCAGGGCCTGAGGGTGGTGATGCTGGGGAGTGCTGGTGGTGGCCCCTGCTGGAGTGCTGGTGGGAACAGTGGGAGTAGTAGCCAGAGAGAAAAGGCTGGGCCTTCTTTCTGCTTTGAAGCCCGCTATTGTGCTCTGGCTTGTGTCATTAGTACAGGAGGGGCCTCTCTTACCCACACGAGCCCCTCAAGGGTGGGCTTCAGGGAGCAGAGGGCAGTGGGGAGAGCACAGGGTCTGTAGCTCTTTGGCCTGAGTTCAGACCCCGGCTTTTCACCTCACTAGGTTTGTGGCTTTTAGCTCATTGCTTATTTTTTTCTGAGTCGGTTTTGCATCTGCAGGAAGGAACTGTCCCTGCCTCCCTCTGAGGGCCACTATAAGTAAGGCAGGACCTGGATTGCCTGGGGCAGGGCCAGTCACATAGTAAACATGGTCTCTGCTGGGGACAGGCAGAGAGAGGGCACACAGGTGAATCCAGAGTCTTAATGGCCAAACCCTCACCGGTGCCAGGCTTTGATCAAAGCCGTGTCTGCTGGCGGGAAAGCATGTGTCTTCCCGCCTACCACTTGTCTTAGATTCTGGCCCACATGGGAAGATGGGCAGAAATTCCCAGCCTGGTTCCCAGTGTGAGTCATGAGTGGGGCAAACCTTAGACAACTCTGCCCACTGAAAGAAGTGCACACATTCCCAGTGTGTGCTGTTTATAACCTGCAAAGGCATTTGGGGGAATTGTAGTCCCCCCACCCACCACCCTCCACCCCCAGATACCAAGGGGTGCTTAGAAGGGCCCAGGAGAAGAGAAACCAAGAAGACCCTTAGCAAAGGAACAGTGGCTGTTTTCTTGGGGCTAGCAGACCCGGATCTACTTTTGTCACAGGCGGTGACATGTGCAAGTGAAGACATCGCCACTGTTCCTTTGTACATATTCGTGGCGCTCACATTCTTGTGGCTTGCTGTGCTACCATTTAATTGCCTTAAAGACCCTCATTTCCAGGAAACTGCCAAGAACTTTTGTTTTCTAAGAGTGTTTGTAAGATACTCCCACAGGAGCAGTCTATCAAATGGAAGTTTATCTGAACAGCTATTTATTTCCAGGGCCCACATTCAGTGGGTGAATGTTGAACTCAGAGGTCTAGACTCACACCTGGAACCCAGGATTGACTCTTGGCCCCACTCTTTCCTTGTTAAGGAAACTGGCTCACAGCACCCTTATCCTTCCAAATGAGATTAGGGAAGTCAAAGCCTTGGCACCATTCCCAGCCTATCTTGATTTATGGATTTTTTTTTTTTCTTATAGCAGAGAAAGTCCATTGTCCTTGCCTGATAAAAAAGGTTGAAGGTGGCGCATACCTGTAATCCCAGCACTTAGGGAGGCTGAGGCAGGTGGATCTCCTGAGGTCAGGAGTTCAAGACCAGCCTTGCCAACATGGCGAAACCTCATCTCTGCTAAAAATAGAAAAATTAGCCAAGCATGGTGGCGGGCGCCTGTAATTCCAGCTACTCAGGAGGCTGAGGCAGGATAATCACTTGAACCCAGGAGGCAGAACTTGTGGTGAGCCAAGAACAAACCACTGCACTCCGGCCTAGGCAACACAGAGAGACTCCATCTCAAAAAAAAAGAAAAGAAAAAGGAGGGGGTGGCGGTGAGGATGCTAAAAAAGTGGAGAAAAAACATCCTGCTTTGGGCTTCCCTCTAGATTGTTTGTTTCTGTCCAGGTGCCTGAAAGAGCTTTGGTTTTAGAATATGTCCTAATGACCCAGGTGCCTTTATCTGATGGTTCTCATGTATGCTTTTGCTAACCAGGAGCTGAGAGAAGATAATATCATTTTAATTGAAACCAAGGCCATGCTGGAGGAACAGCTGACTGCTGCTCGGACTCGGGGTGATAAAGTCCACGAGCTGGAGAAGGAGAACCTGCAGCTGAAATCTAAGCTTCACGACCTGGAATTGGTACTGCAGGCTGTGTCGTGACTGCACTGAAAACAGATTGGGGGCGGGCAGAGTGGCTCGTACCTGTAATCCCGGCACTTCGGGAGGCTAAGGTGGGAGGATTCCTAGAGTCCAGGAGTTCCAGCCCTGGCAGCCTAGCGAGACCCCATCTCTACAAAAACTAAACAATCGGGCGTGGTGGCATGACCCTGTAGTCCCATCTACTTGGGGGAGACTGAGGTGGGAGGGTTGCTTGAGCCTGGGAGGCTGAGGCTGCAGTGAGCTCTGATTGCACCACCACATTCCAGCCTGGGTGATGGAGCAAGACCCTGTCTCAGGAAAAGAGAAAAGAAAACAGATGGGAACAGCTTCAGGTTTATGCCATACCCTTCTCTGACAGTTTAGCTTCTGGGTTTGTTGCTGCTGCTGCCTCTGCTGCTGCCACCACCGTCCAATAACTTGTCGACTGTGAGGAGTAGCTTGCTAAAATTGGCAGGCTTGAGTGGACGCCACTTAACGCCCACAAACAGAGAGCACTTGACTTCTTACTGCTTTTCTGTAGGAATGAGTGTACATGTGTGTCTTCTGCCCGTGTCGATGGTGTGGGGTGAGCTGGATTTGTTAGCTTCTTAAAAGCTTTCAAGGCCTGTCAGGGCTTCGCCAGAGCCACGAAGCTGCCCATTGCTGCACGCCTGCTTTAAAGCCCTGTGCAATACGTCGCTTTGTTCAGACAGCATTCAGTTAGGGACCTTGGTACTCTCTTCATAACCGAGGTAGCCAGGTCAGGATACCCCTCATAGCAGGGCCCTGTGCTGGATGTGTCTGCGCAGCTCTGTGTATTTGGAAGTGAGCCAGTACATCTTCATTCACAGCACATGGTGGTAGCTGTACAGGGGCTGAGGCTTGTCCCGAGCTCTCCCCAGCTGTGCAGCCTCACGTCTTGCCTCTTCCTGCCCCAGGACCGGGACACAGATAAGAAACGAATTGAGGAGCTGCTGGAAGAAAACATGGTCCTTGAGATCGCACAGAAGCAGAGCATGAATGAATCTGCCCACCTTGGCTGGGAGCTAGAGCAGCTGTCCAAGAACGCAGACTTGTCAGACGGTAGGTAGCGCCTGGTGCCGGGGAGCCAGCCTGGCCGCTGTGTCCAGGGAGCTGAGCCTTGGGCTCTGAATCTGCCATGTCAGCCCATCCATTCATCCCCAGCAAACACAATTTCCTTCAAGCGCCACTTGGATCTGTTTCATTACAGTTCTCCCCAGGGAAGACATGAGGGGTTTGGCAGCCTTGATGTCAGGACGCAAAACACAAATGAAGTGTTGCCAGGTTTCCCAGTTCCCATATGGACCTTCCCAGGAGCTTCCAGATTAGTGTGTGCTGACGCCCAGAGGCTCCCTTAGGCCATCTGTGGATGGCTTGAAAGCCCTGGATGGCAGGAGCCATCACCAGTGGCCAACGAATCGCTGCTATAAATGTACCCTGGGCATTATTTCCTCCATTCATTTGCATAATTGGGCAAGATGGATGCAGCCTGTTCTCCCTCTCCTGCATGGGGAGGGTGCTAAGTGGCTGCTCCCCCTGAGACCCAGGTTCTCAGCTCCTCTGATGGGCCTCTCCTTCTTCCTTCCTGGGCTTGCTCTGCTGCCCACTGCCCCATACCCAGAGACAAGGTGTCAGTCATGGGAAGCATGGGTGGGGCCACCGTCAGCCCCCCCCCCAGCCCCCCCTGCACAGGAAGCCTCACCCCCCAGCAAACAATGAGCCAGTTCCTGTGTTTGAAAATAGCACACGCTCACTGTTCCCATGCACCTGATAGTGCAAGTTCATGGTTACTTAGACTTTCCAGAGTGTGATGGGGCTTTTGGCTTGTTTAGGGGGTGGCTTTTAGAAATTCTGATAGACTTCTAAGCATTCTGGAAAGGTTATGGAAAACAGGTGAGTATTTCTTGGGGGTTCCTATCAGTTCCGAACCTAAAATCAGTTAAACTGTGACTCTGTGAGAAGTTAGCTGTGTGTGCTTTGGTCTCTCTGTGCTTAGCATTGGGACCTGAGCCCTGCACAAGGGGGACCCCCCCCCGAATCCTGTGCCTCTGGAAGTCCAAGTTGGGGGCGCCCCCTGGTGGAGCAGAGAGGTGGTACAGGCAACCTAGCATGGTCTACCATCAAATAAATGTATTTGTTAGACTCAGAGACCTTGGTGGCGGTGGGGTCAGAAGGCCTCACCGATTTAGACTATTTTGTATAATATGTGAGCCCTTTAAGGTCAATACCATGATTTATTCTTAGTATTGCCAACTTCTAGTGCCTAGCTGGGAGCTGACATCATTCTAGCATTGGCTGGAGTGATGGCGTTGTGAAGCAAAGCTTGAATGTATGGGGCAGTGGCTTCGAGAGCCGGAAAGACCGGCATAAAGCCTTGGCTCCTCCACTAGTTAGCTGGGTGACCTGGGCAAGTACTTAACCTCTTCAAACTTTACTTTCCTTACCTGCAAAACAGGGGCAGTGACCCTGCCTCACCAGATGGCTGTAAGGATGAGTGAGAGAAGACAGTGGAGCGTGAGCCTGGGCCCAGCCCATGTGTTCCACAGAGGGCAGATCTTGTCTGTCTTACTAAGGCATACCCAGTTACTCTGGTTGCCGGGGGTTGATGAGAGTAGCTCTAGTAAAGAAATACTGGGTGGGCATGGTGGCTCACGCCTGTAATCCCAGCACTTTGGGAGACCGAAGCAGGCAGATCACTTGAGGTCAGGAGTTCGAGACCAGCCTGGCTGACATGGAGAAACACTGTTTCTACTAAAAATACAAAACTTAGCTGGGTGTGGTGGTGCATGCCTGTAGTCCCAGTTATTCGGGAGGCTGAGGCGGGAGAATCACTTGAACCCGGAAGGTGGAGATTGCAGTGAGCCGAGATTACGCCACTGCACTCCAGCCTAGCGGGGAGAGAGAGAGACTCTTTCTCAAGAAAAAGGAGAAACACTGGTATTTTAGTTGTAAACCATTGTGTCATTTTAATAGTCTTCAAGGCAGTGACTTTAACAGAAGAGGAAATGAAACATCGATTCCATTGTTTAACGTAGAGAACCTTAAAAACTACTCTCTGGCACAGAGCTTCAGTTTGGGAAGGTGAAAAGGGATGGTGGTGATGGTTGTGGAAAAGTGTGCTTGTACCTAATGCCACAGATCCACACACTTAAAAATGGTTAAAATGGTACATTTTTAGTATATTTTTCTATAATTTTAAAAACAGGTTTTCTTTTCCATGAATCCTGCAAAGGCACTGTCCAGATGGCCACAGGTTTTCAAATAATGGAGTCTTATTTGAGGCTCGGTGTTGAGGTTTGGTTAGTTTCATTTAGAGCTTAGTTGGGACAGAGGTGTCCAAGTGTCCTTGTATGCGGAGTGCGTGTGTGTCAGCACTGGGCTGGTCCGGGACACACCATCCCCTCCACTGCTCGCCTGTGGTTGCTTTGGGTCTTTAGGGCGTTTTGGCCTGTTGGGTGGTCTGTGTCCTTATCCTTGGTAGAGGTTGAAGACTCGAAGAGAAATGAACACACGCATTTATGTGTTTGCTGTGAAAGCCGTCACCCTCCTGTACCCTCAGCCCCTAGGGTGAAGAATGGCCGGGGGAGGAACTGCTGTATTAGCAACAGTGTGGAAAGGCCCTAAGAGCTGAGGACGTGGCACTGAGTTGGGTATATGGTGGGTGGAAGGTCCTGGCTCCCTTAAGACGCTTTTGCACCTTTTTTTTCTTTCCTGAAACAGCCCCATGACTTAACTAAAATCATGCACCTGCTGTGGCAGGAGGGGGCCAGGAACTCCCATTCCTGACTTGAGACTCTTCCTTCTCCATTTGCATCGGAGCTCTTTAAAAGCAGAGTAGATAGTCTGCCTTTTACTATCTTTAGCTTCTTTTTCCTCTCACTTAGAATTTTAAAAGCAATTTGCATATACTATCAGGCTTTTCTTCAACATAATTGTGAAGTCACAGAGTAATTCTCTGCATAGGGTCTCTTCCAGGCTGACAGGTGTCTGGCGCATCTTCCAGTGTAGCTTTCGACCACCTGTGGCTGGCAGGAGTGGTCAGTTAAATGCCCCCACCTGTGAGCAGCCGAGATGTCCACTAGCTCTGCGGGGGGGGAGCATGGAAAACATTGCCTATGTGCCATCTCTGTTAGCCTCTAAAATCCTTGATGAGACAGTTAGGTTAGCAGCCTGGAAGGCAAATCGTTCTCATATGTGACCACATGACACAGCTGTTCACCCTTGCATTGGCTCCCGGACAGTAACCTGTCGCCTTCTCGAGCCCTGGGTTGCTACCCTGACAGACCCCGGCTAAGTCTGCAGAGGAACCCTCGGGCACTGGGCGTGGAGGGGCAGGAGGGAGGGTCCCCAGCTGACCTGTGGGAGCTCCTCCCTAGCCCCTGAGACCCTGGACTCCCAGGCTGATGACCGTCTCAGGGCTTGGGGCAGAGAGAGGAAGCAAAGGCCCACAGAACGCTGGGCTCTGACCGGAGTTTGTGCTTCAGCCTCCAGGAAGTCGTTTGTGTTTGAGCTGAATGAGTGTGCGTCCAGCCGCATCCTGAAGCTGGAGAAGGAGAACCAGAGCCTCCAGAGCACCATCCAGGGGCTGCGGGACGCGTCCCTTGTGCTGGAGGAGAGCGGCCTCAAGTGCAGTGAGCTGGAGAAGGAGAACCAACAGCTCAGCAAGAAGGTACCTCGGCCTCCTTAGGTCAGCGGGAGGCACTGAGCCCTCGGGCTCCCTCCTACCCTCCCCAGTGCTTGGCTGGAGCACACAGGCAAGGAGGTGGCCAGGTAGAGCATGCAGGTGTCAGGGGGTGGGCAGAAGCAAGGTGCAGTCACCACTATTATCGTAGGAATAGGAGTGAGGACTGGGGAGAGCCAGAAGAGGTGGCGTGGCCCTGCCCCTGCTCCGCTGCCTTTAGAGGATGACCTGGACACGTGACTTTCATGTGCCTCATGGTCTTCGTCTGTGAAATGGGCTTGATGGGGTGCCTCCCTGTAAAAAGAAAACTTCTCTTCCACGCCACTGTTTCCAGTACTTCACTGCTTACGCCAGGTGTGCGGGTATCCTACATTTAACTCAGTTCTGAAACTACCTGGCGTTAGCGCAGACCCTGCAGCCTAAGGGCTCAGTAGCACCAGACTGCCTCCACTACAGGTGCCAGTCCAAGTCCGGATTGTCACCTGTGCCTCTGACAGGCTGGCTATAGATCAGAGGTTCCCATGGTCTCCCCTTCGTGGGCTCTGCTGTTGCCTAGATGGCTTAGTATTTCTTGTTTATTACAAAGTATACAACGCACAGGCGGAGCGGATGCCCAGGGCGGCGGGTGGGGGAGTGTGCGACGCTACCCTGCCCTCTGTGGGTGCCCCTGCAGCACCGCCACATGCTCACCAGTCTGGACACTTTCCGACCCAGTCCTTTGGGGTTTTCCTGGAGGTTTCATGATGGAGGCATGATTGATGACATCACTGGCTATTTGATGAGCTCAGCCTCCAGCCCCTGTCTCCTCCCTGGAGGAAGGGGAGGCCTGAAAGTTTCAGCTCTCTAATAACATGGTTGGTGTCTTTGGCCACCAGCCCCCATCCCGAGGCTATCCAGGAGCCCCCAGCCCCATTCATCTCAGCGTAGAGAAAGACACCTGTCACTTTGGAGATTCCAAGCGTTTTTGAAACTTACGCCAGGAAGCTTAGCAGCAGCCAAACGAGCATTTCTTCTCAGGTGACACTACCCGCTGGGTGTCGTGAGGGTTAGAGGAGGTAGTGTGTGTGATGGATTCGACACACAGTAAGTGCCCAGTAAAAAGAGAGCAGTGCACAGTCGTAAAGCATGCAGTAGAGACTCAGGGAGGGGAGGCGGTAAGGTACCGAATGCCAGAGATTGAGCGGTTGGCTACAGTGATCATGGTAACATCCTCGTGGCTGCAAAGCCTAGGTGTGTGTGTGCGAGGCCACTGAGGGAACATCTTAGGGTCTTGCTGGTGGTGAAACAAGCAGGTCAGTGCTCCCTGCCTCCTCCGGGTTTATGGGATGGAGAGAGAGCTGAACTGTGTCGTCTTTTAAGGACAGCTGTTAGGTCTTCCTGGCAGCACAGTAGACGCCAGACATGAGGGCGAACATGAGGGTTTGCAAGTGAACCCTCTGCAACGAAGAGGATCCCTGTGACCTGGCGGATTCCATCTCGGGTGCAGGAAGGGGCCACTGAGAGACTAGGATTTGCCAATAGGTCTTGGTCATTGCAGGTCGGAGGACCTCTCCTCCACCTGCCTCACACTGCGGGGGCTCCGGTGTATTGTGGGCTCGGAACACACCGGCTGTCAGATTCTGGCTGAGGGAGGAGGCCAGAGTGCTCTTGTTGGCTGAATGCCATGCAGGACGGGCACGTCTGGGTGTCTCCCAACCCACCGTGAGTCCCGGCAGTGTCGTTTACTGAGGCATCGCTGTGGCAGGAGACCTGGGTCCCCTGGCTCTGCTGGTTCTTTTTTCTTTTTTTTTAGATGGAGTCTTGCTGTGTTGCCCAGGCTGGAGTGCAGTGGTGTGATCTCAGCTCACTGCAGTCTCCACCTCCTGGGTTCAAGCGATTCTCCTGTCTCAACCTCCCGAGTAGCTGGGATTACAGGCGTGCACTACCTTGCCCAACTAATTTTTGTGTTTTTGGTAGAGACGGGGTTTCGCGGTGTTGGCCAGGCCGATCTCCTGACCTCAGGTGATCTACCCACCTCGGCCTCACAATGTGAGCCCCTGTGCCCGGCTGCTCTGCAGGTTGTTGATCTCTGAGGCTGGGAATAGTCCCCCACATTCTGGGACCTGGTCCCTTGCGTTCCCTCATGGGACCTCTCCTGCCTGGCTCCTCACTCTTGTCCTTTTGAAGCGTTGTGTGCCTTACAGCGTTTTAGCTGCCAGGTGGTTTTTCCTCTGTGTCGGACAACAGAAAACACCCCCATCTCATGCCCCGTCTCCCGGTGCAGGGCAGCATGGGGAAAGTGACTCGGTTTTTTGAGACAGGGTCTTGCTCTGTCATCCAGGCTAGAGTGCGGTGGTGCGATGGTGGCTCACTGCAGCCTCGATCTCCAGAGCTCGAGTGATCCTCTCACTTCAGTCTCCCGAGTAGCTGGGACCACAGGCATGTACCACCATGCCCAGCTAATTTTTTTTTTGGAACTGAGGTCTCCCTATGTTGCCCAAGCTGGTCCCAAAACTCCTGGGCTCAAGCAGTCCTTCTGCCTCAGCCTCCCGAAGTGCTGGGATCACGGGTGTGAGCCACCTCGCCTGGCTCAGTGTTTTGGTTTCTTAGATTCATGTGGGCCTAGCATGGGAAATGTTTTCATAAGGCGCTGTCCAACCTTGGCCATGATAAAAAAGAATTTACCTTTAGGAAGATGAGAAACACTGCAGGTCCTCACGACTCTCCCCGGAAAGCCTGCAGTGTCATCTCTATGGCCTTGTGACAGTCTGGGTCCCTTTCTGGCAGGTTGCCAGGGTGGTGCTCAGGCATCCCTGTCCTGTCTGCTGGGGCCCCTCCTCTGTACAAACAAGACCTGGCAGGGGCACTGCCCACCCATCACAACTTTTGATGCTGATCTCTCAGGCCCTGCCCGATTCCTCCCTGGCCCGGCGCCAGCCTCTCCTGCTGTGGCCCTCGGGAGGCCCTGCTTTGGCACACACTCCCTGATTTCAGGGGCGCTGGAAGGGAGGGACTGCTGTTTGCAGGCAGAGCTGTCCTGTGTCCATGGAGCCTCTCCTCCCTCTTGTCCTCAGCCTGCCCTGGGCCTGGTTGGAGTTTGGTCCCACCCTGCAGGGTGGCTCTCCCTTCACCCTCTGTCCACATCTCACTGACTGTTTTATTGGCCCCAATACACAGCCCAGAGCCTGACATGTAAGGGGTGCTCTCCAGCGTTTGACAGGTGAACCCTTCAGCACCAGGAGGCGGCGGGCTGTGCTTCAGCCCTGGAGACCCCCAGCCAGCTCAGCTCATCCTGAATTTCCCTCTTCAACCTCAGCCCTTCAGCTGCCATTTCCTAGTCAGTAAGCAAGCCCATTGGCCCTGCCGAGTCCCACAGGAGTTCCTAGTGCCAGCCTGGCTCTCCACTTACCCCGAGTGTAGCCCAGTCTGCACGCTTGCATTGGTGTGGGACCTCTGTGGAAACCACAGTTCCCTGAAGGTAAAGCCTCTTTCCCTGTAACTCAAAGCACCTCCGTGGGTCCTAGAGAAGCCCCTCCCTCCTCTCTGTCTGTAGCTTTTGTATTGAAGTCATAAGAGTTCATTCTCTGGGTCGAGAAGGAAAATGAATTCTTATTTTTAGAGGAAGAGGGGCAACCCTTTGGGGGTCTGTCATGAGAGGCAGGAGCAGCTCATGTAAAGACATCTGCAGCATGGGAACTGAGGGGTAGGGTCCTGCACCACACGAGACCATCATCTAAGCCAGGGACTGCAGGGAGGACAGGAAACCCTCTGGGGGCCAGAAGGCCTGCAGCCAGCCCATGTCTCAGCATAGCAAGTGTCCGTCAAGGGCATGGGTGTTCTTCAGGGATGGACTGGGGTATAGGGCAAAGAATTACAGATTGAAAAAGATGAGGGGTCCAGCAAGGGCAGGTAGGACCCAGGAAATCACACCTTTAGACCAGAAGTAGCAGCAATCAGAAATGCAAGGGTTGGCCGGGCGCGGTGGCTCACACCTGTAATCCTAGCACTTTGAGAGGCCAAGGTGGGTGGATCACCTGAGGTCAGGAGTTCGAGACCAGCCTGGCCAACATGGTGAAACCCTGTCTCTACTAAAAATACAAAAATTAGCCAGGCCTGGTGGTGAGTGCCTGTAATCCCAGCTTTTCAGAAGGCTGAGGCAGAAAAATTGCTTGAACCTGGGAGGCAAAGGTTTCAATGAGCCAAAATGGTGCCATTGTACTCCAGCCTGGGCAATAAGAGCAAAACTCCATCTCAAAAAAAAAAAGAAAAAGCAAGGGTTAAGTCAGAATCTGCATTTCAGCAAGTCATCTGGGCACTGGTGTGCACCAGGAAGCATGAGGAGCTCTGTTTAGGTAGTTCATGTTTAGGAGGGCTGTGCACAGGTGGTTTCTGGCATAAGAGCTTGATGTCAGGTTATTGGGTGGCTGTCCGGGCAGACGACACATGGCCTGGCCTGTGCTGGAGATGGTGGACGTAGAAAAGGTGGGAAGGACAGGGCTTGGAGAAGATTTACATGGAGATGAAAGCGGAAGAGATATAACAGGGCCGCTTGAGCAGCCAGGTGACATTCCCAGCCAAAGCCGGAAGTCTCCTGGAGGACAGGGAGATGGATGCATGTGAAGCCCTCGAGGGTGCCCAGCAGTGGTGGCCCCAGCAAGGATGGGGCAGAGGGAGGCTAGGGGGACGGTGATGGGTTGATGCCGGTGACTTTTCTGTCTTAAGAGTGACAGCTGTGGTGTGGGGAGGTTGCTACAGAATGATGCCAGGAGGTCTTCCCTTGAGAAAAGACCTATTAGTGCGTTCTGTGGTGCTGAGAGGTTTTTGTTTTGTTTTAAATAATGGTTTACTTCGTTGGACTGACATCTGCACTGGGCTGGGTCTTTTGGTTCTGCAGATTGAAAAGTTACAAACCCAGCTGGAGAGGGAAAAGCAGAGCAACCAAGATCTGGAGACCCTCAGTGAGGAGCTGATCAGAGAGAAGGAGCAGCTGCAGAGTGACATGGAGACCTTAAAGGCTGACAAAGCCAGGCAGGTGGGTGCCTCCACCACTAACGCCTCTCCTAGAACCCCTGCCTGCCAGACGGAGAGCCAGGATTACAGCCATTCCTGGGACTGTATTGTGGATGTGTGGGTTACCTGTTACCTAGCTTAGCTGCAGCTTCAACCAGCAATTCTCAATTTCCCAGATGGCAGTGGGAAAAGGTGGGGTGAAGTTTGCCTCCCAGGGGACATTTGGCAATGTCTCAAGACATTTTTGATTGTTGTGACCCAGGGGAAGGGAGAAGGCGGTGCTCCTGGGATGGAGTGGGTCCTCCACCCAGAGGCCAAGGATGCTGCTCCACGTTCCAGAGTGTGCAGGGCAAGGAATGCTCCATCTGCAAATGCATTTAGTGCCCCAGCCGAGAACCCCGGCAGACCTGCATGGTTTCATTTGCCTCACACTACAAGCAGCCCCGGGGCAGGCAGTCCAGGGCTGATGTAGTGGCTCAGGGATGCCATCAGGAACCAGGCGTCTCGCCTCCGGCTCCGCCAGCCCCAGCGTTGGCTGCTGCACATCCCTAAGGTGCAAGCAGGAGAAAGGTGGAGGGTTCAGAGGCGCAGGGAAGCCCTCTCAGATGCTCCATAGACGTCACGTTGGCTGAAACTGACATGTGACTACCTCTGCCCGCAGGTTATGCCGGGATACCAAGTATTTTAGTTTTTTGGTTTTCTTTTGTTTAATAGAGATGGGGTCTCGCTATGTCGCCCAGGCTGGTCTCGAAATTCTGGGCTCAAGTGATCCTTCCACCTTAGCGTGCCAAAGTGTTGGGATTACAGGCATGAGCCACCATGCCTGGCCCCGAGTATTTTATCTTCTTGGCGTCTGTAATAGAGGAATAAAAAGCCCGGAGAAGAGGGTTGGAATGGCGCATGGTAAGCAGACGGACAGGGCCCTGCCCAGATGTCGCTCACAGCCAGGAAGGCAAACTTCCAGGTGACAGGCGAGATCTCAGGCGGGTGCTGAGGGAGAGAATACTGGGGTTCAGGCCCCCCTTAGAATCATCATGCCAGGTTGCTTTGTGGGGGCTAACCCCGAGGATGAGAAGGAGCCACTGAGGCTGATGGCCAGTACCAGAAAGGTACTCCAGGCACAGGGATTGGCATGTGCAGTATTCACAGCCAGCCGGGCTGGGTGGAGGTGGCATAAGTGGAGGCTGCAGAGGTGGGCAGGGCCTGGCCACCGGAGACCAAGCGAAACCACTGAAACTTAATCGAGGGAGAGAGATGTAATTTACGTTTTAAAATCATCCTGACTGCTCGAAGCATATTCTGAGCCATCTAAGTCATGATGTCCGTGTCCACTCACCTGTGTCTGTCGGGCCTCGGGGACACGCAGACAGCGTCCGAGCGCAGGTACGATGGCTGTTCAAGGCTTTCTCCCTCCCGTCCCCCGGTGTGAGCCCACGTCACTGAACTAGGTTCCTGCAGCAGCCTGGATTGTGCCCGTTGTGTTTCCCATAGATCAAGGACCTTGAGCAGGAAAAGGACCACCTCAACCGAGCCGTGTGGACGCTGCGGGAGAGGTCGCAGGTCAGCAGCGAGGCACGCATGAAGGACGTGGAGAAGGAGAACAAGGCCCTCCACCAGACGGTGACGGAGACCAGTGGCAAGCTCAGCCAGTTGGAGTTCGAGAAGCGGCAGCTGCACAGGGACCTGGAGCAGGCCAGGGAGAAGGGGGAGCGGGCGGAGAAGCTGGAGAGGGAGCTGCAGCGACTACAGGACGAGAACAAGCAGCTGGCCAGGAAGCTGACCTCTCTGGAGACGGCCACCGAGAAGGTCGCGGCCCTGGAACATGAGAGCCGGGGTCTGCAGCTGGAGAACCGGACGCTGAGGAAGTCTCTGGACACCTTGCAGAACGTGTCCCTGCAGCTTGAGGGCCTGGAGCGCGACAACAGGCAGCTGGACGCGGAGAACCTGGAGCTGCGACGGCTGGTGGAGACCCTGCGCTTCACCAGCACCAAGCTGGCGCAGATGGAGAGGGAGAACCAGCAGCTGGAGCGCGAGAAGGAGGAGCTGAGGAAGAACGTGGAGCTGCTCAAGGCGCTGGGCAAGAAGTCAGAGCGCCTGGAGCTCAGCTACCAGAGCGTGAGCGCCGAGAACCTCCGGCTGCAGCAGAGCCTGGAAAGCAGCGGCCGCAAGACGCAGGCCCTGGAGAGTGAGCTGGGCGAGCTGGAGGCCGAGCGCCAGACGCTGCGGCGGGACCTGGAGGCCCTCCGGCTGGCCAATGCACAGCTGGAGGGGGCCGAGAAGGACAGGAAGGCCCTGGAGCAGGAGGTGGCCCAGCTTGAGAAGGACAAGAAGCTGCTGGAGAAGGAGGCCAAGCGGCTGTGGCAGCAGGTGGAGCTCAAGGATGCCGTCTTGGACGACAGCACCGCTAAGCTGTCCGCCGTTGAGAAGGAGAGCCGTGCGCTGGACAAGGAGCTGGCCCGCTGCCGGGATGCAGCCGGCAAGCTGAAGGAGCTGGAGAAGGACAACCGGGACCTCACCAAGCAAGTCACCGTGCATGCGAGGACACTGACGACCCTGAGGGAGGTGAGTGGGCACAGGTGACCCTGCGAGGGGGTGGGCAGGTGGTGGTGGGTTCTCTAATTCTAAACAGCAATACCCAAAGGTCCAAGAACCCAGCAAATACCATGTATTACAATCTTGTGACCCAGAGATAACCACTCCTCATAGTTTGGGTTGTTTCATTTCATCATCTTCCCTGTGCACGTGTATACAGACGTGTGTGATGTCATACTTACATACAGGTGAGCTGTCATGGTTTTTATTTATTATGTTGTGGTTTTTGTTATTTAGATTTCAAAGCCACGATTTCTCAATGGCTGCAAGATACTTATTTATTTTGAGATACAGTCTCACTCTGTCACCCAGGCTGGAGTGTTGTAACGCCATCTCAGGTCACTGCAACCTCCACCTCCCAGATTCAAGCGATTCTCATGCCTCTGCTTCCTGAGTAGGTGGGATTATAGGTGTCCAACACCACACCCAGCCAATTTTGTATTTTTAGTAGAGACAGGGTTTCTCCATGTTGGCCAGGTTGGTCTCAAACTCCTGACCTCAGGTAATTGCCCACCTCAGCCTCCCAAAGTGCTGGGACAGGCGTGAGCCATCGCAACTGGCCCATATTTATTTTTGAGACAGAGTCTTGATTTGTTGCCCAGGCTGGTGTACAGCAGGTGCAGTCTCAACTCACTGCAGGCTCCACCTTCTGGGTTCAAGTGATTCTTGTGCCTCAGCCTCCTGAGTAGCTGGGATTACAGACATATACCACCACACATGACTAATTTTTGTATTTTTAGTAGAGACAGGGTTTCACCATCTTGACCAGGCTGGTCTCGAACTCCAGACCTCAGATCATCTGCCTGCCTCAGCCTCCCAAAGTGCTGGGATTACACTGCACCTGGCCAAGATATTTAATCCTATAGGTTTACTGTAATCAGTTTTTGGACGTGTAAATTGTCTTAGTGTTTTCCACTGTTTGATTTTTATTTATTATTTTAAAATTTTTCCTAGGATCCTTTCCTGAAGTATTTAATTCATTTTTAAAAATTTATTACCTTTTTTTCTAGAATCCTATTTTCCACTATTTTAAACAACACCAGACATCCTGGTACACGTAGACTTTCAGGAATCAAACTTTTTTGTTTTTTTTGAGACAGAGTTTCATTTGCTCTTGTTGCCTAGGCTGGAGTGCAGTGGCACAATCTCGGCTCACCACAACCTCCACCTCCTGGGTTCAAGTGATTCTCCTTCCTCAGCCTCCCGAGTAGCTGGGATTATAGGCATGTGCCACCATGCCCAGCTAATTTTGTATTTGTAGTAGAGACAGGATTTCTCCATGTTGTTCAGGCTGGTCTCAAACTCCTGACCTCAAGTGATCCACCTGCCTTGGTCTCCCAAAGAGCTGGGATTACAGTTGTGAGCCACTGCACCTGGCTGAGTCAAACTGTTTTTTAGGGTATATTCTTAGAAATGGAATTACAGGGTGGGTCAAAGAGTGTGAACATGTTAGTCTCTTGAGGGATATAAAATTCTCCAGAATTCCATGTTCTCCTTCCCCTGGCATGTGTTGTGTGGGCCACCTGGGCATTTGTTTAGTATGGCGAGATGGCTGCTCTGGGAAATGGCTTCAGCAGCTGAGTGGCCCAGTGCCATTTAGTCACACTCATGTAGGGTCTAGTGTGGGGGCCTGCCCACATGGGAGAAGCCAGGCACTGGAATCATCGCACTTAAGGCCAAGTTCAGGTGCCTGGCTTCTGCCATCTTGAGATCTTGAGGCTCAGGCACCCCCAGCAGAGTCCTCTTCCGGCTCCTTGGCACGTGGTGGGTAGAGGTGAGAGCGAGGAAAGTCAGGATGCGTGGGTGGGGCTCAGCAGCACAGCCACACCCAACCACAGGGTGCCACAGCCACGTGAGAGCAGGAAATCAGTTTGGTGAACATTGAGCAGTTTCCACATTCGAAAAAGATGACTGACCATTTATGCCGGCAGTTCCGTGTGCTGTGGGGGAGAGATCCAAAATATGGACGCAGGCAGAGCCCGGCTCGTTAGTGTGGGTTAGTCTGGGCTGCGATAGCCAACCCAGCATCTCCGCAGCTCATCACAGCAAGCCTTACCTCTTGCTCACCAGAGTCCAGGGGAGCCTCCAGGGAGTCTGTCCTCTGCTTGACCAGCAGTGTAGGCTGTTTAGATCTCATGGCTCCACCGTCTCAACGCCAGGCTTGGGCAGTTGCCACGGCAGGCGAAAGGGCAGCTGAACATCACACACAGGCTCTTCTGTGCTTCAGCCAGGAAGTGACCCACATCACTCCCACCTTTGCCAGAGCTGGTGACGTGGCTTCAGCTGATACAGGGTGACTGGGAAATTTGGGGGAGCAGGTGGTAAGGATCACTGTTGCACTGCCCTTCAGGTCTAAAGATTTGGTAGGAGGGTTAAGCATGCATGTGAAAGACTGTGACACCAGGCAGAAAACGGTCACTACCTAGAGAGCTACGGAGAGGTGCTGCCATAAGCTAGGGTGGAGGAAGTGAATCATTGACATGCATTCAACACCCACGTTTTGAAAAGTAGACCGAGGCTGGGTGCAGTGGCTCATGCCTGTAATCCCAGCACTTTGGAAGACCAAGGGAGAAAGACTGTTTGAGGCCAGGAGTTAAAGACCAACCTAGAAATATAGCAAGACCCCATCTCTACAAAAAATGTAGAAATTAGCCAGATCTGCTGGTACCTATCTGTAGTTCCAGCTACTGAGGAGGCTGAGGTGGGAGGATCACTCAAGCCAGGAGCTCAAGGCTGCAGTGAGCTAGATGACCGCGGTGCACTTCAGTCTGGGCAACGGAGCAAGATACTGTCTCTAAAAACAAAAGTAAACCAGATCCAGGGTTTGAAATACAGTCTTTCCCTTCTTTACACGTTTTCTGTTTCAAAATGCCTACAGGGGACATTGAATTACTTGTTGGTCCGTTGAAAAGGCAGTCATGTTGTCAGAAATCATGTAAGTGGCATTTCAAATGCATGACTTAGAGAAGTGGCATATTAGACCCATCCTTGACACACTGCCACCTGGTCCTGTTTTCAGCAGCAGGAGGGCTGGACACACGCATGCATTCGCTTTCCTCAGGAAGAGCGTCCCTGGGGTTCAGAGTCCCCTCATTCCACATGGAGGTAGCCATGGCCTGGGTGGACAGTGGCTCACACCTGGCAGGCCTGGTGCCTGGCCTCCCTGCTGTGTTTTGCTGAGCTCCCATCCTCCTGCTGTCTCCCCATCATCAGGACCTGGTGCTGGAGAAGCTGAAGAGCCAACAGCTGAGCAGTGAGCTGGACAAGCTGAGCCAGGAACTGGAGAAGGTCGGCCTCAACAGGGAGCTGCTGCTGCAGGAGGATGACAGCAGCAGTGACACGTGAGGCCTCCTCTCTCTCTCTCTCTCTCTCTCCCCTCCCCTCCTTTTCTCCCTCTCGTGGGAGCACTTCCTCCGCCCTTGAGTCTGCAGGCTGCTCACCCTCACTTGAGACCTCCATTAACTCTCTACTGCCTGGGGTTTCCTGAACCCAAAGTTCCTTGGTCTTTTCTGTTTCAGCTCTTGTTCCTTGAGGTTCTTGGGCAGGTGTAGAAGGAGATTTTGTCTGATGAAAAGGCTTCTTAATTTTTTTTGAGACAGGAGCTGGCTCTGTCGCCCAGGCTGGAGTGGAGTGTTCCAATCTTGGCTCACCTCGTGTCCATCTCCCAGGTTCAAGCAATCCTCCAGCCCAGTAGCTGGAGACTGCTGCTCAGCTGGGGCCATAGGCATGCACCACCATGCCTGGCTAATCTTTGTGTTTTTTGTAGAGAGGGGGCTTTGCCATGTTGGCCAAGTTGGTCTCGAACTCCTGAGCTCAAAGATCTGCCCACCTCATCCTCCCAAAATGCTGGGATTACAGGTGTGAGCCACTGCTCCCAGCCACACTTCTTAATTTTTAAAAAATTTCGACTATTAGTTTTTCCCTGCAATGTTTTCTTAAATGATCTTGGGGTTTTTTGTTTTGTTTTGTTTTTAAGACAGACCCCCAGCTCAGTGCAACTTCCGCCTCCTGGGTTCAAGTGATTCTCATGCCTCAGCCTCCTGAGTAGCTGAGATTACAGACATACACCACAAGGCCCAGCTAATTTTTGTAGTTTTTCTTAGTAGAGATGGGGTTTCACCATGTTGGCCAGACTGGTCTTGAACTCCTGACCTCAAGTGATTGCTCCCACCTCAGCTTCCATAAAAGTGCTAGGATTACAGGTGTGAGCCACCGTGCTCAGCCTGATCTTGTGTTTTAAGGAAATCCAACATCTTGGACTTTCCCTGGACTGGTAACTGAGAAGATCACATGCCTTATAGTAGGAGTCCTCTTTGGTGGAAAGGCCTGGGACTTACCACTTAACCTTGCACTGCAACCTTGGGCAAGTTGCTTAACCATTCTGAGACTCAGTTTCCCCTTCTGTAAAATGGCAATAATAATGCCTCCCTAAGACAGTGACTGAAACTGTAGCAGTGGTGTCACCATTGAAGGTATCACAGGTGTTTCCACCCAGGGAGCCCCTGAAGGGCTCTGGGAAGATGAGTTTTGGCTCCCGTTCTTCTAGGCCAAAAGCTGCAGCTCGGTAACCAGGCTAATGGAAGGAGTGATGTGTTGGCAGCAGGGACACTGGGAACCTGGGGGGAGAGGTAGATAAGTGATACTATTATATCTTTGTATTTTCCAGAAAATACAAGATTTTGGAGGGCAGAAATGAATCAGCATTAAAAACAACACTAGCCGTGAAAGAAGAAAAGATTGTGCTCCTGGAAGCACAGATGGAAGAGAAGGCGAGCCTCAGCCGCCAGTTAGAGAGCGAGCTGCAGATGGTGAGTGTGGTGGGTGCACTGTGGGGCCCAGCTGCCCATTCTCGGCCTCACCCTTTCCAGTCCCCAACCCGTATAGCAGAGGGGTGGCCTGGATACCCGTTTCCTCGGGCAGGTGTGGATGTGCCGCAGGGTGACTTAGGGAGCCACCGTCAGAATCGCATGCACTAGGGCCAGACAGAACCAGAGTAAGAGCCACAGGTCTTCGGGGAGGCGGGCAGTGGCCTAGAGCAGCACCCAGTCCACCAGGCAAGATGTGGGAACACCCCTGAGAGCCCTCCGTGAAACTGCACACTGGGCACTGAGCAGTGGCCTGCAGCATCTCACGGGCACTCTCAGATGAGACAGACAGTGCACAGGGGCTCGTGAGGACGTGCACATGTCTCCTCCCGGGTGCATGCGTGCACATGTATTGCCACATGTATGAACACGCTTTCCACTTACATATAGATGTGTGTTCTCCACAGTCTCCACATGTTCTCCATACACACGTGCTCTTTACACATGTACATGCATGCTCTTTATATACATGTGCCCATGTGCACACTCCACACACAAACACATGCTCACACACAGGTGTACACACTCGACACGTGTTCTCAGTGTGCACACTCCCACAGGTGATCAGGTGGGCACACACTCCCCCCTTGCACACACGTGTTCTTCCAGCCTGTTGTGAACACGTGCCATGCTTCTTGGCTGCAGGGTTGATCAGGAATCTGGATTAAGCCGCGCCAGCGCCAGCAGTGGCTTTGAGACCTTATCCCTGTTCACCTCCCGTATCCTCAGCCTCACCTCTGTTTTAGGAAGTTGACAACTGAGGCTCAGGAAAGCAGGAAGCCATGTGGCTAAAGCAGGGACTGAGGCAGGAAGGGGTCGCAGGCCCCCACCTTCCTGTCCTCTCTGGAAGGGAAAATGTAGGGCAGAGGGTCGGTGCCTTCCCCTCAAAAGCCAAAGGAGTGTGTCTGGCTCACCTGTACCAGGGCGGCCGAGTGGGAGGGAGCGGAGGGTGGTGCAGGCTGCCTTCAGCCACTCACTCGGGGCTCCAGGCCAGGCTGCTTCTGCCTAAAGCCCCCTTGCTCATTGTCATGCCCATAGCTGAAGAAGGAGTGTGAGATCCTCAGGCAGAACCAGGGAGAGGGGCAGCACTTGCAGAACTCTTTCAAACACCCTGCGGGGAAGACAGCCGCCAGTCAGCAGGGGAAGGAGGCCTGGGGGCCCAGCCACAAGGAAGCCACCATGGAGCTGCTCCGAGTGAAGGACCGGGCCATCGAGCTGGAGCGGAATGTGAGTGGGCTGCCCAGGACATGGTCCACTGGGGAGAGACACAGAGACTGGCCTGTCAGGAGTCCCACGGATGATGTGTCACTGCCGTAAAGAACACAGGAGATTTAGACAGAATGAGGTGGACACGTCTTGAGTTGCAGGTCCCGTGGGCTCCTCGTCAAGGTCCCTTCAGTGTTTCTCACATCAGGGCACACATGGTCTTCATGGCAATTCCTGTAGTGTTGTGTCTTTCAGTGCTCAGTACTAGGGTTGGCAAGTTCCAGACCCCATCCGCTTTTATAAATAAAGTTTTATTAGAACACAGTCATGCCCTTTGTTTACAGGTTGTCTGTGACTGATTGTTTAGGTTGAGATAGAAACCCCATGGCTGGCAAACCCAAAAGTACTTCCTACCTGGCCCTTTCTAGAAAATTTGCTAATGTGTGTCCATACCTCTGACTGCTTCTCAGTAATGACTATGAAGTCCAGAGTGGTGACTGTCATTATTTGATTGATGATAAAACTAAAACAGAATGTAAGAGATTTGACCCAAAGTCCCATGCTAATAAGGGATAGTAAAAGACTCTGGGTCCTGGCCCTTAGCCCACTTGGTGGCAAACTTGAACGTGGTCTTTACTGGTCTCATGTAACGTGATGCACCTCATTCTACTTGCTGTCACCCCTGAGTAGGGCAAGGCTATAGCCTAAAGCTTTGACTCCCTGTCCTGCAAGATACTCAGGGCTGGAGTATGGGAAATGGAACTAGCTCACAGAAACACACTTCTTAGGGTGCTGAACAGAAAACAACGGAACGCATTAAAGAGACAAGGGAAGCAGCTTTAACTCCAGCGTGCACTCACTCCCCACTTAAATGCTGAGACAGTGTCCCCATGATGTGTAGCCTTCAAAAATCCTGCTTATCTTTTTCAAAGAGAGAAAATAGACTGCCCTCACCTAGTGGACACTCACTTTGGCTCCCCCAAAACGTCAACTTCTGTGGGTTCATTACAACCCAAGTCCCTGTGGCAGGTGAGCATCTACCCAGTTGGAGCGTGATTGGCTCATGCTTCCCCATCTTCTAGAACGCAGCTCTGCAAGCTGAGAAGCAGCTGCTCAAGGAACAGCTGCAGCACCTGGAGACCCAGAACGTGGCCTTCAGCAGCCAGATCCTGACGCTGCAGAAACAGAGCGCCTTCCTGCAGGAGCACAACACCACGCTGCAGACCCAGACGGCCAAGCTGCAGGTGAGCGGGGCCCCTGGCGCCTGTGCTCACAAGCCCGGCAACCGACTGCGGGCATTAGGACTCCTCAAAAGCAGCAGCCCAGAGCACAAAGCAGCTTGGGGTTGTGTTAACAGACCCGCTGTAAACAGTGATCGGTGAAGGAGGTGACAGTTTTTAAGCCATTTTTAGTGATTGAGAGAATGGCTGCATGCGTGAAGAGTTTCATTTCTCTCCTTTTACTTGCATTTTTGTCCGTGTTTTCCAGTCTTTTCCTTGAGATGTTATCAGGACTGACTTGAAAAAGAGGTTTCAGGAGTAAGCTTGGCTAAACAAAGTTAACCAGGTTTCTTTACTGTAGAACCTGGTACAGCTCTTTCTCTTTAAGCTAATGTAAATTTTTCATCTCTAAGAGGGAAGTATAGGGTATAAAGGGGGTCCCAGACTGTTGAGAGCATCAAGCGGAACTAGGGTGTGTGCCACTTCAGACACCTGTTTTCATTTATCCCTTGTAGACTGTGGGAAAATGAATTATTTATTGAAGCTTTTTTGAGACAGAGTCTCACTCCGTCACCCTGGCTGGAGTGCAGTGGCGTGATCTCTTGGCTCACTGTAGCCTCTGCCTCCTGGGTTCAAGCGATGCTTGTGCCTTGGCTAATTTTTGTATTTTTAGTAGAGACGGGATTTCACTAAGTTAGCCAGGCTGGTCTTGAACTCCTGACCTCAAATGATCAACACACCCTGCCTCCCAGAGTGCTGGGATTACAGGTGTGAGTTACCAACCCTGACCTTTTACTGCAGTTTCTGAGAAAAGTTTGAAAATAATGTAACTTATGGAGCAGGGACAATCAACAGGAAACTGGCAAAGAAACTGGAATTTGTTTTGCTAACAAGAAAAGAGTATGTTGACTTACTATTTTGGATTTTTCTTGTAGTCTTCATCTGGTTTTAATATCAGAGTAATTCTGGCTTCATAAAATGATTTGGGAAGTATTCCTTCCTCTTCAGTTTTCTGATGAATTTGGATGCTGTTGGAGAGTTATATCAGTTAAGTTATATTAAATATCAGTTATGTTAAGTAGGTTGATAGTTTTGTTCAGATAGCCTATATCCTTATTTACAGATTTTCTGTTTACTTGTTCTAGAAAATAGGTTTTGTTTTCATTGTAAGAGGCAGAGTTTCACTCTGTGGCCCAGGCTGGAGCGCAGTGCTGCAATCATAGCTCACTCACTATAACTTCCAACTCCTGGGCTCAAGCAGTCCTCCTGCCTCGGCCTCCCAAGTAGCTGGGACTATAGGCATACAACACCCTGCCCAGCTACATTAAAAAGACTTTTTTTTTTGGTAGAGATGGGGGTCTCACTATGTTGCCCATGCCGGTCTTGAATTCTTTGGCTCATGTGATCCTCCTGCTTCTGCCTCCGAAAGTCCTGGGATTACAGGCGTGAGCCACCACACCCAGCCAAAAAGAGGTTTTTAAAAAATAGTCGAAGAGGGCACAGCACACCAGGAAATTATCCAGGGAAAGGACATCATCCGCCACCCCACCCCCCCCCCCCCCGCCCCGCCCCGCCCCACAGCTCACATTCGTGGCCCGTGGCTCAGAACTGAAGCACCCTCTGAGGGCCCGTCTATGCGGTTAGCCCCCTTCCCACAGCAGTTCCTTAGGTTCTGGAAGAGCCATCCTGAGTACCCTCTGGGCCTTCTGCCCTGAGGGTCCCAGTTATTTTCGCTTCTGCTGGAGCACTTGACCTGCTCCCCAGCCGTCCTTGCTGACTGTGGGGCCTGCGCCGTGCTTCTCCCTCTGGGCAGGTAGAGAACTCCACACTGAGCTCCCAGAGCGCGGCGCTCACCGCTCAGTACGCGCTGCTGCAAAACCACCACACGGCCAAGGAGACGGAGAACGAGAGCCTGCAGAGGCAGCAGGAGCAGCTGACAGCGGCCTATGAGGCCCTGCTGCAGGACCACGAGCACCTGGGCACGCTGCACGAGCGGCAGTCGGCCGAGTACGAGGCCCTTATCCACCAGCACAGCTGCCTGAAGACGCTGCATCGGAACCTGGAGCTGGAGCACAAGGAGCTCGGGGAGAGGTGGGCCTGGGGAAGGAATAGGACCTGGGGAGGGGTGGATTCTGGAGGAAAGGTGGGGCCTGGGGTAGATGGGTGGTACCTGGGGGCGAGGCAGGGCCTAGGGAAAATGGGTGGAGCCTGGAGGACATGGGTGGGGCCTGGAGGAGGAGAGGTGGGGCCTGGGTGAGGGTTGGAGCCTGGAGGAGAGGCGGGGCCTAAGGGAGTGGGGTGGAACCTGGAGGAGAGGCATGACCTGGGGAGATGGGTGGAGCCCGGAGGAGGAGAGGCGGGGCCTGGGGGAAATGAGTGGGGGAGAAGGTGGGAGTGTGCGTAGGTGGAGGAGGATGAAGGTCGGGTCCCTGGGTAGGCCTGCAGCGGGGCCTAGGGCCAGGCCTGCAGAGTCTGCCAGGCTGGGACTTCCCTGCCCTCCCTGCAGGAAATCTCTTGGCTGGCTGCTTCCCATTGTTGGGGCACCTGAGCTTTCCCAAAGGGAAGGAAATAAAACGTCGCCTTCAGCAATTTGGAATTTGTGCAGCTGGAGACAGTGGCAAGAGGGGTTCCTGTGTGGAGAAGGGGGTGCTTCTACTACTTGCAGCTCTGGAAAGCCCAGAATGGGCCTTTGGGGCCCTGATCCTGTAAGGGTGTGATGTGCACCTGAATCTGATGCATGAGAGAGACACGGGCCAAAGACAGGCTCTCGGATACTTAGAGTACAACAGAAGGAGCAAGGTCCACTTCCTTTGCCTGGGAAATGGCCCTGCTGATGGTATTTCCTTTGAAGCAGCCTCAACAACACAGCTAAGTGAGCACTGGTTCTTCAAGGTGAAGCAGGGAGGACATTTCCATGGTCAGGAGCCACAAGTGTCACTGAGTCACAAAAGCCTTGTGTGGGCACTGATGATGCTTGTGGGTTCATGGGTGGTGATGACGTTCATTCATTCACTTACCAGGTGCTTCCTTTTTGCCTGAATCTGGAATTCTCTCCTTTTATCCACCCAGATCTCCATCCTTCAGAGGCTGTTGAAGCATCTGCTCCTATAAGACTGTTCCTTCTGGCCAAAAGTAGCATCTTCCGCCTCTTGGCACTTTGATCTCTCCCTCCTCTTCCCCCACCCATCTTGTCATTTGTATGACATGTATTGTGTTTGTGGTGTCTAGACGTGGTAGGAATTACACCCGGTTGACAAACTAATAAAGCATTCGTGTAAGTCTGATACTAGCACGATGCCCAGTACTCACCAGGCACTCATGTACCTTATTCTTAGTGTTATGTTATGTTGTATTAAATAATGCCTTTTGTATGTGTGTGAGATGGAGTCTTGATCTGTCACCTAGACTGGAGTGCAGTGAAGTGATCTTGGCTCACAGCAGCCTCCACTCCTGGGTCCAAGCAGTCCTCCTACCTTAGCCTCCCAAGTAGCTAGGACTACAGGCATGCACAATCACACCAGGCTAATTTTTATAGATTTAATAGGGGTTTCACTCTGTTAGCCAGGCTGGTCTTGAACTCCTGACCTCACGTGATCTGCCTGCCTCCATTTCCCAAAGTGCTGGGATTACAGGCGTAAGCCACCACACCTGGGCCTTTTTGTATTTTTAATGTCTGTTCAGAGGGCAAAGGTTTTGGCAGGTGGAGTTTGCACCGTTGCTTCCCTGCAGGTCCTTGCGCAGTACAGCATGTGGGAGTTACTCAGAGCTTTTTGCTGGCTGGACAGATGACTGGAGGCCCCTTTGATGTGTCTGCAGCAGGGTAACAGATTTAGGGGTGTAAGTACATGGCACACAAGGATAATAGTTCTCTATTCTTCTCATTTGACACTGAAATAGGAGACGCTCACTCATTCATTGGTCTAACAAGTATTCACTATGTGTCATTCCTCACATGGGGCTTCAGTGGTGAGCAAGACTTAGTTTCTGCCCTGCAGTTGGGTCATTTTCTAATGGTTAGAGACATGCTTGATTAATGTGCAGTGGAGTCCTGCAGAGAAAGGCTAGAACCTCTGGGGACACAGGCTAGTCCTTGTCAGATTGTCTTTGGGTGTGAGACACTCAGGAAGGGGTCTGTAGAGAAGAATTTGCCTGGATGGGGAAGATGGGGAGACTATACCTGAGACTCCTCAACACTTCCGGTCTGCTAGGAGATCCTGGGTCACCGCACACACGAAGTTGAAGCAGGTTGGGAGGAGGAGGGCCCAGGGCCTGTTGGGCTGCATGGTTGTGCTCTGCTGCCCTCCAGAGACGCCTTTGCAGTGGGCAAAGAGAGCCTGGAGGAGATTAGAGCCTGGAGGGTGGGGACAAGGTGTGGAGAAGACAAGGGCTGTGGTTGGGGGACCTGTGGAGAGCTGCTGTGTGTATATGACAGTGAGTCCCTGGCGGCTCCTGGGTGAGCCTCTGTCCCCTGGGGAAGACCAGACTAAGAACAAGTGGATGCGGGCTCCTGACGGGAGAGGGAGAGGCTTCTCCAGCCCTTGGAGGGTGGGATTAGCTGTGATGCGCAGTGGAATTCCACTGTTGGTTTTGTGGTTTCTCTTAGATCTATTTGTGCTTAGTGAACCACCTAGTAGCTTATTTATAATTCCCTTAAAGAGAAGGGCATGGAGCTCAGAAAATGTAGTCATTGTGTTGTCAGCTGGCTAAAGGAAGGGGCTGCTTTATCAGGGCATGGAGGGACTATGGAGACAGAATGAGTTGAGGAAGAGGATTCTGGGATCTGTGGCCCAGTGCTGGCCTGGACATGGCTCCCAGCGGCTGCACTCCCTGCCTGCTTTGCCCCACACCCCTTATTTCTACAGAGAGAATCTCCAGAGGAATCCCATTTTCTCACAGAAGTCACACAGATCCTCTGGGGTGTGAGTTACCGGTAGGAAAAGGCGACCCGGGCCAGGCTCCCAGCAGGTATTTTCCTCTGACAGGCATGGGGACATGCTGACGCTCAAGGCGGAGCTGGAGGAGCGGGAGAAAGTCTTGACCACAGAGCGGGAGGCGCTGCAGCAGGAGCAGAGGACAAATGCCCTCGCCATGGGCGAGAACCAGAGGCTGCGGGGTGAGCTGGACAGGTGAGCGCTGGCACCCAGCCCTGCACACAGCAGCATTTGGCACCCCGATTCTGTTCAGACCCGCCTTTCGTAGCAACTGCTGAGGAAAGACCCCTTGCAATCATGGGTTTTTATCCCTTGTCATGTGAACTGCTGGATGGGTAATAAGCTAAAGGAACTTGAGCTGGTTGCTGGGATGCGAGGACCCAGGTGACACCCGGGGATGTCGCGTCATCTGAGTTCGGTGGTTCTCCCCTCCCACCCCTGTAAGGATTGCATCAGACACAGGTGAATTCATCCCCAGCCTCATGCTCATAAAGGAGAGACTGCTGATTCCTCATGATTCACAGAGCCCCTGTCAATCCACCTGCTTGCTAAAGTTTTCTTTGCAGCCTCAGGACCTGGGGCTCTGGGGGGCTTTTGTGGACACACACAGTGGTGAAAGGCGAGGGTCACCGGGTGTGCACATTCTCGGCCAAGGGCAAATGGTGACATCCTGCCTTCTAGTTTCAGCTCCTACTGCAAACGTCCCTTTCAAAATCTCTCGAGTGCCACAGTTTTCATATTTTGTGCTTTTGGGCAGTGACTTTGCTGTTTAAAATGACTCATAATTGTAGTACTGAAGTGCTGTTTCATGTCGCTAAGCAGAGGGTGGCTGTAATGTGCTTTACGGAGACAGAAGCCTTAGATGAGCTTTGTTCTGGTGTGAGTTATGGTGCTGTTGGCTGTGAGTATGTTGCGTAAGGTATCTTCAAACAGAAACCCACATAAAACAAGATTATATATTGATCAAATAACAAAAATGTGACCAGAGGCTCCTGGGAACCTCATTCTCTGTTTTTTCCCGAGGCTGGATGCTTCGCTGTTCACTAATTCAGGGTTTACAGCAACCGTATAGAACGTAACTGCCACACATAATGAGAATCGACTGTACTATTTTATCTTTTTGGCTTTTTTTTTGAACAGATGAGGAGACAGGTTGAAAGAGATTAGATAACTTGTTTAAAGCCAGTGTTTCTAGTGAATAGCAGAGTCAAGATGGAATCCAGGTCTTGTCTCACTGCAAAGGCTTGACCATACGAAATTCTTCTTCCTCCCACATACTTACCGGGGGTTACAAACTCAGCTACCTCGGCTCCCCAGGCAAATAAAACACCTGCATAAAACAGTGCCAGACTTAGACCACAGGCCATAGAATGGCGAACGCGCATTGTCTTAAAGGGCAGCAGAGAATCGGCCCCAGCAAAGGTCGCCAGCTGGAGGCAGGCCTGGGACTGCCTGGTCAACCTTTTGTTTTATATATTTTAAGAGAACCTGAAAGTTTGGGTGTTGATGTCAACTTCCAAATTTTTTAATGTTGGCAACTAATTGTTTTTTTTGGAGACGGGATCTTGCTTAGCCGCGGAGGCTTAGAGTGGCATGATTGTGGCTCACTGCAGACTCAACCTCCTGGGCCTCAATGATCCTCCCAGCTCAGCCTCCCAAGTAGCTGGGACCACAGGTGTGCATCACTGTGCCCAGCTTTTTGTCGAGATGGGGGTCTTGCTATGTTGCCTAGGCTGGTGCTGGGATTACAGGCATGAGCCACCACACCTGGCCAACTAATTTGTTATTAAAAAGTAAAATTGTACAGGCCAAAAAAGTCAGGTCTATGTCCAAATCAAGTTCACAAGACCCTGGTAATGTGAGCTTTCTGATATAAATCCCCGGAGAACTCAGTTGGATGATAGTTGTTTTGATGAAGGCAGTTTTGGTAGATTTATATAATACACACCATCTCATACTTTATCTCAGGAGCTGAAATTAGAAAGGGGCTTGGAATTGGCAAGAAGAGCTGAGCTGAGACAAAGAATTTTAGAGCAAGAATGTTCTAGTGCAGTGGTTTAAACATTTCTTTAAACAGCAGAATCCTTTTTTCAAGTGTGTGCAGATGCCAAAGCGGTAGCACAGTAAAGATCGCAGCAGTGACGCTGTGTTCAAACATGTCTGAGCCTGCCTGCCCTGTCTCCCTGGAGGCTCAGGGTGGTGGCATCAGGGGTACCCTCATGGAACCCCAAAGAACAGTTTGCTAATGGACAGTTTTGTTAAACCTCCTCATTTTACAATTTTACACATGGAAAAAAAGGCCCAGAGAGGTTGTGATTTTGTCTAAGGTTGCACAGCCTGCCACTGTCAGAGCTGGGACAGAGCCCAGGTCTCTGGGCATTACCTGTTTGGCAGGCTCT
Organism: Callithrix jacchus; assembly: GCF_049354715.1. Classification (NCBI taxonomy): domain Eukaryota; kingdom Metazoa; phylum Chordata; class Mammalia; order Primates; family Cebidae; genus Callithrix; species Callithrix jacchus. The sequence goes on along the minus strand of NC_133509.1, from coordinate 126,146,451 downwards.
TCAGCCGCTTTGCCCTGTGGCTCTTCACCTTCCAGGATCAATTTCCTGCACCACCAGCTGAAGGGGGAGTATGAGGAGCTGCACACCCACACCAAGGAGCTGAAAACCTCACTGAACAATGCGCAGCTGGAGCTTAACCGCTGGCAGGCCCGCTTCGACGAGCTGAAGGGGCAGCACCAGGCCATGGACATCTCACTGACCAAGCTGGACAACCACTGCGAGGTGAGGCCCACGCCGGCGGGGGGCCTCGGGACGGGGACAGGGTCCCCCAAGGGGATAGCCCAGGGCTCAGCCAGGCCGTGACGGGTCCTCATGGGCATTTGTGCCCAGAGACGGTGTATGGAGGTGGCACAGAGGCTGAGATGAAGCCAGACGGGGGTCAACATGGCTTCTGGTGGGACTGTGTATGTCAACACCCCATCTGACCTTTGCCTTGCAGGGTTGGGAGAGGCACAGTGGGGACGGGTGATGAGATTTTACGCCAGTCCTCTTGGCCATGTCTACACTGTCTTCCTGCATCTCTTTAGTTCAGTAGCTACTCTTCTAGAGAAGGGGTGTGATTTTGCTCCATTTTGGGGTGTGGCTGCCTCTGAGATGGAGCTCACTCAGGAGTCCGTGGCTTCCCGAGCTGTCCCTTCTAGTACACAAGGTTGGAAATGGTCTCAACCAGCAAGACCCTCTCCAGATGAGATCTTAGCAGACCCCACCACATGGACGGCAGGCAAGGCAGGTGTGGTAGGGAGGAGCAGGTAGATCTCGCCCTCCTAGACAACCCCAGGACAGATGGCGCTTCAGGACTGGGTTTGCTCTTTTGTCGAGAAACAATCTGAGATGCCTTTTCCCTCGACCCCTTGGTAGCCCTGTGGGACATCACAGATGAGGAAACTGAGGCACAGGTGCCACGATGCCTTGTCACAGCCACCCACCCAGATGTTGTGCTATCCCCCAACGATGAGAGACCCTGGGACCCTGAGGGCCCTACAGGGGTGGAGGCAAAGGCCCCAGCACTGCCTGCGGAATCCTCGCTCCCGGGGCCATGCTTTCACGGGCAGGGGCACCAGGATTTTCCAGGAGGCCTCAGGTCAGGGGCTGCATGGCAGGCCCCATGGGAAAGGTCACACTTGTGGTGAAGTGAAGGACAGGCGAGGTCTGGACGTGTGTGGCAGGCTTCACAGGGAAGGAGGAATTTGCACAGAAATGGCCGGGGCACTTTTTGAAAGATGCTGTTGATGCAGTCGTGGGGAACACTGGTCATGAGAGGGGTCGAGGGGAAGGGCTTTGGCAGGGATGGTAGGGGTTCAGTGGAACTCCAGGTATAGCACAAACTAGTCCCGGCAAACAGGCCGTGTTCATCTCCCTGGGCTGGAGAAGCAAAAGACAACAGGCTGGTGGCTTAAGCAGCAGAATTGGATTTCTTCCAGGTCAGAGGCAGGGCGGGGTTCCCCCGAGGACTCCCCCCAGCTCACAGGCAGTGCTCTTTCCTCTGTGTGGGCCCATTCCCAGTGTTTCTGTGCCTAAATTTTCTTTTCTTGAAAGGGCATCAGTCAGAGTGGATGGGGGCCCACCCTTACGGCGGCCTCCATATGGCTTGATGGCCTCTTTATCGGCCGTCTCCAAATACCAGCCCATGCTAGGGACTGGGCTTAGGGCTTCACTGTAGGATTTTTGGGGAGAAACAGCCTGAGTGAAGTGACGAGGCCGTGCCTGTGCTCGGAGCCGTCTCCGCTCCTTCCTCCCTGCCTCTCTCTCCAGGAGCACGTATGCCATACGTTGTGTTGGTTTGTTGCCTGGCATCTAATGCATTGGAAGAGCAGCTTCCCCATCATTACTGGAATGCACTGGCCCTTGGGATCACCGACTTGGGCTGAAGGGCAGGGCCTAACCTGCTTGGTTCCCTGGGTCCCTCCCCTTCTCCCTGGCCACAAAGGACCTTTCCAATGGGCAAAACTGAGTTTGCAGGGATGGCCTTTCACCCTGTAGGCTGCTGACTTACCACGTTTGTGACATGCTTGACTCCCAAGCCTCGTGCAGTTCCCTACACTGGGGAGACTCGTGCTTTGTTACCGTATTTATTTTCCTTGTTGCCCAAGCAATGTGGCAATGGCAATCAGAGAAATATTTTTAGTGAGGCTGGGCGTGGTGGCTCACACCTGTAATCCCAGCACTTTGGGAGGCCGAGGCGGGCAGATCACCTGAGGTCGGGAGTTCAAGGCCAGCCTGACCAACATGGAGAAACCCCATCTCTACTAAAAATACAAAATTATCCGGGCGTGGTGGCACATGCCTGTAATCCCAGCTCCTCAGGAGGTTGACACAGGAGAATCGCTTGAACCCAGGAGGCAGAGGTTGCAGTGAGCCAAGGTTGTGCTATTGTACTCCAGCCTGAGCCACAAGAACAAAACTTCATCTCAAAAAAAAAAATAGGAAATATTTTTAGTGAAAAAATGCCATAGCCTCGCCTCCTTTTCCCTTCCAGTTCTTCTCACTGTCTATGCATAAATTATATATAATTATATTAAAAATAGGTAGAAGGCAAAGAGTGGGGGAGCCTGCGTTTCCCACCTCTAGTGCACCCGGCATTTTGCTGCATTCTCACTTCATCCCTACAGTGGCCCTGTGAGCCCATCCTCCTTTCTCATAGTCGCACATTGGAATCCAAAGGCTGTGATTTTCCCACTGCCCCCCAATCCTGCTTTAGAAGTTGGCAGACTTCAGGCCTGGTGTGGTGGCTCACGCCTATAATCCCAGCACTTTGGGAGGCCGAAGCAGGTGGATCACCTGAGGTCAGGAGGAGTTCGAGACCAGCCTGGCCAACATGGTGAAACCTGTCTGTTGAAAAATACAAAAAATTAGCCAGGTGTTTTGGCATGCGCCTGTAATCCCAGCTACTCAGGAGGCTGAGGCAGGAGAATTGCTTGATCCCGGGAAGCAGAGGTTGCAGTGAGCCGAGATTGTGCGATTGCACTCCAGCCTGGGCACTGGGCAACAAGAGTGAAACTCAGTCTTAAAAAAAAAAAAAAGATGGACAGACTTTAGCTCATAAGTCAAACCCTGCCCACCACCTGTTTTTATACAGCCCACAAACTAAATGAATTTTACGTTTTGGGAACATCAAATGAATAATATTTTGTGTTAAGTGAAAATGTTATGATATTTAAATGTCAGTGTCTCTGAGTAAAGTTTTATTGGAACCTGGTCATGCCCATTTGCTGATACTCATCTGAGACTGTTCTCAGGTGACAAGGGCAGAGTCCGCAGGCTACACAGGCTGCAGCCGAGACCAGCCAGCTTGGAAAACGCAAAGTATTTACTGCGTGGCTCTTCACAGAAGAAATGGCTGCCTCACTTCTAGATCAAAGCTGTCTAATTGAAATGTAATAATGCAAGACGCATCTACGATTTAGAATTTTCTAGTAGCCACATTAAAACATTTTTTCTTAAAAATGAAATTAATTTTAATGTATTTTAGTTAACTATCATATCCAAAATACCATTTTAGCACATAATCATTAAAACATTATTTGCTCTTTAGGAGGCCGAGAAGGGTAGATCACCTGAGGTCAGGAGTTTGAGACCAGCCTGGCCAACATGATGAAATCACATCTCTACTAAAAACACAAAAAAACTAGCTGGGCATGATGACATGCACCTGTAATTTCAGCTACTCGGGAGGCTGAGGCAGGAGAATTGTTTGAACCCAGGAGGCGGAGGTGGCAGTGAGCCGAGATAGTGCCACTGCATTCCAGCCTGGGCGACAGACTCCATCTCAAAAAAAAAAAAAATTGAAATTTTAAATATATTTTTTAAATTAAGCCTTCAAATTCTGTTGCGTATTTTGCACTCATGCATCATAATTCGGACTAGTGGCATTTTACGTGCTCAGTAGCCATGTGTTTCCAGGGACATCTGATTGGACGGTGCAGGTGCAGAGGGAGCTCAGCCATTCCCACGTTATTGGCCGTTTGGCCCTTTCCAAGTTTGCACTGGTGTAGATTATACTGAGAACATCTGTGTGCAGCAGGCTTCTTCCTTTGGAAGCTAGGTTCCCGGCAGTGGGATCTCGAGGCCACATGGTGTCTGAGACTCTGTTGGTCTGTGTTCTAGCTGCTCTCCCGTCTCAAGGGGAACTTGGAGGAAGAAAATCATCACCTCTTGAGCCAGATCCAGCTGTTGAGCCAGCAGAACCAGATGCTTCTGGAGCAGAACATGGAGAACAAGGAGCAGTACCACGAGGAGCAGAAGCAGTACATGTAAGCGGGGGTGAGCTGGGAGTCCTGAAGCCCTCTCCCTGGCTCAACACAGCCACGCGTCCTCAGTCTCTGGAGGTCCTGGCTTTCCATGCAAAGAGGAGCCCCTGGGCCCACTGGGATCCTGAAGGCAGGGCACAGACCGATCACCAACATGGACTTCCCAGGCTTTCCTGGAATGTTCTCAGTTTCTAGAGGTGGTGACAGTTGGCTTTTGTTTGCTCTTTCAGAGGTGCTTTCCACCACCAGAAGCTTCTTTCTCTGCTTCTAGAATTAAATTCACTTTAAAAAATCATGAGAACACTGAAAAGAAATACCTCAGGGAGAGACAAACTGAAGGCTGGAATGAATGCTGTGCCTCTGCCTGTGTTCCCCTGGATGGAGGGAAGTGGGCTCGGTGTGACCCAGTTGGCCTCACTCAGCTGGTGTTTATGAGGTGCTGGTTTAAGTGTGGGCTCTCTGAGCTGCTCAGGACCAGTTCCCTGGTAGCCAGAAACGAGTAGGGGAGGTAAGATTTAAACAGAGCTTTGTCCATTGCCAGACAGGTGTGAAGGGTTACCTAGAAGCATGGAAAAAAATACAGGGGGAGTTAAGGTCTACAGCTACCCTGAGGGGCCTGGGGGAGGCCCATAGGAGGTGGACCATGTTAAATGAGGGACCAGGAAGGTGGACTGTGGCAGGTGAGGACGGGAAGTGGGCCGTGGCAGGTGAGGGGGCGGGAAGGTGGGCTGTGGCAGGTGAGGATGGGAAAGTGGGCCATGGCAGGTGAGGATGGGAAGGTGGGCCGTGGCAGGTGAGGATGGGAAGGTGGGCCGTGGCAGGTGAGGGGACGGGAAGGTAGGCTGTGGCAGGTGAGGATGGGAAAGTGGGCCATGGCAGGTGAGGATGGGAAGGTGGGCCGTGGCAGGTGAGGGGATGGGAAGGTGGGCCGTGGCAGGTGAGGGGATGGGAAGGTGGGCCGTGGCAGGTGAGGATGGGAAGGTGGGCCATGGCAGGTGAGGATGGGAAGGTGGGCCGTGGCAGGTGAGGGGACGGGAAAGTGGGCCGTGGCAGGTGGGGACGGGAAGGTGAGCCATGGCATGCAGGGAATGTGCCGGAGGCATCCAGAGAGAAGGCTGGAAAAGGAGGTGGGCACTCAGTTGTGGGAGTTTCGATGTCCAGCTTGGATTCCTCGGGGTGTTTGGAAGGGATATACTAATCTAGCAGGGCCAGGGAAGCTCCCAGAAATAAAGGACAAGAGGAAAAACCCTGAGGCCAGGAATCTTGTGGTTCAGAAGTTGAGAAATCAAGAATCCAGGGTGGTTTCACCATCCCAGCCATGGTGGTTGGGCTCTCCTTCCATGTAATTGGGAATGGCTGGTATCGGCGTCCGGGCAGACGGCATGCTGGCACCAGTGTGGGGAAGGCAAGAAGGGACGTGCTTGTGGTGGGACATGGTCGCTGTGGTCACAGCGAACACCCGTGTGCCATCCCAGCTCTCTGATGTAACAGTGCCTCTGTTACTCTGTCGGCTTCACCTACGTGTTTAGGGCTGGCGTGCCACCTTCAGGAGGATGGTTTGTATGTAAACGCACACTGTAATTGTGGGGTGGAAATGACCCTGAAGTTGGCCCTCTATAATCCTGGTGATAAAAATCGCCAGCAGAGGTTGAGCTGGTGCTAACTGGAAGGAGTGCAGGAGCGCCCAGGGGGATTATTTGATGACGTTTTTGCATTAGACAGTGTCTGCTCCAGGCCAGTGGGTTGGCAGGCTTCCTGGGGCCTGCTCCGGGCCCTGGAGTTTGTGTGAGCCTGTAGGGCCAACCCCAGCCATGAAGGACTCAAGGCGTAAGGTCAGCAGCAGGGCACAGACACCAGCACACAGAACCGGGAGTGGAGCATGGCTTGGGTCACTTGTCACAAGGGCTTACCTCATCGCAAGCTCCTGGGAAAGCCCTCACGTGGGGCAGACCTTGGCAGCTTCAAGAATGAGCTTGAAAGGGAACAGGCCAGGGTCAGATACCTGATTTCACTGAGCTGACTCTTTCTACCTCAATGCCCAGGTATTGTTAATAGGAACCCCCCAGGACCCTGCCCCTGCCAGGTGGTAGCTTCAGGAGCACGCCACATCCTAAACCTCTCATGTAAGGCCTCATTTTCAAACGAGGAAACCAAGCATCTGGGCTGTCGAGACCACCCAGCGCAGAGGCAGGAGCGGGCAGGAGTCCAGCAGGCCCCGTTGCTCAGAATGCACTGCGGACACAGCCCCTGCCTCCCTGCATGCAAACAGAAGCTTTCTCTTTGTATGAGGAAGGCCAGAGTCTCCCCGGCAAGCAGAGGTGCCGCAGCCTGCCCAAGATTCAAGAGGTGTCTCTTTGGTCCCTTGTTAGAGTTTCTGAAAAGTGACCCAGTTTCCAGTACTTAGGAATTAGGAGATTTGGCTGCGTCATCTGGGCTTCTGGCTTCTTGGGAAATCCACCCCGCTGGACCCCGGTTCGCCCCCCGTGGAGAGCTCTGCTGGAGTTGCAGCACTGGAGCTCACTGCGGTCCCCACCAGGGCCCCTGGTTTCTTCAGCCCTGCTGTGCTCATGAACTTCTCTTTCTCGCTCCTGAAAGCTTCTGGGAGTTTGCTTCTGAGTGGGAATGGGCCTGGGTCAGACATCTGACTTCACTGAGCTGACATTTTCAACCTCAGTGCCCAGGTGTTAATGTGCACCCCCCAAAACCACCACTAGGAGGTAGCTTCTACCTGATCCCAGGAGCCACCCCAGGTCCTGAACAACCAGGAAGGAGAATCTTTGGGGCTTTCGGGTATGAGTTTTCAGATTATTAGAAGTTTGCTGCCTTGAGCTCACTCACGGCTGGATCCTGGGGGCTTCAGTAAATCTTGGGGTTGTAGGGCTCCCAGCACCCACGGCCGATGCCTCCATTCACATATTCCAAACTCAGTGACCATGACAGTGATAAGCACTCTCATCCCAGTCCTGGAAACATGCCAGTCCTGGCTGCGCCAGGTTCCAGGCTGCACTGATGAGTAAATTCACTTGTTTGATTTAAAACTAGCTTGATATGTTTTCTTTCTCCTGTATTCACAGAGACAAATTAAATGCCTTACGACGACATAAGGAAAAACTGGAAGAAAAAATCATGGATCAGTACAAGTTCTATGATCCTGCACCTGCTCCAAAGAAGTGAGTTGATTTAAGTGTAGTGACATAAAGACAGAACTTAAAAGCTCCCTCTTCTGTGCATAGGGTGAAAGCCGCCATCTAGGGCAGAGCCCGTACCGTCCGCTGTGGCAGGTCACCTGTGCACAGACGTCTCCCACCTCAGAGAGAGTTTAGAATCTCAGCCTGCCTCTGTACTCTAGCTTGTCCTGTGAGGGGTGGCAAATGCCGGGTGACCCCGATGAGACACATTTAGCTATGAGCCTTGTTAAGGGGGCAGAGCATCTGTGGTGCAGGAGTCACTCAAGCTGGATGGCAGGGCTGCCTTGTCAGGTTTTTGTCTCACGATTAACCATGACATGGACAACTGTGTTCCCGCTTTGGAAAGGATGCTTGGGGTACCACACTTGGCTCAGCCCTGTGGTCTTCAAATGTGGGAACCTTTTGACCTTATGCAGAATTTTAGGGCAGCTTCACGGATGTGTCTCTTCCCCAGAGAGCAGCAGCTTCCCCCAAGTGGAGCCACCCCAGCCCAGCATTACTGCCCCTTGTCCACGGCCTGAGCCCCAGGAATTGTCCCTTGGGTTTATTCTGGTCCAGCCTTGAAGTCAAAATCACCGTGAATCCCTTGAGGTCTCTCTGGGAATCCAGAACCACAGAATTTCAGAACCTCAGTTTTTTTGTTTGTTTGTTTTTTGTTTTTGAAGATGGAGTCTTGCTCTGACACCCAGGCTGGAGTGCAATGGCACGATCTCAGCTCACTGCAACCTCCGCTTCCCGGATTCAAGCAATTCTGCCTTAGCCTCCTGAGTAGCTGGGATTATATGTGTGTGCCACCACGCCCAGCTAATTTTTGTATTTTTAGTAGAGACAGGGTTCACCATATTAGCCAGGCTGGTCTCAAACTCCTGACCTCAAGTGATCCACCCACCTCAGCTTCCCAGAGTGCTGGGATTATAGGCATGAGCCATAGCGCCTGGCCCAGAACCTCGGTCTAAATCTTCTGTTTGACAGATTAAAGCCAAGATGGGAGGCTGGGAGTGATGTCATAAATAGGTGCTGTTTAGTTTCAGAGTCGGGGTGAGAACCCAGGCGGGGTTCTCTTCATGTCACAGCAGGATGGCCTCGGTGTCCAGCTAGCTGTGATGCTATTGCTTAGTCTTAAATGCACTGATTTTTGTCAGACAGGCTGCTGTCCTCTGCCCTCTCCACCTCACCCAGATTACTGAGTCCCAGGGAGGAGTCAGGAATGCCAGCTGATTTCACTGATTATTACTTTTAGCAGAAAATGAGGAGATTCCTGAAAATGGCTTTTTGACAGAAAAAGTGCCAACCAAATTAAAGACAACATTGCTTCCTTCCTCCGGGGAGACTAGAGTGCATTTCTGTCATAACACACAGGCTTCTAGCATCCCCAGCCCTGCGCCATACTGAGAATTAGGTTCCAGCTCCTGAGCCCCAAATAAGATTACCGTGGTCCTGAGTGTCATCGTCCTAAATCCCACGTGAATGGCCAAGCTTCACAGACTGGGGATGAACATCCCAGCCCACATTAGGGAACCAGGGACCCACTGGGGGTGTGTGGGACGGCGGGCTATGTCCTAAACATCTACTTCTCACTAGGAAGAACCACTGGATTGGAGCCAAAGCCTTAGTCAAACTCATTAAACCAAAGAAGGAGGGTTCGAGGGAACGCTTGAAGTCCGCTGTGGACAGTCCTCCCTGGCAGCTGGAGTCCTCAGACCCCACCTTGCCAGCAGCCTCTCAGCCTCTCAGAGCACAGCCTGAGAACCCAGACACACCCCCTGCACTGGGCTCCAACTGTACAGAAGAGCACGATGCCCACAATGGGTCTTCGGGGAAAGGTAGGGGCGGCTGCCCTGGCCGTGGTGGGGTGAGGAAGGGGGTGGCCTGACGGGTCCCTCCCCGGTGGCTCTGCGTACCTGTGCAGGAATGTGGCGGGGACGGGGGCTGCATGTGCACCTCCTGCTTACGTGTGTTACAGCCAAGTAGAAATGTCAGCGTGGTGACAGTTTCGTCCCATAATGCTTTTATTTTATTTTTTTTGAGATGGAGTTTCGCTCTTGTTCCCCAGGCTGGAGTATGATGGTGGATCTTGGCTTACTGCAACCGCCTTTCTGGTTCAAGTGATTCTCTTACCTCAGCCTCCCAGGCAGCTGGGATTATAGGCGCCCACCACTGTGCCTGGCTGATTTTCTGTATTTTTAGTACAGACAGGTTTCACTGTGTTGGCCAGGCTGGTCTCGAATTCCTAACCTCAGGTGATGCACCCGCCTCAGCCTCCCAAAGTGCTGGCATTATGGGCGTGAGCCACCATGCCCAGCTGCTTTTGTTACTTTAGAATGAAAATCGTTCGTCACATAGCCGGGCAGATATTTGAATATCTAAAGGTGACATTCATGCAGGTACCATAGAGACAAGCATAGTAGCTTATTTTGGGGTTCCCCGTATCTGTGCCAAAGATTGGTAGTAAGCTGCTTTGTACAGGAAGATCCTGGGTGCACACCACACATTCTCCATGTATATAAGATCTCCCAAAAGTCCTCGGGTGGTTCTCATCTGTTACCACTTTGAAAGGCAGGTTAGGACATCCCCTTTAGCCTGACCTGGCCTTGAGTCCTGCCAGCCATAGGGCACACTGTGCCTTTTCCCTCAGGGCTGTTCTTTGGAGTTTGCCAGAGGTTCTGCAACACGAACAGGGTTTCTAGTCATGTGTGCTGTATTTCATCAGCTCTCAGGAGCCGTGAAAGCTGCAGTTACTTTATATACCACTAGGAGGAAAAATGCTGGCGGTCAAACGGCGCGGGCCCACCACTTCCCATTTTCATTACGCTTGTGTTGAAAGAGCTTTTCTAAATAAGAATTCAGTTTTTGTGCACACATGTAAAAGGAAAATAGGAGCAAGATGAGTTGTTATGACAATGACAGTTTTATCACCATGGCCACCTGGCCAGTGGTGACTGTGAGACACCATCTAAACTGCCTCTTAATTTCCGAGATGTTAAAATATGGAAAAAACTGTGTCTTAGAATCAGTTAGACACAGCATTTACCTTAAACATTGTTAAATTTTCAGCCTCACTTTTAAGTATGATTTTGGGGGGTTCTTTAATCCCAGGCTTGTACCCCGAGTCATTTATATTTTCACAAAGGACACCAGGACTTTCTGAAGACCCAGGCTATGCCTGAGACCCATGAGGTCTGGAGGTGGAGGATATAGCACTGAGGAGCAGCAGCAGGCCGCCCTCTGAGTGTGCGATGTGCACAAGGCTTTCAGGGGGCACATTCACAAGCACCTGTTGTGTCCCTTCAGATGCAAAAGAAAAAGGCCTGGTGCAGTGGCTCACGCCTATAATCCCAACACTTGGAGGGGCCGAGGCAGGAGGATCACTTGAGGCCAGGAGTTTTAGAACAGCCTGGGCAACACAGGGAAACCCCCATCTCTACAAAAAAAAATTTTTTTTTTAATGAGCCAGGTGTGATGGCATGTACCTCTAGTCCCGGTAGCTCAGTAGGCTTGAGCCCAGGAGGTCGCAGCTGCAGCAAGCTGTGGTCACACCATTGTAGTCCAGCCTGGGTGACAGAGTGACACCCTATCTCTAACAGAAATAATGTGCACGTACATTGTTCAGGGACTAACGCTGTCATTTTTTTTTTTTTTTGAGAGAGTTTTGCTCTGTCACCAGGCTCAGCACAGTGGCACAATCTCGGCTCACTGCAACCTCTACCTCCTGGGTTCAAGTGATTCTTCCACCTCAGCCTCTCAAGTAGCTGGGACTACAAGCACATGCCACCACGCCCAGCTAATTTTTGTATTTTTCGTAGAGACAGGGTTTCACCATGTTGGCCAGAATGGTCTGGATCTCTTCACCTGGTGATCTGCCCATCTCGGCCTCCCAAAGTGCTGGGATTACAAGCATGAGCCACCAAGCCCAGCCCACACTGTCATTCTTTATGGGGGTAAGATTAGAGTCAGCACCATAAGACAGGGTGAGAAAAAGAAAAAATTAGAGGACTCACATGCAAGTAAATGTTAAGCTTAAGTTTTTTCAGTCTAGAGGGGGTTCTGTTGCCTCAGGTTTTTATATTGGCTTCTGTTTAACTTTTGGACATTTGTCATCTCAATTTGTATTACTCTTTAAGTGGAATTAACTATAAAGTCTAACTGAATTAGGAAAACTTCCAGAGAAAAAAATGCCCGACTACTCCAAAGTGATACATGAGCGAGCAGGTCTGTGACCATGATTACAGTGGGTAGCAGCCGCCCTGTCTTGGGCGCTCCCTCTGGGTTCAGCCCCCTTTAACTACTTCATGTGCCTTATGCATCTCATTGAACGCTAAGGACCCTGTTGAGGCAGGTGGAAGCGCCCTCCCCTGTGTAGAGCTGAGAAAGTGAGGCTCAACGGTGTGAAACACTCGCTTTGGGTAAGCGGGACCCAAATGTAGGTCAACGACACTCTGGAGTCTGAGCTCTTAACTGCACGCACTGCCTCCAGTTAAAGCTCTTTTGGTCCCTGAAGACGCTGAACAAGAGCCCAGCCCTGAACTGGCCCCAAGGACACCAACCTTGAATAAGTTGATCCCTTATTCTGTGGTGTGAGCCACCATGGCCACCAGGTGGTGCTGTGGAGGAAGAAATAATGGAAATCCTGATACGACTTCAGTCTGACATCAGAAATCGTTAGGTCGATTAATGTTGATAGAAGACATGTTTAGGAAGTTAGCCCAACTGTCTGCTTTGTTAAAACACTATAATTTGAAGGCTAAGGAGTGGAGAATTGAAGTGAAGGATGTGCATAGAATTAAAAGGAAATCATGACTCTTCTTGGTGTCGAAGGGTTTTTTTTGGTATGAAAAAGAGGTATTTAAATTATTTTAAAACTCATCCTGCCGAAAGATTATTTCAGAGATACAAAATCATTAGTGAATACTTCAGGAAGACTATTTGATGACAGCGCCTTGAAATATATCACTGCGTGTTTCCAAGGTCTCTGAGTGGGAACGGGAGGATTGTGTAAGCCGAGCTGTTAGGGACCCTGTCATTAAAATGGATGAGTAAGAGAAGCTGGGCCCTAAATTAATAAGCATTCGTATTTAATAATTTGGCACACTGAAATTGAAAAATGATCTAAACCATTGGCTCCTTGGGCAGTATGTAATTCTCCTCACGTGAGGAAGTAAATTGTTGGCAGTCAGGCGCCTTTAAATTAATTAAATTGAGTTAGAGCACAGATGATTCACTGAGCCCTGATTCTGGTCTGAGTACCGGGTAGTTTTCATCTTTCCTGGGCAAGATGGGATTCTGATTTTCTAAGTATATTTAGCTAATTTCGATTCATTTGTAAGTATTGTTCATTTCATTTATTTGTGTTTTTTTTTTTCCTTCCTCCTTTGGGTTATCTGATTGATAACAATTTAGCACCTCAGCGCAAAAAGAGTCCCTTTTTGAGAAGCAAAAACAAGGACAAAGACAAGTCTCCGTCGACCCACCCAGCTCTCTCTAAACGCCTGCGCTTCTGGTCTTCCTCCGACATCCCATCCTCTCCTAACGAGCCTCTCTCTTTCTCAGACATTGGAGATTTCTAATCCCTTTCCTTTGTCATGTGTCTGCATTGTGTATCCTCCTTCATTTCTGAAATTCAAACAAACCAAAAAAAAAATCGTCTAAAAGGCCAAATGGCCAATAGCAGACCCCTCCTCCTGCCCCCAATTCCCAGCTTAAAGTAGCCGGCGTGGATTCTGATTTCAAAATAGAAGATGGGCTGTCACCCTCCCTGGACTGTGTCTTCAGCACAACACAGTTTTAGGGGGAGCCTCAGGATACATGTGCCCAGGTCCGTGGGCCAGGATGCCCCTGCTAAGTAAGTCGAGTGGCTGTGTGCCTCTCCCGCCTCTTGCACCTGTGAGCTTCTGTTTTGCCCGTGTGTCAAGCAGAACTGGCGGGGGGTTGCTGCACTTCCTCAAATACACAGACTCTGTCAAGTGAGAGGTTTTTTAAGACGTGTTTTTAAGCAGCTAAGTTTAAAACTGCTGCCCTTTTCTCCTCTTCCTCTGTCAGAGCACTTGAGTCGTTGGCCTTTTCCGGGAAGGCCCTCCCAAAACGTGTTCTGTTTTGAAGGACTGATTGCTCCGTTCAGGCATTTTGACTAATTGGATTGATTGTGCCCAGCCAGAGTTCAGCCCAGAATGAAGTTTTATGACTGTGCTGTGGTTTTCTGACATCTTGGATGCTGAAGTTTAAACAGCAGGAGACAGAAGGAACATCAGCACACAAATCATGCCTCACGCAGGGGGAGATGGCAGCCGGCCAGCGAGGCCATTACCTGCGGAGCATTTCCATCTCCAGCCATCCCTCTCCCTCCTCCGTGATTTTTGTCATATCCTGACACCGTCCATATGATCACCTACAGAAATGTGATCACCTGTATGTTTTCCCTTCCGTTGATCCAGTTTGTAGTTAAATGTATTCAAAGGAAAGATTAGTATCAGTCCTGTAAGTGGAAAACACAAGTATCATCATAAAAACAAGGTAACTGTGAGAATAAACACATAACTACTAAACTGAGTGTCGGCTCAGGCGCCACTGACTCCATCTCACAAGCCTCACTCTGGGAGCCCTGGGCTGCCCTGGCGCCAGGTCCTCCAGCCCTGTCTTCTGCACATGCTGTTGGAATCGTGTTGTTTCTCTGTCTGCTGCTCATGCTAACTGTTCGCTCATCTCCACCTCCCCTGTGGCGCCTCATTTTAGCTTCACCTGTAGGATGGCCTGTCCCCGTTCATTCCACCTGTCCCGAATCAGGCAGACTTGAATCTTGCTTCTCATCAAGGTTATCTTTCTAAATCCAAATTCCCCCTTGATTTCAAATCATAAGCTCTGGGCACTTAAAACTGCATGGTGAGCCCAGACTTTGAGTGGCTGGGAGGGCAGACAGCTTGATGGGCAGAGGAGCTGAACCACACAGTGAGTCCTGGCTCTGGGTTCCATGGCCCTCGGGCCACATGGAGTGGGACGCTCGGTAGAGTGCTTTGTCTGCTCTTAGGAATGCCAGCCGTGTTCCTTTTTATCTAGCGTTTGGATCCTCTTTCCTGTGGGGTAGTTGGTTTTATGGAGTGTTTTTCTTTCATAATTTTATATGTGATTTTAATTTTGGCCAGAGTTTATGTTGAAGGTAGGAAAGTTAGAGATTTCAGAAAAGCACAAGATACAAGATAAAAATCTTTTTACAGTGAGTCTCACCATGTGCAGTTAGTCTCACTGCCTTTTTAAAACACACATATATATTGTGAGGTTAGCAATAAAGTTGTATTTGAAGTCCTTAGTGAGTCTAGTTGGCAGGGCCTTCAGATCCTCAGCTACGGGTTTGGAGCCAGGCAGACACCTGTTAGGATCTCTGGAAGTCAGGGTGGCGTTCCGGACAGTGTTACCCGGGAGATGTGCCCTAGAATGAGTATGTTAACTTTTACCAACAGTTGATCCCCACAAGGGCCCCCTTCATGTCCTCCCTGCCTCTCAGGGCTGGCGGTATGACCTCTGCTTTAGAGCCAAGCCACCCTCATGGGCCTCTGACCCCCGCCCTGAGCCAAGCCCTCTTGCCCCCACCAGTCCCCATTTAAATTGCAGCCTGAGAGCTGTGGCAGCTCTGCTTTTGTCTCTGTGGTCCTCGTGCCCTGCTGCCCCGCTTCTAGGCCATGGTGTGGTCGCCCAGCTTGGGCACAGGACTTGGCAGCCTCATTTCTCAATGTCCTCTTCTGCCCCAGGCCCTGGGGATCTAAAACCAAAGCGAGGCTCCCCACACAGAGGCAGCCTCGACCGCACAGATGCCTCCACCGATCTGGCCATGAGGTCCTGGCCCTTGGAGCTGGGCTCCCGGACCTGCTCAACCTCTGCCACCACTCCAACCCCTTCCAGCTCCACCCCCATTGCCCGGCACCCAGGCCGCACCAAAGGTGAGTCGCAGGCCCTTCCAGAGCCATGAGCACTGGGACTATTCCTTCTTGAAAACCCCAGGCTCTTGGAAGTCAGAGGGGTGGTGAGCAGAGGGGTGAGGCTGCTGGCAGGCTTTGGTGGCATAGATGGAACTCTGCTTACCAGCCAAGGACTTTGGGCAGGAAACCTTCCAGAGGCCCAATTGCAATGGGGCCTGAGACCCCACTGCCACCTCTGGCATTCAGGAAGTGAAGGCACCAAATGGCTCCAGAAGGGAGGTAAAGGGGAGGCTGAGAACCAGACTGGGCTAAACCCAGGCAACTGCCTTTGCCCTACCTTGGTAGAAGTTTGGAGTTTTTTTCTCTAGAGAAGATAAATCACATTTTAAATTTGTGTGTGTGTGTGTTAAATTTTTTGTAGAGATGTGGGCTCATCATGTTGCCCAGGCTGGTCTCAACCTTCTGGCTCAAGCAGTGCTCTTGCCTCTGCCTCCTAAAGTGCTGGGATTATAGGCACTGAGCCACCACACCTGGCCAAGAAAGGATAGAGTCTCTGAACTGGGAGTTCACTGACACAGTTGAGGCAGGTGTCCTTTACTAAAACCCATCAGGTTCAGTGAAGGATTTACAAACTCCCTGTCTCCAGGATGCCAGGAGTTCATATCTTTAGGCTTGAGATTAAAATACTCTTTGAGTAATCTCTTTAGCCTGAGAGTGTCCCAGCAGGATAGCTCAGCCAGATCTTGCCAGGTGACACTCAAATCAGAGATAAGAGAAATGATTGTACCCAAGAAACAAGAACAGGATGCTATAAAAAAGCAACAGAGAAGGGAGAAGCATTTGGAAATTTAAAATATGCAAAAAGAAAGGAAGAGATAATGCTTCAAACTGAAAAGGGCATTCCCTTATAATTTAAGAGATAGGAAAATATCCAAAGAAACAGCTGAAGGAGTTGAAAGTGATTGCCTCTGGGGTATTGGAAGTTAGAGCAAGAAGGGCTTGATTTGCGTAAATAACCCCACCCACCTGACTCTTAAAGCCGTGGCCATCTGAAACCTTGAGTCTGACCAATAAAGCAACAGAGACGGGGTCACCGACCTCAAGGGACCCTCACATTCCATATATCCATCGCTGGTGGGCTTGTCACCATCTCCAAAATGGAGACCCTGCTGTCATTTTGGAGAGGATCCAGGGTCTGCTCTTAGGTTTGAAACTAGCAAGATTGAGGGGTGGGGCATTTTCTAGTCTTCATGGAAAGGCAGAATGCTCGATGGCCTGTGGATTCCAGGTCTGTTTCTGGTCAGAAGCTGTTAGTGCAAGGTTTAGGCCCCAGGAATTCAGCCTCTCCCCTCAAGGGATAGATTCTGATTTTGTCTCTTTTTCTTTCTTTCTTCCTCCTGCCACCTGAAAACAACTTGACTGCTAAAAATGAATTGCTCTCAGGGCTGGCCTCTGAGGCTGGAAGGGGCTCCCCAGGACACTCAGTGTTCAGCTCTTTTTATATCATCTTTAGGCCAGAACACACCTTTGGTCCACACGTCCCAGCCACAGCAGAGGCACAAGTGTGATTTAAAAGGGATGTGAATCAGGAGTGTCAGGGCTGCCCCAGCAGGAGAAATAGTGGAGGGGTAGGAGAGGCAGGTCCCAAAGGCACCATCTGCACGCCACTCCCTCATCCCCAAGAGCTGGAGCTCCTGGGATACAGGTGCCAGGAGAGGTGGCGGGGTTCCCTGTGGGTGAGGGATGTTCCGTAACCCTGACTCACCAGCCTTATTTTCACCTTCGGCTGTAACTCAGATGACAACCTCTGCGAGCCATCCCTGGAGTTTGAGGTCCCCAACCACAGACAGTACGGTAAGTAGGGAGGATGCTGTGTCCTCCCGCCTGGGTTCCCAGACTGGTTTTTATCCACAGTACCTTTCCTTTAAGCTGAGTCCCACAGGGGAGTCCAACACAAAATGAAGGTGGGAATGCGGGACCCATTCTTCCTTGCCCTTCCCAGGGGGCTGAGCATGTAGTTTCTAGTTACATACCTCCAGTGGTGAGGAATTCACTACCTCCCAGGCATCACAGTTTTGGAAGCGCACCGATTTTTGTGGCCAGGAGGGCAGGTGGGCAGGTGCCTTCAGCACCATAAACCTTGATTTTTTTTTTCCTTTGGGGCAGATGTAAATTTGAGGCACTTGACACAAGCTGAAGAACAGCAAAATATCCAGGAGAGGGGAGTACCCGCTTCCTTCCCAGGGCCCCAGCACCTGCTCTCTGTGGGTGCCCTGGCATGGCACCTCCCTGGTTACAGGTGCACATACACATGTGTACATGTGGTCCTGAACAGCCCTCATCTCTGTTCCTGTGGCTTTGGCTGAGGCTGTCCACAGATGTTCCAGAAAGCTCTATGCAGTAATAGAGGGGGGCCCCCCACCCCAACCTCTGGTTCACCCAGAGCAGCTTTTTTTCATCTGCCCTCTATACTGGTGTTGTGTGTGAGATTTCCTTTGTGAAGTTGAAGCTGCAGCCCCAGGCCTCATAAACATGGATAAGCGGAGTCGTCATCTGTTCATGGCGGCTCATGCTGTGCCCACACTCTGTTGGTGAAGCAAGACTTCCTCACGAATGCAGAGGGAGTCCTAGAGTTCCTCCTTCCTGAGGGCGTTGGGCTTAGCTTTGGCACAGGATTGTTTGGGTGCAGTTTTTCTGCGATTAGATGGCTAATCTGGGCTATACTTGGTCTTTGGCTTTTAAATTTTAACACTGCCATTTCCTTTCAGTGTCGCGGCCAAGTAGCTTAGACAGCAGTAGAAACACATCCAGCAACAGCTCTCCCCTTAACCTAAAAGGTAAGTCTTGTGCTTCTGAAAATGTATTTGGACCAGGCACAGTGGCTTATGCCTGTAATCAGCACTTTAGAAAGCCCAGGCAAGTGGATCACTTGAGCCCAGAGTTAGAGACCAGGCTGGGAAACACAGCAAAACCCCATCTCTACAAAAAAATAAGAAATTAGCCAGGTGTGGTGGTGTGTGCCTGTGGTCCCAGCTACTCAGGAGGCTGAAGTGGGAGGATCGCTGGAGCCTTGGAGGTCAAGGCTGTAGTAATCTGTGATCACACTACTGCATTCCAGCCTGGGCATCAGAAGCAATACCCTGTCTCAGAAAAAAACTGTATTTGGTGGTTTAGCTCTGGCTTCATATTATTATAATTTAAAAATATGTGAATAGGGCTTTCAGATGCATTCTGACACATTCAGAGGCCACACGGCATGGTTTCAGGCACAGGCCGTGAGTTAGAGTGGGTTGGGGTTCAGCTCCCTTCTCCCTCGAGCGGCGCCGAGCATGCAGGCACATCACAGGCCTGAGTCAGTTACTTCATCTGTAGAATGGGGAGAGTCACACTAGTCCATTCTACTGTGACCAAAGAACAAATGTGGGGGACTTTGATTCTTGGAACACATGTAGAGTTTTTTTTTAGGCACAGAATGTGGTCTTTCTTCATGAATGTCCCCCGTACATTTAGCCCCTAGCACATAGTAGGTGCTGGATAAGCTTTGAATACGTGAGTGGGCGATTGCTGACAAGGGGCCGTGCCTTACAACCGGTAATCACTTAAACTGTAGCAGAAGCTTTCTACTTTCACTCATGGCATTTTCTTTTTAAATCCAAAGTGAAACTCAAAAGGAGTCTAAAAGGTTCTTTAACAGCCTTTCAGCCTGGTGGGAGTAAGCCCTGGGCTTTTGGGCAGGGGTTTTGAAGCCAGCCAGAGGCAGCACAAAGCCTTTAGAAGCGGCCAGAGGGCTGCCAAGACTGATGAGTGTCCTCTGTCTCTTGCCCTGACACCCAGGCTCCTCCGAGCAACTCCATGGCCGGTCTGAGAGCTTCAGTAGTGAAGACCTGATCCCCAGCAGGGACCCGGCCACTCTCCCCTGGGAAGCCAGCGCCCCAGGGCGCAATGCCCTCAGCCGCCACGAGTACCCCTTGCCCCGGAACGGGCCTGTCCCGCAGGAGGGTGCCCAGAAAAAGGGCACAGCCCCTCCACACACCGGAGTGCGGCCTTGCTCGGCCTCCCCCAGCAGCGAGATGGTCACCTTGGAGGAGTTTCTGGAGGAGAGCAACCTCAGCTCGCTGACCCACGTGAGTGACCGGGACACAGACTCAGATGCTGTCTCTCTTCCTGCGCTGTCTCTTCCTGGCTCAGGATCAGAGCTGCAGAAAGGGATAGGGTGGGGGTGGTGAGGCCTAGTCACAAAGCTGGCTTGGACGTCAGAGGCTTACTAGAGCACTAGCTGGCAAGTCGCCTCAGGCTAGTGGCCAGC
The DNA here is from genome assembly GCF_049354715.1 of Callithrix jacchus. NCBI lineage: Eukaryota > Metazoa > Chordata > Mammalia > Primates > Cebidae > Callithrix > Callithrix jacchus. Next base: position 126,126,806 of record NC_133509.1, on the reverse strand, counting down.
ACCTGACTTCAGGGCTAGGATCTCATGCTGGGTTTCATGGCAGAGCTCTGAGTACCCGCTTGCCCTGCATCTTCTCCAGCAGGGGTTGGCAAACTTTTAAGGACCTCGAGAGGGCTCGAGAGGAATGATTTTAGGCTTTCTGGGCCTCACAGTCTCTGTTGTAGCTGCTCAACTCCGCCACATTCGAGAAAGCAAGCACTGATCATATGTCGGTGGATGGACATGGCTGACATCCAGTAAAGCTTTACTTATGGATACTGACATTTGAATTGCATATGATTTTTACATGTTGTGAAGTGATCACTTAAAAATGTAGCAACTGGCCAGGCACAGTGGCTCATGCCTGTAATCCCAGAACTTTGGGAGGCCAAGGTAGGTGGATCACCTGAGTTAGGAGTTTGAGACCAGTCTGGTGAAACCCCAGTCTCTACAGCATGATCCCATGGTGAAACCCCATCTCTACAGAAAATGCATTGTAGAGGCAGGCATTGTGGCAGGTGTCTTTAATCCCAACTACTCGGAAGGCTGAGGCAGGAGAATCACTTGAACCTGGGAGGTGGACGTTGCAGTGAGCTGAGATCGCGCCACTGCACTCCAGCTTGGGTGACAGACAGAGTGAGACTTTATCTCAAGAAAAAATAAAACAAAAATGAAAATGTAGCAATGATTCTTAGCCTACAGGATATACAGAAACAGGTGGCCAGCTGGATTTGGCCCCAGCTCTGCAGCTCCTAACCCTAAACACTGCCTGCGGCCATCTTTCTGCCACCTCTCTTTGGAAGCTGCACGTATATCTTTGAAGTGTTCCGTCTGAATTTCATCACGTGAGCTATTGGGTTACTGAGTGAATGAAGTTCACTGTCTGCAGTTGAGCCCTTTTGAAATTCTTAAAACTTCAATTTTTCCACCTCACTCCCCTTAAAGAAACACATTTGGACTTTGTCTAGCTCTTCAGTAAACCCTGTGACCTGCATTACTAGGGCACGGTGACACAGAAAAGAAGGTACGTGTTTGGTAGATACTTAGCACCTGCTGTCTTGTTAAGCAGGATGCATGGTGCCTACTCTCAAAAAACAAAGCAAACCAGTTCATCAGCAGGTTTTCATTGCCTGCACGCACTCCACCCAGCCTTGCAGTTGCCACAGATGAGAAATATAAAGCGTGGTCCTGGCCCTCCTTCACTTAAATACTTCTCTCTCCCAAGCACTTACTGTGTGCAAGGTGCTGGAGAAACCAAGCTGAGAAAATCCACGGAGGGCCCGCCCTCGAGAAGTTAAAGGTCTAATGTGGTTCTCAAACTCAGGCGTGTGTTAGAATCATCTGGGGGCCTTTCCAGACCACAGAACCCATTCCTTGAGCTTCTGAATCAGTAGTTCTGAGGTTGGGCTCCCTGAGAACTTAAATCTATAAATTCTAGGTAATGGCCTTGTGGCTGGGTAGGCACCATGGTTTAAGAACTGCTGGTCTAGCCGGGCGGTAGCTCACGCCTGTAATCCCAGCCCTTGGGAGGCTGAGGCAGGCGGATCACTTGAGGTCAGGAGCTCAAGACCAGCCTGACCAACATAGTGAAACCCCATCTCTACTAAAGACACAAAAATTAACCTGGTATGGTGGTGTATGCCTGTGATCCCAGCTACTCAGGAGGTTGAGGCAGGAGAATTGCTTGAACCTGGGAGGCTCAGGTTGCAGTGAACCAAGACTGCGCCACTGTTCTCCAGCCTGGACAACAGATTGAGACCCTGTCTCAAAAAAAAAAAAAGAAAAGAAAAGCTGCTGGTCTAATGGACTGAACAAGAACACTCCAGAAACTGGGGAGCCTACAACTGGAAGGCTTTCCTTCACAGTCTTTCTTTGTTATATGCTCCTTATGGTGGTTTACTTTCCCTTTGGAGATCTTGGCAGGCAGGTCTCGAGCAAGGAGTGGGGCCCCTCCCTGCTCAGCTCAGACACATCCTCATAGTCCCCATTCCCTATGCCCTGTACTGTTACCTGTCCGTCTTTAGCTTAAATGAAACCAAAACAGTCTGGCTATAGCAGTTTCTGTTGGAAGCTGATGCCTGGCATCCAGTGAGCCAGCCCCCTCTATCTACCTGGGATATTTAGTCCCATAACTTCCGACCCGACACACCTGGCTTCCCTCCTGGTACGTCTGAAACACGAGGCCCCTAATGCACAGGGGGGCTTCCCATCCCAGAGAAGTGACAACAGTAACCCCACCACACCCCCACTCTCTGGGCGTCAGTGCAGGGAGGGAGTGTCACAAGATGGGCCAGGGACGGTGGTTATCAAAGACTCTGAAGTGTGCAGGGAGGAGCCGGGTGGAGCAGAAGCAGCTCTGGAGTCAGGCAGCTGCAGGCTTTTGTCTGGGTCTGGTGCTCTCTGGACGCATGGCCTGCTAAAACTCCATGACCCGTTTCCTCACCTTGACACAGCCCTTCAGCAACCTTGCAAGGTTGCTTTGAGAATTAAATGAGTTTCTTTGCAATTAATACATGTGGTTCCTAGAACAGCACATGGTCCCACGGGTGATGAAAGGTACCTGTGGATATCATGGGTCTTACTGCACACTCACCCAAGATACGTAGCATCAAACTAGCATAAAACAACAGATGCGTCTGTTCAGTGGCCTCCAGATGTTTGTGCAGGGCAGGAGTCATTGGCAGGTGCAGATGGCTCCTGAGCTACCAACCCACCTTCAGCCTGACACCCACCGGCCTCTCATCCCCTGTGCACTCACTGCCTCTTCCCCTTCACGTCAGCCTCAGGAGAACCTGTGCTTGCAGAAGGCTGCAGTTCCCTGAGCAAGGCCATAGACCTTTGTCTCCATGACTCTGCCGATTCCCAAGGTGGTGGCAAAGGACGCCTGCCCCCAGGCAGGGGAAGCAGAGCTCAGGTAGCAGCTTCACAGGGACAGTCTGGTGGCTAGGCTGTCCCGCTGGCTTCATTTCCCTGTGCAGCCCACCATTCCCGCTTCTGGGCTCTGTCCCTCTCTGTCACTCGCCCTGCTCCTGCTCCCATTCTGCCTCTCTCTTCCCTTTCTCGGGCCCGGAGAGAGGTCTGGGTGGCAATGAAGGTTCTGGCGTTTCAGGAGCTGCCCTTGTTCCTGTTGCTCTTGGTGGTGCAAGGTGAAGTCCTCGTGACGTCCTAGAGTGACCAGGAAAGGCAGGCCCTGCCCACACCCACTAAGGTTCAGTTCCTGCTCTGCTTGGTGGAAACAGGTCAAAGCAGTCGGGCATCTGGGGTTCTTTCCTGGTGGTCCCATGCTGCCCCAGCCACCTTCACCATCCTGCCATGGCTGGTGTGTATGGTGGGGGCACATGTGCCTCGGAGAAGGCAGGCAGGAGGGGAACTGCAGTCCCAGCCATGCAGGCTGCTCAGTGGTGGGGGTGGGGGGTCCGAGGACTGGCCTAACCCTCATGCCCACCTCCACCCTTCCCTCTCTCCTCTGTAGGACACACCCAGTTGCCGGGATGACCTGCTGAGTGACTACTTCCGGAAGGCCAGCGATCCCCCAGCCATCGGAAGCCAGCCAGGACCACCTGCCAAGAAAGAAGGGGCCAAAATGCCCACCAGCTTTGTGGCCCCCACCGTTAAGGTGGCCGCCCCTGCCTCAGAGGGGAGGCCGCTAAAGCCGGGGCAGTATGTGAAGCCAAACTTCAGACTGACTGAGGCCGAGGCCCCACCCAGCGTGGCCCCCAGACAGGCCCAGCCCCCCCAGAGCCTGTCTCTGGGCAGACCCCGGCAGGCCCCGGTGCCCGCAGCTTCCCACGCACCTGCCGGCCGCAGCGCCTCCCTGAGCCGAGCCTTCAGCCTAGCCTCAGCTGACCTTCTCCGGGCCAGCGGACCCGAGGCTTGCAAACAGGAGTCACCCCAGAAGCTGGGGGCTTCTGAGGCTTCGGGGGGCAGAGAGACAGGCAGCTATACCCTGCCAGGCCCCGCACCCCCCAGCTCCCACAGCCTGGCCCGGGAGCGGACTCCACTTGTGGGAAAGGCTGGTGGCTCCTGTCAGGGCCCGGGTCCCCGCAGCCGGCCGCTGGACACGAGGCGCTTCTCCCTGGCTCCCCCAAAGGAGGAGAGGCTGGCCCCTCTGCATCAGTCCGCCACAGCCCCCACCATTGCCTCGGCAGGTGTTGGTGCTGGCAGTGGTGGCAGCAACTCCCAGCTCCCGCACTTCTCACCTGCTGCAGCCACGGCTGGCAGGACCAAGCCCAAGGCGCCCCCACACTCAGGGGAGGTGGCTACCATCGCCCCTGTCCGGGTGGGGCTCAACCTCTCAGAGGGAGATGGGGTCCCAGGGCAGGGCTGCAGCGAGGGGCTCCCGGCCAAGAGCCCAGGTCGGTCTCCTGACTTGGCTCCCCACCCTGGCCGGGGCCCTGAGGACTTGAGTCGAGGGAGCAGCTCAAAGAGCACCCCGGCCTCCCCGGAGCCGGGCGGGGACCAGCAGACAGTGTGGTACGAGTACGGCTGCGTGTGACTGTCTTGAGGCTGAGCTGGCAAACCTGAAAACGACTGATGTGCCCTCCGACACTCATGGCCTTTTCTCTTGCTTGCCTGCGGTGCCAGGAAGGGGTTTGGAATGAGGAGCGGGGTTCCCATGCCTTTCTGCTGTTTGTTCTGTGAATGGAAACACTGTGCCAAGCCCCGAGAGGATGACGCTTCCAGGTGTGTAATGAGTCTTCTGTATCAGCCGCTTCCAGCAGCTGCTATCTTTGGAATAAATCCACGTCAGCATGGGGACCAATTAGGATGCAATGACAAACTGACTTCCCCCAAAGCAGACACTACTCCAGTATGTCCCAGTACAGCACTGGTTTGCAATGTGTGGAGCTCCGTTGGGCGCACACATACTCGCACAGCAGGCTCACAAGGCTCCGGCCTGGGGGCGCCTAAGCCCCACTCCCTCTCCCAAAGGCCATCAGATCTGAGGAGAAGCCCAGACTGGCCATACTGCGGAGGTCTCGAGGGCCGTGGGCAGACCCCAGAGTCAGGCCAGCTGTTAAAAACGGGAGTGCTGCTGTTCCATTCCTGGGGTCCCAAGCACTTCCCTTTACCCCAGGACCCAAGGCGCCTCCAAGGCAGCTGGCCGTGGCCTTGGCCATTTGTCCCCAGCCTCCAGCTGGCTCCTGAGCTCTGCACCAGGGGCTTTGAGGACCACACAGGCACCTGCCTTCCTAGATTTCCCTGGCTCACTTTTCTGCCAACACTGGATCTGCCAGGCCTGGGGATGGGGAGGGCAGGACAGAGGCCCCCACCCAGCCCCCTCCAGGCCAGGGTGCATAGTGGACCTGACCGAGGGGTCGCCTGGGCAAAGCGAGGTGTAGGCTCAATGTGTAAGTGGCCGTGGCCCCCGACTTCCTCCGTCTCAGATGGGGTGTTGATTTATTTCTGAATAACTTTTTGGGTATAGAAACCAATTTTTAAAAAATAGATCACGTATATATGTACACACTCATGTGAAATATGTATACTGTGGGGGATCTATTTATGTTCCAGAGGGAGTCATTCTCTTCTGTCGGGAATCCTATCTGCTGCTCTGTGTCTTTGGTCGGATTCCTGACAATTCAGTTTCCTGTTGTAAAGGTGCTTTTTCTGGGGTGAACTAAACCTATTGATTTCTTTTTTAAGATTTTTTTTTTTTCCTTTTGATTTAATATACTGAGAAAGAAATGGGAGACTTTTGAATGTTAACAAGATCCTTTTAGGAGCGTTTGGGATTGTGTATTAAATAACCATCCATTCTGGAATGCAAGGACAGGGTTGTAATAAAGTGGAATGGAACCGAAGCGCGTTCTGGCTTTCCTCACTGCACATTGTTAGCACTGGGTGGGCCCCTGGGGCTCCCTGCGCCCCTGCCTCTGTACCCCGGGGATCCTTCCTCCACAGTTGGAATCCACTCCTTGCCTTCCCACTGGGTGGGGGATGCTGTTACATGCGCAACAAGAGACAAATGTGAAGGACAGATGGCCTGTAATGTGACAGCTTTCCACCCCTCCCCAGGTACATTTAAGCTAGCATAAATTGAATCCTATTTTATTTGTTTTTCTAAGGGGCATGTGACGGGCTGGAGATCAGCCTGGACAACATAGTAAGATGTTGTCTACAAAAAAAAAAGAAAAATTTCTGTATACCAGTAGTTCTAGCTACTCAGGAGGCTCCCTTAAGCCCAGGGAGGTCAAGGCTGCAGTGAGCAGTGGTAGTGCCACTGCACTCCAGCGTGGGAGGCAGACAGAGTGAGATCCTATCTCAAAAGAAAAAACGGCAGGGCATGGTGGCGCACACCTGTGGTCCCAGCCACAAGGGAGGCTGAGGTGGGAGGATCACTTGAGCCCCGGAGGTTGAGGCTGCAGTGAGCCAGGGCTTGTGCATTTGCACTCCAGCCTGGGAAACAGAGTGAGACACCGACTCAGAATTAATTGTGTGCATTTTGCTGTGGAGCTCATCTCATGGGGATGGGAGCACAGCTTGACGGGACTCCTTTTGATTTTCCCAAGGCTACTCAACCAGTAAATGCTGGATCTGGAATTGGGACCTTGGGGGCCGCAGATGCTGAAATCGGATGCCTGGTAGGCAGGAGGAAGAGAGGGAAGGGGGAGGCATGAATACAGCCACGCCTAACCAAGGTTCTTCTGACATATTTTCTGTCCAGTTGCTTCCCCAGTGTCTCCTTCCTTCCCACCAAACCTATTTTTTGGCTCTCTCCTCACCTCCTTGCCTGTTCTCCCCGAGGCTCTGCAGTCTGTCCTGTATCTGGCCACTCTGCGGGAACTGCCATCCATGCTGTTTTGAGCCAGACTGAGTGGCGGCCACCCGCAGTCTTCATCCTGTGTGGTCTTTATAGGACTTGACACCCAGCCAGGCACTCCTTGGCACCCTCAGCATCTGCTGAGTGCTTCTCTGTCCCTCTGGGACAGCTCTGTTCTGCCCGCTCCTTCGTCCCTTCACTCATCCCTCCCAGGGACATCAGGGATCACTGGGCAGAGCCCTGGGTCCCACCTCCACCGCACCCCTGCTCTGCATCCACCCTTCAGGCCTGACCGCCCCCCCTCCCTACGCAGGGAGGGCTTGTGGAGGTGACCTCCAGCCAACCTCTCCTGACCTGTAGGCTGGGACTACTGCCTTCCTCAACCCAGCTTCCCTGTTCCCAGGATCATCTCTGCAGCCTCAGGAGCCTGAGATTCGAGCTGGACCCCTTCTTTCCTCACATCCCATATTTCAGAGGTCACGTCCTATACCTGAGGATGGGGTGGGAATCTGGGCCCCTCCCCTCTGTGGGGGCAGTCCCTGTCCTAGGTCATACCCTCCAGCTGACTGGTCTCGCTGCCTCAGGCTCTCCCCCTACTCTTCACTGGCTCCAGCCGGCTTTTGATCCCATTGGTTCTATAGGACAGCTCCTGCCAAGGTCACTAATCCAGAGCCAACTTCTCAGCCCTTATTGTCACTTCTCAAGAGGTGCCCTGACTCAGGCGACCTTCCTATTTAGAACACTCCCCTCTGCACTGGCCACACCCTGAGCAGCACAAGGTCAGGCATAACCAGGTCCACACATGTGTGTGTCTTTCCACCAGGCCAGACTTTTGTTGATGCTCTTTTTTTTTTTTTGAGATGGAGTTTTGCTATTGTTGCCCAGGTTGGAGTGCAGTGGTGCCATCTCCTCTCACTGCAACCTCTGCCTCCCAGGTTCAAGTGATTCTCCTGCCTCCGGCTCCTGAGAGCTGGGATTACAGGTGTGAACCAACATGCTCGGCTAATTTTTGTATTTTTAGTAGAGATGGGTTTTCACCATGTTGGCCAGGCTGGTCTCGAACTCCTGACTTCAAGTGATCTGCCCGCCTTGGCTTCCCAAAGTGCTGGGATTACAGGCGTGAGCCACTGCACCTGGCCTCCTTTGGTTATTTTAAAATGTACAATAAGTTATTGTTGACTGTAGTCATCATGTGTGATCAAATACTAGGTCTTACTCTATCTAAGTATATGTTTGTACCCATTAGCCGTCCTCATTCCCCGCCACCCCATTCCCCTGCCCAACCTCTGATAACCATCCTTCTACTCTCAATCTCCATGAGTTCAGTTGTTTTCATTGTTAGCTCCCTCAAATAAGAATATGTGAAGTTTCTCTTTCTGTGCCTGGCTTATTTCACTTCACATAATGAGCTCCAGTTCCATCCATATGGCAAAGGACAACGTCTCACTCTTTCTTATGGCTGAGTAGTACTCCGCTGTGTACATGTGCCACGTTTTCTTCGTCCATTCATCTGTTGATGGACACTTTGGTTGCATCTTGGCTGTTGTAAACAGCAGAGTCTTTGATGTGGGCGGAGCCTTCAGTGACAGATGCTAGGTGCTTATCAGGAGTGACAGCAAGATGATGTCAGTTGAGACGGCAGTTTCAAGCTGCTGAAGTCTTCTCTCTTCGTGGTCAGAGTCTTCTGGCGAGGACTGAGTGGAGGAGGGTGCTTGGTTATGTCCTTACCTGGCTGGACGCAGTCTTTATTGATCAGGTAAAACATGTGGTCCCTGTTGGCGAAGTGCCTTATTAAGCGTAAGATGGAGTCTTTTTCTAAGATGGAGTTACTTATGTGGAAGGTGCTCTGTACGCCAGCCCCTTGCAGACTAGGTCCTCTCTAGAGGCACGTCCAGCCCCCTTGATCATGCTTCATCAAGCGCAGGCATATCCATAACTTAAATTACCATCTATTCCCAGAAGGCTCCAACCTTGTATCTCCAGCCCCCACCTCTCCTCCAAAACTCCAGATCTGGATTTACAACTTGCATGTCCCAAACGCACCTCAAATTCAGCCTGCCCAGCACAGCTCACCATCCTCCCCTCCAAAGCGAAGCCTCTTTGTATTCCCACCTCACCACCCCTCAGGCCCCATGAATGTCTTGGGTGAATGTAAATTATAATTCGATTTTTTAAAAAAATGTGTTGCGTCTGTAGCCGTTACAAGGAGAATAGCACAAAAAACTGAGGAACTATTTGCTCTGCATTCAGAAACTACCACCAGAGGATGCTGGCCTTACCCTCACTCTTCCCCGTGTTCTGTTACTCCATCGGCTACTTTCAACGCTAAGACCCCGCTCACCTCCACAGCCAATCCCAAGCCATGACCCCCTTCAGCAGTACCATGGGGTCCTGTGGCTAAGAGAGCACCTCTGATCATGCCCCCTCCTGAGTTCCAGGGCCCCACCCTCTGCGCTGGTGTGGTGTGTGACCCGGTGGCTGGGAAATCCCCAAGTTGTAGCTGGATATTCTTTTTTTTCCTTCTGAGACAGCGTCTTATGCTGTCCCTCAGGCTGGAGTGCAGTGGTATGACTGTGGCTCACTGCAACCTCAAGTGATCCTCCTCCCTCAGCCTCCTGAGTAGCTAGGACTACAGGCACCGGCCACCACACCTGGCTATTTTTTTATTTTTATTTTTTTTTAGAAACGGGGTCTTGCTGCATTACCCAGGCTGGTCTCAAACTCCTGACCTCAAGTGATCCTGCGAATTTGGCCTCCCAAAGTGCTGGGATTACAGGCGTGAGCCACCACACCTGGCCAGAGTTTGACTCTTATCATCCATAACACTTCACAAATAATAAAACATACAATAATAGTTATTGTAAAATCCATACAATCCACACAACCAATTGATTCTCACAGAAAGCTCACTGCTATTTTCCAAACTCTTGTATTTGTAGCCAACCTGTGCTTGCAACTGACAAATGAGCGTAGCTCCAACATGAATGTGGTTGGTATTTTTTTTAATGTTACCATGTAAGACAAAAGGGAAGCAAGTCAAAGATGTATGTCAGAGCTTCACTGAAAACAAGAGTAGCTTTGTTTCACCTGGTGGTAGTTTCTGAATGCAGAGCAAATAGTTCCTCAGTTTTTTGTGCTATTCTCCTTGTAACGGCTACAGACGCAACACATTTTTTTAAAAATCGAATTATAATTTACATACCATAATATTCACCCAAGACATTCTTCTCTATCCTTCATAAGTCTGGACACACTAGACAATGAAAAACATAAATCAAGCCCAAGTTTATAACATTTACCAATTTCTGTGGTATAATGACGCTCACCATGGCCAATGTTAAGCTGCCAGCACTGAACACATCACCAAACATGGAACTGGTCTCAATCTTTTTTTTTTTTGTTTTGTTTTAGATGGAGTTTCACTCTCGTTGCCCAGGCTGGAGAGCAATGGTGCGATCTTGGCTCACCACAACCTCCACCTTCTGGGTTCAAATGATTCTCCTGCCTCAGCCTCCCGAGTAGCTGGGATTACAGGCATGCACCGCCAAGCCAGGCTAAGTTTTGTATTTTTAGTAGAGACAGGGTTTCTCCGTGTTGGTCAGGCTGGTCTCGAACTCCCAACCTCAGGTGATCCGTCTGCCTCGGCCTCCTAAAGTCCGAGATTACAGGCGTGAGCAACCATGCCAGGCCGGTCTCAATCTTTGCAATTAAAAAAATCTCAATTTTTAAAAAATCGAGATAAAATTTCCATACCATAATCACCCAAGATATCTCTATCATTCTTAAGTCTAGAAACACTAGACAAGGAAAAAAACATAAGCCCAAGTTTATCACATTTACCAGTTTCTGTGGTATAAGTACTCACCGTGGCCAAGGTCAAGCTGCCGGCACTGAGCACATCACTTAACACAGAACTGGCCAGGGAAGCTCCTGGCCCCTAAAGATTCCCTGAAAAATCACTCACATGAGGCAGATTGATTAAGAGGAGAAAAGACATACATATTTAACATGTATACATGAGAGGCTTCAGAATAAAGACTAGACCCCCTCTAGTGTAGTCCAGAAACTTATAGACTATCTTGAGATTACAGACAGAGTGGGGTCTCGGGTCCTGGCAGAGCAGGTTATGAGAGGGAGAGAAGAATTCTATTGAGGGGCAATAAAGTGATACTAAGGAGAATGACTGGATGGGCAACAGAAAGTAACTTGTAAAATTATTTGGAATTTATACGATCCTTGGAAACAGTCATTGTCTTGAAAAAGGGTCTTTTCGGATGTATTTACATTCTGGGTCTTCTTTGCTGTAATGGGTAATGAGGTGATGTGGGGGGAGTACAAGAACCACTGCTCCCCTTGGTGATGCAGTCCTTTCTTTTTATAGATAGGGGGAAAGTTTCTTCCAGCTTATTGATCTCTAAAGGTGTTGAATTCAAAATACTCATTGTACCAGGGAGCCATATTTTGGGGTGAAATATTTTGGGATTTCCTTCACCAAAAAGAGATGTGCCGTAGGACCCCATGATGTAATATCACCACCATACAGATACAATAGGTGTCACCTGAAAGCATGGGTACAAGTAAAATAATTAGGAAGTGGGGAGTCTTGAGTATTACGTTTGCTTTTCATGTAACTTACTTGATGGTAGGTTTACATAAGTTAATTTTTAATGATGGCTGTGCTGAACAACTGGCTTGCAAAACTACTGGAAATTCACTGATGTGTTTTCACAAGCCAGCACAGGTCAGCTCTGGCACTGGAAGCACCGCCCCTTAGGGATGGGCTGCAGGGGAAGAGTCAGAACCACCGAGCAGAAATGACCAAAGGAGAAGGAGCGAGAAGAGAAGAGAAGCTGGGGGCTTTGCAGAGCTCACCATCCCCACCAACGCTGGTGTGTGCAGCTGTGCCGGCTGCTGGCTGTGTCCTGGGCTGTTTCCCTCTCATTTCTGCCCTCCCAGCCCCAGGAATGGCCTTAGAGGAGGGGTACCAGGTGGGCAGGATGGTCACAGGGATTCCAGGCCCGGTAGCAGGCTCAGCTGCCCCCAAACTCAGCCCTGGAAGAGCCTAGGTTTGAAAGACGTGGTCTTCCCGAACAAAGCAATTCTGGAACAAGGCACAGAGAATGGCCCCTCTGGCTTGCCTGGAGTCAGGGAAACTCTGTCCGGGCTCTTCCCTCACCTTCCACCCTCCCTCCTTGCCCTTCTCCAGAGAGAGCAGAAAGAGTCGGTCTGGGGAATGACAGACCCCAGGCCCCGAGGCAAGCCCATCACCTCTCCATCCGTATGGGGGACAGTGATCTCCACCGGGCAGAGTCCATAGTCCGAAGTCCGGCGCAGAAATGTCCCCCCTCCAAGCTCCGGCCTTTTATCTCAGCCCCACGAAGTTAGGTTCGTCGTGTCACATCTGAGAGCAGAGACAGAACCAGCCACCTGCTCCCCATCTCCTCTCCCCCAAAGAGACCACAAATAGATCGGGCAGGGATCCAGCCAGCCTGGCAGGCAGGGAGGGAAACCTGGGCCCCTCCGAGCCTCCAGGAGCAGTCCTGGGAGACGCACCCTCCCCAGGCCGGTGGTGGGTGCGGGTGCTCTGCCGGCCTGCGCCCGCGCCCCCTGGTGTCCGGCGGGGCCTGGTGTCTGTCCCCGCGGCCGGGTGGGCAGCGGAGTCTCCGCCTCCCGCCCGAGGACCCCGCACGGCGAGCGCCGTGCAGGTCCCGCCACGCCCCGCAGGCACCGTCCCCGCGGCCACTCCCTCCCGCGGGCCCAGCAGAGCCGCAGCCGCGCTTCCTGCACCCGGGACCCGACAGAGGTGAGTGCGTCCGGGCGGCCGGGGCGAGGGCTGGCGGCGGCGGCAGCACGGGGACGCGCCCGGGGACCGCTGACCTTCAGCTAGGCCGGCTCCCCGCCAGCTCCCGGGGCGGAAAATTCAAATCCGCTCTGTGGAATAGAAGCCTTTGGGGGAAGTGGAGCGGAAGGACTGGGGCAGGTCTCTGTGCTAGGAAACAAATGAATGGGGCTCTTGGGGCCCAGGGACCTGCCACCCTCAGGGTGTCATGGGGTGGTGTTTGGGGGGATGGCAGGTCAGAGGGGCTCCCTTGCCCAGGGTTCCTGGGGTGGGGGCAGATCTCAAAAGTCCAGCACTGTCCGGACCCCCTGAGGACACAGTTGCAGCTGAGGCACAGAGAGGAGCACTACAGGAGGAGTCAAGGGACCCGTGCCCAGGCTGGAGGTCTGGGTTCAGTGGCATCCCTTAAAGCTGGGGAAATGCCATGCCACCCTGGCCCAGAGGGAGGAGAGAGGCGAGAGGAGGAGGGAGGGCACACTAACATTTACTGAATGCCCGCCTGGTGCCAGGCACTTCTCACACATTATTTTGTTTAACTGTCTCGTTTTATCCTTCATTCATTTATTCAGCAAAACGGGCACTCTGCTGGGCTTTGGCCTGAGGTGGAGGGAGCTGGTCACTGCCCTTGTAACTCACACTCTACGTGAGAGACAGACTGTTATTCAGAGTGGCCACTGCCCTGCTTCTCCTTCCTGCCCAAGATGATCAGAATCAAACTAAGAGGCTGCGGGCAATACACCCGTAGACCAATGAGAAAGCCCTAAGCCCACACCATCACCATTCAAGGGGCTCTTCTGTATCCACAGCATCATACACACCAGTCACCCAGAGAAGTCCCAGGATCTAGTTGCTTTCGGGTTTCAGTTCAGAGTCACCTCTTCCAGGAAGGCTTCCCTGACTTCCCACCCAAAGTAAAAAGACCAGAAGCTTCTTACTTTGGCTCCTGAGGCGTGGCTCCTCCCTGCCCATTATCTTCCAATCATACCTGTTATCAGAATGTTGTTTTTGCTGTGTTCGTCCCGGTCTTCCCTTCTAATCAGTTTCAAAAAACCTCAGACCCCTCAAGTTCCAGGTGGAAGTCTTGACTGGGGAGTGGGGTCACATAAGCTTTCCATGGGCATCAGGGGATGAAGGGATAGCTTAACATTTATTATTGAGCATTACTAGGGGCAGGATATACATATATTCCATGTCTAGTATATGCATAATGTTCTTATTTGAATATTTTACCTTGGGAGCTGGAATACCACGAGACCTCTACTCAAAAATGGAAACTGGAAACTTATGTCTTATCATCACTATTTTCAGATACCACCTGTGCTTCTCAACTTCTGGGCAGAGTTCATCATTTCCAGGCCCCTGAGGTACAAATCCTGTTACCTCCGATTAACCCCTGGGGCTCCTGACTGAGTACAGAGAGCAGATAGGAACCCACCTTCTAAAGAGGGTGGCCGGCTTCCAGCTCTCAGAGACTCTCAGAGCCTCCAGCTGCTCTCCCTCTAACCCCTGTTCCTACTTCCCCCTCCCCAGTACTGACTGTGTGTGTTGGGGGTTGGAGATTGTGAAGTGTGGGGGCTGCTGTTGGTGGAAGTCCTGATAGGGGAGTGGGGTCAGGCCCCAGCAATGAAGAGGACCTGGACCCAGTGGTCAATTCCAGGGCAAGGGGGAACATCCCACTCTTGGTTCTACTACACAAATACATTATTTTTTAAAAAAGAAATTATAATCTACTTCCAGAAATAAAAAATCCGTACCCCTTGCCACAAAGGAAGGTAATTAAACAAATAAAAGCAAGGGACTGGGCAGATAAAAGCAAGGAACTAGGCAGCAGCGTTACTGAACTTTAGCAGCTGGGGACATACCTGAGGCCTGCTCTCTAGGCTACAAAAGGAGAGAAGCAAGGATGAGAGTGGTTAAAGACAACGAGCACCCACGTGAGGCTTTCTCCTTAGTGTAATAAAACTGATCAAGAAAGGACTGGGGCCGGGCGTGGTCGCTCACACTGGTAATCCCAACACTTTGGGAGGCTGAGGTGGGTGGATCACCTGAGGTTGGGAGTTCGAGACCCGCCTGACCAACATGGTGAAACCCCATCTCTACTAAAAATACAAAAGTTAGCAGAGTGTGGTGATGCATGTCTGTAATTCCAGCTACTTGGGAGGCTGAGGCAAGAGAATTGCTTGAATTTGGGAGGTAGAGGTTGTAGTGAGTAGAGATTGTGCCATTGCACTCCAGCCTGGGTGGCAGAGTGAGATTCTCTCTCAAGAAAAAAAAAAAAAAAAAAAAAAAAGGCTTGCACAGGGAATAATAAAAATAATCACTGACTCCTTCAGTCAGCACCTCCTGAGTGCAGAGCGCCCGGCAGTGCCTAGAGTGATATAAAACAAATCTTCAGTTCATCTTGTTATCAACTAAAGGGCTACTTCTTCCAGGAAGTCCACCATGATATGCCCTTCACAAGCTAAACCTCTCCTGCTGTAACGCTTACCATGTTTCATTGCAATGGCTTATTGTCTTCCACTCGTGAGTGTAAATTTCATAAGAACAACCACTAGGTCTGTCTTGCTCACCTCACTGTCCTGGCACCTGCCTTACCCCAGCCGCAGAGCCTAGAGCACAGGTGTTAAATGAACTGATGAATGAATAACTGAGTGAGGCTCCCTGACTTGGATCCTCTTGGCCCCTTCCAGTTATGCCTTTCTTTCCTTCTCCCTGCCCTCCTTCCTGTCCTTATCTAAACCCTCCATCCTTCAAAGCCCTGCCAAGGTTCCAGCTTCTGCAGAGGCCTTTTTTAACCAAGAGACCCAAGCTGAGCCCTCCTGCCCTTGAATATTCCATGGTTGGCAATACATATACCCAGGGTGCATTCAGTTCCATGTCCAGTGTGTTCCCCACACCTCCAGAGGGCAGGGGCTGTGGGTGACACATAAACCACAGGTGCTCAGGAAACACTGTGGAGTGGCTCCACTTGGGCCACGCTCCAAGGACGCAGCTGTGTTGGGTCTCAACAGCTGTATTAGTTTCCTGTTGCTGTGGAACGAATTACCACCAATTTAGCATCTTAAAACAACACACATTCATTATTTTAGAATTCTAGAGGTGAGAATAGGGTCTCATAGGGCTAAAAGTAAGGTGTTAGTAGGGCCAGCCAGGTCCTTTGTGGAGATTCAGGGGAGACTCCATTCCCTTGCCCTTGTCAACATCTCAGGCCTGCCTGCATTTCTTGGCTTGTGGTCCCCTCCCATCTTCAAAGCTGACAATGGTTGGTGGAGCCCTCCCCTCACTGCATCACTCAGATTCTCTCTTCTGCCTCCCTCTTATGCCCTTGTGATGACATTGGGCCCACGTTGATAACCCAGGATTGTCTCCCCATCTTGAAGTCTTTGTCACATTTGCAAAGTCCCTTTAATGTGTAAGATAACATGTTCACAGGTACTGGGGATTAGAACACAGTCATCTTTTTTTCTTTTTCTTTTCCTTTTTCTTTTTTTTAACAGTCTTGCTCTGTTGCCCAGGCTGGAGTAGAGTGGCATGATCTTGGCTCACTGCAACCTCCATCTCCTGGGTTCAAGTGATTCTCATGCCTCAGTCCCCCAAGTAGCTGGGACTACAGGCATGTACCACCATGCTTGGCTAAAATTTTTGTTTGTTTGTTTGTTTTTGAGACGGAGTTTCGCATTGCACCCAGGCTGGAGTGCAATGGTGCGATCTTGGCTCACCGCAACCTCCGCCTCCTGGATTCAGGCAATTCTCCTGCCTCAGCCTCCTGAGTAGCTGGGATTACAGGCACGTGCCACCATGCCCAGCTAATTTTTGTATTTTTAGTAGAGATGGGGTTTTACCATGTTGACCAGGATGGTCTTGATCTCTTGACTTCGTGATCCACCCGCCTTGGCCTCCCAAAGTGCTGGGATTACAGGCGTGAGCCACCGCGCCCGGCCGGTATTTTTTTTAGTAGAGACAGTAGAGACAGGATTTTCCAATGTTGGCCAGGCTGGTCTCAAACTCATGACCTCAAATGATCCGCCTGTATCAGCTTCCCAAACTGCTGAGATTACAGGTGGGAGCCCGCACCCTGTCAAGGGCACAGTCATCTTTGAGGGCTGGTGCTCTGCCTACCACAGTAGCTGTCCCTGGTAGTCACAGGATACGCTGGCTGGTGGAATATTCCTAGTAGCTGACATTTACTGCTCCAGGCACATTACAGGACACTCCATGAGTTAGGTACCATCATTGTCATTTCACAGATGAGGAACAGAGGTTAAGTAACTTTGCACGTGGTAGAGCTGGGATTTGAACCTAGGCAGTGGGGCTCCAGGGTGTACCTTCCTGGCCTCTAGGCTACACTGCCTCTCTGGCGCCATTATTGCCCTCAAGATGCCTGGAACAGGCCAAGAAGATCTGAAGCCTAGCTCGGGGGGAGAATTTTCCCCAAGGTTTTCTAGGTAAGGCCCCTGTCTAAGCTACAAATTCTCTGCCAGTGCTCTGTCATTTCAGCCCTTCCTCACCCCTCCCACCATCCACACCTCATTATAGGCACCTAAGCCATGATCGAAGAGGGTGGGAGGGAGAGCTGCCGATGGTTCTCTTTAGGGGTTCCAGGCAGTTAAGGCTGGAAAAGTTTCTGTGTGCCAAACACCACTCACATCCATCCCTGTCCTCTCCCAGCATCCACACACGAAGTCCTATGAGCCCCATAGGAGGCAAATCTGATGTAGCAAATCAAAGAAAAGTAATCACCATGTACCTAGTTCACTGCCACAAAGAAGCCTACACTCTTAAACCAGATTGGAACACAGAAGCCTTCCATGGGCATCGGGGGAGGCAGGGATGGCTTAACGTTTACTCTTGAGCATTCCTAGGGCAGGCACAGTTCTAGGAGTTTCATACTTACTCAGTTAACACCACAACCCCGCGCAGTACTGTTTCTTGTTGTTCTGGTTTTTGGTGTTTTGTTTTTGAGATGGAGCCTTGCTGCGTAGCCCAGGCTGGAGTGCAGTGGCATAATCTCGGCTCACTGCAACCTCTGCCTCCTTTCATCGATCCCCCTGCCTCAGCCTCCCAAGTAGCTGGGATTACAAGCGGGCATTACCATGCCTGGGTAAGTTTTGTATTTTTAGCAGAGACTGGTTTCACCATGTTGGCCAGGCTGGTCTTGAACTCCTGGTCTCAAGTGATCTGTCTGCCTCAGCCTCCCAATGTGTTGAAATTACAGGCATGAGCCACCACACCTGGCCCAGTACTGTTATTATCTCCATTTTGCATATCAGGAAACTGAGGCACACAGAGTATGTCACTTATTTAAGGTCACATAGCCAATAAGTGGAGGAGCCAGGACTGGGGCCATTCTCCATAAGCAGAGAATGAAGGCAGAGGCTGACCAGGGCTGAACAGCCCCGGCCTGGGCTGTGCTACTTCCGTCAGCAAAGCCCCCTCTTGTGCCTTCCCAGCATAACCTGTTATTTTTGGACCTGTCGAAGCTGATATCCTGGTTTCTATGTCAACCACACTTCCATTTAATTAATTTATTTCCTTTTTTCTTCTTCTTCTTTAAATAGAGACAGGGTCTTGCTATGGCTATGGCTGTAGACTTGCCTGGGCTCTTATTGAAGTCCTCACCTCAAATGATCCTCCCACCTCAGCCTCCCAAGGTGCTGGGATTACAGGCATGAGCCACCCACGCCCAGCCTTCAAGTAGATTTCTTGACAGCACCTTTATATGTGATTCTTACACCAGTCTTCACTGTTAACCCCATTTTAAAGAGGCAGAAACCAAGGCGTAGGGAGGCTGCAGAACTTGCCAGAGCTCTCAGAGCCAAAAAGCAGCAGATGTGGAATTCAAACCCAGGCATTCAGATGCCCAAGTCCCCTGTACTCCCCCTCTCCCAAACAGTCTCAGCCTGAGCAAGCCCAACCTGAAGCCTTCCTCCTGGAGTCCCAAGTCCAGCCAGGAATGTGACATGGGCTCCCCAGGCCTCCAGATGTGTGTGCTCACACTTTGTCTGGACTTGTTCCTCCCTGGCCTCCAAACGTTCTGCCCTCAGATGTCCCCATTAGTCACAGTCTGAGAGCCCTCGGATTAGCTGGATGGGAGTAGAGGCAACTTTGTGGTGGTCATCAGCTTGTCCCATTCATCAGCTCAGGCCTGAGCCTGCTGGACTGTGGTTGTTGCCAGAAGCAATAACTCTTAGGAAAGAAAACCAGACTCTTTGTGCCTGAAACTGTCCTGAGAGGTACTTGACTCATCATCAGCGAGTATTTCCCAAAAGGAAAATTACCGACCTGATTTGGCAGCTGGATGCTCTGCTCTAGAACGCTCATGATGACAGGAAGCACAGGACAGGGTGGATCAGCAAGCGAAGGCTCAGGCCTGAGCAGGGACTGAGACAAGCTGGCACTAGAAGCTTGGGAGGAAGTAGGGACTCATTCTGTTGTTTAGGGGATAAAGAGGGATTTCCGGTAAGGCCAGCCAGCTGTGCTAATTGGAAGAGCGAAGTGGAAAAACAGTAATTTTCAAAAATATATCTTCTGTGCATTCTGAGATATATGCACATTCTTCTATGAGTATGAGTTTGCAGTGAGGATATATCTGATGCATCCTTTTCAGTATCAATCAGACTCAGCAGGAAGCAGATGCCACCCTCAGTCAAGGTAACTGATGGGAGTTTAACACAAAAGTGTGGACAGGGCTAAGGGAGCCTAAGGGATGGAGGGTCTGGCGTGCCTCCGGAGCTGTTACTAGCCCTAGGGTTGCAGGAGGAAGGGAGAGAGAAGGGCGGGAGAAAGACTGGACAGGAGCTGAGCTGACACCTTCAGCCAAGGGAAGCAGCCAACCTGAAGTGACCCTGGCAGAGTGCATCAATATTCCCGGGTCTTCACTCTCCTCCCATCCTCTGATCTTCAGTTAGTGCTTCCTGTCCAACCCTAGCAGACCCTGGAGGGCAGGGAGCCAGTGACATAATCCTTAGAGTAGGGGGATGGAGACTGGATCTGGATAGGTGCGTAGAAAGTATACAGCTCCCTTCTAGTGCGGGAGCCTCTTTCTCACATTTCTTTGGCTGCCATTTTCTGGACACCTGCAGTGTGTCACTCTGGGTTTGACATTGGGGAAATGCAGTGAATGAGCTGTCCTCGGGCTCTGTGTCGAGATTCTGCCTTTACAGATGCCAAGATAAAAAGAAAAACCCACAAGAGACTGGAAAAGAAGAAATGGATGCAAACATCACTTGCATCGGGAGTGGTGAATTTCAGACTGTCTCTGGAGCCCAGCCCAATGTGGGAGATCATTTCTGTGGGCGAGAAAGATAGTTATTAGTGCAGCATTTCCAATCAGCATTTCAAGAGGATGGGTCATAATTTACATTGTCTAGGCTCAGGAAGGTTCTGGAAGACAATGTGTGCTTCATTTTACCATCAGTGAGCTGTTGTGTTGCTTGTAAGGCCAGGTTTCACTTACAAAACAACAAATTCTGTTGCCTCTGCCAAGGACTGGACATCTTGACACCAAGAAACAGCAAAATCCAGCCAGAAGTGACTTTGCAATCAGCATGATGGATTTCTATATGGTTCTCCAGATCCAGCATTTTCTCAGGGAAAGCATGGTCAGAAATCCCAAGTCTGTATTTTGGCAACAGCCCAAGCTTCTGCAGACTACACTGGCCAGTTCCAGATCTTTAAGTGACTGTAATAAGAGCCATACTATCTGTCTCTAAAAAGTGAAGCGTGAATCAAAAAGGGAGTTTGTTTTAATTTAACAGCTTTAAGACTGTGAAAGGCACTGGATATGTTTAGGCACCTGTAAACCGAGAATGTGGGGTGGAAAAAGAAAGTCAATAGCTGGGCGTGGTGGCTCCCGTCTGTAATCTCAGCAGTTTGGGAGACTGAAGCAGGTGGATCACTTGAGGCCAGGAGTTCAAGACCAGCCTGGCCAACATGGTAAAACCCTGTCTCTGCTAAAAATGCTAAAAATTAGCTGGGCGTGGTGGCACGCATCTGTAATCCCAGCTACTTAGGAGGCTGAGGCATGATGATTGCTCAGAACCCAGGGAGCTGAGGTTGCAGTAGGCTGAGATCGTGCCACTGCACTCCCGCCTGGATGACAGAGGGAGACTCTGCCTCAACAAAAGGAAAAGAAAAGAGGGGGAGGAGACAGGGCCACCAAGAACTGGCACACTGTGCCAACTCTAGGGACCACCAACTGGTGGGTTACAGCATACACGGCTCCCCTGGGGTAGTGCAGTGTCGTAGACCTGGCAGGATTCATTCTGTAATACATTTCCCACAGGTCATGCTCTGTCCTCCTGAGTCAAGAGTCCTCCACCTGGCAACTGACAGTGAGCTTTCAAACAGCCCACCTTTTTCCTAGAGAGATAAGACGAGGCAGAACAGAATCATTGGAAGAAACAGCTTCAGAGTCAGAACTCCGGTCAAGTCCTGGCTCAGCCACTTGGGAATGGAGTGGCCTCAGGCAATTTATGAAACCTCAGTTTCCTGATCTGTGAAATGGAGAGAATAAAACCACTTGTTTTGGGAATGAAAGATCGTGTACAGGCACTAAGGACACAGGAACCATTTAAAAGATAAGAGCGATTGGGGCTGCAGTGAGCTGCCACTGTACTCCACTGTACTCTGGGGGATGACAAAGCAAGACCCTGTCTCAAAAATAAATACATAAATACATAAATGATAAGAGCTGCAAACAACAGGATATCCGCAATGTCCAATGACAATGATCATAACAGCTAACATCTATTGAATCCTCACGTGTTCTGGGCACTGGGCTAAGGGCTTTCCTTGATTTAACTCATGTGATTGTCTCAGCCTTCTTTTGACCTCGTGTCTCCATTTCACAGATAAGGAAATGGGCATGGCGGGGTTAAGAGGCTTGGCCAGGGTCACCCCGCTAGTAGGTAGTACAACTGGGATTCAAATTCCAGCACTTTGGCTGTCAATGCCAAACTTCACAACTATATTCAGTTTGGCAACTTTTAGAAAGCAGATGTGAATTTTGATGGCATGAATAGTCAACCCAGAAAATTCCGTTTGTGAAGACTTTCTAAGAAGGAGGAATTTCAAAATGAAGACCAGCAGAGGAGGCTGATCCGGCCTCTGAGCCTGCCGGGGTTAGTGTCCAGTGGGAAAAGCAAATCCCTCTGCCTCCACACTCCCTGTGCCTCTCTCTGCTTCTCCTGCTCCCCTGTCTTCCCCTGCCAGGGTACTTCTGTCCTCTTACGCACTGTCCATCCTCCCAGAGACTCACCTAGAGGCTAAGTCACACCGTGAGGAGCGCTGAGCCACCCAGAGGTGTTAGCAGGTGAGATGTTGCTGTCTCTCTCCTTCTACCTGCCCTGCTGCAGTTCCAATCACCCTTCTCCCTGACCCCAACCATCTGTCCTGACAACCACCAGCCTTCTGCAGACTCCTGCAGTGACAAATCCAGACGTTCATTTCACAGATAGGAATGGGGGCACCCTGCTTTGAGCAGGATAACTGGGCCAAGGGCAAAGGCCTGTGTGACAGCTGTGTGCCAGCGACCCCAGCCACAGTGCAATACTGGAAAGGGGCCAAGGGCACCCAGCGGGGTTTAGCACACATTGCCTGGGGCAACCAAGAACTCTCCCTAGGTTCGGAAGTGATTTAGGGTCTTAAGAGGGGGCAGGAGTTCAGGAGATGGGAAACAGGAGGTCTCTGGAGTGGGGAGGGGGTGGGCATAGGAGCCAAGGGAGCAGAGGAAATAGCCAAGGGCGGCTTAGGACAGGATGTGGGTAGGAGGAGGGCTTTGTACCCACCTGCCTGGATTTGAATCCCGAGGCCTCCACGTGCTACCTGTGTGACCTTGGGCAAGTTGTTTGCCCTCTCTGTGCCTCATTCCTCTCTAGGGCCTATCTTTGGGGCAGGATGGTAGTGGGGGCGGGGGTCCCTGAACCACCTGGCTCTTCCCAGCAGGGGCCGAGCCTGGGGACTGTGGTCAGGGTGAAAGGCAGGGCGTGGACCCTCAGAGCTGCGGGTACCCAACGCGGGGGTGGAATCGGAGCACAGCGTGGCCCCGCTTTCCCAGGAAAGGACTCGTGGACGTCCCCAGGCCACCCCGCCATCCGCGCGCGCGGATGACAGCGGCCGATGCCTCAGTCCCGCGCCGCTCAGGTAGGTGTTCCAGGCGCGCCGGGCCCGGAAAACTGCGCGTGGGCCAAGGTCGGGGTCTCAGCGCCTTCCACCGAGCTCCCCGCGGTCGCACGGGAACCGGGCAGGCCAGGGCGGGGGCAGGCGCGTGAAGCGTGCGAAGCGGAGGCGCGGCGCAAGCCGGGGCGTGGCGGGGCCGGGACCGCGGGTGTCTGTCCGCGAGCGCCGGCGCGGCCCAGTCCCTCTCCCTGGCAAGGCGTCTCCGCCTGCGGTCGCCGCCCGGGTTAG
The DNA here is from genome assembly GCF_049354715.1 of Callithrix jacchus. Taxonomy (NCBI): domain Eukaryota; kingdom Metazoa; phylum Chordata; class Mammalia; order Primates; family Cebidae; genus Callithrix; species Callithrix jacchus. The sequence continues at coordinate 126,103,818 of NC_133509.1, read as the reverse complement.
CAGCCACCCACCACCTGGGCTGGCTCAGCGGCCACCCGGTAATTACTCCCGCCCCCACGCAGTGTGGGGTGGGTGGCTCCCAGCCCGGCCGCACGGGCCATTCCGAGTCCCTTTGGGCCTTTCTGTCCCCCATATCTACGCGGCCCTCAGGGCAGCTCTGAGACCTGGACAGCATCAGCACCCCCTGCCACCGAGGAGGGGACAGCTGGCCCACTGCTTGCTTGGTCGGCAGGGCAGCACCGGGTGGCGTCGCTGGTTGCAGGTCCCCCTCCACTACTCTGGCAAGCAAATGACCGGACTGAGGCAGCAGGGTCCAGGTGGTCCTCCAGGTAGTCCTCCAGGTGGTCCTCCAGGCGGTCCTCCAGCTGGAGATCGGTGGCCAGAGGGCACAGGCGGGGGAGAGAGCCCCACCTGGGAGCTGGAGGCTGTGTAGCTTTGGGCAGGTCACTGCTGCGGCTGGGCCTCCATAAAACCAAGATAAGAATTATCAGCCATTGTTACCTCACTGCCGTGTAAGGCTGATTTGAGAGTCTGCAAATCTGTGAAACTGTGGTTATGTTTGGCTTTACTCCCTCTGCCCCCACCTACACACACAGGATCGCTTCCAGAAGGAGGGAGGGAAACAGATTCCTGAGCTCAGCGGTGGAAGTGGAGCTGGACACTGCCGAGCTGTGGACTGTATGAGCAGGATATTTTTACTTGCCAGCCAATTCCAGAACCAGACAGTCTAGGTCCAATCCCAGCTCTTCCGTGTTTTAGAGCTATTTCCTTGGCCAAGTTGCCTTGTTTTGTTTTTTTGAGATGGAGTCTTGCTCTGTTGCCCAGGCTAGAATGCAGTGGTGAGATCTCAGCTCATTGCAACCTTGACCTACCAGGTTCAAGCGATTCTCCTACCTCAGTCTCCCAAGTAGCTGGGACTATAGGCACCCGCCACCACACCTGGCTAATTTTTGTATTTTTAGAGACAGGGTTTCACCATGTGGGCCAGGCTGGTCTCAAACTCCTCACCTCAAGTGATCCACCCACCTCGGCCTCCCAAAGTGCTGGGATTACAGGTGTGAGTCACCACGCCTAGCCCACGTTGCCTTTTTCTAAGCCTCAGAGTTTCCTGTGAAATGAGCATCATAGTAGGGTGGTTATGGGATTGCGCAGGTGAAATCCTCCCTTGAAAGCCTTGCCAGTGCCCTCTGAATGTCAGCTCCGCCAACTCTTGTTATTACTCTCATACTGAACGCTTTTGGGTAAAGTGCACGTGGTCAGAAGAGAAGACCCAGCCAACAGGAAACAAAGTGGAAAACAGGTTCAAGGCAACAAGCACGAAGTATGGAGGTGTCCAGAGGTTGGTGGACTTCAGTGGGTGAGCCCACAGAGGGGCTGGTGACTGAGGACCCTGGAGAAGGAGGAACGCTCAGCACTAGCCGCGATGAGGGTGACGATTGTGGTGGTAGAGGAATGAGCTTTGGCATCAGAGTTTCTGTTTCATAGTTCCTAGCTGGTTGGCCTCAAACCAGATATTTTAACTTTCTGAGCCTTGGTGTCTCATAGGGAAAGTGGAGATGATAATACGTACACCTCAAGGAATTGTTATAAAAATTGAAATAAAATATATGAATAAATCCAGCATCTGGTAGGCCCTAAAGTGATTTGGGGGGTCAAATAATACTTTTGTTCATGTTATCTATTGCTGCATAACAAACCACATTTAAAGATATTAGTTCAGGGTGGGCGCAGTGGCTTGTGCCTGTAATCGCAGCACTTTGGGAGGCCGAGGCGGGTGGATCACTTGAGGTCAGGAGTTTGAGATCAGCCTGGCCAATGTGGTGAAACCCCGTCTCTACTAAAAATACAAAAATTAGCCAGGTGCGGTGGTGGGCACCTGTAATCCCAGCTACTCTCAAGGCTGAGGCAAGAGAATCGCTTGCACCGAGGAGGTTGAGGTTGCCGTGAGCCAAGATGCACTGTACTCCAGCCTGGGCAACAGAGTGAGACTCTGTTTCAAAAAAAAGAAAGAAAGAAAAAGATAGTAGCTTAAAATAGCGCATTTATTTTGCTCACAAATCTCTGATTTGGGCCAGGCTTGGTGGAGATGGCTCATCTCTGCTCCTAGGAGCATCAGCTGAGATGGACCTACTGGGGCTCGGGGGTCCTCTTCCAAGATGACACACTGGTGTGGCAGGCAAGTCGAACCTGGCTGTCAGCTCGGGGCTCTGCAGGGGCTGCTGGCCAGGGTTTGGCTCCACTCAGTGTGGGCTTGTCAACGAGGCTGCTGGACTTCCTCACAGCCTGGCACTTAGCTTTTGAGAACAATTATTCCCAAAAGACAACAAATGGGAAGGGCCTGCCTCTTCAGGCTTGGCCTCAGAAACGGCACAGTGTCGCTTCCACTCTTCTGTTGGCCAGTCAGAGGGCCTGCCTAGATTCACGGGAGGGGACTTAGACCCCCCACCTCTTAACCAGGAGAATCTCAAACAGTTCGCAGCCATCTTGGGTCTGCCACAACTTGAGTCTTCTCCTTTGCATTTTTTTTCTGGGCTCCATGGTGATGAATGAATTAATCTCTTGCAAAAGTTGAAGTGTTTCTCCCAGGAGAGGCCCTGCAGAGGCAGAGATATGGGCCTTATCACAGTCTATTTTGGTCAGCATCTGTGTCTCTGGGCCTGGCAGGGCTGAGGGAGCAGGCACTCTACCCGGTGGCCTTTCTAACATCCTTTTCTCTAGAACCTCTGACGCTTCAGTCCCCAGCTTTGTCAACCCTGGGCCTTTAAAACACAAGAGGGAGACGCCAATTAGAAAGCAATTTGGATTCAAGAAAGTAGATTCGAGCAAGTGGCCCAGGGTTGAGTGTAATGAGCACCTTTGAAGCTCTTGAGTTGCTGGAGAAGTCTGTTTGTTTCTCGAGAGGGCTGCTTCCTGTGTGTTTTGAGTGACTGTTGTCATACATTATTAGGTTATTAATTGATGGGCTGGAGCACTCTGCAGGCAGTGGGGGTGGCAGGCCCCAGGGGTTGCCATGGCAACGTCCAGGTCTGTGGTCTGTGCTGCAGCTGCAGACAGAAGAGATACCCCGCACAGCTCAGACCTTCTCACACCACAGACTCTCCTGGCCGAAGCCCCTAGCTCAGCAGCAGGCTATCATGGAAATGCACTTCCACGTAAGGCCACCCACCCACACCTTGAGAGTCCAAACCAACCCTCTTCCTGTTGCCTCATCCTGACTGTCTCCCCCAGACTGTTAGTTGCTGACTTCAATTACAGCCACGCTGGCCTTCTCAGCAGGCTACAGGAAGAAGTGGAATTTAGATTCATTTCTTTACCCAAACATTCCACATGTTTTTGGTGTGCACTTTCCCCAGCAAAGAACACAATAGACCCAGCTCCTCCTTCCCCAGGAAGCTTTCTGTCTAAAGGGGAACGTAGGCATTAACCAATAGTCATACATATTCCCATGCATTGCATTGGTAAATTGTTAAAATACAAATCCCAGCACTTTGGGAGGCCAAGGCGGGCAGATGACTTGAGCTCAGAAGTTCAAGACCAGCATAAGCAACCTAATGAAACCCCATCTCTACTAAAAATACAAAAAGTAGCCGGGCGTGGTGTTGTGCACCTGTAATCCCAGCTACTCGGAAGGCTGACGCACAAGAATCACTTGAACTCAGGAGGTGGAGGTAGCAGTGAGCCAAGATCATGCCACTGCACTCCGCCTGGGTGACAGAGAGGGACTTGTCCCAAAATATAAATATATAAAAATAAAAATAGATGAATGCAATGATGGAACAAATCCCTTGAATATACTAAAAAAAATTTTTTTAAATACAATAAGCTGGGTGTGAGTCCCAGCTACTGGCGAGACTGAGGCAGGAGGATTGCTTGAACTCAGGAATTTGAGGCTGCAGTGAGCTATGATCGCACCACTACACTCCAGCCTGGGTGATAAAACAGGGACCCCCATCTCTAAAAGTTAATTAATTAATTAAAAATGAAAACACAGTGAGTTCAGGCCTTGAACTGAATCCCAGCACTGCGGCTTGCTTGCCAGCTGTGTGACCCTTGGTCTTGGACAGCCCTGAGATTGCAGTGGTAACACGGGTATGATATTTACCTGGCTGGTTGCTGTGAGGCATTAAGGCAGCCTATGGAAAGCTCAATGCCTTGCATATATTGGCAGCTTAGGCAAGTGAGCACCCACGCTGATCCCCTGCTCAGCACCTGTTTGTCATTCAGAACCTCAGGCCACCTTCTTTCTGTGTGAAGCGTGTGTGAGGAGCCCTTGTCCCAGCTCTCTTGTACTACAGTGATAAAAACACTCAGAACTCAACTCTTCCTTCCTTCCTTCTTCCTTCCTTCCTTCCTCCCTTCCTTCCTCCCTTCCTTCCTTTCTTCCTTCCTCCTTTCCTTCCCTTCCTCCCATCCTCCCTCTCTCCTTTCCTCTCCCTTCTTTCCTTCTTTCTTTCCTTCCTTCCCTCCCCCTCCCTTCTTTCCTTCCATCTTTCCTTCTTTCCCTTCCACTCTCCCTCCCTTCCCTCCCTCCCACATTCCTTTCCTCTGCCTTCTTTCCTTCCTCCCTCCCTCCCTTTCTTTTTTCCCTCCCTCCCTCCCCCTCCCTCCTTCCTTCCTTCCCTTCCTTCCTCCTTCCCGCTTTCCTATCTTCCTCCTTCCCACCTTTCTCCTCCTTCCCTTCTTCCTTCCTCCCTCACTTCCTTCCTTCCCTTCCTTCCTTCCTTTCTTCTTTTCCTCCCTCCCTCCCTCCCTCTTTCCTTCCTTCCTTCCTTCCTTCCTTCCCTTCCTTCCTTCCTTTCTTCTTTCCCTCCCTCCCTCCCTCCCTCCCTCCCTCCCTCCCTCCCTCCCTCCCTCCTTCCTTCCTTCCTTCCTTCCTTCCTTCCTTCCTTCCTTCCTTCCTTCCTTCCAGTCTTTCCCTGTTGCCCAGGCTGGACACTGCAGCCTCACACTTCAGGCTCAAGGGATCCTCCCATCTTGGCCTCCCAAATAGCTTGGACTGCAAGTGTGTGCCACCACAACCAGCTAATATTTTAAATTTTTCTAGAGACAGGGTCTCACTTTGTTGCCCAGCCTGTCTCAAACTCTTGTTTTCAAGCAATTGATCCTCCTGCCTTGGCCTCCCAAAGTGCTGGAATTACAGATCTGAGCCACCATGCTTGGCTCTTTCCATCATCAAGCATCTGTTTAGTCCAAACACTCGTGCAGCATTGCAGCATACAAGAGATAAAGGTGGTCCTCAGCTCAGGTTAGTAGGGCAGAATCTCAGGCCCTGACCCAGACCTATTGAACTGAACCAAAAGCTACAATAACAAGATTCCTGGGAGATGTATAACCCATGCACACTAACACGTGAGAAGCAGCCCTGTGCAGGGTTTTTGTCTTGTTTTGTTTTGCTTGAAACATGGTTTCACTCCAGTCGTCCAGATGAAATCTTGGCTTGCTGCAACCTCTGCCTTCTGGGTTCACACGATTCTGCAGCCTCAGCCTCCTGAGTAGCTGGGACCACAGGGGTGTATCCCCATGCCTGGCTAATTTTTTTTTCTATTTTTTGTAGAGACATGGTTTTGCCATGTTGCCCTGGCTGGTCTTGAACTCCCGGACTCAAGCATCCGCCTCAGCCTCCCAAAGTGATAGGATTACAAATGTGAGCCACTGCAGCCAGCGAGGCTGCATTTCTCTGATAGACTCACTACCCCTTCGTAGAGGTTTACAGAGTGGGTGGCAGTTATGGGGCCTCCGGGACTCCTCAGGCCACTGCTGTGTCACTAATACTTCTAGTTTTCCCTTCTGATTTTAGGATAAAGACAAAATCCCAGCCCAAAGTAGAGTACGACGCACGACCTGGGCTCTTTTTCCTTTTACTGAGCCAGCATTTAACAAAGACATGGGCTCAGCCAATTTGAGTAAAACCAAAGAAAGTTTCACCCCTCCTTCTTGATCCCGAAGGCTGGTCCTTACTCCAAGTGCAGTAGGGCAGGTGCTGCTGGCACAGGGGCTGGGGCAGCTTGCTGGTCCCTGAGGGTGCTGGAGGGAGGAGGGGGACACCATTGCCATTAGTGGTTCCTGCAGGTATAGACAGCCTGTATGTGCACACCCTGTTAGGCCAGGCCACCCCGTAGAGGGCCAGAGGTGCTCTCTCTGGCAGGTTGTGTCCTAGGGGTAGCCAGGCAGTCACTACTAAGTCAGTCCTATGCTCCTGTCCCCCCAGTCCTCCCATACGACATCAGGGAAAGCCAGCCACACTTCCACACACTTCTGCAACACACAGAAATAGCACGTGTGTCTCAATGTACACTACTGCACTATAGCAACTTGAAGCCTTTGCTTGTACCATAAGGCCTACAAGAAGCAACTGACACAGGAAACTTTTTTTTTTTTTTTGAGACAGAGTTTTGTTCTTGTCTCCCAGGCTGGAGTATAGTGGCTCGATCTCGGCTCACTGCAACCTCTGCCTGCCAGGTTCAAGTGATTCTCCTGCCTCAGCCTCCCAAATAGCTGGGGTTATAGGCGCCCACCACAACACCCGGCTAATTTTTATGTTTTTAGTAGACAGGATTTTGCTATGTTGGCCAGGCTGGTCTCAAACTCCTGACCTCAGGTGATCCACCCACCTCGGCCTCCCAAATGCTGGGATTACTGGTGTGAGCCACTGCACCCAGCCAGAAACAGTTTTTTAAAGGCCTGCTATGTGGTAGCTTTTGCTTGGAGGGCCCATGACCCACCAAAGTGGATTTCCTTAGACCCCTACCAGCAGAGCGAGGGCAGTGGAGCCAAGGATCCTGGCATGAATAACATGGGCGGCAATGTTTTAAACTTGGTCCCCAGAGCAGGGATCAAGCACAGGGCTCTGGCTACTTCTGGCAGGAAGAACTCACTCGAGCCCCCAGCGGCCCCCTGCACCAGGTCTGTAGGCTTCCTGGCTCTGGCAATGTAGCTTATACTCAGCTTCCCAGGAGACTGCCTTGGAGAGGGTGGTTAAGCCAAATAGCATGACAATGGAAGTTGGCAGCAGCTTCCAGCCACAGCTCTAGCACCGTTTAGCTGTCGGGCCCTCCCTGGTCAAGAGTCTTTGCCCCGCTGTGCCTTTCCATCCTCCGTGCTCTGTGTGTGAGGGAGGGAGTTTAGTAAATGCTCCTGAGAGCCAGAAGGCCCCCTGTGGGCTGAGCCCTGGGCTTGGTCCTTGCTCTGGGGACCGACACAGTTTAGAACATTGATGCCCACCTTATCCTTACTCACTGCCTTCGCTCTGCTGCTCTGCCAAACAGGATCCTACCGGCCTCACGACATCCGGGGTTCCCCACCTTCACGCTCTTTATGACGGTCCAGGGAGCTTTAAAACCATTGATGCTGGCGCCTCACTTCCAGGAAGCGTGATTTCCCCAGCCCTGGGTGGGGCCCGGGCATGGGTTTTCTTTTTATAGGCCCCCAGGTATGTTCTCAATCGTGTGGCCAGGGTTGAACTCCACTGACCCAGATGCTGGCGGCTTCCCCCGCCCTCGCCTGGATCCTGGTATCCTGTAGGTGCTCAAAGGTGGTTTAGTGGGTAGAATTAGCACACCCCCTCCTCTTCCACCCCCAACACCGATCTGGGTGCACCCGCCCCAGCTCAGGCTTTCACATTCCCGGCCGCTGCTCACTGACTCCGGGTGGCACGGAGAGCAGGGGAGGATGCGTGGAGAGAGTCGTTCTGCCGCCCTCAGCCTCTGGCTAGCGAGTGGTTCCTCGGCAACCGCCCAGCCTGACACCAGATTGGAGTTCACATGATTCTGCCTCAGCTCCGGAATGGGCAGCCTCCAGCTGGGGATTTTCTAGCCAGAGCTGGGAGGTTCAGGCTGCGGGAAATCGCTGGAGGGAGAGCTGGGGTCAGGGCTGCAAGGGTGCTCAGGCTCCTGCAGAGCCTCTGCAGAAAGCCCAGCTGTCTGAGGTTTGAGGGCAGAGCCCAGCTGGGGCAGGCAGGGTTCCCCCTCAGATGACTCCCTCCATCCTGATTTCAGCAGCTGCCTGCTCCTCACCTGGCTGCAGAGACCACGCCACCTTCCTGGGGCCCCGAGGCTCTAGGAGAAGCTGGAAAGCACAGGTGCGGGTCCAGCCAGGTGTTTCCAAACTGTGGGTTGTGACCCATTCGTGGGTCAGTAAATCAACTTCGTAGCTCATGACCTGCATTTTAAAAATTGAAATAGAATAGAAACGATCAGAGTGCGTGGCAAGACGTAGGGTAAGTATTGCTTTGGGAAAGTTTGTTGCTTTGTACAGATGTGTGGGTGCGCGTATGTCTGTGTGTGCTGGGTCGCAATGTCAGGAATATTTCTTGCTATTGCTTGTGATCCAAAAAGCTCAAAGGTAGCAAGTTGGTGCCTAGACGCCTGTGTTCTGGATTCAGATCCACCCCAACTGACTGTGAGTTTGACACCCCCACCCCCTGCCACCTCGCTTTAGCCTTTCTGGGCTTCAGGTTCTGAGAAATGGCTTGGCAATGCCAGCCCCACCTGCCTCACAGGGACTTTGTGAGCCCAGAGGGGACTGATGTTTGAAACAGTGACAAGGGTTCTAGAAGTGAGATGCTATGGTGCACGTTGTTCCTTGCATGAGGTGATCTGGGGGGAGAATGGGGACTAAGGACAAATGCAGCCCTGATTTCTCCCCTCTCCTCAGAGGGAAAATAAAGCACTTTCAGAGAATGAAACAGCCTTGTGTAAAGCATGCAGAGGTTTGGCCGACTGAAGGAAAAGGAAGCTGATTCCTCGGGAAACTCCCCAGCTCTTGTGGGCTTGGGGCTCCATGAGCCGCCGTGACAGCATGAGTAACTGTCTGTGTGCGT